>NW_026294491.1:61738974-62338974 GCF_007827085.1 Peromyscus californicus insignis | reverse complement strand
AGGTTGCTATCCGAGTTTCTTCTAGGTTCTTCTAGGTGCAGGGAGGAGGGAAGCCTCAATCTGAACCCATATTTTGAACTTGTCACTAAACATTTTCTTTGCAAGTGCTGTATCAGTTGAGGCACAGAGAATGTGATGACTCAGATCCTGCCATGAAAAGGCTACTCTATAGTTAAAAGAAAAAGGCACTCACAGCTGTGTTCTTCGCAAAGTAATTCTAGCAAGCACATAATTCTGTCTCTATTAACCTTGGGCAGCATCCAAGACAAGAGCCCCTACTTTGCTTATGGAAAGGGTGTCTCTGTTAGGTTTCATTCACCTTTCAAAATTCCAGGCAGGGTTTGAGGACTCAGTGGGTGCTCATGGTTGTGGTGGGACATGACAGAAAAGTCTTTGCTGTGCCCTATGAAGAAGCTAGATCCAATTCTACCATCCCCAACACTGCACACATCTGCACAAGGACCTGTTCAGTGGAGAAATCAAGGCCGCTGACCACAACCAGGTGCCTCTCTACCACGGCTCCCCAAGCGGGACACTCCCCGCCCAATACCAGTGCTAAGGGAAACCACTGCAAAGGCCTGCTAGCCACACGTGGGCGGATGGAGCTGAGGGGGCCAGGGTGTCCTGGTGTGAACTGGAGGCATTGCACAGCTGTTCTCTGAGGATGCTGGACAGGCTGCTCCAGCTCTGGCAGGCTGCTTCAGGTCTGGGCCAGACGCCCACCTCACTGGTCCTTTGCTTCATAGTACTCCCCGTCCTGGTCCTGAGTTAGGGAGAAGGTTATTTCCACAGGCTTGTGTCTCTCTGCCCAGGAACCCTGTCCTGCTGTCTTTCCCCCAGGCACAGCAAAGCCTAGATCTGACTTCCTTCTCTAGGTGTCCCAGTCAGTTTTTGGTCAACTTGACACAAATTTTGACATATCTGTGAAGAGGGAACCTCAACTGAAAAATTGCCTCCATCAGATTGGCCAGTGACCACATCTGTGAGACACTTTCTTAACTGCTAATTGATGGAGGAGGCCCCGCCATTGTGGATGGTGCCATTCCTAGGCGGGTGGGCCTGGACTGTGTAAGAAAGGTAGCAGAGGAAGCCAGATTGACCATGCCAGGAAGCGGTGTTCCACCATGGTTTGCTTCAGTTCCTACTTCCTGGCTTCTGCCTCGGTTTTCCTCAATGATAGACTGTAAGACGTCCATCGAACAAACCCCTTCCTCCTCTGTGCTGGTTCTGGTCAGTGTTTCCTCACAGCAGCGGAGACCAAACCAGAAGAGTAACTAGAAGTCTAAAGTGAAATTCCAGGAGGGAGGTGGGTCGCAGCCTTAGAGCCGGAGGCCAGCAGAGAACGAGAAGGTAAGTGTTCCAATGAGGCTGAAACTGAGCTGACTGTCCAACCGGGAGTAATAGAATGGCTCTGGGCACAGAGACCAAGGCAGGTCAGCATTGTGATGGGACAGAATCCAGTGACATCCAGGAACCAAACTCGGGGGTTTCAGAGTGTAGCCAGAGTATGGCATGGCGGCTGGGACAGAAGATGGGACGAACTCAGCTGTCTTCCATGATCTGTTGACAACTGTTAAAGGTGTGGACTCGCGTCTGACTTCAGGGACAGTGTTCTCTGCCCCATCCGCTCATAGTTCTAGAATATCATCTGAGGCTTGGGTTAGAATCACTTCTAGAAGAAGGCAAGTGACTGGAAGATGTGGGTGTTGGTAACCTCCGCTTCTGCTCTCCAAAGACTGAATGATTTCAGAAAGCAAGGTAGTTTCTAAGCTACCTGAGGGGGAAGGAGTCGGAGAGGATTAACCATCAATCCTCAATCCCAAAAGCTCAATGGATTTCAGCAGATTTTAAAGTTCTTGGTAACATTTTCCTGTTTTGTTTTGCTTGGGACTGGGGTGGGTGTGCGCTAGCTCATGGCTTTCCAGTCCTTTCATGTCATGATGTACATAAAAGTGAAATAGTACTTGTTTACCACTGGAGAGGAATTGTGTCCTAGATGAAGTGGCTCTCAGCTGGCCATGACCAACACTGGGGCTCTGGTTAGGCAGTGTGACCTGGGGCCAAGGGCAGCAGCGTCTGGAAGCTTCTTCTAGCCAGCCCACAGCCTCACCCCTATGCGGAGAAGTTTGGGATAGGATCCAGGAAGTTGAGATGGCCTGCTTGGGTTTAATGGACAGCAATGATACTGGGAATTAAAAGATGAAACTGTTTTCAGGGCAGGCTGGTGGGCTCCCACATCTTTCTACCCTCACAAGCAGGAAATGATGACGTTGGCTCTTTTGGCCCCTGGTTACGTGAGGCCATTATTTCAATCATCCATTTTGTGCTTATCTCTTTCTTCCAGCTTTCTTTAGTTCAGCTGGAACTGACCCACAGAGAGGGCTCACTATGGTTATAAACAGCCTTGAGGCCTTTCTACCTAGTGACAACAGGTGGTAAAGTTGACTCACAAGTGAAGGACAGGATGGAGGGAGAGACGAATGAATGGTGGGTGATCCAGTACCTGTAAAGAAGCCTTCACTTTGGGGCTGTGTTTGGCTGTCTGGTGAAGGACTGTTAATAGTGTTATGAGCCCCCTATGATGATGCATTCAGCATCTACATAGGGGAGGTCTGCCCAAGGCACCAAAGAAACTCCCAAGTGATTAAAAATTAAGGGCAGGGGCTGGAGAGACACCAGTGTACACTGTTCTTGCAAAGGGCAGGAGTTTGGTTCAGGCACCCAAACAGGTGGCTCAAAATTGCTTTTAATTCCAGCGTTCAGGGATCTGGCGCCCTTTTCTGGCTTCTATGGGCACTGTACTTATGTATACACACACACACACACACACACACACACACACACACACACACACACACACACACGGAGACACAAATAAAATCTTTTTTTGGTTTTTCGAGACAGGGTTTCTCTGTGTAGCTTTGCGCCTTTCCTGGGACTCACTTGGTAGCCCAGGCTGGCCTCGAACTCACAGAGATCCGCCTGCCTCTGCCTCCCAAGTGCTGGGATTAAAGGCCTGCGCCACCACCACCCGGCTTGTGCCACCACCGCCTGGCAATAAAATCTTAAAAACAAAAAAATCAAGGGTCAATGGAAGATCCAGCCACTCTGCCATGGAGAACTGAGGAGAGAGAGTAGAGAAGAATGGATAGATTTCCATAGTTAGTGGAACCCATTCATGGCCTCATTTGTAGTCTCCAGGCTCCTCAACCTGTTTCCTTCTCACTCTGTTTAAATCTAGAGGTGTTTTCTACTTCTACTACTACTACTACTATTCTCTCTCTCTCTCTCTCTCTCTCTCTCTCTCTCTCTCTCTCTCTCTCTCTCTCTCTCTCTCTCTCTCTCTCTCTCACCAGACACTTGCATGCATGAAGTCTTTATCTTGGCCTTGGAGTGGCTTTTTTTGGTATTGGGAACAGAACTTAGGACCTTGTATACCCTAGGCAAGCAGTGAGTTACATCTCCAGCCCACGACCCCTTCAGACTCTGAGGTACACTTTTGCCTCTTCTTAGTACAATCGTCTACAGCCAGTAAACAGTCATTGAATGATGGAATTGCAATAGCTAGCAGGGTGTTTCAACCTTAAGATACATACACTGGCTTTAGACTTCATAAAAACTCTGGAAGGATAGAACATAAGCCTCATTCTGAGTGGGAAATCATTCAAGTCTCCAGAGAGCCTAGACCTTGATCAAAACCTGAACCTACCTTTCAAGATTCCAAAGCCACAGGACTGCTAATGTCTGCTGTGTTAGTAGCCTTGGTGGCTCTTTCCTCTGGTACACAGGTCCCACTGCCAGGTGGGCAGCCACTGTGCACCATCTCCCAGGTCTTAGAACATTCACAAGGGGCAGGTGTTGACAGTGACAGAGTGTTGGCCTAAAAGACCCAGTGTTATCTGTTTGTTAAAAAATGGCACACAGCCAAACGTGAGAGCTGCCCACTCTCAGGAAGCAAGAGGGCACAGGGTTCCTGGCAACCTACCGGCATAGTGGTAATTTGCTAAGGGATGACATTTTAACCTGACTGGCTTCCGCAGCAGCAGCATTTCCAGAGTAGCCTGCAGATTCAGAGAGAAGAGGCAGAAGTTAGTAATGTATGTGTGTGTCTTGGGGAAGACCACCTGTCTACCCAAGCGGAGACCAGGGTTAGCACTCAGTGGGACTGGGAAGAAAGCCAGCCAGGGGTGGGTGACGCTAATGGGATCTCCCTTCTGTTCAGCTCCAACAGGACTGAACATGGTAACACCGCCCCTGCCCCCAACCCTAGCCCATGCCTGAAGCTAGTTGGTCACAAGACAGAAAACTCAAACAGCCACTGAGACTTGAGTGCTTCCTTGGAGGAGGCCTATACGCCCCAGAGAGATGAGTGAGGTCTCTGAATGGAGGCGGAGTCTCTGGGGGAGAGCTTGAGAGGAAGGAGTGGGTGGCTGGTGACTGTTTCATAGACAAATCACAGGTCTCATCACTGAATGGAAACAGCTGTATTAATAACAAGTGTACCACACACTGTCCTTCCAGAGTGTCATCAAGGAAACCCTTCAGATCTGCCTTCTTCAGCTAGCTTGTATATATGTCTGTGTTCATGTGTGTGCGAGCATGTGGAGGTCAGATGTCAGCCTGTCATTTATTCTCCAAGTGCTTGTTTTTTTGAGATAGCGCCTCTCACTGGCCTGGAGGTCACCAAGCAGAGTAGGCTGGCTGGCCAGTGAAACCCAAGAGCCTGTGTTTCCCTCCCCAGCACTGGGATTACAAGCACATGCCACCAAATCCAGTTGTGGCTTTTTTTTTTAAAGATTTACTTATTTTTATTTTATGTGTATGAGTGTTTTGTCTACATGCATGTCTGTGCATCATGAGTATAGCTGGTACCCATGGAGCCCAGAAAACAGTATTGGATTCTTCTGGAACTGGAGTTACAGACAGCTGTGAACTGAGTCCCACATGGGTGCTGGGACTCAAACCTGAGTCCCCTGGAAAAGTCCCCATCTTGGTTTATTTATTTTTTTTTTTAAAGAAAAGGCAACAGCAGAGTTGACAGTAGATGGGTTTGGGCTGAGCAAGGCAGAGAAATATTGCTGCTCCGAGTCCACATATCAGCAGCCTCAGGATCCTTTGGGAGCTGCTTAGAAACCCAGAACCTTTAATCCCAGCACTAGGAGGCAGAGCCAGACGGATCCCTGTGAGTTCGAGGCCAGCCTGGTCTACAGAGTGAGATCCAGGACAGGCACCAAAACTACACAGAGAAACCCTGTCTGGAAAAACAACAACAACAAAAAAGAAACCCAGAACCTTTGATAGAGAGATGTACCAGTGCTTAAGATAGACTTATCTGGCCAGTAGTGAAGGATAGCTAGACAAATGGTCAGCTCTGACTCTGTGAGATGGCTCCATGGTTCTAGTTTAAGGACATCTAAGTGTCCCTAATGAAGGTCCCCACCATTAAGAACTATATATATATTTTTTCAATTTTAAAACTTATTTAAAAAATAAAATACATTTTTTTTAAATGTATGAGTGCTGTCTGCATGTATGCCTACATGCCAGAAGAGGGCACCAGATCCCACTAGGGATGGTTGTGAACTGCCATGTGGTTGCTGGGAACTGAACTCAGGATCTTGGAAGAGCAGCCAGTGCTTTTAACTGCTGAGCCATCTCTCTAGGCCCCATTCAGAAGCATGTTAAAGGTGGAAAAAAGGAATCAATCAATGTGTTAGAGAAAAGGGGTCTGGAAGCGTGCACATTTGACTGATTTCCACAACCGGGACCTTCAGGCCAATTCTTGTTTTAGTCAATCTTTCCTTCTAACTCCATCATTGACACATGAAGTGAAATTCTAGTTTCCTGGAGCAGATGTGCTCCGATTATAATTTAGAAACAGGTATGTCGGCAGGAGTCTAACTGGAATTGTTCTTCCTGTAGGCTTTCAGCTTTGGTCCTGCTCACTGAGATAAAGCACCCAACAAGTGTCCTTTGTAGCCTCCTTACCATCACATCACCTTTGGCCTCAAAGAGAGAGTGCAAAGCAAATTCAGAATTGGTCCCTCCGCCCGGCAGCGCACTGGAACAACACAAATTCAGAAGATTCTCCACTGGTGAGAAGAAGAAGTCACTGTATCAGACAGGTTCAGGGCCCTGAAAGCCCACACCCATTCTGGAGCCAGATGTCCCCACTAGAGAAGGGAGCCTCGACCACCCGGCTCCTCCTAGGTACCTTGTTGCTGGAGGGCCTGGTTTTCCAGCTCAGGCCACGGCTTCCACACCAGTGTGGCCTTGTGTGTGTCCTGAGCCAGGGCGGAGACATCTTGCAGTTCTGGGATCTCTGCTTGGAATCTCAAGCCAATGTTGATGCGTCTTTAACGACAAGAAAAACAGTGTGGTCTTCAATGTGATGGCCTAGGCCAGGGGCAACTGTCAAGAACTGAAGACACAGGAAAGCAGTTCCCTCTTGCACGTCCGGGCCTGGCCTTTTCACTGCTAAGAATAGCTTTAATACCGGGGGCCGGGGGAGCCCTTTGCCTGGGGATTCTCAGCTCCCTGAAACTGGAGTGGAAGACAGCTAATTCCAAGAGAAGAGTTGCTAGAACGTGGCTGATAATACCATGGAACTGGAAGTGGGGTCCATGTGTGCAACAATGTAAAGAATCTAAGTATTTATCCCTTCCAGACCACTTTCACGCCTGTGATATGAACAAGGCAGTAATCAGGATTCCCATTCAAGAAACCAACAAAGGCCTCGGAAAACTGACTCAGTACAGATCAGCACTAGAATGGTGTCAACCCAAGCTTTCTAATTCTGGGCTCTACGAAACTCTGTACCACGTGGCCTCTTTTCCAAGTTCATTCATGAAATGAACCGCTTTGCCCTTTCATAGTAAAGAAGTGCCTCTTTATCTACAGTTTTCCGTGGATTTTAGTTACTCATGATCAACTAATGTCTGAAAATATTAGGTGGAAAAGTCCAGAAATAAATAATTCCACGTTACTTTCATGCCATTTTAAGTAATGTGATGAAATCTCGAGCCAGTCTACTTGTATCTGTCTCAGATCAGAGAAAAGATGTCTCACCCTTTTGTCTACAGTATCCACACTGTCTAAGATATATCTGCCTGTTAGTCAGCTGGAGCAGTCTTGATGTTTCAGATAGACTACTGAGGTACTGCAGTGGTTATATACAGGGTATAGTATTATCAGAGGTTCTGGGTACCCAAAGCTGGAGTCTTGGCACACATAAGCCACCAATGTGTGTGTGGGTGCCGTACCCCACTGATCATGAATGATTCAAATACTCCACAAGCCCTTTTGGAAGGTTGGCCTAGAGTCTCAAGAGGGGATGTGGGAAGAAGAACATTCAGGAGGACCTTCAAGAGAGAGGCCTCACTGTCACTGGGGTATGAAAGTGTCCAGTTGAGAAGCTAGCCTGTGGAGGTGGGGATGCTAGATTCTTCGAATCCAGGGCTTCACAATTAGTCCTAAGAAGACTCTGAAATACTAGCACACAGCGGTACTCAAGAAAAGCCACGGTCCTACCATTTCCACAACTCCCCCCTCTCAGTGGCCACTGACTACAGAAGTACTGACTGCCCTTCTAGAAGCTTCCAGATCTTTCCTTATCTGAGGCTTGTGCTCGAAAGGATCATTGACTTTTCCTTACGGTTCAACATCCACAGTCTGCTCTCCAGGTCCTGGGGTGACCGTCACATTGCTGCCATCGATACTGCCTGAAACACAGAAACTAGAGTTTACTGGCTAACACGGAAAACTTCCTAAGACACAAAAACAAACAAGCAATTAGCTGAGCAGTAATTAGCCAATCAGCAATAACAAGGCTCTTCTACCCAACCCACATCAATTTCCAGAGAACTGGACGAATACGTGAGCTGTTCTTTTTCTTCCTCTCTGCCTCCTCCTTCACTCCCCTGACAAGGATCTTGATGTGTAGCCCGATTTGGTTTTGAACTTACTCTCCCACAGCTTTAAGCGCAGTTTCCCCAGAGCTTGGGTCTGCAGGAGTAAGACACCCATTCTCACACAGTGTGAGGAAAAGTTGCCGGGCTAAGCTACACGGTTTCTAGGCAACCAGAAAGAAACCTAGCTACAAAGATCTCGGTCCTCCCTTCTGTCCCTTCAACCCCTCTGAGGAGATGGGGATTTCCTGTGTTGCCCAGGATGGCCTTGAATTCCCCATCCTTCTGCCTCAGCTCCTTAGTAACTGGAGTTACACTCATGTGCTGCCTACAGAGTTCATGATTGGTTCCCCCCTCCTTTAAATAAAGCATGCTAAATATTAAGATTTACTCTTGTGGGCTGGAGAGATGGCTCAGAGGTTAAGAGCACTGACTGCTCTTCCAGAGGTCCTGAGTTCAATTCCCAGCACCCACATGGTGGCTCACAACCATCTGTAGTGAGATCTGGTGCCCTCTTCTGGCCTGCAGGGGTACATGCTGTATACATAATAAATAAATCTTTAAAAAAAAAAAAAAGATTTACTCTTGCCTATACCATCCAACCCCCCATGTACATCTGTTAAATATTTATCTTAAGCATCTTGTATGACCATCCAAGGCAGTCTTAGCGTGCACACTTCCCGTTTCGTTATCCCAAAGACACTTGCACTTGCTTTTCTCCTCAGATCGGGTCCCCTGAGCTACTAAATGAGATGCTGAGGACGTAAGAACCTTGCAAAGTATCTGGAACACATTAACTGATCCTTCACGGAAATCCGAGGGGTAAACTAGCCTGTTGAAGAAAGTGAGACCTGCCCCCGACCCCCGTCAGGGTGGTATCCAGAATCGACAGGGGTGACACCGGGGTTAAAGGACTCACTGGAGCGGCACAGCAGCACGCGTGGCGTGGGCGTGAGGGGAGTGAGGGGCAGCTGGGGGTGCACTCCGGGGCCGTGGCCCGAGATGAGGACATTGCTGAAGAGCCCCGAGCCCTGGCGCACCGGGCTCAGCATGGGGGGCGGCGTGTAGGGGGGCAGCTCGTGGCCGGGGTCCAGGAGCAGGTGGTCCCCGAGGACGCGCGGGGAGCGCAGCTGGCTCTGGTACAGGGTGGCCCCCGAGTACGAGGTGGGGTTGGGGGCGTAGGAGGAAGGCGGGGGCGGGATGAAGAGCGGCTCGGGCCGGTGCCGGAACTTCTTCTTCTCCGGGAGGGTCTTGAGGGGCTCCTCGGCTTTGGCGGCGGCGACGGGCGGCGGAGGCTTCCGGGGGATGTCCTGCAGCGGGAGGAAGGGGAGCTGGGGTTCACGGCCGGCCATCGCGGCCGCCCGCCCGCCCGCCCGCCCCTCTCCGCAGGCTCGGCCGGGCATCTGGAACGTTCTATAGCGGGTCGGTCTGCAGAGGGTGGCCCGGGCCACGCCTACATGGCCGTCGGTCCGTCCGTCCGTCACCCGTGCCCTCTCCTCGGGGCTGCGGGGCGGGGGCAGGCTGGCCGTGCCCACAGCCCTCGGGGCCGCGCCCACGGGCCGCCCCCTGCCACGCCCCCCCAGGCACCCCGTCTCCCGCCCGGGGACCCCGCCACACCGACGCATCTATGCCGGCGGGTCGGCACGTGCGCGTCCCGTCACGGAGAAGCAGGGCATGCCAAAGCCGGACGGACGGACGGACGGACGGACGCACGCACGCGGGCGGGCCTGGGGGCGAGCCGTGCCACCGCAGCCCCCGGGGGTCCCTGCGGGAGGCTCTGGGCGGCTGAGGTGCCCGCCCAGCAGCAGCAGCAGCCCCGGTGCCCCCGGGGCGAGTGGAGACAGCAGCAAGGGGTGATGGGAAAGCCCCCCCCCCCCGTCACATGACCTGCCCGGTGCCCCTCACTCAGCTTGGGGCGCCTCTCCCCGCCCGCCCGCCCGCCGGGGGTCTCCTCAGACCAGCGCCCTCCAGCCTCCCTCCTTCCCTCAAGCAGGGGCGCTGCACAGCCTGAGGCACCCTGAGGGGCCGCGGGAGGCTGAGGGGGAGAGAGGCTGAGGGGGAGACCGCTGCAAGGCGCGGCTTTGCCATCCCCACCCTCAGCTGAGGAGCAAATCTGGAAAGGTGAGCCCTGCCCGCGGGCGCTGAGGGGATCATCTCAGCGCTGCCCTGCGGCCCCAACCGAGGATCACAGGGTCAAGAGCCCCCTTCAGGCTCAGGCGAGCCTCTCCGAGCCACCAGGACCCGAGGCGCCGCTCAAAGTGTCACACTCGGGTCCCCTCTGAAGGATTTTAACTACGGATTCTGGGGGGGCAGAGCCAAACACTGTATTTTATAAAGCTCCTGCCCCCAGGGGAGGGATAAGTCCAACACTCTGAGGGAAACCGAGCCTCTGGGAGGGACGTTCTTATGCTCGCATTACCTCAGAGCTGAGAGTAGAATTCCGAGCCCTTTCCTGGATTTTAAAATGGTTTTTACAGCAGGGACTCGGCTTTCACGCCTTATTCGTCCCGCATGCATGCTTCTACTTCCGCCTGCCTGTCAACTGACGGGACTGACGTGGTCTCTCCCACCCTTGCGTTAAACCAAGTTCACCCCTTCCAACTCAGCCAACTAGAACCCCTCACGATCTCCTAAGCAATCTCCTAAGCAAAAACAACCACCACACTGTCCTGCTTGTTGGACCCACCCACGTGGTATACAGGTGCACCTTGATTTATGATGGAGCTACAATCCGAATAATTCACAGTAAAGCAAAAAATATTATTAAGTCAAAAATGAATTTAGGGCACCTCACCCATAGAGCATCCTCGCTCCAGAGCCCAGTGCACAACAGTCTCTCGCTGTTCTTTCCCTCATGATCACTTAACTGACTGGGCGTTGTGGCGTCAGGAGGGAAGACTGTATTGCATTGGACAGTTGTCTGTCACTAGCCTGGAGAAGACCAAGATCCAAAGATCCAAAGGACAGTGAGGAGAACTTTTAATTGTATGTAAAGCTGAAGATGTCTGAGGATCCATTTTAGCAGAAGACATCTGTATTTCCATCTTGCCCGCTCCAGGGCACAGGTTTCTCCTTAGCCCTCATGTGCTCACTGTCTTGAATGAGATGGGTGGCTGTAACCCCTGTGTGATGAGGACTTCCAGGACAGACATAGTGCCTTTCACACCAAATCTCACGACTTCCCCAGGCAAGGGGTGTGTGTGTGTGTGTGTGTGTGTGTGTGTGTGTGTGTGTGTAGATACGCTATTTCCTCTTTGCTGGTTGCTAGGTCCCTCTGGCCAGAATATGGAGGCCGTCCCTCAGTCTCTCTTCTTCTGAGTCTCAATGTCACAACAGAACCCAAACTAGTTCTTTCTGGGTGTTTCAACCCTACCCCTATGTCTTCTAGATTCCCACTCACTCTCTAAGGACACGTAAGACCCAACACACTACACCGTGGGCTGGGACAGGTGTGGTAGGGCCAGCCACGGAGGTCATAAATTCCCCAGGGTAGAGAGAAGAGAGGGGAGGGCGTGAGGAAGGCAGAGAGTTTCACGGTGAGTGAGAAACACAAATCCCTTTGCTTTCCTGAGATTTACAGCGTATGGCTCTCACTGGGCTGATTACGGGGGCTGTAATGGATTTGAGTCCCCAGGGCATTTAAGCAGGTGTGAGTCTGACGCTCTTGACAAGGCAGATCATCTGAGCGGACGGTGCTCAGGTGCGGCTACTTCCCAGAGGACCTGCCATTCCAAGGGTGACCTCTCTGGCAGCTGGATCTGGGGAGACCTGGAGGTCTTGGGAAAGGGCAACAGCTGTTCATTGTCCGGGGCAGAGATACTTTCCATGTCTTAGCAACTGGTAAGGTTATATTGATTTCTGCCAACTGGACTATCGTTTACGTTTAAACAGGAGAACACCTCAGTTCTCGGAATCGGATCCACACCATCAGCCTGGGGTAACAAGCACGGCATGGCTTGGTCGATGGCAGGTGGCCTGAAAGCCTGAGCCGAGAGGGAGACATGAGGCCTGAGCTCGGGCCAGCGACTGGAAAAGCCGTCTTCCTCTCCAGGAAAGCAAAGAGGGGTCCCCACCCCAGGCAGGTGTGGCAGCACAGCGACTCACAGCAGGCGCGCAGGGGGCAGCCCCTTGGGGAGAGCGAGGGGGAGAGAGGTTCATCCTCACGAGCACAGGCATCTCGTCGTCCGACACCGAGCTGGCTGGCTTGTCTCTGGCCGAGGGGGTGGCAGCGACGCTGTTGGTGAACCCCTGAGAGCTGGGCTTGGGTGGGAGAAGCTTGACAGGGACAGACACGGGCATGACCATAGGCGTGAGGCGTTCGGCCTCAGGAGGGAGCGGTGGCGGCGGAGGCGGAGGCGGCAGTGGCTGAGGCTGAGGCGGTGGTGGTGGTGGGGCCTTCTCTCCTTCTTCCTACACAGACAATAAAGGCTTTGATCCTGGGCTGAAAGCAGCTCTCCCAAGGGGGACAGTTTCCAGGATATCAGTGGTGGGGGGACAGAGAACCACAGCTGGGTGGTTTCCTTCCTGTGACTCTGGGTCCCTGAGCTACATTTAAGGTATCATTTCTATATGAAAATATTAAAAAAAAAAAAAAAAGCTGGTGGCTGCCATGGTTTTTCGAAGTCAAGAACAGGGATTGCTATTCAGTCAAAACCGAACATGTGATCGTATGCGGGGGGGGGGGGGGGGGGGGGCTTTCCATTCCCTGGGCCTCAGTTTATTCAGGCATCTAATGGAAACCGTCATTGCAGCCAAAATGTTCTTCAGTTGGGAAACCACATCGAAAATGCAGAACACGCTACGGTTTGATTTGTTTCTTGAAGACAAGGTCTCCATAGGTAGCACAAACTGACCTCAAACTCTGGATCCTCCTGCCCAGCCTCCCAAGTGCTGGGATTACAAGTGTGTAATGCCACACCAGGCTTAAAACACATTTCCCTTTTCTGCTTTTGAGACACAGTCTTGCTATGTTGTCTTGGCTAGCCTGGAGCTATATAAACCAGGCTGGCCTGCGTGCAACGTGCAGTGATCCCCCTGTCTCTGCCTCCTGAGCACTGGGATTATACAGGCATGAGCCGTGACCCACCTGGCAACAATACTGTTTTTTAAAAAGTGAAGACAAATTCTTTTACCTGGCACAGGTGGGAAATAGAGACGGGAGACTGAATCTCATAAAATCAGTATTTTAAGAATTTTCAGAAAATTCTATGAATTCTAACCTAACCCGGAGATGATTTCCTACCTGGAGACTGAGGGCGTTACAGGATCACTGGACCCTCCCTGTAGCCAACCACTGCATGGATGAACAGAAACTTCTGGCCAAGAGCTTGAGAGTTACACGCTTTTTCTTAGCCACTGACTACGGATCTCAAAGGCCATCTAATTATGGTCTTGAGTGCTTTAAACAATCTGTGTTACATTTACATATCTATATACTCCGCATTTACAGATTTATAGACTTTTCATTTTCATAGTTCCTTCCACACCCTTCTCTAGGAAAAAGAGATGGTGTTCCCTAAAGAGATTTCCAGTGCCCTTCTTTGGACACTTGTCTATAAAGCCGGGGAAGTGGGGACTGTATGGTCTGGCTGGCTCCTGGGGAGGACCACGCCTCCCCTGGCGCCCACACAAGGCACACATCCCTCTGTCTCACGCTGACAGCAGCAAAGCAAAGCAAGCAGCACATGACCTTCAAAGGACGGGGTAGGCTCTTGCTGACCTGTTTGAGGCTGGGGGAGGCCCTCATTCCCCCGTGGGACCGCATGTGGCCATTCAGGGCAGGCAGGCTTTTGAACTCCTTCAGGCAGATGGAGCAAGTCAGCTTGTTCTTGGCATCAAACTGTTCCCCAAACGCTCCTTTGGTTGGACCACTGCTGAAGGGTAGGGCCACATGGGAAGAACACACACATTGAGGAGGGGAAAGACAAATTTATCACAAGGCTTCACACCTACAATGCACCCATTTTATTTATCTAATCTTCCATTGTCCAAGGCCTTAATATATCCTCTAAAGAACTAAGGCCAATGTACAGATGGAAAAACTGAGGCTCAGACGGAGCAAGGGTGTTCTTTCTTTAAAAAAGTAAAATTTTAAATTAGGTTTATTTTGTGTGTGTGTGTGTGTGTGTGTGTGTGTGTGTGTGTGTGTGTGTGTGTGCGCGCGTGCACACACGCGTGCACCCTAGTGCATGTGTGGAAGTCAGAGGACAACTTGGAGTCAGTTCTCTCTCTCCTTTCACTATATAGGTCCCAGGGTTCAAATTCAGGTCATCAGGCTTAGCAGTAAGCACCTCTACCTGCAGGGCCATCTCACTGGCCTGGGAGGGGCTTTCTCTCCTTTAAAAAATTACAAATATATGGTGCGTGTGTATGAGTGTTTCAATTGCTTGTATGTATGTGCATTGTGTGTGTGCCTGGTACCTGGGGAGACCAGAGGGTCTGGTCCCCTAGAGCTGGAATTATAGGCACTTGTGAGCTACCTCGTATGGGTGCTGGAACCCCAACTCTGGTCTGCTGCAAGACCAGCAAGTGCTCTTTATTGCTAATCCGTCTCCCCAGCAGAAAGGGCTTTCCTAAAATCCTGTCACACAGGACACCCCCCCATCTTTCCAGCCCTTCAGGCATTTGATCATCCTCAGCTTTCAATGCCCACCCACCGTGGGCACGAGAGCCTGTACTCTTCGCCGCCACACGCCCAAAGCCCAGCGCTAACCCTGGTACACAGAAGGCACTCGCTAAGCGCTCAGTGGTTGAATAGCTGAAGAACAGAGCACAGGCTTGGGAGCCTTTGGCCATTACTGCTCCTTGCTTCAGATGTACCTTCAGTTCTGAGCCCAGCTTTCCAGAACAAGAGAGCGGTAGCTGACGAGAATCCAGGGCTGGCAACTGACGGCACCCGACAGCAATGTCTGCCTCACTGCGGGTTTACTTTACTTGACACATGGGTTAAGCACACAGTTAAGTGTTCAAACACAGCTGCTACTGCTGTTCCTATACTTTCTTTGAAACATTGGCCTTGAATTTATAAATGAGTCATTTATACAACCCAGAAAACTCACAGCCTCCCAAATATCCCAAACCTTTGAGCGTACCTTGATTCCGGGGACCCTGGCTGGGTTCTCCCATCAGGTAGGTGCATCTAATTTTGAGCCAAACAGGACACCGAAAGAAAACAAGAGAGAAAAACAAACATGTATGTCTAAAGGGAGGACTCTCAAGAGGTCTGAACACCAGGATCCACCCTTCTAGAACTTTCTCTGCTCATGACCCTGCACGTCTACTCATGCCTTTATTCTGCATCTGATTTCTTTTCCCTACTTCCTAAATAAGGACACGACCTCCTCTATCCTCTTTATTCTGTCTGCATCTACTCTGCACTAACAGGGTCTATCTTTCCATGTTGGGCCCTGGCCTCCGTTTTGGGGGAGCTGTTGCCTTGCTCGCTGACCTTGACCAGATGTCCTCCCTATGCTAATTCCCTGACGGTTTCCTTCCTCCTAAACAGCTCACCGAAGGTTCCTTGTTTGCGTATCCTGCATATTGGTGTAATGCTAGAATGTAAAACATCTGTAGCGAACTTTTGCCCTCCCAGGTTCTTCCACTGTACTGTAAGTCTGTATTTAAGGTCTCCTCCCTCCTTCAATAAAGGGCATTCTACTGAGACCAATGACCCGCTGTCTTGTCTCTCTTTTTAATCCTCAGCCTCTCGCTCGGACATGGTGAACGGGTAGTAACGCGGGCGTTGCTACACTTCCAAAGGACAGGGAGGAAATGGGCGCACAGCGTCATTCCGGGAGACCGGATAGAACAACAACAAAAACCTTTGTGTATATGAGTGCATGAACAGTGTGTGTGTGTGTGTGTGTGTATGTGTGATGGGGGAGCACACATGTGCATAGTGTTTGTGCAGAGATCAGAAGACAAGCTGTGTCTTGGGGAATACTCCAAGGACAGAGATCCAATGGGGGTGAGAAGTTCTCACTATGTGGTTGTCTCTGATCTAGACAATTGTGCACATATGTTTGCATGTGTTCCTGTGCATTTGGTTATGTATGCATATGTGGGCCACATGAGTGGAGGCCAGAGGTCAGCTTTGGCTGTTGTTCTCCGGGTACTGTCCACATGGCTAATTTTGTTACATTTATTTATTTATTTAATTTATTTAATTAATTAATTAATTTATTTATTGTGTGTGTATGTGTTGCCACAGCACATGTGTGGAGGCCAAAAGACAACTTGTGGGGGTCAGTATTCTCCTTTCTCCACGTGGGTCCTCGGGGGATGGAGCTCAGGTCCTCGGGCATGGCAGCAAGTGCCTTTACCCTCTGAGCTATCGCGACAGCCCGACTTGTCATTTTGCTTACTGGCTTGGAACTCTGTAAGTAAGCTAGGCTAGCTGGTCAGTGAGCCCCAGGGACCCTCTGGTCTCTGCCTCCCCGGGGCTGGGATTGTAGGCACATGCTGCCTAGCTCTGCCCTGCATCCCAAGATGGAACTGAGCCACCCTCTAGCCCGACTCTAGGTCTTGATCATTACATCAACCATTTAGGACATACTACAATACTCTCACCACCTCATGACAAACCCTCAGGCCAAGGACCGAATCCATATTGATTCTGTATTCCAAGTGCCCGGCACAGACAGTGCCTGGCACATGTAGGTTAGCATTTGAGAAATGTATAAAGAACGGAAAGAATGAAGGTTGGGGAGAGAAGTGGGCACTGCCAAGACTCATGCCTGTTGCACATGCAGATATGGGGAGAAACTTCGACGCTGAGATACCTGGGGCCACATCGAACTGGGAGACGGCTGCTGATGCTGAGGCCCCATGTTGTTGAGGTGGATCCCACTGGGGGACAGGAGCGGTTGGTGAGGAAGGGTACTGCCAACTCGGGTCATTTCTGAGCTTGCGGGGTCTGCCACGCCTGTATCAGGAGGCCCCATGTCCCCATGGGAGCTCAGCATCGCTGGAGTCTGCCTGTCACTAGAATACGTCTTCAACTGACTGTCTTCACGCTGCTGGTGCTGGGACAGGTGGCTCTGTTGGTAGAGGGGGTGGCTGTAGGGCTGCTGAGGCTCCTGGTAGTAATACTGGGGCATGGAGCCCAGCTGGATCAGCTGGACAGCATGCGCCTGCTCCGGGGTATACTGATGAGGGTCCCTGTGATACGAAGGGGGCTGCAGGTGCATCGGGGGCTGCTGCTGCTCTTGCAAGTGTTGCATCATGGGTTGGGGCTGATAATACTGAGGTATCTGCAGTGAACCCTGCCGCTGCTGCAGTTGGAGCTGCTGCTGCTGCTGCTGCTGAGGCTGTGGGGGGCGAATCTGCGGCTGTGGTTGCTGCTGCATTTCTTGCATTGAGATCCGCTGCAGCCCGGCTTGCTGCTGCTGAGGCGGTGGCTGTGGGTAATACTGGTGCTGCTGCATTGGTTGCATATGGCTGGACAGCACCTGAGAGGCTGGCAGTGGCTGTCCTCCTTGCATTGGCATCTGGGCCAGGGGCTGCTGGTAGTCATAGTACAGGTGCCCTTGCGGGGCATGCTGCCCGACCGGAAGGGCCGGTTTGGGCAGTCCACCTGTGAACCCGGGGTGAGGCTGCTGGGGCACCTGCTGGTAGCGGGAAGCTATAGCAGATGCGGAGGGCTCCACGGGCTTCTGAGAGAGCAGCTGACGAAGGGCGCTGTCCGAGGCTCCATCCATCACTGCTGACTGGGTGTGCAGCACCTGGGCCATGTTATTGACCTGAATTCGCAGGTTTTGGTTGGCAAACACCTGGGTGAAAGAGTCCAGCTTGTGTAAAACACCACTGGTGAGTTTCTGGGTCCGGATCTCACTGGCCTGGGAATAAGTGTATTGGTAGCCATCAGTGGGCTCTACCTGGCCCGGGGCCCCCCACATCATGTTTGAGTTGGCCAAGTTGCTACGAAGCTGGACGTGGTTCCCAGGCCCTGCATGGCTTCCCCATCCTCCCTGCCTGGAGGTATCCATTTGGCCAAGGTTTTTGGAGCCAATTGGCAAACCCAGACTATCCCGAGTATCTTGAGGGAAGTGAGGCGAGATGGGCGAGGCCTGCGGGGCATCCATTCCAGCCCCTGAGATTGTATTCCCATAGCTGTGGTTCAGCCCGCTGTGGACACCGAGGGGTGGCTGTTGATAGAAGAGGTTCTCACCACCGTGGGCCACGTGGTTGGTCTTGTACAGCTGCTGGTCCCCCATGATGTCTTCTTGGTTATGAATGTTCAGCCACAAAAAGGAAAAAAAAAGGAAATGAAGAAAATAAAAAATCCTGAAACCCTGAGAAGATGAGAGAAAGTGTGCACCCTACTCCACGGCTGACATGTCTGTGAGGGTGGCTGGAGGCAGGGGTTCGTGTTGGCTTGAACCATTCATCTGCAGAGCTGAGGTGTCTACATCCTCCCCCGGGCTGAGGTATGGACCAGACACCACCGTGGTGGGGAAATGTTGTTCACACCTGGAAGACAGGATGCAGAGGACAGAATTATTTCCCTGGACGTTTCCTGACAAGCCATTATATATATGTGTGTGTGTGTGTGTGTGTGTGTGTGTGATTATTTATAAAAGGTGAGTGCGGGGAGGGCGAGGGCACTGGGTCAGCAGGGGAGGCACTGGCTGCTAAGCCTGATAACCTCAGTTCAAATCCAGGGAGCCACATGGTGCGTGTGGTGCGCATACACACATGCAGCGAGTGTAAGTGTCCGAGTATGTGCAGATCAGAGGACACTGGATGACCTGCTCAATCACCTCCCACTTATTTATTCCAAGGTCTCTCAATGAACCTTGTATTAGTGCCCAGCAAGTGCCGATGATCCCCCCACTACGCCACCCCCAGGGCTGCGTTACGGCCAGAGAGCCACACCTAGCTTTTTATATGGGCGCTGCAGAGTTTAACTCAGAGCCTCATGTTTGTCAGCAAGTGAGCCACCTTCCAGGCCCTCCCCCTCCAGTTCCATTCTTCAGTCATTTTCCAACTGGGCCACGAGTCTCTGTGAGCACAGGGGCTTTGCAGGCACTGCGCACGCGCCCCAGTTCTCACATTCCCGAATGCCCCCAGAAGGGCTCCCCTAGAACTGAGATGAGAGAGGTACAAGGGGATCTTTTCCATCCGCCCTCCTGTTTCACCTGCTCCATCGAAGATGTCGATCGGATTCATTATTTACTTATTTATTTACTGTGTGTGTATGTGGGTGGGAGCATACACGTGAGCGAGCATTCAAGAGTTCCTGTGCCACGGCATGTATGGAAGTCAGAGGACAGCTTGCAGAGGTCAGCACTCTCCTCCCACCACGTGGGTTCTGAAGCTCGAACCTGGATCATCAGGCTTGGCAGCAAGCTCCTGTACCTGCTGAGACACCTCACTGACCTT
This sequence comes from Peromyscus californicus insignis, assembly GCF_007827085.1. Lineage (NCBI taxonomy): Eukaryota > Metazoa > Chordata > Mammalia > Rodentia > Cricetidae > Peromyscus > Peromyscus californicus. Next base: position 62,319,685 of record NW_026294491.1, on the reverse strand, counting down.
TTTTGTTTCTAATTCTTTTCATATTCCATGCGGCTGGGGAGAAGGCTCAGTGGTTAAAGAGCACTCCCCATTCTTGCAGGACCCAAGGCAGGAAGTTTAAAGCCTCCTGTAACTCCATCTCCAGGGGGGTCTGATGCCCTCTTCTGGCCTCCTGGGGCATTTGCACACATGTACACACACACACACACACACACACACACACACACACACACACACAAAATAAATCTTACAAAAAAATCCCAAAGGAAGTTCTATGACGTTACGAAGTTGTCTTCTGACCCCAACAACGACGCCACAGCACGCACACCCATTCCCAAACACATTCACACAACAGTAAATAAGATTTAAAAGGAAGTTCTAAGATAAATAGTTAAATACAAATTTTGGGTGCTAGATCTCAATGTGATTTTTGGTATAGAATTCAGAAGCAGATCAAAGAGCTGAGTGGCTTGCTTTAACAACATGTGTGCTTAACAGAATGGCCTGGGGCTACAGCTCGGTCACATGCACAGAGACACTGGGACTGGGTTCCTGGCACCACACACAATGAACAGCAGTGAGGTTTTTTTTTTTTTGTTGTTTGTTTGTTTTTTTAAGACTTATTCCCTCATTTTTAAACTTATGCATATGTGTGTATGTAGCTGTGTGAATTTATGTGCATCATGTGCACACAGTGCCTGCTGAAGCCACGGACCACTGGGTGCCTGGCGCTGAAGACAGAGACAGACACAGAGACAGAGACACAGAGTGAGCTACCTGATGTGGGTGGTGGGAACTGAACCCAGGTCCCCTGGAAGAGCAGCAAATGCTCTTAACCACAGCCATCTCTTCCAGTCCTGAGGTTTCCCTTGATTGTTTTGTTAAAATCCCATGTTCCTCCTATCAAATATGAACAGTGGCTTTCTGGGCTTAAGTTTGGATAGATGGAAAACACTGGTCCTGCTCTCACACTAGCAATAATTAACCTTCTTAGATGTGTTTTTAATTATTTCTTATGTATGTATGCATGTGTTTATGCACACATGAAAATGAGTTTGTGGAAGCCGGAAGGAGACAGACCCTCTGGGGCTGGAGTGATGGGGGGGGTGGAGGGGGGCTATCTGTCCCCCAGCATGGGTGCTGGGGACTGATCTAATTTTCTGGAAGAGCAGGAAGTGCTCTTAACCACTGAGCTGTCTCTCCATAGTTTCACATAGCCCAGGCTGGCCTTGAGCTTGCCTTGTAGCTGAGGACGCCCTTTGGTTTCTGATCCTCTTGACTCCACCTGCTAAGCGCTGGGATTACAGGATGGAGACTCCTGCTTTACACAGAGTTGGTGATCAAACCCAGGGCCTGATCAGGCACACGAGGCAAACTACTAACTGAGTTATATTCCAGCCAGTGAAAGTTTATTTTTAAAAAGGCATTCAGTACCACTGTCCTGAGGTACATTTTCAATATAATTTTACTTTTACTGTTTATCATTTATCCGTTTGTTATACATTTATATGGTTTGATCAACTGTGTACTCTTAAAAATTGTAACTCAAACCAGAAGAAACTTTCAATATAGCTTCATGATTCAGGAAATGAAAAATGTCAACTTTATATAAAGTTGTTACAGACCAATAGGATGGGCCACAAACAAAAGAGCTTTAAACCTAAAAATATATCAAATTCCTGGAGGAAGTAAAATACAAATAAAATTTCAAGGAAAAACAGAGGACACTGTGTGTGTGTGTATGTGTGTGTGTGTGTGTGTGTGTGTGTGTGTGTGTGTGTGTGTGTGTTTTAAATGAGCAATGGGTGGGTATCAGATGGCTAGGGTGTTTAGATTCCATGGGGTAAATTCAAAAGTGATGTCATAGTTTCACTTAAAAATATCAATATTTATACTATGCTGGAAATCACATCTGCAGACATGATAAAAACTGTAGATGTAAACTTGGACACTAAGCTGGGTGTGGTGACACATGCTTGTAATCCCAGTGCTCAGAAGCAGGAGAATCAGGAGGCCTTTGGAGGCCATTCTGGGCTACATGAGATCCCGTCTCAAAAACCTAAGGAGAAGGAGTTTTACAAAGTTAATTTTGGGAAGATTTTTAAAGGGAAACACCTGGAGTTGACCCTGAATTTGAGGTGGAATGGAAAGTGAGGGGCAGTCACTGAAGGCTTCTCAGCAGATGCACAAAGGTGCTGGGAATGGGGGTGACGTGTTCCAGAAGCAGGGTCCCTCATCACCAGGGTGCTGGTTAGAAGTTTACAACCGGGGCTCTTGCCCAGACCTACCTGTCAACTTGACACAACCCAGAGTTACCCAGGAAGAGTTTGTCATTGAGGGATGGTCTACATTGGGTGGACTGTGGGCATGTCTATGGAGGACTGTCTTGGCTGACTGATGTGGGGAGACCCAACCACTGTGGGCAGCACCATTCCTTAGGCAGGGCTCCTGAACTGCACAAGCATGGAGAAGTCAAGAGGAACACAAGCATGCTGGGACATATAAGCATGCATGCTCTTGGCTGGATGTTGTGTGACCAGCTGTCTCAAGCTCCTGCCCCTGTGATTTTTCCCACAGTGATGGACTGTAACCTGGAACTGTGAACTAAAACAAACACATTTCTTCTCAAAGTTGCTCAATTTTTTTCCCTTTATTTTTATTTTATGTGTATGAGAGTTCTCCCTGAATGCACGCTTAGGCACCATTGTGTGTGATGCCTGTGGAGGCCAGCAGAGCGCATTGGATCCCTTGGGACTGGAGTTACAGACGGTTGAGAGCAGAATCGAACCCAGGTCCTCTGGAAGGGCAGCCAGTGTGATTAACCACTGAGCCCTCTCTCCAGCCTCTGTGACTTGCTTTTGTCAGGGTATTTTATCACAGGTATATTTACTACATCCCAAAACAGAAACTCCATTTTATGAAGGGATCCAGCTCTGACCAGGGGCTGGTGTGCACATCCACCAGAAAGAACTGACCTAGCCACATTCAGGTGAAGACTTGAACCCATGTAAGAGTGAGCATGGAGAGGCAGAGACAGGGAACCACTTCTGTAATTCTTGCCCTTCAGAGCCTTGTGCCCCAGTCTGAGGAGACACTCTACCTCTCCCAGGACAATCTTACCTGCCCCATTTCCCATGGGCTCTGGATCAGCTGCCAACTCCATCCACCACTGTCAAGTTCAAAGCAACTCAACCACATCTGTCACAGACTGGCTGACCTGACATGCTCTGTCCCCATAACAGGGCCTTGGGACATGCTGTCTCCCCATTATGAAGAGTTCTTCCTTTCCCTGGCCCCTCTCCAACTAGCCACTTGCCAGCTAGTGTAACTTTCAGCTACAATTCAAGCTACATTCAAGTCCAGCTGACCCAACCGCAAGTTTACATAAGGTTCCATTCTTTCTTTAAAGAAATGATTGATGTGGATGTGTCTGTGTCTAAGTATGTGCTGGTGGGTGTGTTCCCATGGAGGCCAGTAGAGGGCATCAGATCCCGTAGCGCTGGAGTTATAGGCAGTTGTGAGCTGCTCGATGTGGGTGCTGAGAGCCAAACCCAGGTCCTCCAGAGGAACAGCGAGCACTCTCGATGGCCGAGGCCTTCCCCAGCCCTTAGGCTGCTTTCTTGTATTTTGTCATGAAACTGTATTCTCCCTAACCAACCTCCATACCTCACCGGCGTCTCCTAACCGTCTGCTGTTTGTTTTCTGAGACAGGCTCTCATGTAGCCCAGGTTAGCTTTGAACCCATTATGTAGCCCATAATGCCCTTAAACTTATGATTCTGCTGCTACCATGACTGGTTTATGTACTGCCTGGGAATCGAAACCAGGACTTCATGCATACAAGAAAAGCAGTCCACAATCTGAGCTACACCCAGCCCCTTCTTAACATGTCCTTTAAGAAATGGCTTATTCGGTGATGAAAAGATGGCTCAACAGTTAAGAGTGTTCCTAGTGCCCACGCCGGGTGGCTCACAACCACCTGTCACTACAGCTCCAGTGGTACCCCTGGCACCTGTGTTCATTATGTCCATACACCCCCACACAGACACACACATAATGAAAAATACAAATTTAATTTGTGGTATGTGCTTATGATGAGTGTCAGGGTAAGAAGATGCCACAGTGCTCACGCGAAGATCAGAGGACAACCTTGCGGAAGTTTAATTTTTTTTTTTTTTACGTGAGACAGGGTTTCTCTGTGTAGCCCTGGCTGTCCTGGAACTCAATCAATAGATCAGGCTGGCCTAGAACTCACAGAGATTGCACCTGCCCTCTGCCTCCCAAATGCTGGGATTAAAGGCATGCACCACCACCGCTCGGCATGGAGTTTTTTTGCTTCCACCTTTGTTCTGGGGATTTAACTCGTCATCAGGCTTGTACAACAAGCCCTTTACCCTATGAACCATCTGCTGCCCCCTTAATACTTTCTTAATTCCATCCCTATTTCTCTGTTTGTATCCCTATCATCCTAGGGTAAGAGACCCCGTAGCTGGCTTCGGGACTATTCAATAGCTTGCAACTTGCTTCCTGACACCTGACCCTCAATTCCATCCTCCCATTCTCTCAGGGGCTTGGAGAAAGTTCCTGCTTGCTAAAAAGGGACTCACCCTCCTTATCTCTGGTAAAAGGAACTTAGGGCCCTTCCGTTAACATAGGGCCATTTTGTTTTGGTTTCTTTACTGAACCTGTACTTGATACTAGAAGAGCTTCAATTCAAAATCATTGTTTTTTTTGTTGTTTGTTTTTCGAGACAGGGTTTCTCTGTGTAGCTTTGTGCCTTTCCTGGAACTCACTTGGTAGCCCAGGCTGGCCTCGAACTCACAGAGATCCGCCTGGCTCTGCCTCCCGAGTGCTGGGATTAAAGGCGTGCGCCACCACCGCCCGGCTCAAAATCATTGTTTTTAAGGCCACTTATTGTAGACCGTTAGAAAACACACGTAAATAGTCAGTCATCTTATTAATAATCAAGTTCTTTAATTGTAGTCATGCTAAGTACTGATGTAATTAATCACAGGGATAAGCTTTACTTAGTCCCTTGCATATGTTTTCAGGGTTGAGCTTAAAACAAACAACTTAAAAGAAACAAAGTTTGTCTATTCCAATATACCTGGACAGCCCTTGTACTTCAGAGACCTGCAGAACACGGCATTTAAAATGTTGATCTCAAAGCTTATTATATCAGACAGACTCCCAGATCCTAGCAGTGACCCAAGGTCTCCAAAGAAGATTACAGGGCACCACAACGTCTCCACCTGGATTATGGCAACACTGACCACAGGGCAAGATGCCCCAATGTAATACCTGCTGCCAGGACCCAGCCCAGAGTGTGGACAAGCAGCAAGACAGTGGAGAATTGACTGCATCCCTTTTGCCTGGACAAAGTAAGATCAGTCTCCTCTGTGTCCCTCTTTTACAGGAAAAACTCTGCCTTATGGGCCTGATAGCCAAAGAAGATTGATGCTGTGCTGATACTTGTGCCTTCAACACTATGGAGACCTGGGGATGGACTGGTCCTTGTCATTTATAGAACTGGAAGCTTCTTGGTCTGCACTCAGATATAATTTATTCTTCTCAGATCTCTGATAGTACTGACGGCTAGGCTAGCTATAACTGTCAGCTTGGCACCATCAGACAACCAGATCCTTCCACAAGGCTATACCCAGCTTGTAAGCTCATTTTTAAGAAAATGTTCTAAGATATGGAACATTTAAATAAGTCATAAAGGTTTTAATATGGGTCTAAAAAAGGTCTGAGCATATTAAAGTCTATGCAAGTTATGAAGATACAAATGAATGGGTTAGATTATAAGAAATGTTTCAGATTGCTTTCCCCTTCTATGATATAAAAGTCCAGACCTTGACATTTAACAGAGTTCTGATAAGCTGGTAGAGCATTATACTTACTGTTCGATCATAAGCTCAACATTTTAGGTTTATTTTGGTTGTCATTTAATATAAACTTAAAAGTGCTTCTCATTTCATCAGGCCAAAAAAAAACCCCCAAAAAACCCCACCGAAAACTAAACCAAACCAAAACAAAAAAACCCAAAACAACAACAAAAACCCAAAAAACAAAAGCAAACAAACAAACAAACAAAAACCACAAACCAAACCAAACTCTGTCCAATCTATACCTGCTTCTCTGGACCGAATGAAAAGGCATACGCTTTTAACCCAAATCTGTAGTTCTTGTTGGGACTCAAAGGTATGACTACTCCTGCTGTTTTACAGATACCCATTACCTGCTTTGTCTATGATAAGGATTTCAGTACAGATTGGTAATACTAATGTATCTAAAACTTTTATGTCATTTTGTAAGATAATTCATATAGGCCTCAGAAGATTAAAAGAGTCATAAAACCTGGATCCACTTCACAGACATTGAAAGGACTCTAGGTAAGTACAGCTTAAATTTTCTCCACTTGTCTATTCCTAAGGATGGTATTTTTCTCTTTCCTGGTCTCAGGACTCCTGTTCTTCCCAATTACTAAGAAGGCCTAAAAGCTACTAGGCCTAAAAGCTCCAAATAAGTTCATAAATTTTAACTTCTGTTCCGAGTTTAAATTTGTCTCAACAGGTTTCCACTTGGCTGGCAGACACCTCCAAGCTTCAGTTGCTGACTACACTGCTCCAGATGACTATAAGCTCTGGACCTGCTAGAGGCTGACGTGGACCAGCCCAGCCGACGTGATTATTCCCTGTCTCTACAGCTGGGTTAGACAGCCACATGCTTCTGAGAGATGCCCCACAGCCCAGCCTTTGACCAGCCTTTCAGCCTCTGACCAGCCTTTCAGCCTCTGACTAGCCTTCCAGGCTTTCTTGGGGCCCTGACAACAATGTCCCAATGTCAGCTTGAAGCAGTTCTAGAAGAGAATACATTGCCCCATGTTCCCCACCCAAAATAGGTTGAAATGCTGCATCAAAATGAAACTCCCTGGCATAGGGGACAAAGTGGCTAACTATAATGCCCATTGACATACCAGGAAAATAGGTTCAGAGTTGTGGTTGACTCAAGGTCAGAACTTCAAGGCCTTAAGAATGGAAATATAAGCCAGGCAGTGGTGGTGAACACCTTTAATCCAGCACTCAGGAGGCAGAGCCAGTTGGATCTCTGTGAGTTTGAGGCCAGCCTGGTCTACAGAGTGAGATCCAGGACAGGCACCAAAAACTACATAGAGAAACCCTGTCTCAAAAAACCAAATAAATAAATAAATAAATAAAAAATAAAAAAAAATGGCGATAGATACAAATGTTGCTGCTGTAGAAAAATATGTTAGCTAATGGTTCCTATGTCCCAATACCCTTAAATCCCTGGGGAAATAGGACTTATAATTGAGTCCTGTCATTGGTACTTGTGAAGAGGGGAATGGGGGGGGGGCAAAACAGCTTGAACACACAGCTGCTATGACAGGCTTAGAAACCCAGACACAGCTTCTGGCAGGCAACACCTGGACCCAGGAAAAGCCATATGCTGACCCCACCCAGGGAGGGCCTGCATCTAAGGGGAAGTACCTGACATTCCAAACATTCTCTATACCCCTAGACAAATGTCAGCCAATCAGGGTCCTGAACCCTGGAAATCTCCTCACCTCAACCTCTGCTATGATAAAAACCCCACCCTGCCTGGGCTCAGGGCTCTCTGCTCTCACTGCTGTGTTGGATAGACAGTCCAAGCTCTGAGCTTGAAAATAAAGGCTCTTTGCTTTTACATACGGGATTCCGTTTCCGTGGTGGTCTTTTGGGGGTTCCCGCGATCTGGGTACAACAGTTGCACAGATGTTAGAATAGTCAGATTTCTCCGAAAGTGGGGAAAGGGACCCAGAAGTGTTCCAGAAAGGGAACAACATTAACGAAGCCATATAACCAGGTGTCCACACTGGGGCATCACATCCGCATCAGAAACTCACCAACAGGGCTGGTGAGATGGCTCAGAGGGTAAAGGGGCTTGCTGTCAAGCCTGTCAACCTGAGTTCAATCCCTGGGACTCACAGGTGGAAGGAGAGAACTGACTCTCCCAAGCTGTGTTCTGACTTCCACAGGAGCATGCGTGCACAAGCACATACATAAACAAAATGTAATTTAAAAGAAAAAAAAAAGGGAAAGTGCTGAGTGGTTAGGGATACTTGCTGCTCTTGCACAGGACATGGTTCTGTTCAGAGCACCCACATGCTGGCTCACAACTGTCTATAACTCCAGTTCCAGGGGATCCAACAGCCTCATCTGGCCTCTCAGGGCACCAGGTCCACAGATGGTGCACATACATGCATTCGGGCAAATGCCTGTACACATGTCACTCACCACAGACGTCCTGTACACGGTATGAAAGCTAGACCACGCCACATCTGCTGCTGTGTGAAGTCTTCTGGAGTGCAGGGGAGAGTGATGGAACAGGTTGTGTAGTGTTCTCTGGCTGCCATATTCACACACACACACACACACACACACACACACACACACACACTCCTCTTTAGCTAACTGACTGCACAGGAATAGATGTGGCTGGACTTGACCCAAGCCACAGTCTGGCCCTTGTCTCCAGCATTGAAGTCTCCCCTCAGCCCCCAGCGTGGGGTGCCAAGAGATGGGGGTACAATCTTCAAGGAGGACATCTGTCTTGGGGCCAGCCTTTGAGCCAGAGAGACAGACAGGCACACGAGGGGAGGAAGTTGACTTTGGCTGAAGTCTCTGTAGAACTTGTTTGCTTACAATTCAGAAGGGGTAACGCCCCGCTCCTGCCAGACCACCACTGCTTGTTTGAGGAAGAAAATCCAAGAGGCCTTTCCTTTTTCCGGCCAGGGCATCATTTAGAGACTGTATACACAGTTCCCCAAAGGCTCTGGCTTACGCCTTAGGCAAATCTTCCTGTCAGCTTTCAAGGATGCTTAACTCAGATCCCTCTGGGATTCTCCTCTCTCTTTTTGTCTGTCTGTCTGTCTGTCTGTCTGTCTGTCTGTCTCTATCTCTCTGACTCCTGCCCCTCCCTTCAGGAGGCAGCAGCTACAAGAGGGAGGTTTTTCAGGACATGGGCTTGTCCTCCTCTTTTGAGCAGAAGATGTCACGGTCCTAAACGCTTTCTGATTAGTCTCCTAAATAAGGCTGGAGGGTGTTTTACAATCCAGTAACAGATTACAGCGATGTTCTGTCAATAATGGTGGTTAGTGCCTAAATCCTCCCCAGCAGAGTATCTGAGTGCCTTCCTTCCTGGCCCTGCTCCTCTCTGCCCAGGGTTTGAGGCCGACTCTCAGTCGCTGGAGGATCTCCTGCTGGCTCTGGGGGACACTGATTACTCTACCCTCTAGTGCAGTGACATCACTGCTCCTCTGAAGCCCAGGGAGCCTGACCCTTAGCTCGGGAACCTTCCAAGTAGACAGGCTGGGCACTGCTTTCTGGCTCTTGCTGTGTGGAGACCCCTGGTGCTCACTGTCAATGCCATCTTTCTCTGGTCCAGGCAACACTGACATTTGCTAACTGTAGTGAAACATGCCTGTTACCCTAGGACTTGGGAGGCAGAAGCAAGGGGACCAAGAGTTTGAGGCCATCCTTGGCTATAAACTGGGTTCAAGGCCAGCCTGGAGGTCTGAACTCTTTTTTTTTTCCTCAAAAAGTCAAACCAATGGGCTAGAGAGATGCTTAGTGAGGAAAAGTGTTTATTGAACAGGCCTGAGGGCTTGAGTTTGGATCCCTAGTGTTCATATAAAAGCTCTCCATGGTGGCATGAGACTGCAGCCCCAATGCTGAGGTGGGGGTACAGACTGCGGAATATCCCTGGGGCTTGCTGACAAGCGGGTCTGGTTGAAACAGCGAGATCCAGGTTCAGTGGGAGAACCCATCTCAAAACTATACGCGGAGGGAGTCACAGAGGAAGACCGCCAGGGTTGGACGCTGGCCTCCTCACGCTCACAAGTCTCTCTCCTTTACAACTGGCCAGTACCTGGTTGGCTGGTCAGGGCCATGGGCACTGAGTGGATGTGAGATGGCTGGAGGGGCATTGAGAAAGAGCAGCGTGGAGCCCTGGGATTTGTTCCATAGACTCTCCAGGACCCTGTGGAAGTCCTGTGCTCTCTCTGGATGTCAGCCATTGTTTTCACACATCCAAGTAACTGAAGTAAGTTTCTTAGAAAGAGCCCGAATAAAATCCATATAATCTCAACACCATCTTTGCCTGCGGAAAGTACATACAGTTGGTGTTTGTGGTCACAGCATCAACCTGAAAATTGTTTAGGGGGGCAAGGGCACAGAACACTTTCAGCTTTGAGGAAAATTCCAGAACCAATAGGCACTGCTTTGGTTCAGGAGAGGGGAAGAGGTCGGGACCCCTGGCCTTGCGAGGCCGACCGTCAAATGGGATGGAGATCCGATGGCTTGGAAGCGGACATCTCCGCTCTCCGTGTTCTCTCACACAAACCAGCGCCCAGGACCCGCTGTGCTGGCACTCCCCTATGACAGAGGTGCCTTGGACCTCACAGCCTGCAGGCTGGGGGTGCTGACAAAAGCCCCCCAGGGAAACTCACAAGGAGGAGGTGCCCCTCCACAAGAGGGGTCTCTCTGGCAATCCTGACCTTCCAGGGTAGAGGCTACAGTATAGGCCTCCAGCCTCCTGGGAGAGTAAAGCTGTTCTAGTCAGGGCCTGGCAGGGGGCAGTGGGAAGGTCCTTGCTGTTAGGGACCCAGGCAAGATCTGTGTAGGGAAGAGGGGTGTGGAGCCAGGGCTCTCAGGAAATATCTACTACTGTCCTTGAATACAAGACCTTCTGAGTCAGCCCTGGGCTCACAGCCAGAACAGGGATGCCCATCCAAGAGCTGCCATGGGCAGGGCAGGGCGGGAAGAAGAGGGGAGACATCTTCCTAGCTGTTCCATCAAGGCCTCAGGGAGTGTGGAGGGAGGTGGAGGAAAGATGGGGGTGTGATCATCTCTTATCCCACCTACAGTCTCAGAGTGAACTACTAAGCTGAGAAAACACAAGTATCCAAGGGCTCCATTTCTACCACACCCAACATCCTTGGCGGCAGGGGTGGGGTGGGGAAGCCTCCAAGCAGTCGAGAGAGCTCCAGGTCAGCACCACAGACTAGCTTCCCCTGCAAGGGACAGTGGAGAAGGGTGTGGCTGGCAACATCACTCTGTGTGTCTCACAGACCTCTAGGTCCCAGGATTCTAGGTACCCTGTTGAAGTTATGACCTCAGTGGAGCTGGACAGGTCTCAGGGCTCAGGACAAAGCTCCGAGACTTGACTCAGGTCTACAGATGCCCCTGGTGAACTCCCTTTGTCCTTCCTTGTGGCAGGGGAGGCCCTGTAGGCACCATCAGTGAGAGAAGTCCTGATGTGAAGATCCTGGAGGAACCTTACCCACTGTGACATACCCTGGGTGACAGGGCCCCTGCAGAGCTGCTCCAGGAGGGGGACGCAAGATGTGAAGTGTGAAATGAATTGGGTGAATGAATGAAGGCCTTATCCTCAGCATATTGTAAACCACAGGGAATCATGACTAAGAAAGACCGCATGTCACAGCTTCCCAGTTACAGTTTGAACGAGAACTGTCCCCCACAGGTCCATGTGTTTGGACACTTGGAGACCAGCTGGGGTGCCGCTCTGGGGAAGAATGGGACCTTGTGGACAGAAGATCTAGCTAGCAGACCACACCACTGTCTCTTCTCCACCACAGTGGATTGTATGTCCCCAGATCTTGAGCCCAAAAGACACCTCCCCTCCCTTAAGCTGGGTTTTGACAGGAACAGAGTCACAAGAGTGAGAAAGTGACTGTCACAACAAATCTTGGTGGATCCTGTGCCAGGATGAAGCTGACCAGGGAGCCCACTGCCGTGAGTTCTGTGTGTGGACGGTGGGAGGTGTCTCGGGAGTGGGTGTCCGGGTCTGCACGGGGAGGGCTCAGGAGTGTAGAGGACCCCTTGCCCTTTCTGGGCTTGCTGCTTCTCTCTGTCCACGTTTCTTGCCGAACAACTTTCTCCTGATGCTAGGAGACCAGAGGCTGAAGCGCTAGGACACTAGAGCCCCTGCAGATGAACTGAGAACAGTCATGGGTGGGAAGCCTGGGGGAGGGAGGGAGACCTGAACCCTCACGGGGTGTGGTGTAGGCCCAGGCAAGCACCCCTCAGAGTGGGAAACATGGCTGTTCTATTTTTGACCAATACTAGATTTAAGTTCCTCAGGAGTGGGACTGGGTCATACTGCCTCTGTTTGCAGTCTGTTCCTCCCCTTCCCACAGTGCCACAAGCAGCGTTGGCTCAAAGCTGACTCACTCAATGTTTATGAACACAGTGACCAAGTTTGTTGACCATGACCCTGTATGCGTGGTTAAAGATCAGGAAATCAAAGAGCCAAAGATCTGTCACAGAGCAGACTTTAGCTTAGGATGGCTGTGGGAGAGCCCCTGGCATCCTGGGGCATACCCAGGACCTCATGGAAGTCACCTGGGGTGGCCAGAACAGGAGGAGTGGGGCAGTCAGAACAGCAAGAGAGACAGCAGTGCTATGTCTATGAGCTGGACCCCCTGGGAGGTGTCCACATGAATGACATCTAACTTGTCCCGATGCTAACTCCTGGCCAGTGCTAAGACAGCCCCCCACCCAGTGACTCTGAGGTGGTTTATTATCTCACTCACCCTGATGGTACCCAAGATTACTAGTCTGAGATGCAAACCCTTGGGAACCCCGGTGAGTTCTCTAGGATCTACAGCAGGAGTGGGTGTACATGAAAGCTTATATGATGGCTTGTTCACCTTTTTTTTTTTTTTGGTTTTTCGAGACAGGGTTTCTCTGTGTAGCTTTGCGCCTTTCCTGGAACTCACTTGGTAGCCCAGGCTGGCCTCGAACTCACAGAGATCCGCCTGGCTCTGCCTCCCGAGTGCTGGGATTAAAGGCGTGCGCCACCACCGCCCGGCTTGTTCACTTTTTTAACAGTTTTCGTTTGCCTGGAGTAGATTCTCTTATGGCCTAGGCTGCGGGCATTAGAGGCATGAGGCACCACACCTGGCTGTTTATCGTTCTCTGGCACAGGGTTGAGCTGTGTAGTCCAGGTTAGACTTTGTGAGTGAATGCCATGGCTGTGGGAAGTGGTATTAGTGGGGGTACCAGCAAGCTATGGAGAAAGCTGGTTGTCCCTCAGCTTTACCGACCTGATGTAAAGGTCGGTAAAGACATTACCGACTGTGCGCCACAGTACCACGCCAGCTTTCACGTGCGACGAAGAAGCTGTCTATGAACACATGACATTGCTCCCTAAGAATGTCGGATGGATGCCAGGGAAGTCTTCTTATAACACAGCTAAGGGAAATGATGGAGAGTATACAGTGAACCAGTCAGGACCTGGTGATGGAGTGGGGTGTGGGGTGACAAAGTGACATCCAGATGTTGGGTTCACAATGAAGCCTGGGAAATTTCTTTCATTTTGACACCTATGATGGGCTCTGTCTCGGAGCTTCCTGGACAGAGATTCTTTTTTTTTTTTTTTTTTTTTTTTTCCGAGACAGGGTTTCTCTGTGTAGCCATGGCTATCCTGTAACTCATTCTGTAGACCAGGCTGGCCTCGAACTTACAGAGATCTGTCTCTCTCTGCCTCCTGAGCGCTGGGATTAAAGGCGTGCGCCACCACTGCCCAGCAGCTGGACAGGGATTCTAAGGCCCAGAGAATTTGGAGGCTCTTGACAACAGGTGGTAAATGAAGACAGGACACAAGAAGGACGTTCAGAGACGGCTCGGTGAGGGAAGATGCCCGTAGCCATTAGGCAGCTAGGCTCAATCCTGGGACAAGCATGGGTGAAGGAAAATCAACTCCTGAAAACTGTCCTCTGACCTCCATCCTCTGCAACACATCAATTAACGGACTGATTAATGAATTAATGATTAAAAAGAATGCCCATAGAGCAAGACTGGACCCAATACATCTGCATCTTCCCGTAGCACTTAGCACACTGGTCTGAACAGTTGTCCTAAGGAGTGCCTCCTTCACTCCGTTCTGAAGGGGCGGCGGCGGCGGCGGCGGCGGCGGCGGCGTACCTATACTCACCAGGTCACACAGACAGAGAAGAGAAGCTTGCTTCCACAGCTGGACATGGAATCTCCCCAGTGCCCAGTGGAGGCGACTTCCACTCCTGCTTTGAAGGGCCACCCACCCCCATGGCTTGTCTGCCACAAGACATGCTTCCAGAGAGACCCGCTACACCCTTCCCCAATCACCTTCAATTATCCAAGTGTGCATGCCTGTGCACACGCTGCCTCCCAACCCACCCTGGGAAGCGATTTATGGTAGTGTATTGACAACATACCTGTCAGCTGTCAGCTCAGTACGTCTAAATATTATGTTCTATTACCCAGAACATCACTTACAAAAATTAAAACAGTGGCAATATGAGGCTGGAGAGATGGCTCAGCAGTTAAGAGCACATAATGCTCTTCCAGAGGACCTAAGTTCTGTTCCCAGCGGCCACATTAGTTAGTTCACAACTGCCTCTAGCCCAGCTCTGGGGAATCTGACACGCCCTCTTCTGGCCTCTTTGGGTATTGCAGCCACACACACACAAACCCACACTCAGGATAATCACATATACACGTAATAATACCCCCCCCCCTTTTTAAAGTGACAGTCCTACTTACATCAGTGGGGAGAGGGGCAGGGAGAAAACTGGTGGCTAAACAAAATTAATTTTCCTTCTCCACCCCTTTTCCAGTTAAATAGTTTGAACTGAAGACTAAAAAGCTCATGGCTGTTTCTTCTGTGACCCGGGGGCTGGAGTTCAAAGCAGGGGACCTGGAGGGGATACCCAGAGTGAGCTGAAGCAGTGTCCACAGGGTTTCCCTGACATCAGCAGGACTCAGAAGACAGTCTTCCTGGGTTACAGCTACACAGCCCCGACTCTACGGTCTCTCATAAGGACAGTGAGGAATTCGAGAGGCATTCAGGTTTCATGGCCACCAGCAACATTCTAGAAAGCACTCTACAAAGTACGGGCATACATCATTTTACTCTGTTGCCACTAGACTCCTGACTGTCGGAACTGTTTTCTCTCTCTATTTCAAAGATGAGAAATTAACACGAAGAGATGATTTGCCGTTTTTGTCGTTTGCTCTTTGTGTTTGGAGCCAGCCTCCTGTAACCCAAGCCGGCCTCCAGCTCACTCTCTACCTACCCAAGGATGACCTCGAACCCCCGACCCTCCTGTGTCCACTCTGACAAGTGGGTCTGAGCTCTTCTCAAGCCCCTGCCATGCTAGTAACTCTGTCAAGTGCTGGGATTACAAGTGTATGCCCCCACATCTGGCTTTAACCGCACTGGCAGTGAAACCCAGGGCATAGAAAGGAACCGAGCTACAATCCCAGACCAGGTCAGGATCGTCTTAAGGTCACACTATGGATGTCAGTGGCCAGCCCCCTCCAATCCTCTGGTGCCAAAGGATGAGGCGTGCACAGTGCTCTGCACAGAACGTTGCTCCGCACTGCAGATCTGACTAGGCTGAGGCTACTCCCCTCTCGCTGGGTCCTTGTTGTTCACTTTGACTTCTGAAGGGTCGTCAGTTTACACTGAAGGACAGAAGCATCCTGGGACCCGGCCATCAGTTCCCAGACAGTCTGCCCTCCAGGAAACGGATGTAAATTTGGAAGTGGGAGAAAGAATACGGCGTATTTTAGGCTTCCCGAGCTGGTAAAGGAAGGGAGTTTGATTCTGAGCAACTGGATCTGGCACCTCACCAGTGCCTATAACTCCAGGGGATCTGACTCCCCCTTCTGACCTCCACAGGCACCGTATGCATATATATATATAAATATAAATATAAAATAAAAGGGGGAACATGATATACTTTCTACCAAAAATGAATGAATGAATGATATTTAAAGGGCTAAGAGCCCTTCATCCCGAACATCTCACCAGAGGAAGACAAATGGCTTTCTTCACAAAGTCAGCATCTGGGAGTCAGAAGGTCAAGGTTCAACTCCGACCCTGCCCTGGCAAGGTGGGGAACCTCCAAAGGTCCACACCACTTGCTTCAGGTTTTTGTTTCGGTGTGTGGGTAGGCCAGAGGTCAACTTTGTTTTTTGGGACGCGAGCTCACTGATTTGGCTAGGACAGCCCCAGGGAACCTCTGGCTCTGCTTCACCAGCAGCAGGATATAAGCCACCCACCGTGCCTGGGTATTGAACTCATGTCTTCACACTTGCATGACAAACACCTTACTGACTGAGCCAACTCTTCAGCCTTGGAACCTCAGTTTTGACTTCTTCTTTTCCCTTAAAAAAAAAAATTATTCCTTGCCAGGCAGTGGTGGCGCACGCCTTTAATCCCAGCACTTGGGAGGCAGAGGCAGGCGGATCTCTGTGAGTTTGAGGCCAGCCTGTTCTACAGAGCGAGATCCAGGACAGGCACGAAAACTACACAGAGAAACTGTCTCGAAAAACCAAAAAAAAAAAACAAACAAACAAACAAAAAAAAACCCAAAACCCTTTTTATTTTATGTTCACGAGTGTTTGCTTGCACCCCACCCCACCTGGAGTCTTTGGAGGCCAGTAGAGGGCGTCAGATCTTCTGGAACTAGCGTTGTAAGCCATCATGTGGGTGTTGGAAACTCTAACCTGTGTCCTCTGCAAGAGCAGCCAGTGCTCGTAACTGCTGAGCCTTGCTCTCAATTCTGCTATCTGCAGAAGAGGAATAGCAGTGGCTACCCCTTGGATGCTTCTGGAGATTCAGTGAGACTGCGGGCCACACCCGGCTCCACTGAGGACGGGTGCGTGCTGCACAGGGTGAGGTTTCTGATGTTTAGTTTTAGCATGGATACAGTTCCGATCAAGCCCAGTGACTCAGTCATGACTAGTTGGGTTTGGTAATTTGTTGCCTGGGTAACCTTCAGTCTTCCCTGTTTCAATTAGCAGAATGAAGTGATTTAAGAAGGAAGAGCGAAGCCTCGGCAGCCTGGGTCCTCTGAGTGTAAGGCCCAATGACCCTGCTTACTCCTCCGCCCCCAGGAACCAACGCATGAGAGTGCTTCCAGAATGAAGATCCAAAGCATCATGGGAAGAAGGCTCAGCTACCCCCACCAGGCAGAGCAGTCACCAATAAATACAAACTTTACAGCTCTGCTTGACTTTGTAGGTGGCTCCCTGGAGTTCATGTTGGCACTTGTGTGCAGGTGTGTGAGTGTGTAGGGTGGCTCTGAATGTGGCTATGGGCCAGGCCAGACTCTCTAATCTGGTATTGGTGGTGACAAAGGTGTGTTAGAACCTGACCAGATGCTGTCCAGGCCACGGCCATCCACAACTGCATCTCTCTCCCAACTCATGGTTGATTCTGTGTACAGGTCTTAGGTCACCAGACTCTGCGCTTTCAGGGGTTACCGGTGACACAGTCACACGATGTAACTAAATGGGTCTTTTTCCCCACTTCCCTATAACCTCATGGTCACACATTCCTTCCTCTGCAACACAACACTGCTTCACCTTCCTGGACTACCCCGGGATCCAAGACAGCCTGACACCAAAGCTGAGACCTTTCAAGATGGGCCTTTGCTTTTTGGGGTCCAGATTCTGAGCAGTTCAAGCCCCCCCAGGAAAAGAAAAACCATAGTGTCATTGCTACCTGGAACACAGCAAAGTCTTAATTCTAGAATGCTGAGGCAGGAGGATTTCATAACCAAAGCAAGTCTGGACTACATAGTAGGACCCTATATCAACAAACAAACAAACAAAACAGTGGTTAAGAGCACACCAGCTGCTCTTCCAGAGGTCCAGGGTTCAATTCCCAGCACCCACATGGCAGCTTACAACCAACTATAGTTCTAAAGGATCTGAGATCGTCTTCTGGCCTCCAAGGGCACTGTATGCATGTGGTGCATAAACATGCATGCAGATAAAACACTCATAAAATTATTTTTTAAAATTTAAAGCACTGAAAACACAATAATACCCATTAACGGGAAGTCTAAGAGGGTGCACCCAGGAGGCCTGGAGTCATCTCAGCTCAGCTCTGGTACAGAGAGGGTAAGGCTTTTGTCATTTCCTGTGCCGAGAAGCCCAAGCTCTCAGGAAGCCAGCAGCATGGCCGCCATTGCTTTATTTTAGGTTGCAACCTTTCCTCCACTGGATGACAGTCACTCTGAGGAACTAGGGATACGCGGTCTAGCAGGGCCATCCCAGGGATGCAGGCCTGGAGCGGCCTCAGCTCCACGTGTGTCTAGCAGGGCCATCCCAGGGATGCAGGCCTGGGGCGGCCTCAGCTCCACATGTGTCATCTGGTCTGATGGCTGAAGGTCCCCGCGCCTTCAGACCTCATTCCAGCCTCCCAGATTAGAAGGAAAAGCATGAGGTCAACTCTGCAAAATCCAAGCTGAGGGACACAGCCACCTATGATCTCTCTGATGCACATTCATTCTGAGCTGAGTGATGGGCACTCCAGGAAGGCAGAAGTCCAGAGGTCCACATCCCAATCGACGGATCCGTGAACAGAAGTCAAGCGCCTCCATGGAGTCCAGGCCAGATGACACATGCCATGAGCACTCTCCAAGAACACAGGCAAACTGCTATTTGTTCCCGTGCCGGCACTGACCATGTCCTGCCGCCTCTGACTAGCTCTCATGTGCCATCCTTTCCCCTCCACCCTCGGCGTTCTGGACTCAAACCAAGTCTGTTTGTATGTCTGTTTGATTCTGAGCTCACAGATTATCTTCTTGTCACCGGAAATTGAAACAGTCTGAGACAGGGCTCCTTTAAGCCCACTTCCCCTGCCCTGCTCCCCCAAACCTACCCAGTTGTTAAAGATTCAGGAAATACAAACCCCACATAAAGATAAGCTGGACTGAACAGCAGAGGACCAGCTCTGTGACCTTGTTGGGCAGTGACTTCCGCTCCTGCACCTCAGAGCTTCAAGAGGGAACTCAGTGTTAGGGGGTTCCCAGATGCTCCCCAGGACACCCCAAAATCCTGGACCAGAATATTGAAACAGTAGCTCTTCCTCCATACTAGTACCTTAGGTGATCCCTAAAGATCTATCCTATTGGGGAAGGAAGGTTGGAAAGATGTCTCAGCAGTTAAAAGCACTTGGGTGCTGTTCCAGAGGACCTCCATTTGATTCCCAGCACCCACATGGTGACTCACAATGGCCTATAACTCCACACCAGTGTGGTAATATATTGTGTACCCTAATAAACTTGTCTGAGGATCGGAGAAGCAGAACAAGCCACAGCCACCACCTATGACCTCATCAACTCCAAGAATCCTCTGACTGAAATCCTTTGAGTCTTCACCCGAAAGGCCCTCAGCTGAACTGCCTTAGTTCCTGTTTCCTCACACCTTATATACCTTTCTCCACCCTGCCTTCACTTCCTGGGGTTAAAGGTGTGTGTGCTTCTCAGTACTGGGATTAAAGGTGTGTGCCACCACTGCCTGGCTCTGTTTCCAGTGTGGCCTTGAACTTAGTGATCCAGATGGATCTCTGCCTCCCAAGTGATAGGTTTAAGAGTGTGTGCCACCACTGTCTGGCCTCTGTGTCTAATCTAGTGGCTGGCTCTGTCCTCTGATCCTCAGGCAAGTTTATTAGGGTACACAATATATCACCACATTAGGGGATCTAACCTCCTCTTATGGCCTCCTTGGGCACTGGACCCAGCACCGGGTAGCAGAGACAGGAGGATTCCTAGAGCTCACTGGCCAGCCAATGTAGCCTCATCTGTGAGTTCCAGGCCAATGAGAGGCCTGTCTCATAAGACAAGGAGGATAGCTAAGGTCAAGGTTGTCCTCTGGCTTCCATGTGCACACGCATATGTGCATGCATCCACACGCGAGCATGTATATGCACATGCACATACACATAAACGTAATTTTAAAAGTACATAGCTGGTCACAGTGGCTGATGGCTGCCACCCTACCACTCAAGAGACTGAGGCGAGAGGGTCGCCATGAGCTTGAGGCCAGTTTAGGCCACAGAGTGAGAGAGACCTCTCAAAAATCCACAAATAAACAAGTAAACGGAGATATAGAAATAACAGAATGGTACATGCATGTGAGCACTACCAGTCAGGTTCTTAAGGTAGTTTTAGAAAGAGACCACTCACTCAACAGTGAGGAGCTGATGGCCAGTCTCCAGAGCAGCACTTAATGACTCAGATGGGAACATGTTTCTGTCAGCTCTGATGGGACTCTGAAAGCACAGGAGACCTTGGCCCGGGGCCCCTCCTGACTCCACACCCAGTCACTCTGGCAGCCCAGGCTCCCCAGACAGCCCGGACGTGGTGCACCCTGCCTCCCGGCTCTGGAATGATCTCCATAGGTGTATCCAGGACAAGCCCTTGCCCTGGGGAATCACCAGTGGGAACTATTCATCTCCCCACTGAGCTCCCCCTGGGCCAGGCCCGCTGGATGTGAGCATCAACCTCGACTTACAGTTCTGAGTAAGTGGAAGCAAGGTGGGGCAGGAAGGCTGAATCACCCAGCAGAGAGGCTGGTAACAGACTGAGGTTTACTGTGGAGTTGGGCCTTCAGCCCCAGGCGCCTGGGCCTGGCCACTCATTTGATTGAGAACATCAGGACATCATCTCCTAACTGTAGGAGAAGAGAAGAACTCTTCCCTAATCCCATCCACCTCCATGCCCAGCTTGCCTAGCCACCTCCACCACTCCAAACAACCAAGCGACATGAGATGGTTCTGAAGCTTTGGAGAAAGGTGCCAGTCCCTGTGTCTGGGGACCCAGGTGCTCAGAAGAACTTAAGACAAAGGTCACTCAAGATGATGATGCTCATGAGTAGCCAGATAGACTAAGGAGCCCGGGGACACACAGGTAAGCATTAACTGCAGGGCTTCCCAGGGATCTGGATATGCCAGCAGCTGGCGATCTGCAGGAGGGCCATGGAGGCCAGCTGTGGGTAGGAAGTACTCACTGCCTATAAGGACACCGGCAGGGTCTCACTGCCTGTAAGGACACCGGCAGGGTCTCACTGCCTTTAAAGGACACAGGCAGGGTCTCGCTGCCTATAAGGACACCGGCAGGGGCTCGCTGCCTATAAGGACACCGGCAGGGGCTCGCTGCCTATAAGGACATGGTCCTGCCATTTCTACAACCGAATGCACCAGGCTCCCTCTGCTGCCACCTCACCTACCTGCACCACTGACTTTGGCAGTCTCCCTCCTCCAGGAAGCCTTCCCTGACCACTCATGGGCACAGCACTCTCTTCCTTAGACCCCTCTCCGAGTGTCCAGCATTATGAAGAAACCTGACCCTTTATGTACTTGTTGGTTATGAGTCTTTTTCTTTCATCAGTTAATTTTTAGGGAACCTGTAGGTTCACAGCAACTTTACGCCTTTTTTGATACCCCATGGCCACCCCACGGAGCCCAGAGTCACACAAGCAGCAGGCACGGAGACAGCAGTGGCTACTTCATCGATAGCAAATCAGGAGGTGATCTAACACAAACCTGGGGGCACAGAGCCGCCAAGCAGAAGGCGAAGGAAACCTGCAGGATGGAGATGGGGCAGCAGATGGCTCAGTGGGTAAAGGTGTTTGATCTCTGGAGGCCATGTGGAGGTGGAGTGGATTCCGCAGAACTGTCCTCTGACCTCTGCGTTCTTGCTATGGTGTGTACATCACCCACGCTATCATCATCCAAGCATATGCGGGCACAACACAACATGGAGGTGAATGGATGCTGGGGATCCTTCTCCCCTGGCCGGAAGACCATGGTTATGGGCAGCTAGGCCACCCCTAACCTAGGGCTCCATAAGGGAAAGGTCCACAGTGAGAGGTTCCACCACCCCTTGTGGCATGGCACAGAACAGTTTGGAGAGAGCGTACAGGAGTGTGGGGATATCTCAGGGTCACCTCCAGAAGCCAGGCTGATAGCCTCTGCAAGCAATGTGTTGTGTCTGCTTTCTGATTATTTTATTTTATTTGAGATAAGATGTCACTCTGTAGACCAGCCTAGCCTGAAATTACATCTGTAGCCCAGGCTGCCCTCAAACTCATAGTGATCCTCCTGCATCAGCTTCCCAAGTGTTGGGATTATAAGTGTGAACCATCATGTCCAACTTTTGAAAGGGGATCTCATTATGTTGCACCGTCTGGCCTTGAGTTTCTAATCTAAAGTGATTGTCCTGCTTCTGCCTCCAAAGGGCTGGGACGACAAGAGCATGTCACACCCAGCTCCTTGGTTTATTTGCTAAATGCTCCAGTTCAGAGACTGCCATCAATAGTGAGGCTGGGACTCTCCATTCACACTGGATTCTCAACTCCACTTTCATCCCATTTCCTAAACCAGCTCTGTCCACTTGAAGCACTATTGAACAAAAGCACCTGCCACAAAGTGATCTGGTCTCTCAGCATGGCCATGAGCGACGTTCTGATCTGGTCTCTCAGCACGGCCACGAGCAACCCCCTAGATCAGGCTGCCCTGTAATCACGTCTTGATCATTAAGTGATGTGGGAGGGGAGTGGGAGTGAGCTAGAAAGTAGCGTTCCTGCTTCAAGTTCATGTTTGAGCTCTTGACTTTCTTAACGACGGACTGTAACCTGTAAGCTGAAATAAACCTTTTCATCCCCTAATTGCCAGAGAGTTTTATTAAGTGCTTTCAATGGCCTCCAAGTCCCAGGTTACAAGGCCCCCATTCCTCATCTCAGCCCCGGCACAGCACTGTCTACTGCCCTTGGGTGACAAGATGGAAGCCCAGAGAAGCCATGCTGGAAATGCTACACCTGGGTCACACTTAGCTCCTCTTGCCCCACAGCTGTCCCCCACCCAACCTGGTGTTCCACAGCCATACCCCACCCGACCCAGGAGCTCCACGGCCATCCTCCACAAAAGGCTCACCAGTGGGAAAGAGAAAGAGCCACAGCAGGAAAGGACGGGATGGTGAGGGAAGGGGACATGTGGGGAAGGGGCAAAAGTGAGGGTCCACATGAGGGTCCAGAGGAGAAGCACTGGGCACCTGACTTTGGGGTCCAGAAGCCCTTGGCAGGATGGAAATAAAACAGGAAGGTTTGCTGGTGACCACTGAAGAAGCAGGCTACCATGTATGCGGAAGCCACTTCCTGTCTCGTGGGAGATAAACAACAGACTCAAATAAATCTCCCAAAGCTATCGGCTATCTGAAGCACCCTCACAAACTGATATTCTCCATGAACACTATCGTCCAAAATGGTCATTGGTGTCTCGGGACAGGGAAGGTGGGAAAAGGGGCTGAAGAGGGACATAATCAAGTCCTCCAGACCAGCCTGTGACAGTGACCTCTCTGGACCTTGGTTCACTCTAAAGTGAAAAAGGATTAGAAGTTTCTGCTCAAGCCGGGCGGTGGTGGCGCACGCCTTTAATCCCAGCACTCGGGAGGCAGAGCCAGGCGGATCTCTGTGAGTTCGAGGCCAGCCTGGGCTACCAAGTGAGTTCCAGGAAAGGCGCAAAGCTACACAGAGAAACCCTGTCTCGAAAAAACAAAACAAAACAAAACAAAACAAAAAAAAAAAACAAAAACAAAAACAAAAAAAAGAAGTTTCTGCTTAAGAGCGCTCTTGTGGTGACGGGGAGAGACAGAGAGACAGAGACTTTCTGACAAGACGGAACAGCAGAATCCCAGCTTGACACTTTTGCCATCGAGTACTAACCAGGCCCGGCCCTGTTTAGCTTCTGAGATGAGACAAGACCAGGCGCGTTCAGGGGGGCACGGCCATGGCCTCTACTCAACACTTCTAACTGAACCAATAAGGGGCACATGCCTTTAACTCCAGCAGAGGCAGGGGGATCTCTGTGAGTTCAAGTCTAGCCAACACTACACAGTGAGACCCTATCACAAACAAACAACTTCTGAGAATCAAGTTTCCTGGGAAGATTCGGTGCCTGGGGCCTTGGGCAGTGATTTCCACACAAGAAAGCCCCTTTTCAAAACAAAGCAAGAGAAAGCACTTGTGGTCCTCACCCTTGGCTGTTAAACCTACTAGAATCACCACGGAAACAAGTCTCTGGGTGTGTAGGTGAGGGATTACATAGATTAGGCTAATTGAGGTGTGAAAATCTGCAGGTAACCTTGGGCAGCCACATGCCCTGGGCTGGAGTCCTGGCCAGCTGAGCACTAGCACCCTGTGACCACTTGTGACTGGCACCAGGATAGCTGCTTTTGTGAGGTATTTTGTCACACCCACAAGAAAAGTTGTTGATAATACAAACCAACAAAAAGAAAACCTCTAAACACACACATAGGCAAATCCCAAGAGTTGCCGGTTAAACCCCATGATGATGTCAAAGACTGTATTTCAGGGAGATGAGAAATGACTCCAGTTTCAAGAAAGAACAACCCCAAAGTCTGAGAAAAGAAGGTGGATAGGCATGAGGGGAAATCTGTACAAAACTAGAAAACAAGAACATCTGGTTTTAGGGGGAAAAATCAGGTCAAGGGACAACACAAGCGAATTATAACATGTAAGCTGGGGGAGGTAACGGTTAAAATGAAAGCAGCCTGCGGTTCTGTATTATTTGGGAGGAGGGGAAACACTGGTTAATTTTAGACTTTAATGTAGCTGTTAAAATATCCGGGGCAACCCGTGAAAACAGGTAC
Organism: Peromyscus californicus insignis; assembly: GCF_007827085.1. Classification (NCBI taxonomy): domain Eukaryota; kingdom Metazoa; phylum Chordata; class Mammalia; order Rodentia; family Cricetidae; genus Peromyscus; species Peromyscus californicus. Next base: position 62,295,178 of record NW_026294491.1, on the reverse strand, counting down.
AAAATACACAGATTCTAATTAAGATAGAGAGCAGATCAAAGAGGAGACCAGTTCAGAGGAAAGACCAGAAAACTTGCAAACATATTCGCATGGTACCAGCGACCCTAATTCATGGTTAAGCCATGCAATGAATCTTTTTTCTAATGGTTTTTCGAGTCAGCATCTCAACCAGTAGCTCAGGTAGGCCTTACTTGGAATCCTCCTGCCTCAGCTTCCTGAGTGCTGGAATGATAGAAATATGCTAATCTACCAGGCAAGACAGAAAATAACCAAAGTCACACACCAAAGAGCATTGCCTTAAATATATAAAGTAAAAACGTCTACATTGCAAGGAGCAGTTCAAATCCAATGAGACATTTTAACACATTTTTCTCTCTATTTTCGGGAGCTTGTGGAGCTGGGGACTGACCCTTAGGGGTCAGACAAGAAAACTACCACCGAGCCATGTTCCCAGCTCACATCTCTTTCAACAACTAACAAATTAAGCATACAGAATCAGGAAAGGACATAATATAGATGATCTGAACAGCACGAAGAACAACTATGTCTTGTGTGGTGGCTCATGCCTTTAGTCCCAGCACTTGGGAGGCAGAGACCAAAGTATTTCTGAGAGTTTGAGGCCAGCCTGGTCTATATGGTGAGTTCTAGGCTACACAGAGAGACCCTGTCTCAAACACAAGCAAGCAAACAAAATCAAAACCCAAAGTCAACCTTATTGTGTTGATCATGTAGACAAAACTAAATGCAATAATAAAAGAACACGTATTCTTTTATGAACTTATAAAATATTTTTAAAAAATTGAAGAGATTATACATAAAATATAAAGAAGGATTCCACAAGAATAGTTCAATACACACTCCAAACTCTCTCAGAGAATCTACTTTAAGAAGAGAGAAAGATAATCTAGGTCTGTCTGTCTTTCTCCACGCCCCTCTCTTTTTCCTCCTCTTCCTCCTTTTATTTTCTTCATGACAGGCTCTCACTATGAATCCGTGACTGGCCTGGACACCACCTGCCTCTTCCCCAATCGCTGACCCCACAGGTTATGCTACCATGCCGGCCACAGCCTTTCTTTATCTCGAACAGAGGCAAGAGCCTGTCTCAGTGAGTGAGGAATGGAAGACTCTTGAGGATGATACAGGTCGAGGAAGCTAGTGACCAAGCAGAGCCTGGAATTAATGAAGTAATGAAGTCCCTTCCAACATGGAGAGGACGGAGGGACAAGATGAGTGAGTGACATCAGTGTCTAGGAACGATCTGTCTATCCATCTATCTATCTATCTATCTATCTATCTATCTATCTATCTGTCTGTCTGTCTGTCTGTCTATCTATCTATCTATCTACCTACCTATCTATCTATCTATCTATCTATCTATCTATCTATCTATCTATCTATCTATCTATCTATCTATAAAGTAATATCATGAGGTACTCCTTCAAATTCAAAGCCTGAAAGGTGAGTCTGAGGCGCCAGGCAGCAGTGAGGGACCATCAGACAGAAATTACAGAGACGCAGAAGCAGTCCCAATGTTAAGAAGAATTTTCCACCACGTGTCTGTGATGGTCAGTCTTTACTGTCAACTTGACAACACTTGGGATTACTAGAAGCAGACTTCAGGGTTAAGAAGGGTATCGTATCCAGGGAGTTTTAACTGAGGAATGAAGACTCCCCCTGAATGTGGGTGACACCATCCCACGGGCTGGGGTCTCAAAATAAATACACAAAGGGATGTGAGTGGAACACCAGCATTCAGCTCTCTTCTTCTGCTTCCTGACTTCAGACACAGTATCCCCGGCAACCTCAGGCTCCATGTCTTTCCCACCGTGACCGGCCTTACCCTTCACAAACCGGAAAACCTGAACAGACCCTTCCCTCCGTGTGTGGCCTCTGTCAGGCATTTTGTCACGACAGGAAAGTAACTTGTCTTCCACTTTTTGTCTCTCACTGGCCTGGAACTTTCCCCAGGATTCTACACTAGTTCCTGAGCAAGCTCCAGGATCGATTGGCCTGCCTCCAACCCCCAGCTCTCCATCGCTGGGACTATGAGCGCTTACCACTGTACCTGGCTTTTAACTCAGAGTCCAGAGTGTTTCACCTATTAAGCCATCTCTCGAGTCCCAACATAAGGTGTTTTCTGTGTTTGTTCGCCAGTTTTCTTTTGAGCCAGGCTCTCACCTTGTGTAGCCCTGGTTGGCCTGGACCTCCCTATGTAGACCAGGCTGGCCTTGAACTCAGAGATCTGCCGGTCTCCTAAGTGTTGGGATTAAAGATGTGGGCCTGGCTGTGCCTGAGTTTTTAAGCCCACCCCTTCCCCAGAACCTTCCATTCTTCCTGCACACCATGAGGGCGGAAAACGGTACATACAATTTGTTTAAACGAAGCATCTGCTTCCTCGAAGCGAGCAAGCTCACCTTGACCTCGGTAGCGGCTGGCTGCGTTGGGGGCCTGGCTCTGGGGGCTTCTCCTGCGGCTGGCCAGTCATGCTGTTCTCATACTGCTGGGCAGGAGGGAGAAGCGACCTGGGTCCGAGGGAAAAGGACAAGGCAGGGTCACTTTCGCATCTCTCACTCCCACATCACCATCATCTGGCAGAGGCCACTGTTCCAGAAGCTTCCCTCACCCTCCCATGCCCTGGGGAAGCCCGTTGGCAGGCACACACCACAGACCTTCACCAGGCTGTGCAGTGTGTCCAGGGGACCCTGAGGAGGAGGCCACTGAGGTGACTTAGATGAGGTCCTCAAAACAGCAAGACAGAGTTGAAAGGGGGCTGTGGCACTACAGAACAGTACCCCTCAAGCCGTCTGCATGAGCTCCAAGTACTGTGACACAGTACCCCTCAAGCCATCTGTGTGAGCTCCAAGTACTGTGACACAGTACTTTTCCAACCGTCTGTGCCTAGCTACAGGTGCTGTGACACAGTACTTCTCCAATTCTCTGTGCCTAGCTACAGGTGCTGTGACACAGTACTTCTCCAACCATCCGTAACAAAGGACATTGTTACATTGTTTTGCATCTTCATTTCTAAGCAGTTGACAAATACTTTTCCAATATATAAGACAAATTAACTGCTAGAGAAATGGAAAGATACTCAAAGACAAAGCTTTTTTTTTTTTTAATTATTCAGTATAGCAGATTATTGTCGAGTGGATGTGACGGTTCCTAAGTGTCTACTCTCAGTTTCTGGCTTCCTTCATGGACTGAGGCAGGGACACCGTCCTGGCGAGTCCTGTTCCTGGAGCACAGTTGTGGAGCACAGCCGCACAGACACCTCCCTGAGGTCTGGCTGGGGTCCTGGTTCAGAGAAGTGGGAGGGGCTAGACATAAGGAGTAATTTCAAGTCACCCCCTGGACTACGGAAAGTTAGTTCTGGGGGTCTCTCTCCAGAATGAGGAACCACAACGCCAACTTTGGTAAAGTGTCTCCAGCCATCTGGAGCTAGGCACCATCACCCACTTGCCAAGATCAGGAAATGAAATGCAAGCTCCTCTGTCCCCCAGCGCCCCTTTCACCTTCCCAACCTGGGTTCAAGTCGCCTCTCAAGTGAGAACAACGAGACCTCTATCACAGAAAGTACATCGTTTTCAAAACATTAAGAGGGCCACTGGTGTTCATTCCATTTAATGCTATAAAAATGACCCCTGTCTTGTGGGTCTCACATGAGTGTGTGGAGGCTCAGGACTGACGTTAGAGTCTCCCCTGAATGCTCACTTACTCACTGGACAGGGTTTTCTGGTAAGCTCAGAGCTCGCCATGGACCAGTTGCTACATGGACCCTGAGTCGGTGTTGGAATTACATGCAGGTTGCCACGCTCACCCAGCATTTATAGCACTAACATGAGTTCTGGGGATTCAAATTCCTGATCCTCATGCCTGTGTGGCAAGCTCTTCAATCAGCAAGTCATCACCTCATAAAAACAACTGAAGGAAAAACAACAACAAACAAAGCCAACCAGGAGCTCTGGCTGCTCTCACGGAGGATGCAGGTTCAGTTCTCAGCACCCACATGGCGGCTCACGACCCTTTGCAACTTAAGTCACAAGAGAACTGGGACACCCAGTTCTGGCTCATGCCAGTAGCAGGCATGTACACAGATGTAGGTAAACACAAATAATACATACAGTACACACAAAATTAAAACAAACAAATATTTTAAAAATTAAAATCAAATATATTTATTAGATTTGTATGCATGCGTGTGTGCACATGCTCATGGGGGGTTGAAGGAGTCACAGTTGACTGTGGCAGTCAGAGGGCAGCTAGCAGAAGTCATTCTCTCCTTTCACTATGTGGGGCCCAGAACCACCTTTACGTGACCAGCCATCTTGATTTAAGAAAGAAAAAAAAATCAAGAAACCCTTTGTTAGTGACAGTCAGCTTAGAAAGAGAAAAGAAAAGAAGAGAAGAGAAAAGGAAAGAAAGAAAGAAACAAAGAAAGAAAGAGAGAAGGGGATGGGGAAGCCTTCCATGCCCCCTGTCTTCACGATTACCTTGTGCCTGAGGGGGGCATTCCAAGCCCTTCTCACCCATCCCAATACTCCAGAGCAAATGCTCAGAGCTTCCAACGTGTCTGCTTTTAAGCAGTTCTTATTTTAAACTTTAGAAGCAGCTAGCCCTGAAGAAGAAAACTTCCCCTTTCAAAGGCTTGTTTTCTTTTTAATGCAAACACACACGCCCTCACTCCCCCATTCTAACCTAAAGCATCTGCAATTTTGGAGTTGGCTGCTCACGAAATTCTATCAAGAGGCTCGTCGTAAACATTCCTATGGCAACGGAAGTTTTTGAAGGCTGTCTGTACCGCTCCGGAGATGGTACATCATTAACTCTGAACGTCGGCGAGGAGATGGTTCTGGGGGAGACATGTTTGTGTACAAAAGTCGAAACAGCTATTGGCATCTGAACAGTGGGCCTTATGGGGAGCCAAGAGATGGCAGAGGGGGAAGTGGGGGAAGGCTCAGTTCTGGGGAGCTGAGGAGTCAGTTCACAGCCCCTATCCTGGGCTCCCTGTGGACCACAAGTTCTTGGAAGGGCTTGTCTCTCAAGTAAGCCTTGAGCCCAGGCCAGCAACTCAGATTGTCATCTACTGTATGTCAGCCTTGGGGTGCCCCTCTAACTCCCTAACGATGGGTTCATCACAGAGACTTAAGGGAGACATAAACAGCTAGCTATGGGCTGAGGTTGGGGGGGGACTCGATAAAATGCCCACGGCACAAGTTCACCAGTATCTGTACACACATGTACACACATGTGCACACACCTACACTAACAAGTACACACCCCACATACAGAACAACACACACACACACACACACACACACCACATACAGAACAACACACACACACCTCACATACAGAACAACACACACACACCTCACATACAGAACAACACACACACACACACACACACACACACACACACAAACACCCCACATGCAGAACAACACACACACACACACACACACCTCACATACAGAACAACACACACACACACACACACACACACACACACACACACACACATCCCACATACAGAACAACACCTCTTACCCCAGTTTATAAAAATGTCCAAGACCAGATAATTACAATTGCCCTTTCTTACTAAGATGAAATGAGTGGCTGGAATTAAGGGAAGGGAAATTAAATTAACTAACGCAGTCCACTCAAGCATCCGTTCACTCGGGCAGCGGTACTAGTGACTGATGGGCAGTAACAGAGCCGGGCAGCAAACACCTGCGTCACATGAGACCATCTGCCCTGACTCCAGGAAGCTTACAGTCTGGTGTCAACGATTCAGGAATCAGAAACAACAGTGATGGTGGTGACCGAATGAGGTGCGGCTGCTGCGGTACTAGACCAGCACAAAGAAGGGCTGGCAGCGCCTTCTCCAGGAAAACGAGCCACGTGAAGCAAAGAAGAAAGGATGCAGAGGAACCGTGCTGCAGTGTGGCACAGCACAGCGGTCGGCCTGTGCAAAGGTCCTGTGGCGGGAAGGATGTAAGCCGTAAGCCGGTTCCTGGCTTAGTCCCCAGGCTCTAGTCTCTGTGTCAGTCAAGGCAGGCACTCAAGCTGTGCGATTTTCGTTGCTTGTTTGTTTTTAATTAGTTCCACCAGGCTACCTGGAAGAAATCAGGAACTATTTATGCATCTCTGCTAACTCCTCCCTCTTCCTAAGCTGGCACAGAGTATTCAAAATAGGGGCCACTTTGCCCTCCTCCCAGCGTATGAGACTCCTGGGTGAGCGAGGGCTGTTCTTTCCACACCACTCGTCTTGGTGAACTTCAGTTTGGCCAATGGTAAAATCAGTTGGGCAGCGCTGATGTAAGAAGGGCATGGGTGTACAGGCCGAGGTTCCAGGAGGTGTCCGTTATTAAACTTACTGCTGGCCCGGGGGTGTAGCTCAGTGGTAATCACCTTGAGTACACAGGCCCTAGGCTCAGTCCTCAGGAAAGCAAAAACTTAGGGCTGCAGGACCCTCACGCGTCTGTAAGGAGGAGCACCCCGACTCATGTACAGACCAGGAGTGGTGAGGCTAAGAAGACCCGACTCCAGTCTGGCCCTGCCCCTCACTGGCCACGCAGCCTTGTTCCTCTCCTAGAGAGAGACAAGGGTCCCATGAATCAGGTCTACACTGAGCACACTTGCTGTTCCCAACAGGCCCTGGCAATGGGGCGACCATGATCCTCTCTTGATGTGAAAATCCAGAGGAATCCACAAAGATTGCCCAATCAGGCCTTGGACAGCTGTGCAAGGCCCGAGGTTGGTCTCTGTGACTGACTCATGGGTTCTTGGTCGGTCTTCAAGGATTCACAGCTACCGTACTGGATCCCAGAGTGATACTGTTGTCACTTGGGGACTCCACCCAGGGCCTCGGGGCTGGGGACCTAGGCACTAACTAGGTCTAGCCCCAAACCTATCACTAGTGATTAGGGGTCCGGGAGGCAGGCATGGTGACCGGACTTCCACCTTCCAGGAGCAATGGAGAGATGTCTCAGTCAATAAAGCTCTGCTGTGTGAGCGAGAGGACCCAAGCTAATCCTCAGACCCCCAGGGAATGGTGCGGTGTGGCATGTGCCTGTCATCAGTGATGGGGAGGCGAAGGCAGGAGGGTCCCTGGGGCTCACTGGTCAGCCAGCCTAGCCTAATCAGACAGTGAGAGGCCCAGTCTCAAAGCAAACAGATAAAAATACAGCAACCAATACAACAAATAAGATGGGTGGCACCTCACCTGAGGAGGAGACACTCGAGACTGTCCTCTGGCCTCCACACACTCTCACACCCACACACACACACACAATCGTACACACCCCTGAATCACTACTGAGGTCACTAGGACATGAACATGGAAGCCAAGACCTGGTGATTTGCCCAAGTCCACACCGAATGGCTGAGTCCAGACACTCAGCCCTTCCTCTCGGCCCCACTGCCGTCCCTCCTCATGGGACAGAAACCGGACTGAGCCGCTTCCCATGTGTGACCATCCAGGAAACTCTCTGGAAAGAAGCATGTCTTCCCAAGGACCCATGGCCAACAACGGGCCACCAGCAAAGCCAGATCCACCGGACATCTCGTCCTCCGCCTGAACCTCCGTTTGCATACCGCACAGTGAAGGTGGCAAATATGGGCTCTCACACCACACAGCTTTTAGAATCAGGAAGAATGAAGACGAAGGTTAAAAAGGGTTGTATTGCACTGACAGTGTGTGTGTGTGTGTGTGTGTGAGTGTGTGTGTGATGGCACTTCTGCGGAGGTGAGCGGACAACTTTTGGGAGCTGGTTCTCTGCTTCCAGGATGTGTGTCCTGGGGACTGAGCTCAGGCTGTCATGTGACTGTACTCTCAGTGGAGTCACCGTGCCTGCCCCAGGACTGTCCTGAGGGGAACACATACAGAGATGAACACTTTGAAATCAGCGCCCGGAAGTCTAAGTAAAGGGCTGCTCCCTTCAGCCAGATGGCAGCTGAAATGGAAGGGACCGAAAGGGGTGGGGTCTGCCACGGAGGGCGGGACACAGGATACAGCCCACTGGACTTCCCACATGGGAAGCTGGACCAAATGAAGTGCAGAGAATTCCCTCCTTGCCAGCCACCCACAGTGAGCTAGAAACTGGCAAAGATGGAAAAGGGGGAAGGTGAGGGGGAGAAAAAAAAGCGGGGAAGAGGAGGGAGGGAGGAGGGATGCAGTAGGTTCCACAGAACGCCCCAGAAGCAGTACCAAACCATCAACTCAGTGAGAAATCAGACTCTGGGTTCTCTGTGATGGGATCTGTTCTCACCCAGGGCACAGAGCCTCTGGTCTATGAAGGAGTTGTCTAGGTTAAGTTGCCTGGGGTGAGAGACTCGGTGAGTGGAAGCAGCATCACCCATGGGCTGGGGCCTGAGACTACAAAAAAAAAAAAATAAAAAAATAAAGAGAGAGAGAAGGAGCCGGGTGAGCGCTGTCTGCTCCTTAACTTCGGATGCAACATGACCAGACACTTCATGGCTACCATGATGTCTGCATCCCTGAACTGGAGTTCCAAGGAAACGTCCTTTCTTCAGTGGCCTCAACTGGGATGTTATAGCCACGCCTAAGACACCAGGCATTCGGTCACATGCACTCCCCTCAGTGGGGATGGCGGGAGGAGACTGACTGCATTTACATCTCTTACTTCCTGCTGTGTGCCTGTATAGAAGGGGGTGTGGAGGTCAGAGGGCAACCTGTGGGAAAAAGTCAGTTCTCTCCTTTTGCCAGGTGGACCTCAGGTCATCAGGCCTGGCAGCAAGTGCCTTTATCCACTGAGCCATCTCACCGACCCCCAAAACAGAATTTTCAAGAAAGGACCAGAAGGGAATTAGACATGGAGAAACTCTTAGCCTTTCTCCAAACTGTTCTCTCTTTCTTCAGATGCCCTGCCAACCCCACAGAGGCTGAGAAAAGGATGCTTTTCATGCACTGGAGGTGAGGACCCCCCACCCAAGCCATCATGACATGCAGGCAGGCCACTTCATCCAGCCAGCATGAGATACAGGCAGGCCACTTCATCCAGCCATCAGGAGATACAGGCAGGCCACTTCATCCAGCCATCAGGAGATACAGGCAGGCCACTTCATCCAGCCATCAGGAGATACAGGCAGGCCACTTCATCCAGCCAGCATGCATGCGATCACTCCAGAATGCAGGCGCTTGGGCCTTCCACATCAACACTGAAGCAGCTCAAACACTGACTCCTGCAGTGGAGGGAGGTCAGGTCCTGTCCTCCGCCCTCCTTATTCACAGCTCTGACCACTTTGTCTTTTGAGTCCCTGGCCACTCCAAGCTCCTTCCCTATCCCTGGGCCTTTGCACATGCCAGCTCCACTGCCCAGGATGTCTCTCCCCAACTTCCCTTGATGGATGTCTACTGATAGCCCAAGATAGCTTCAGTGGCTCATCTCAAATCCTCCAGAAAATTAACACAGTTGCCATCAATTAATTGAGTAAGGAATCGGGCACCCCATCCAGTCTGTAAGCTCTGCATCACGGCCTTCATCAGTTTTTCCCACCACTGTGTTAGTGGTCTGTCCACCACAGCAGTTCTCGGTCCTGGCTGCCCATCCAAAGCAGCCAGACAGCTTCAGAACCCAGACGCCTGGGTTCCACCACAAACCTACTGGACTAGAGTGCTGAGGGCTGAGGGCAGAGGTCGGTCAATAGAGCGCTCACCTGGCATGCACAAAGCCCTGGGTACCACCTCACTACCACACAAACCAGGTCTCACCCCAGCACTTGGGAGGTGGAGGCAGAAGGGCAAGAAGTTCAAAGTCATCCTCAGCTACATGGAGAGTTCCAGTCGGTCTGCACGACATGAGAGATGCCGTCACGAATGAATGAGTAAGTAAGCAGAATGTTGAGAGCCGGCCAGCTGCCTGAAGTGTGTGTGTGGCCAACCCTGAGACCAATGCCTGAAGGAAGAGGCCCTTCTTATGCCTAACAGCAAGCCTGAGTGAGCTCCCCCAGGGGCTGCTCCCTCTGGGTGATCATATAATAGACCATCGAAGTGTTGAGGCCAGGGAGATGGCTAAGGGGGAAAGTGTTTACCGAATAAGCCCAATGACCTAAATTCAATCTCTGGGACCTACACTGAGGTAGAGGGACTGACTCCCGAAAGTAGTTGTCCTCTGACCTCCACACAGGTGCCATGGCATGCCCAATACAGACAGACAGACAGTCAGACAGACAGACCCACAGACACACACAAGAAATGCTGCCCTCCACCCTAGAGATGAATTCTGAAGCGATTCTGAAAAGAGAGACACTCCCGCTGTTAAGAGGGCTACAATTCCTTTCTCCAGCTGTTCCTCATCTGGCTACTTCTGTCTCCTCACCCTGGTCCACGCCCTCATCCTCAGAGCCACAAGAACGGCCTGGTGTGCTCCTGAAACAAATGGGAGTACCTGGAGCAAAAGCCTACCTTAGCCAGGGGTGGCGGCGCACGCCGTTCATCCCGCACTCGGGAGGCAGAGGCCGGAGGATCTCCGAAGATTGAGGACAGCCCGGTCTATAGAGAGAGTTCCAGGGCGGGGCTATGTAGAGATACCTGTCTCAGAAAACAAAAAAACAAACAAACCCTCAAACTTTTCACTAAAATGTCTCCAGCTATCCTGGACAGCAGAATGTCTAAATTCATTTCTTTTTTCCCTTTCCTTTTCTTTCTTTCTTTCTTTCTTTCTTTCTTTCTTTCTTTCTTTCTTTCTTTCTTTCTTTCTTTCTTTCTTTCTTTCTTTCTCTCTCTCTCTCTCTCTCTCTCTCTCTCTCTCTCTCTCTCTCTCTCTCTCTCTCTCTCTTTCTTTCCTTTTCTCGTCTCTTCTCCTTCTTTTAACAAAAACAGATAAGTTAAAAACTAGTTCACACTGGGATGGGCCCTCCAGGCCAGCCCCGGGTAGCCAGGTCTCTAGAGGCACTTTGCAGAAACTGGCTGCAGGGCCTGGGGCTGGGGGAGCCCCGCACGGGTGGGCCCTGGTCTGGCCTTCTCCAACAAGCCAAGAGTGGGCATTTGTTCCCATTCAACGATCCCCACCACGCGGGCGTAGGAAGGTGGGAGAATTCTATTCCCAGGCACAGAATGGGAAGAACTGAAGGGCAAACGTCTTCTTGAGCTGTTATCAGTCACAAGGGCCAAAGAGCCAGAACGGGACCAAACGCCCAGCGAGCGGGGGAAGGAGCGCATGTGGCCGCTGCACAGGAGGGAATATTATCTGCTCATAAAATGAATTCAGTTCCAATAAATGCTAAAACATATCCTGGAGTATAACATACCAAGGAATAAATCAAATACAAGAAGCACCCAGAAGCAGGGAGTCGGGGGGGTGGGGGTGGGGGTGGGGGGTGGGCGGCTCGCTCCGTGTCGTCTGGGGCTGGGGTCGGGTGGAGAGTGATTGCTTAACTGGCAGTTTCCCCTGGGACTGATGGCAGTGCCTTGGACTGGGGTGAGTGTGCACAGCATGCAAACACACCAAACGCCACTAGTTTGTATTTTCTTTTTGGAGACAGTGTCTCATGTAGTCCTGGCAGGCCCCTGACTTACTACGTAGCCAAGGACAAACTTGAACTTTTGATCATTCTTTCGGTGTCCGCTTCCCAAATGCTGGAAATGCAGGTGTGCACCATCATAACCTGGTGTATGTGGTGCTGGGGACTGAACCCGGGGCCTCAGGCATGCTAGGCAAGCACTCTACCAACTGAGCTGCGCCCCCAAGCCCTGGCTGGTACTCTTTAATAGGACCAATGACTAATTTGATGTTACATGAAGTCGGAAAAACGTGCGAGGCTTGGGGCTCACGATGAGCATCTGGCTGGTTAGCTCTGGGTGAGTCTGGGGACTGGATTCTTTTTTTTTTTTAATTTATTTTTTAAAATCTTTTTATAGGGGACTGGATTCTTAAAGAGCATGCTGAGTAACTGTGGGATGAGTGGTCTTTAACCACAGCCTAGAAGGTGGCGCAGACTTGTGTACACGATTTCTTTTCTTCTGAAGCGTCAGTAAGCACGGGCTATGTATTTTTTGAGTGCTGAGTGTAGGCCAGGCACTGGCTGTGGTGCTTTCTAACTCAGAATCACACTGCGGAGCAGGGAAAGCCTCTGTTCTGTTTCATAGATGAGGAGACTCAGGCTCAGAGAGGCCACGTTAACAATAAATACGTTTGACGTCACAGACATATTTCCCACTGCCTGCCACTTGTGTGTTTTAACGGACTCTTCCAGGGGGCAGAAATGTCATTTCCAGGGTGTATCAGTTCCACATCCCTGACCTGAAACGTTCTAAAACCTGAATCACCACAGGGAGAAAATTCTACACTCTCACCTGTAACCCCAGCATTTGGAAAGAGCTGAGGCAGGAGGCTCTCTATGAGTTTAAGACCAGCCTGGGCTAGAGCAAGACCCTGTCTGAAAAAAAAAAAAAAAAAAAAAAGAAAGAAACAGGCAAGCCTGGAAGAAAGTTCCTGAACTGTCACATCTTTCACGAACATAATCTTTAAAAACTATGTCGCCGGGTGGTGGTGGCGCACGCCTTTAATCCCAGCACTTGGGAGGCAGAGCCAGGCGGACCTCTGTGAGTTCGAGGCCAGCCTGGGCTACCAAGTGAGTTCCAGGGAGGCGCAAAGCTACACAGAGAAACCCTGTCTCGAAAAACAAAAAAAAAATAAATAAATAAAAACTATGTCAAGTTATGGGCCAGTGAGATGGTCCAGTAGGTGCTGGCCACACAATTCTGATGAGTTGAGAGTAATCCTCAGAATCCAAGAAAGAAGGGGAAGAAAAATCTCCCTTATCCTGTGACTTCCACATGCACACGGTGGCATGTGTGCACACAGACATACATGCATAATACCAGTAAATTAAGTAAAAAATGTATTAAAACATTACATAAAGTTAGCTTTAACTCATATGTGTAACATACATAAGAAATAACTGAGTATTTATGTATACACTCGGGTCCCCTAGAAATCTCATTAATACAGGCAGATATCCCCAAATCTGAAGTTAGAAACACTTCAGGTGAGGTTCTACTCAGCCTAGAGGTGAAGAAGCTCCTCTGTTCACATGAAGTGACTCTGCCTGTCTTACTCAAATTGTGTCCTCGGGCAGGAGCTCCAGGCTTCAGGAGACTCAGTCCTCACCCCTGGACTGCTCTGACTCTGCTGTTCCCACATAATTCCCGGGTGAGCTGGAAATGTGAGAGAACCACCTGCTTTCCCAAGGACCACAACAGCGATTTCAATTAAAAATCACTAAAATGGGAGCTAGAGACATGGCTCGGTGGTTGAGAGGATGTACTGCTCTTGCACTGGACCCAACTTAGGCTCCCAACATCTGGGCTGCAAGCTCACATCCACCAGGAGCTCCTGTCCCAGGGGATCTCACGGCCCCTTCTGGCCTCCCCAGGCACCTGTACTCACATGCACATACCCACACAGGCACACACACATGCATAATTAAAAACAAAACAAGGCTGGAGTCCGCGGTCGTGGAGAAGAGGAGGATGCCAGAGATTACAACCTGAAGGGGGAACAGAAGGCAGTAAGGCCAGCTGTCCGCCAGTCAGTGGGAGGAAAGGATACTGGACTCACATGGAGAGACTCCGGAAGAAGCATTTGAACAGTGTGCCATGGCCATGTTTGGTCACATGACAGGTACTGGGACTGTGGAACCTGTCTAAACAGTAGAAGTAGGAACCCAAGGTGGGGAGAATTTCCACTGAGCACCTTCAGGGAACAGAAGCCCATAGTCGCAATGACGGCAGTTCGAGTCTGTAATGAAGAGAAGCCAGACTTTTCTGTGACTGTTGCGGATTAATAGAAATGGTCAATTCAAGTTATAAGAGCTAGTTAGAAACAAGCCTAAGCTGTAGGCCGAGCATTCGTAATTAATAAGAAGTCTCCCTGTCATTATTTGGGAGCTGGCTGGCAGGACATGAAAAGACTCATTACATGTGATCATGGACATTTAACACACACAGGCACATGCACACACACAGGCTGTTATGGAGAACTGATTTTTTTCTTCCTTGAGAAGACACAGTGGTTCATTTTCTATAGTATCTTTGTTAAATAAAAATGTATAGAACTGAGAATCTTAAAGTATGCCTTTCAGATGTGGAAAACTAGGATATAGCCTTGGTCCATGAAGCCTAGAAAAAGAACTCTTTGATTTCTAAGGGAAAAAAAACCCCAAAATACATTAAAAAAAACCACCCCACTAAACCGAAGAAAAACTCAGTTCTTTAGCTGCCTCAGCCATTAAAGACACACAACAGCCACACGAGGTTGTGGCAACCCGACTGAGCTGCACAGAACGGATGTTTCCAGAGCCTACTTTAGAATAACAGTGCAAGGCACGAGTCTGCTCCACTTTATTATATTTATTTATTTATTTTGTGTGTCACAGCATGAGTGCGGAGGGCAGAGGACAATTTGTGGGAGTTGGGTTTTCTCCTTCTACCATGAGAAGCAAGCACCCACCGGCTGAGCCATCTTGCTGGCCCAGATTTTATAAGCGAGGAGACTAAGGTTCAGAGAGGTCAGCTGCCCTAGCTCACTGGGAAATACCCCCGTTCTATGGACAGAACTCCCGAACTTGTACTGGATACCTCGACGTGGGAAGGGTGTAGGTAGTCTGGCACACCTGCAGTGGCAACCTGGAGATCTTCCTGATGTCACAGATGGGGTGTCTGCTAACATCTATGGTTAGGGCCAGGAGTGATGTGGAGCACCGGCAATGCTCAGACCAACCCCACAACAGCAAATTACCTCACCTGAAATGTCAGCAGGACCGAGTGTCAGACACACCTGCCCTGGATGAAACAAGAAACGTCACCAAACCCGGAAACAGGAGGCGGGAACCAAAGTGCACCCTTCCTTCACATTCAGAAACCTGAAGTTACCACCTAAGCAAACAGGCGTTTATTTTTTAAAAGACTTACATTTTACTATTTTTGTATGTGTGCTTGTTTGCGTGAGCAAGTGTTACATGTGTGCAGTTGTCCACAGAGGCCAGAAAAGGGTATCAGACCCCCCACAAACTGCCATGTTGGTACTGGGAACTGAACTCAGGTCCTCTGCAAGGGCAGTTTGTGAAGCTGGGCATGGTAGTGCACACCTCTGACCCCAGCACCTGGGAGGCAGAGGCAGGTAGATCTCTGAGTTCAAGGCCAGCCTGGTCTACAGAGCGAGTTCCAGGACAGCCAGGACTGTTACACAGAGAAACCCTGACTTGAAAACAACAACAACAACCAACCAAACAAACAAACAAACAAACCAACAAACCAACACCAGACAAGCAGTTCTCAACTGCTGAGCGAACTTTTCAGTCCCACTGCCACTCTCCCCGAGGCTGCCTGAGAAGAGCCACACCGTGGGACACCCCATTATCCCTCTCCCACAGATGGCTGGGTGGTGGGAGAAGTCTGGTTCTCCCAAAACGGCGGCCGGCCGCTGTGCCTGAAGGGCTAGCCGGAGACTGTTTAGGAACAGTGAGGGAGTGTCTTTACCACCAGTTTCTGGGATCTTGGGACACAGCAGATTCGGGGAAGAATCCAAGTCTTAAAACCTTTTTAAAATGACATCAAGCTTGTTTTGTGTGTATGTGCGTGGCTGTTTGTGGAGATGGAGGACTTCGTGGGCTCCATCCGAGGTTGCCAGGCTTGGAGGCAAATGCCTTCACTCACCAGCCCTACCCCTGAGCCTCAGCATCCTCCCCAGAAAGATGGAACCGCCAAGACCAGCGGAGACTGCTCCGTGGGTGAAGTGCCTGCCACACAGGCGTGGGAACCTGGGTTTAGATCCTCCTGGGGGAGGAAGCATACTGCATGAGGAAGGAGCACGCAGTTGGCTGCCAGGACTGGCTGACCAATCAGTCCAGCCATGGGCAAGCCCCAAGCCCCAGGCCAGTGAGAGACCGTGACCGAAAGACAAGGAGGGGCTGACCTCTGGTTTCCAGACATGTGTGCATGAACACACACATACACCACCTCTAGTCCTCCCCCCCACACACAGGAAAAACCCCAACCCCCCACTCTCAGAGTGGACATGATGGATCAGATCAGAGGTCAGTCACGCTGAGTGTGATGATGACTTCTGGTCCAGGTCTGGAAAGTCTGGGAATCTGAACCTTCTGGAACATGGAACCCACCATAGCCCATGAGCACATGGTTTTCCATCCTCTCCACAGCCAGGTAACACATCTTCCCCAACGGCTGCGGCATGTCTTGCCCTAATGTAGCTCTTCAACACCCTTCTGTCTTAGTGCCAGTTGTGGTGTGTGGAAGAAGCATGGCTAATGGGGACAGGTGTGGGCGCCATTAATACTCTTGACTAAATGCCCGTCCAAATAGTTTTCTTGCCTTTCAACCAGGGCCACCAGACCTTTGGGGCTGCAGGCCTCTCCTGTCTACCCTCGGCTTGCCGTGCTGACCCTGGGGCGACGTCTGCTTCTCTCCTGATTGGCAAGCAGGTATGGCAGCCTTTGCTAAAGGAGAAAGATGCTGAGGGGAAGTACTGGCGGACAGGACAGGAAGTGAGGAAGTGTCTGCCTCACCTC
The DNA here is from genome assembly GCF_007827085.1 of Peromyscus californicus insignis. Lineage (NCBI taxonomy): Eukaryota > Metazoa > Chordata > Mammalia > Rodentia > Cricetidae > Peromyscus > Peromyscus californicus. The sequence continues at coordinate 62,278,627 of NW_026294491.1, read as the reverse complement.
CGTCCAGTGGACACAGCTCTAAAACAAAAAAGAGCAAGTCAGGGGCTGGTCCCCCGACTCCTGCCCTCCAGATCCCCCAGGGCTCAGCACCTCGCCGGTGCTTCTCAAGGTACATCTTCCAGAGCAGATCTCTACTCTGAGTCATCCGGGGCAGAGAAGGGACCTTGTAAAAATAACTGCGGGATGAGGCTCCTCTATTCACACGTTCACAAGATTCATGACACAAAGAACAAAGAGGCAGAGCAGGAAGCAGAGGAGGGAAGAATGTTCCCATCAGGTGTCTCCAAGTGACAGGCAACAGCTCACTCCTGAGCACGCTGCTCTCTCGTGTGTGCGCTCGCTCTGTCTCCTCGCATTCTCTCTTCTTCTAGCTCCTATCTCTTCCTACCCCCCCTTGTCCTTTCTCTTCACTCTTCCCCCTCTTCCTCCCCCTCCTCCTTACATCCTGCCCCTCCTCCACTCTTCCCTTCCTGCTTCTTCCTCTCTCCTCTCTCTTGCTCCCCCCACTCCTCTTGGTGTACACACACACACACACACACACACACACACACACACACACACACACACACGGAGGGTCCACTCTGCGCTCCCCCCTCTTCTCCCTGTCTCCTGTCCCTGGCTATCCCTGCTGGGGCACACAGGCTCAGGTGTGTCCTCTCCTGGGCTACCTGCCCTGGGACAGAACTTCTGGAAGCCTCACAAGCCTCCACTGAGCACTGGGTGGTCAGCTCTGCCTCTGTGACTATGTGGCTGAAGCCAGGCAGAAGCCGTCTGCTGTGGCCTCTGAGGAGCCTGGGAATGCTCGGGGCTTCCTGGGCTCTGCTTTCTCGGTCTGCATGGGCCACAGGGGCAGTGATGGGGAGTTGAGGTAAGGAAGACAAGAGGCAAAGGGAAGGGGTGAGGCTGGAGTGAAGAGGGAGAAATGGGAAGCTCCTGGGGTGGGGAACACAAAGCTTTGATTCAACACTCACTAAACACAGCCCTTCCTGGGGCACCGCCACAGTGGTGGGCCTGACCTCTTATGCTAATTAAATATGAATTAAAAACTACTTTTAGAAAGCACATGTACGTAATAGGAAATTAAAATGTCAACCAAATTACAAATGGTAAATACAATTACAATTAAAGTCAGAACTGCAGCTATGGCCAGTCAAAGGAACTCTGAGCAAATGGGATGCCTGGACAGCCTTTGTGATCATCTTTGTAAACATCTGTTGGAAGCATGTTGTTCTTATAGGTGTGTCCAACTACTTGACATTGTGATGTCACTCTGTCACCTACAGAGTTCTTCATGCAGGAGAACTGTGTCATTAAGTTACCAAAAAGACAACTCAAGTAAAAACTTAGTCCTAGCACTTGAGAGGCAGAGGCAGGTGGATCTCTGTGAGTTCAAGGCCAGATTGTTTTACATAGAAAGTCCCAGGACAGTCAGGGCTACACAACAGACTCTGTCCCAAAGCAAAGCAAACAAATAAACAAAACCCAACCCTCTCCAAATAAGAAATTTAAATCGTATTTATTTATTGTGTGTGGGTGTGTGCTGGAGCATGTGTGTGCTCTCTGGTATGTCTGGGCACGTGTGCCACAGTTAATGTCTGGAAGTCAGAGGACAACCAGGGAGAGCCAGACTTTTTCCAGCCGTGGGCAGGTGGGGGGACTCTGGCTTGGTGGCAAGCGCCTTTGCCTGCTGAGCTGTCTTGCCAGCCCTGGAAATTCCATTTTAACAGATAAAAATGAAATAATTTAAAATATGTTTTCTTCCTAGGGTATCATGAGAGACGGGTTTCAGGATCCCACTTGGGTACCAGGATTAAGTCCCGGATGCGTTTGCACGTAACCTGCACACAATTCTGTATCTACTCTAAATCATCTCCAATGACTTAGGATACCCAGTGAGATGCAAACACTGCAAAGGGCCGCTGACGTTGGCTGCGTCCTTTAGGGAATGATGTCAAAGCCAAAATATGTAAGTGTTCAGAAAAGAGAGTGTTTATCACAGATTATTTTGACTCATGCTTGGTCTAATTAGGGTCACAGGGGCCCACAGAGACAGAGGGGGAGCAGGGCCACATGCCTGCTGTGACTTCAGGGAGAAGGATGGTGGCTGGACCAGAGGGAGCAAGGGGAAGGAGCGGGAAGTGAACCAGAGACACTCGGAGGACCGTTTTTAAAAACAGGGATGGGGGTTGGAGGCTGGTGAGATGGCCCAGTGGGAAAGGCACCTGCTGCCAAGCTTGGGACCCTGAGCGTGATCCCAGGACCCACTCAGTGGAGGAGGGGAACCACTTCCTGGAAGTCTTCTCTGACTTCCGCTACACACATCGACATGCCAGTGTGCATACACACACACACACACACACACACACACACACACACACATCCACATGCCAGTGTGCATGCACACACACACACACACACACACACACACACACACACGCAGACACATCCACATGCTAGTGTGCATGCATACACACACACACAGACACACACATCCACGTGCCAGTGTGCACGCACACACACACACACACACACAGAGACAGACACACACACATCCACATGCTAGTGTGCATGCACACACACACATCCACATGCTAGTGTGCATGCACACACACACAGTCACACACACACAGTCACACTCACACAGTCACACACACACACACACACACACACACACACACACACACACACACACACTGTGTGGAAAATAAAACGTATAAAATTAAAACAAACAGGATGTCTGGGGTGGTAAGGAGACTGGTTCAGTCATGATCAAACTGAGCAGCGTGGGGAGCTCTGAGGAGCGAATGTTCAAAGCAGTGGGCACAGGTGGTGGGCGGGCACAGCCGATAGGTGGGCACAGGGGATGCGGTGGCCCTGAGCAGGGATGGCCCTGAGCATGGAGAGTGGGACTGGGCAGGGAAACAGTGGCATAGGGGACTCCATCTTATAAGGTGTTAATTCTTCACCTGGAGTAATTTTAACCTCTGGAAGACATCTGGCTATGTCTGGAGACATTTTTTAATACATATTTTATTTTTAATTGTGTACTCATATGCAAGCATGTGTGTTTGCATGTGAGTGTGGTGGCTGAAGAGTCCAGAAAAGGTCAGATCTCTAGGAGTTGGAGTCACGGGCAGTTGGGAGACACAATATGATGCTGGAGACCAAATCTGGGTCCTCTGGAAGAGCACCAATCACGGTTCTTAACCACTCGGCCATTTCTTCAGCCCTGGAACTCTGATTGGCACTAGCCAGGGATGGTATCAAACACACTATATTGAACAAGTCAGTCCTTCCCTACAGAATGATCAGGTCCAGGAAGTCAACAGAACCGAGGCTGAGAAGCCCCGCTGCGCGGTCTTGAAGGTGGGGATAGTGAGGGTGGAGATGAAGGGGAAGGTCCTAGGCTCTCGGGACACAGAAGCAAGAGCAGAGCCAGGAGGCTGCGATGCGGTCTCGCTAACCGGACCTGGAGCTGAAGGAAGACGCTGGCGTCTGCCTTGGGGAGGTCAAGCAGACAGATGTCAATAAAGATGGCGGAGGGCTGGGCCACACCACAGGTCTGTCGACGGTTGAGACCAGTGTGCAGAAAGCTCAGCCTCAGCCAGTGAGCTGCTTGCCTTGAGTTGGAAGCCCAGAAGCCATTCCAGAACAAAAGAAAAGAAAAAGAAAGGAAGGGAGGGAGGGAGGGAGGGAGGGAGGGTGGGAGGGAGGGAAGGAGGGAGGGAGGGAGGGTGGGTGGGAGGGAAGGAGGGAGGGAGGGAAGGAAGGGTCAAATAAGTAAGCTGCCAGTGCTTGTACCACCAGAAATGAGAGACAAAGACAGTCTCTGGGGCGTTACTGCTCAGCCAGCCCAGCCTACTTGGCAAGTCCAGGCCAACGAGAGACCTTATCTTAAAAATACGGTAGACAGCTCTCGAGGAATGACAGTGTAAGGGTGTCATCCGGCTTACACACACACACACACACACACACACACACACACACACACACACATGATTAACAAAAACAAACACACCCAGAATGAAACCATCAGAGAAAAACAGCCCGGGCTGAAGAGGGACTTAGGTGGGTGTCACGGGAAGAGTACCACAAAACCCAGCACCCAGAGTATGCAAATGAGGAGCCCGGAGCCTGGAGCATGCAAATGAGGAATGAGAACCTGATGGGGCTGGAGAGTTGGCTCAGTGGTTAAGGGCTCTTGCTGTTCTTGCAAAGGACCCAGGATCAGTTCCCAGCACCCACATGGAGGCTCTCTGCTTCCTCAGGCACCAAGCATGCATGTGGTACACAGACATACATGCAGGCAAAACACTCACACACAAAAAATAAATCTATAAAAAAAACCCCAAAGATCACAAGCAGCTCTTAAAAGCCAGAGGGAGGGTGGTGGCGCACGCCTTTTATCCTAGCACTCGGGAAGGAGAGGCAGGTGGATCTCTGTGAGTTTGAGGCCACCCTGGTCTACAGAGCGAGTTACAGAACAGCCAGGGTTGTTACTCAGAGAAACCCTATTTAAGAGAGAGAGAGAGAGAGAGAGAGAGAGAGAGCCTGAAGTATGCAAATGAGGAACTAACAGAAGCCTAAATAATAAAACTCAGCTTTACAGTGATCACTACAGAATGGGGTGTCTTCTGATCCACTGCAGTGGCTGGAGGGTGGGGGGTTGAGGGTGAGGAGGATGGGGGTGAGGCAGGTGGGAGTACAGATCAGTTACCCCAGCAGCGCTACAAGCCAGCTAAGTCCACAGGTCTAGGGGAGAGGCTGGGTGATAAAAGACTGACATGGGATTGACCTCTAGCACGTCACTCGTCCTTAGCCTATCGTTACCTGTTTATTTAGTTGAGGCAGTGTCTCCTGTAGCCCAGGCTGGCTTCATCATGCTGAGTAGCCAAGGTGGGCCTTGAACCTCTGATCCTCCTGCCTCCACCTCCAGAGTGAGTGGTACTGGGGAACCTATGTCTTCCTGCAGGCTAGGCAAGCCCTCTCCTGACTGATCGGCACCCTCGGCTCCTCATTTAATCTGAATTTGTTTTTATTCTTTTAGATTTATTTACCTGATTTTATATGTATGAATGTCTTACCTACACGCATGTATGTGTACCACACATATGCCTGGTGCCATCGGTGGTCAGGAGAGGACATGGGACCCTGGAACTGGAGTTACTTTAGATCTCTGTTATTAACCTGGAGAGGTTGGTCCCACCTCCAGCTGGGAACTGGATCTAACATGAGTGGAAAAGATCCCCGTGTGGGCACAGGCTAGTGTTCTGGCATGGCCGCTGTTCACACAGCTTTGCTAATTTGAGGAAGGGTCAGTGTCTTACTCAGGGTCACTGCCACCGTGATGAAATACCACAGTCGAAAAACATTTATCTGGCTAACACATCCTGAATCACAGTCTGCTGAGAAGTCAGGGCAGGAAATAAAACAGGGTGGGAGCTGAGGCAGCGGCCATGGAGGAGTGCTGCTTACTGGCTTGTCCGCATGGCTCCGTCAGCCTTTCTCTCTCTCTTCGTGTGTGTGTGTGTGTGTGTGTGTGTGTGTGTGTGTCTGTCTGTCTGTCTGTCTGTCTGTGTCTGTGTCATGGCTGTCCTGGAACTCTCTGTAGAGCAGGCTGGCGTTGAACTCATAGACACCCACCTGCCTCTGCCTCCTAAGTGCTGGGACTAAAGTCGTGTGCCAACACTCTGGGCCTCAGTCAGCTTTTTTATAAAACCCAGGACCATCGACACAGGGTGGTACCACCTGCAACAGGCTTGCCCCCCCCCCCCCCAATCAATGACTCATTTAAAAAATGCCCCACAGGCCTGCCTACAGCCCCATCTTCCTGGAGGCATTTTCTCAGTTGAGGCCCCTTCCTCTCGGATGACATCAGCTTGTGTCAAGCCGACATAAAGTTAGCCAGGGCAGTGGGAAAGAGCAGCTGCCTTGTACAGACTTCGTTCCAACGGAATTTCTGAGGTCGTTCTCGGGACCACGCTTGCACAGGAGGAGTGTAAATGCCTTGCTTTATCCTCTCATTGGAGCCAACTCCCTCTTCAATACTTTAAAAGATAAGCTGCTCTTCCTCACCTATAAAACCTGCTTGTTGCAAAAAAAAAAAAAAAAAAAAAAAAATAGAAAATGAATTCAAAATAAAAGAAAGCAAAGCCATTCACAATCCTGTCCCTTGGGGAGGAGATTTCCTTTGTCCCCACGACTTTCAATGCTATGGCCTTAACTCAGAGATCAGATAACCTCTGCTCCCAAGTGCTGGGATTAAAGACAAGGCTTCACATAGCCCAGGCTGGCTCAAACCTACTGTATAGCCCAGGGTAGTCTTGAACTTCTGATCTTCCTGCTTCTTCCTCCTGAGTGCCAAGATCACAGGGATGCGCTCCCACACCTGATTGTGTAGGGTTTGTTGTTTTGTCTCACTCTGTAGCCTGGAATTTACTTTGTATCTATGTCAGTCTCAAACTCTTGGTGATCCTCCTGCCTGGGACTTCAGGTGTGAGTCACCACGCCTGGCATCCTGCTATAATTTGGCTATTACCTCTCCCCTGTCCCAGTTGGCTTTAACTATCAACTTGACACAGTCTGGAAGTCACCTGAGAATCTCAATAGAAGGACTGTCGCGATCAGATGGGCCTGTGGCCATGTCTATGGTGGGCTGTCAGCTGATGGAGTGGGCCGGCCACGCTGGGGGACGTATGCAGGCGGCTTTGGACAACGTAAGAAAGCTAGCTGAGCCCGCCTGCCAGCCGGCCAGCAGCTCTGCTGTAGGAAGCCTCGGGTTCCTCTGGGCTCCTGTGACTGTGAGGCTGAGTGTTTGGGCCAGCGCGAACTCTGTATGGAACAGTAGACAGACCAGCCTGCAAGCTCCTCCCTCAATGACCTGTGCCCTGAGGACAAGCTAAACAACCCTCCCTCCCCTGAGGTGCTGTGGTCATGGTGGTGTCTGACCATTGTCTTCCCTTCAGTGTTAGTCACAAACCTTAAAAGATCCGTAGACAAGCCTGGAGTTGTGGCGCACCTGTAATCTCAGCAGAGAAGCAAATCTCTGTGACTTTGAAACCAGCATGGTCTACATGGTAAATTCCAGGCAGCCAGGGCTACATGGCAAGACACCGTCTCAAATACATAAACACACACACACACGTGCATACATTACATATGCATACATACACATACATACACACATACACATACATACACACATGCACATAAACATATACACAAATACACACATATATATATATATACCATACAAACATACACACAGAAACACACATATACATACACACAAATGCACATACATACATATACACATACATACACATAGACACACACGCGTGCGCACACACACGTGCGCGCGCACACACACACACACACACACACACACACACACACACACACACACACACGTGGAGCGTGGAAAGCAGCTGAGGTATGGTGCTGGTATTATCATCTTACCAAACATGGACTCAAGAGATGTTGGAGAAAGAAGCAAGACTCTTCCTCAGAAAGGAAATGATGGAGGCGCTATAAATAAGGATGCGCTGAGGTGGGGCTGTGAGGGAGCGACACTGTCATCTATCAGAACAGAAAGCCGCTGATAATTTCTGAAGTATGAGGAAATGAACGTGTATTACTGCAAGCGTGGAGGTGAGTGACAGAGACGCCTGGGAGTCAGAAGTGACGGCCTGGGGTGGGGGTGGGGGGTTGAACCGCAAAGAAAAGGAATGTTTAGGAACTCCTGACCCCACACCCCAAAGACACGGTGTTCCCCAAAAGTGAACCAGTAAACTACAGAAAGCACCCGAAGGATTTGTAAACGGACGGGCCAGCAATGAGCAGCACACAGTGCGGCCCCCACAGACTTGCGGGAAGCCCTTGAACCCCAGGCCTGGAGGCCAGGGGAGCATCCAGAGGCAGACGGAGCTGTGGGGCAGCCATTCACTGCCAGGGGCTGTAGAGCACAGAGTCCGCCCTCCAGCTGTCCCTTCTTCCTGTTCCCCTAGCTGCTGCTCGCGCCCCTACTGGCCAGACCCAGCTGCACTGAGGCGCCTCAGCCCTCACCCCTGCAGGCCTCAGCCCTCACCCCTCAGGCCTCAGCCCTCAACTTCACCCCTCAGCCCTCAGGCCTTACCCCTCATCTTCACCCCTCACCCCTCAGGCCTCACCCCTCAGTCCTCACCCCTCAGGCCTTACCCCTCATCTTCACCCCTCACCCCTCAGTCCTCACCCCTCAGCCCTCAGGCCTCACCCCTCAGCCCTCAGCCCTCAGCCCTCAGGCCTCACCCCTCAGCCCTCAGGCCTCACCCCTCACCCCTCAGCCCTCAGGCCTCACCCCTCACCCCTCAGCCCTCAGCCCTCAGGCCTCACCCCTCAGCCCTCAGGCCTCACCCCTCAGCCCTCAGTCCTCAGGCCTCACCCCTCACCCCTCAGCCCTCAGCCCTCAGCCCTCAGGCCTCACCCCTCACCCCTCAGCCCTCAGCCCTCAGTCCTCAGGCCTCACCCCTCACCCCTCAGCCCTCAGCCCTCAGCCCTCAGCCCTCACCCCTCACCCCTCAGCCCTCAGCCCTCAGTCCTCACCCCTCAGCCCTCAGGCCTCAGGCCTCAGTCCTCACCCCTCAGCCCTCAGCCCTCAGCCCTCAGTCCTCACCCCTCAGCCCTCAGGCCTCACCCCTCACCCCTCAGTTCTCACCCCTCAGCCCTCAGGCCTCACCCCTCAGGCCTCACCCCTCAGCCCTCAGGCCTCAGCCCTCACCCCTGCAGGCCTCATCACTCGCCCCTCAGCCCTCACCCCTCACCCCTCAGTCCTCACCCCTCAGCCCTCAGGCCTCACCCCTCAGCCCTCAGGCCTCACCCCTCAGGCCTCACCCCTCAGGCCTCAGCCCTCAACTTCACCCCTCAGCCCTCAGGCCTTACCCCTCATCTTCACCCCCTCACCCCTCAGGCCTCACCCCTCAGTCCTCACCCCTCAGGCCTTACCCCTCATCTTCACCCCTCACCCCTCAGTTCTCACCCCTCAGCCCTCAGGCCTCACCCCTCAGGCCTCACCCCTCAGCCCTCAGGCCTCAGCCCTCACCCCTGCAGGCCTCATCACTCGCCCCTCAGCCCTCACCCCTCACCCCTCAGTCCTCACCCCTCAGCCCTCAGGCCTCACCCCTCAGGCCTCACCCCTCAGGCCTCACCCCTCAGCCCTCAGGCCTCAGCCCTCACCCCTGCAGGCCTCATCCCTCACCCCTCAGCCCTCAGGCCTCACCCCTCAGCCCTCAGGCCTCACCCCTCAGCCCTCACCCCTCAGCCCTCAGGCCTCACCCCTCAGCCCTCAGCCCTCAGCCCTCAGGCCTCAGCCCTCAGCCCTCAGCCCTCAGGCCTCAGCCCTCAGCCCTCAGGCCTCACCCCTCAGCCCTCAGCCCTCACCCCTCAGCCCTCAGGCCTCACCCCTCGCCCCTCAGCCCTCAGCCCTCAGGCTCCACCAGGCAGTGAACTACAAATGAGGATGCACCTGCGCTTCCCACGCTCCAGGACCCTGTGGAGTTGACGGTCCATCTGAACACAGACTGACCAACACGGATCTGCCCCAGGGCGTAAGGCGGCACAGGTACTGAAGGAGGTACCAGTCACTAGTCACCATGTTCTCCCCGTCCTTCAGAATGGAGCCCGTGTACCACAGGCTGGCCTTGAACTAGCCATATAGTTGAAGCTAGCCTTGGGCTTCTCAGCCTCCTGCCTCCACCAGCTGTGTGACGAGATTACATGTGTGCCCTGCCCCATGTGACAGGATTACATGTGTGCCCCGCCCCATGTGACAGGATTACATGTGTGCCTCGCCCCATGTGACAGGATTACATGTGTGCCTCGCCCCATGTGACAGGATTACATGTGTGTCCCGCCCCAATGCCTGCTCCCCAACGTTAATATAGTTAATATAGATGGTGACTGCCACAGGCCAGCACTGTCTCCTGAGGAGATGGAGCAAGATGAGAATCCTTTTGACAAGGAGGAGAGGCAGACCCCCCCCCCCCCCGCAGGGTGCAAGCAAATGCCAATCACATGTCAATGTGCAATCGAATGCCAATCAAATGTCAATGTGCGATCAGATGCCCCCAAGCCCAAGAGGAAAACCTCGAGGAGGCCAGTAGTGCACGGCCAGAAGACGGCAGAATCAGGCGGGCGAAGGCGGCCTGTGAGACCTGGTGGGACTTGGAAAGGGGTGTCGTAGCCAGCATGAGAGAGTGCAGTGGAGGATCCTTTGGGACAGGATGTGTCAAGGTGTTCTGACCAAGTGACACGTCTGGGGAAGCAGGGGATTGATGGCGTAGGGTGGGCTGGCAACTCAGAGAGAAGGGGAGGTTGAGGCAGGAGCTTGGTACCTGAATGAGAGAGGGGAAGAAGGTGAATGGATGGGATGTGGCCAACCCCTAATTCATCTTTAAGACTCGGCTGCAGGAAGCTGCCAGGTCCTCTCCTGTGTGAAGTCTTTCCTGGCCACAACCTGCCCTCCACTGTGGTGAGACAAAGAGGTCCCAGTTAGCAGATTTGGGACATTTCACTGAACTCACGTGTCCTGCTACTAATGCATCAGTCCTCTGCATTCAAGGATGGTGACTCACTCATTACATCGTAGCCCAAGATCAGACCCATAGATAGTACCTCAAAGCGAGTGCTTCTATCAATGTTCAGTGCAGAACTATTCACAGTAGCTAAATTATGGAACTGAGCAGGTGCCCACCAACAGAGGAATGAATAAAGAAAATGTTGTATATGGGCTGGAAAGATGGCTCAGCGCGGTTAAGAGCTGTGCACTGCTCCTGCAGAAAACCTGAGTTCAGTTCAAGACATCAGGAACCGCACAACAGCAGTGATTCCAGCTGCAGGGGACCCAGTGCCCTCTTCTGGCCTCTGTGAGCAACTGCACTCACATACACATACCCTGACACAGACACACAGAAATCTCAAAAAGGGGTGTGTGTGTGTGTGTGTGTGTGTGTGTGTGTGTGTGTGTGTGTGTGTGCGCGGTGTATGAACAATGGTTTTATTCAGTCATATAACATAATAAAGTTGTGTCATTTGCAGGAACACAACTGGAGACAATCACAGAAAGCAAATTCAGTGTCAGAAAGACAAACATCCTGTATTTTCGATCCTATGTGGTTCCTAGATAACTGAGACGTAAAATCACGTACAGATGCACAGCATGAAAGTAGAAGCAACTGTCTAGAGGAACAAAGGGACCCAGGGGTGTGGGGAGAGAGGAGAGGAGAGAAGGGATGGGGGAGAACAGGCACAGAACACAATTCAGACTTGGATAAAAACATGCTTGTCACACAGAACCATGTGCAATGAATACATGCGATGAAAATTTCAAAAATAACATTACACTGGCCTGCAGCAGGGTGGGAGCCAGGCAGACGGACTGAACAAAACCACAGACTCAGTGGGACCGGCGGGCCGGATGCTTCCCTGAGCGAGCAGCTTTGAGCGTCTGTCTTGGAAAGTGGGAGCCTGCAGCAGAGCTGCCCTATCACTCGGCAAGATCCCCCAACTCGAGAGGGCGTGTTTGGTTCTAACAGACCAAGCAAAACAAACTATGAGTGAGAGAAAAGGGGGTGCGGGTGGGGCGGGCCTGAACCAGAGGCGAACACTTCCTCTTAGGTAAGATTTGAGAGGACTGGAAGCCCATCTCAGGAAGAGGACGTGAGGCGATCCTGCTTCCGCGGGGACTGTCTCGCGCCACACACTGGCGTGCTTGTAACGGATACTTTTGGGGAAGAAACGACAGAAAGCCAAACAGAACTGTGCATCGGCTCCCAGCTAACAGCTGCTGGATTAAACAGCCAGGCTGGAAGCCAAACCACACAGTCTCCATCGAGGGGTGAAGGCAGTTAGAGGAGACCAGGGGTTTCCAGACTGTCCGCTCGCCGAGCAAAGTCGAACAGCAGATGGGGAAAGGTGGTCTCAGGAGGCGGCGGTGGAGCAGGGCCTGGGGCTGGGGAAGCGCAGAGCAGTGGGAACCACACTTCTGTGAAGACCACAGTCACTGATCACTTCCCACCAGAAGCGGCTCCTGTCTTGAATACTGCAATTCCATTGGCTGGGTATAACAGCACAGTATCTCTTGAATGCATGGGGCAAACAAAACCACTTAGAGATTCTAGCCAGAAGATGGGCGTGGTGGCATATGTCTGTAGTTCCAGAACTCTGGACTATCTCAAGACTGAGCCCAGCCTGGGCTACACAGCAAGACTCTGGCTCCAACACTGCATGTGTACACACACAGCGGGAAAAATTACTCTAGCAAAAATCTCTGATACATTTTAGAGTCCCCCGATGCTATGAGATGCCTAGTAAGTAAGGGAGGGGACAGATTCTGAGAGACTTAGTACAACTGGGATCCAAAGTGGTGGCTAATTCTCTTTCCTTCCTCCAGGTAAGAAGAGGGAATATAATTGCTATCGCCTGTTCCCAGAGGGAGGGTGCTCAGTAGTACCCCACATCTGGGTGCCCTGTGCATGTCATGAGTGATTTAAGTGAAGGAGCAGGTGCTTTTATTACCTTTCACTGATGGGAAAATTAACACTCAGATACCTGTGTAAGCAACAAATCTAAGATCTCAGGAGAGAGTGACTGATCCACCCTGGTCTTAGAGATGGTCTTTTCGTGACTAAATGCAAGGAACCATCATTCACTCATTTCTCTACCCTACATCCTATAATGAAGCCTCATCCGTGAACACTCAGTCAAGCTTACGGCATGGACAGAATGAGCAAGCATGTTAACCTCACTCGGGACCTGGTTTCACTCTAAGCATCAGCAGAGTTTGTCTCCAGGCTGGAGAGGTGGCTTGGCTGTCAAGAGCACTTGGTGCTCTTGCAGAGGACTTGGGTCAATTCCAGACACCCACGTGGCAGCTCACAAGCATTCAGAACTCCAGCTCCAGGGAATCTGGTACCCTCTTCTCATCTCTGAGAGCACCAGGCATTCACGTGGGGCACAGACTTACATGCAAGCGAAACTGCATCACTCTGAGGGCCGGAGACAGAAATTAGGGCTCACACATGCCAGGCCAATGGAATTACAGTGTTCAAGACAGGAGCCGCTTCTGGTGGGAAGTGACCAGTGACTGTGGTCTTCACAAAAGTGTCGTTCCCACTGCTCTGCGCTTCACCAGCCCCAGGCCCTGCTCCACCGCTGCCTCACACATATAAAATAGAAATATTATTTAAAGAGAGCAAACAAAACATTACTATTTAAAATTAAAAATATTATCTAAAGAAACCAAAACAATATTCCTCTCAAGGAGTTAAATACCAGGACCAAATGCATCCACACATGCCAAGCTTCACAGCGCTGCCTGGCATGAACCTGGCCTTCTGTAATATTAGCTACAGGTGCTATTGTTATTACTGAAGTTGTAACACTCCTGTGAAACTCATGGGGTAAGAGAACATGAGCCACAATGGCCAATGGGGAAGGCCTTTCTGGGGGTGCAACGGAGAAGACCCAAGTGAAGAAAAGAGACGCAGCCCAAAGGGCTGGGGAAGGGAAGAGCAGGTGGAGGCATCACAGACCCAACAGCTTAGAGACGAACGGGCGTGCATGTAGTGTGCTCACAGGTCAGAAGGGAACACACCTTTGTGGTTACCAGTCTGGGTATTTTTGTTTGTTTGTTTGTTTGTTTGAGACAGGGTTTCTCTGTGTAGTTTTGGTGCCTGTCCTGGAGCTCGCTCTGTAGACCAGGCTGGCCTCGAACTCACAGAGATTCGCCTGGCTCTGTCTCCCGAGTGCTGGGATTAAAGGCGTGCGCTACCACCGCCCGGCTACCAGTCTGGTTTTTATGTCCAATTGTCACCCCTAATTTTTACGAGCAAATGCAGGCTATCCATCTGTACAGCAGGCTTGTCCTAGGCTGTTTTTAAGGGCTATTCACAGGGTTTGGTCAGAGGGCCTGCCTTGCTGAAAAATAACAACAGAATCCCTGTGGTAGGCTGTGGAGATGGCTCAGCCAGACTCAACCACCCCACAACCTGAGCTCTGACCAACCCATGAGAATAAGACCTGGCAGAGTGGGTGGCCCACGTCTCTAATCCCAGCGCTCAGAATGCAGAGGCAGGTGGATCTCTGAGTTCAAGGCAGCCTGGTCTACAGAGTGAGGTCCAGGCAGGTGGCACTTGCTTGTAATCCCAATGCTAGGGAGTTAGAACCAGGCACTACTCCACTAAGTGAGTCCAAGCCAGTGAGAGGCGTCGCCTTAAAAAAGAGATGGGTAAACCCTGAGGAACGACATGTGATACTGTTTCCTGGCTTTCACACGCAGGCATACACACATATTCACCCCACACAGCAAACAAATACAGGCACACTCCAAACTCCTGTAGTACTGCTTATATATCATCATCGCTCCGAGGGCCGGAGACAGAAATTAGGGCTCACACATGCCAGGCCAGCTGCCTACCACTAAGCTGCCTCCCCGGGGCTGTCAACACATCTTAAAAACTGCTTGCACCTTCTAAGCCATAGGGAGCTGGCTGAGAGAACAAGGCGCCAAGTGGCCCTGATCCTGGAAGTCCCCCAGCTTCCACTCAGCAAGTGACAATGAGAGCGGTTCACCAGCACCCACTCCCCCAAGCAGCTCCCCCTGGGAAGTCACTCTGTTAGTGTGTGTGTGTGGGGGGGGGGATGGGGCAGTTGATAGAATAACACTGACCCACGTATGTCATGGGGCTGTGACCACAGAAAGTCAGAGCTGAACCAAGTCACGTGGTCTATAGAAGCATGGTCCCACTTGTCCAGTCAGAGTGCACAGATGTGGTGCACAGATGTGGCGAGGACAGGTTGGCCTCTGCTCTTGACAACTGCCTTGGTTCCTATGGTCCTAGACGCTTCCTGAGGAGGCCCCGTATTAGTGGAAGGAGGGGCTTACTGAGACGGACATCATCACCTGCCTCATGTCCACACCCCCATGACCTTTAGCCTCTTCCTCTCCATCTTCCCAGTGTGCAGCAGGGCATACAGTCTGTCTGGTGGCACCCAGGTCAAACTGTGGAGACGCAGGTAGGGACTGTCTCTCCACGAGCCAGCCTCCTATGCTCTAACCTCCAGCTGTGGCTAAGCAGGCCCGGGAAGATGGGTTGACTGTCTTCCAAAGGAACTGAGGACCACAACCTGGAGCTCAGCCCCAGGCACGTCTGCAGGCAGCATACCCCTGCAAGTCAGAAGTTCAGGTGCACCTGGGAGGAAGCGCAGAGGCACCAAACGGCTAAGTTCAACTGTTCAAAACCTATTAATCCTGTGTGTAAAGGAACAGCAAGGCCCAAGTAAAATTAAATGCCCATAAAATGAAATTTATTTTCTAGGTGCATGTTCATGTCTTTAATACATAAAGAAGGTTAAAAAAAAATCACTAAGGAAATGATAAATATGCATGGTGAAAAATTAGTTATGGGCTATTCACAAAACACGAAATGCAGCTGGTGCCGACACACAGGAAATAGCCAACCTCAGGAGAAATCAATAAGATGTAGATTGAAATCGCCTATCAAATGGAAATGAGTTTTGTATCCTACTGCAATGGAAGCAAGAAGGTAGTGATAACTGGAAGGACCTTGGTCCATTGATTAACATCCATCAAATGTCAGTGCGTACACACCCAAGAGTGGGAATCCATCCCCCATAATGCTCATGTTGTAACACAAAAAAACAGTGTCCAGCACAACATGCAAGAGGGCTAGAGTATGGCTCAATGGTGGAGCCCTCACCTGGCATACATGAGAGCCTAGGTTCAGCTCCCAACACTACAACAACCCCCCCCCCCCAGGACTGATGGGGGTGGAGAGGGGTAGGCACACTGGTTGCTGACGGAATGCAAATCAGCCTTGCATTTATAAAGAGAAGTTAAGCAGTCCGCACCAGACCCCCAGAATTCAGCCTCTGCCACTTCCTCTGAGCCCCAACAAAAGTTGGGAAAGAGAATGAGATAGTTGATTCTGACACCAGCTTGGTTAGACAAGAAACGCCTGGAGCGTTGTCAAGACACATCTTTGGGTGGGTCCAGGAGGACACTTCCAGAGCAGAAGAGCTGCACTGAATTTGGGGGAGGGGTGTCTCTGATGGAATAAAAGGAGACAAGGAAGGAAACTGGCAGCACCAGGACCATGCCTCTAGCACCATGACGGCCTGTGTCTTCTCAGCCTGTGTGCGGGGTGGTCTTATGTCAATTTGACACAAGTTAGAGCCATTTTGGAAGAGGTAACTTCAACTCAGAAAATGCTTCTGTAAGATTGGCCTGCGAGGCATTTTCTTGATTGATGATGGATGTGGGAGGGCCCAGCTCACTGTGGATGGTGCCATCCCTGGGCTGTGGCTCTGTAGCTGTTAAAAAAAGGGGCACCTTTAATCCCAGTACTCGGGAGCAGAGGCAGGCAGGTCTCTGTGAGTTCAAGGCCAGCCTGGTCTACGATATGAGTTCCAGGACAGCCAGGGCTACACAGAAAAACCCTATCTTGGGGCCGGGTGGGAAGGAAGGGAGAGAGGGAGGGAGGGAGGGAGGGAGGGAGGGAGGGAGGGAGGGAGGGAGGGAGGGAGGGAGAAAAAGAAGTCAGGCCGAGCAGGCCACAGGGAGCAAGCCAGCAAGCAGTGTTCCCCTATGGCCTCTGCATCAACTCCTGCCATGACTTCCCTGGATGATGGACTAAAACTGTAAGATCCATAAGATAAAATCAGCCCTTTCCTCCTCAAGGTAATGCTGGCCATGGTGCTTTGTCAAGCATTAGAAACCCTGTAAGCCGGGGAAGAGCCCCCCCCCCCCCCGCCCCCTTACAGCTTCTCGGGTGTTTGGTCACAACAATGAGAAAAAGCAGCTAATCCAGACGAGTCCATTTCCAGAAGTAAAGACCATCCCCTCCAAACATCCTCACTGTGTGGTAACGGGCAGGGCGGGACCCCTGGGAGGAGGCTGGGCCATAAGAAACCTCTGCTCTCATGCACAGATTAGCTCATCAAGGAAGTAGCTCTGGGATCAAAGTGTGCTGACTCTGTCTCACTTGCCCCATTTCATCAAGGACGTTACAACCCGGTGCAATCCCCCCTCCCTCCCCCAGAGTAACAGGTAGAATAAACGGTTATTCTTTATAAAGTACTCCTACCCCAGTATTTAGTTATAACAGAATTCGGGCTAAGACAATCCGGACACAGAGGAGAGACTGTCCCTGAGGGACTGGGGTGAGGTACAGTCTGTGGGACCAGGCCCAGGGAAACATCACCTGTTCCTTTGGTCTCTTCAGAGAGAATAGCTCAGACGGCAGTCTGCCACTAGAAGACAGACTTGGAAGGCAAAAGCTCTTACAGGGAGGGAGGAAGCAAGTGAGGCTGCCTTATCTCCTGAACTGTAGGTAACAGTGAAATGGGAGGGCTCTCGGGATGGGGGAGGCCTCTCTGGATGGGGGGGGGGCTCTCGGGATGGGGGTGCTCTCGGGATGGGGGGGCTCTCGGGATGGGGGTGCTCTCGGGATGGGGGTGCTCTCGGGATGGGGGCCTCTCTGGGTGAGGGAGGGGAGCAGGAGCATCTGCCACGATCTTGAGGGAAGACAACTGTATCACCTCCCTGATGAAGAGGAGGTCCCCTCTACAGGCAAGGACATCCTCGCTCTGCCTAGGCATTCTGTCTCCATCACCATACCCCTCACTTACTCACATAACCAAAGACCTCTCCCAGGGACTGCCTAGGAATGACTCCTGTTGGCTCCTGCAGCTCCTTCTAAGAATTTCAGAGCACTGTGCCCTGATCGTCAAGATTCAGGTTAAGGAGCCAGAGAGATGGCTCAGCAGTTAAAAAACACACACACAGCTCTTGGAAGAGGACCCAAGTTCAGCTCCCAGCACCTACATCAGGCAGCTCACAAACACACACTGGCACACACATATACACATAATTAAAAATCAATAAAATTCTTTTATAAAAATGTCACCAGTAAATGAAAACATTATCTTAGTTTTTCCAAAGCTTGATTTGGCACATCTTGCTTTTAATTTTCTGGGATTTGACACCAACGGGGCAGCGTGTTTCTGGGAGTTCAGGACTGCTGTCAATCCATGTGCCCACACCAGTGAACCCTGTGTCTGCCTGCTTCCCGGAGCTGTGCGTTCCCTCCCGGCTGACTCCCTGGCGCCTCCCCCCCCCCCCCCCCCCCCCCCACCGCTGCGTGTCCTGTCTAGCATGGCCGGGCAGAAGCAGGCATCAGTGGCGGCAGCACCCTTACTACGTCCTGGGAAAGGTTTCTTCTTGGTTAGAGAAAAAGCATCCTTCAGGCTTGGAACAAGGATGCAGGGTTCCCACCACCTAAAGGCAACACCCACTCACCCTAACTGGCAAAAGGAATTGGAAACTAACCACAAATCCAAAGTTGGTATCAATTTGGACTTCAGACTCCATGGGAAGAAAACACAGGAGCCTCCAAGGGCCACACGGGCCCCTCTGGTGATTACATAACATCAAGAGGAAATTGCCCCACAGACACCCATCAACGGATACTAAGATGCCCAGCCAAAGGCTTGCCAAGTCCCAACGGCCACATGGGACCACCTCCTGGTCACAAAGCAATGGAAAATTTCAAGGATAAGGCAGAGATTTCTTCCCCCTCTCTTTGACTGGTTCAGGTGAGCATCAGCTGTGGGCAGAAAACAACAGGAACACCAAACACGACTCTACACATCTGAGCAACACACACAGACACCAACGTGTGTATCTGTGTGCTTTATATACCTTGGCCAGGAAGTATGTCCTCTGCAGGCTGCCTTACTCCTCCGACTGGAGATACACTAGGGCACAGCAAGCAACCATCTCCGAGGACATTTTTTCTCCCAAGGGAGGGAACTCTGTTCCTCCCCACCCTCAGCTCTGCATGTAGAGATGTGTCCTACCCAACTGCCTGCTTCCAGTACTTGGCTCAGAGATCCAAAAGGAAGACACGTGGCTTACACGGCTCAGGGCAAGTTGACAGTGCCCTGGAATGGGGAGCCAGCAGTCTTGGGAACAAATTTCAGTTCTACCATGAACACACCGATGCTCAGGGTTCACTCAGCTCTTACTTATTAAGTGCCTGCTGTGGCCAGGCATGTGCAAGGCATCAGGGCTATGGTGGATGACAAGGTCACTGTGACCTAATCAATGGGATACTGGTCTTAGCAAGAGTCAGAGAGATACAGGGCTGGGGATGGTTCAATATCACGCTTGCCGCTGCTAAGGCATCGAGACCTGACTTTCATCCCTAGCACTCAGGCAGAGGCTAGGTATGGCAGTGCACATCAGTAACCCCAGACTCAGGAGGGTCCCTGGAGATTGCTAGCCAGTCAGTCCAGCTGATTCAGTGAGCTCCAGGTCCAGGGAGAGATTAAATCTCAAAAAATAAGGTGGGGAGTGATGGAGGAAGACATCAGACCTCTGGCTTCTTACAGACATGGGGGGAAGGTTTGTCCCCCAAGGATTCCTGGTGGAAGACGTGGGAGGCGTGGTGGTTTTTTACATGGCAGAGGTTCATGGGAGATTGTTAGGTCATTAAGGATGTGCACCCACCCCTCTCTCTGCCTTCCTGTCTGATGTGATCTCCCTTGCCCCATGTATTACTTCCAAGATGCCATCCATTGTGATATGCTGAGGGTAGTAGGGAGCCCGCACCAGAGCCTGGGCCATGCCGCCTGGACTCTGTAGACATAAGCCCCAAACAAACAAACACAAACCTTTTCTTTATAAAGCGTCCAGCCCTATATATTTCATCACAGCAATGGAAAAATGATTACTGCAGGGCAAGTGAGCACCTAGGGAGGGAGGGGACAAAGTCAGGACGCAGGAGGCTACCAGAGAAGCTCTGACTTCTGATGCATTTCCCTGGGTGGCCATGGAGCACAAGTGAGCTCCGAGACGCCCAGGCAGACACTGATGGCCATGATTTCCGCAGAGGCAGAGATGTTGCCCAAAGTCGAGCAGGGAAGCAGTTCAGAGAGCCGTCACAGGTAGAGCGGGGTTGGACCAGCTATGTGTAGCTGGAGAAGACCTGGAATGTCCTCAACATTCCTCCACATTTAAAATGTCCCTTTCCACTTGGGCCTTTTCTGTTCTTGGAGAGGTCCGTTCACACTGTAATTCTGTCCCTATTCTTTAGGGACAGTTGAAAAACTAGCATCAAGGTCCTGTTGTTGGTCTTCGGACCTAAAAATAATCAGGCCTGTGTGTGGAGTGCTCACTTTTAGTTGAATGGGCGTGGACTCCATTGTTAAGGCCTGCCTAGTCCTATGGAGGAGAGAACCACGCAAATGGCCAGAGAAGCCGTTTGTGAGCTGAAGTGTCTAACAGTGGGGACACATGATGTGAGCATGAGAGCGAGCTGATAATGGGGGGGTGGCTTTGAGGAGATATCACCTCTGAGCAGAACCTAGAGGAATACTGACCAGAAGACACTCCAAGGATGTGACTAGAAAGGATGGCACAGGAGATGTGGAGGTGCCCAAGGCCCAGTACCCAGAAACTTTGAAAATGGACTCTTGCGTCATGATCCTTGTCAAGCAGAAATTCTGATGTCACTGAGCTCTCTTAAAATCTAAACACTGAGCTGGGGAAGATGGCCCAGTGGTTAAAGCGCTTGCCCTGCATATGTAAGGAGTGGCATTCCAGATCCCAGGACCTGAATACACACTGGTGGGTATGGTGGCCTATCTATAACTTCAGCTTGAAGGCAGAGACAGGGGATCCCCAGAGCAAACCAGCTACCCATATAGGAGAGCTCTGGGTTTGACTGAGAGACTCTCCTCAATGGATCTGGTGGAGAATGACACAGGATGGCTCCAGACATAAATCTCAGGGCACGCACACACACACATACACACTCACACACATACACACTCACACACACACACTCACTCACACACATTCACACACATACACACTCACACACACTCACACACACACAACAAATAATACATGTTAAAAAGAAGGATGGGCAGTCTCTGAGGTACAACGCTTCAGATTGCCCTCTGGCCTGCACGTGTATGTGTACATGTGGCAGGCACACCCATACATGTGCATCTGCACACACATGAACCCACAAATGTGAAACTAAACAAAGCGGCACTAGCCATGCATCAGAAAGCTGGCCTCTGCTGGGTGCTGTGGAGACTGGAGAGTGACCACGTAGAGCAGGGACAAGACGGAGGCAGAAAAGAAAGGAGCTGGGCAAACAATGGTGTTCTGAGCGAGTGTGGGATTCTGTGAAGCAGTGCAAAGAAATGTGACTGGGTCCCAAGGACGGGCTGGGCGGGGTGCACATGGTACGTGCGCAGCATTCAAAATGGCACCGCACCACCGGGGCGTGGTGGCACACGTGAGCGGTCTCAGCCCTTGGGAACGAGCAGCATGGGGGTCACAGGTTCAAGGTCATCCTTAGGTATATACCAATTCTGAATCTAGTCAAGACGACATGGGACCTTGTCTCGACCCCTCCCTCTCCACCTGGCTACCAACAACTACCACTAAACAAAACAAACCCCAAAAGAACTGTTAGAATCAGAAGCTGAGAAAGTATATGTGATTACATGCATTTGTTTGTTGAAAGGGATTTTCCAGAGAAGTTAGAAAGCGGCCTTGCTTCTGAGAATTACAAGCCAGGAGCTAGACAAGGATGGCCCCTCCTCCCTTAGGCACTAATCCTAGGGGGAAGTTGGTATTTACCAGCTTGCTGTCTCCTCCCCAGACCTGAGCATAATCAACCACAACATTGCAAACAGAGTTAAAGAGGTTGATTCACACCGTAGCACCTACAGTCTAATGTGGGACTCCACACACAGCCCACACTTACCAGCCTCTGTGTGTGTGTGTGTGTGTGTGTGTGTGTGTGTGTGTGTGTGTGTGTGTGTGTGTGGTCATGGAGGCCCAAGTGTCGAGGCCAATGTCTTGCTCAATCACCCTCCATCTTATTCACTGAGGTAGGGTGTCCCAGACAAACCCCGAGCTCTTTGGCTGGGCTAGCCTAGTTAGCCAGCTTGCTCTGGGATTTCTTGTCCCTGCTTTTTGCGTACTGGGGTTACAGGTGGGTCACCATGCTCGCTGGACATTTATGTGCATTCTGGGGATGTCAACTCTGGACTTCATGACTGCACAGCACCGGCCTTCCCTGCCGAGGCATCTCCCAGCCCTTACAGCCATTCTTAACCACCCCCACCCTCCTCCCCCACTGCTGCTGGACAAACTTTAAAATCCCTTCCCCAGTTTCTCTGGCATCTAGGGGTGACCACATTATTAGTCCTGGAACTGGGGAGACAAGAAGCCAACGGACAAAAAGCCAAGACAGGAAGAAGGGTAAAGCGAAGATTGAAAACACTCTCGTCTGTCCTTCATGTCACTGTGGAAGTACAGATTGACACCAGAAAACCACCGCCTCCACCAGACAGCCTGCTTGATGAGAAAGGGCACACACTTCTCAGAACAAGGGCTCAGTGCGTAGCCCTGGCTGGCCTGGAACTCACGAATCTCTGTTCGTTCAAATTCTGTTACTTACGGGCAAAGTAGGCCAGTGCTGTTCCTCCACAGCTCCGCCCCCTTCGGCGTTATCTCCTCATCTATTTGCTGTTCCATCTAGATTTTTCTTTCTTTCTAAAGGCAGGGCCAGGGGTCTTTCCCTCTTAGTCTCTCTAAACCACATGCCTATAGGTACTGTTCTCTCTGTGTGTGCCCAAAGAAGAAGGCTGGGTGTCCCCCTCCACAGCTCTGCACCTTATCCCCTTGAGACAGGGTCCCTCGCTGAACCTGAATGAAGCTTGGAGTTTTGGCAAGGCTGGCTGGCCAGCAAGTTCCTGCGATGTGCCTGCGTCTGGGCCCACCAGGCACAAGCGGCCACAGCCAGCTTTTACGTGGGTGCTGGGGATCCAAACTGAGGTCCCTGTGCAGCAGACCCCTTCCCTGCTGAGCCATCCCCCCAGCCCTCCATCTAGTTCTCCCCCTAACTGCTACATTTTTTTCCTATCCGTATCTTCCACTTCCAACTCACAAGCAGCAGGGTCAGACAACCCACCCCACCCTCACCCCTGCCCCACTCAGAAGAGTCACTTTTTCTGTTAGTTATGGACAGGGTCTCACACAGCCCAGACTGGCTTCAAAGACTCTGTATCTGAAGATGAACTGGAACTCCTGATGTCACACCTCCACATTCTAAGATTATAGGCTGGCACCACCACATCCAACTGAAACGCCAAAGGACCAATTCTCAACTCTTAGGGACTTTTGAACCCTGAACACTTTCAAGTAATACAAAGTTTCCCCCAAACAGCAAAGAACTTCCATTATTGTGTGTCTTTACTTCCAGAAGACAGTTATGAGCTAATAAAATCACATAAGGATATTCCTCAAGTGTATTTATATTCAACAAATCTTGAGTTTCATAGCAGGTATGAGGGCTCAGCCAGACTCCTCCAGGCTGCCACATCAACAAAGGCAGAAGGCCTGGAATGAGCGGCTACTCCTCAGAATAGACGGGGAGGGGGAGCACAGCTTATGAATTAGTCCATTGCTCTTTCCAACGCAATTTCACGTCATGTTGACACTACCTGGTCGGCCCAGAAACCTCCAGAATCTAATCAGATACAGGAGTAAGAGGTGAATTTTGCCGGGTCTGGTGGCCCACGCCTTTAACCACAGCCCTCCTTTGGCAGATGCAGGAGGACCTGAGATCAAGGTCAACCTGGTCTACATAGTGAGTTCCAGGCCAGCCAGGGCTACAGAGGGAGAGCCTGTGTACTCATCTTAAAAAAGTGAAAATCAGATCAATTCTTAGAAGTATATTTTATCTTGAGTATGTTTAAGTTTGACCCTGTTGACATTCATTCAAATCAACTACTTCCCAAAACTGGTAACATGTCTTGGCTCTGTGATGGTGGTTAAGGTGATTGTCAATGTCACAGGAGTTAGAGTCACACCTTTGGGTGTGAAGGAGCTTCTAGACTGGGAAGAGCCACCCTCCGTGTGGGCATCACTGGTCTATGGGGAAGGCCTAGGCTGGGATGGATGAAAAGGAGAAAGTGGGCACCGAGTCCCCACTGCTTTCTGCTGCCTGACTGTGGACAAGTGTGACTGGCCACCTCACACTCCTGCCACCAAGGACTGTCCCCTGGAACCGTGAGCCAAGGTTAACCCTTCTATCCTCAGGTTGCTCTGGGGCGTTTTGTCACGAGGAGAAAGGTAACTAATGTGACATCCTTCATGTTTCAGTGTTCAAAGGCAAGGACAGAGTCCAGATGTGATCACATCCTTCCAGGATGCACCAGGGCCAAGGTTGGTACCATCCCCAAACCAAAGGAACCAACTCCAAACTCCAAACTGCACGGCAGCCACCTGGACCGGCTACGGGATGACTCACATCTTCAGGGCTTCCCCATTTCAAAAACAGCTCATAGTTGTTTGTGACTGAGACACAACACTCCACTCCTGCTCTAGACCTGTAGAGTGACACCTTTACGCCATGGTCAGGCACCCCAAGAGCTTCATCCTCTCAGGTCACACTCACCAGCAGAGCAAGGAACAGGATTACAAAAAAGGGGTCCTTTCGTAGGCTGAAACCTCTGGACTTAAGACTGCTTGGCGGGACCCCAAGCTGATTTGTTCTCTGAGCCTCCATTTTCTCAGCTATACATTAACACCTGCCTGTAGTTCAAGGATGAGAAACAGCAAGAGGAAGTTCTGGTCCAGTGAGCATGCTCAGTCCCCCTCTGCTATCAATAATCACTATTCCCACCTGAAAAGAACATTCCAGAAACACTCTGGGAAAGTGAAGCATGTCCCTAAGTCCAGGTGCTGTGTGGCGTACGTCTGTATCTGTTCAGAGTTTTGATTATGGGATGGGCCTGTCCTCTTTACGCCTCACTAGGAGACTCTGGTCCTTGGGACTGGAGAGAGTGGACATGGGGCAGAGTCTTGGACGATGCACACTGGGGATGCTCATTCCTTTCAGAGACAGGCCCTGTTCTTTTCCTGGAGATGTGGCAAACGACCACTACTCCAGGGTCAGCAAACTGGCAGAACCATGTGAAGGCCCCTGCTCCATGCCTGCTGTGGCTTACCATCCAAAGTCTTGGTTCCCACAGCCCTCACTGGGCAACCCTGAAGGAAGTAATCAGCAGTCAGAAAAGGCGAGTGACTGTAATTCCTGGCACTACCAGAAGAGAGCTAAAACTTGCTTCGTTTGGACATGATGAGATGGGAGTCTCGACTGTCTGTAAGAAGGACGGAATATGAGCGAACACACAGTATCAAGCCACACACAGACCCGCCCCTCCTGCAGTCTCAGGCTTCAGTAATCATTAGTAGAACCATCTGCTCAGCCTAATGAAATGTGCAGTCTCCTGTACATATAATTAGTGAAGTCATTTTAATTAATTAAACAAATTAATTAATTGCAAGGATATTGCAACCATTTCCCAGGAACTGCAACCAACTCATTTATTTTGCCCAAATGTCTGCTGAGCGTCTGCTGAGGGCAGAGGCGCATGCACTGAGGAGGAAGAGAAGCTTGTGGTATATCGGGAACAGGCATGGAAGCCCGACAGGCAACCCTGACAGGCACCCCTCTTCCTCGGGGTGACCAATCCCTTCTAGCTTTCCCGGGACTGCCTTGTTTTAAAATGGAAAAGCCGTGTCTTAGGAATTCCTTTGATCCTAGACAAACTGGGATGACCAGTCACCCTACTTCTGTTTGACCTGGGTCCCTGGGTCTACGGTCAGCAGTAGCCGATCACCACCATAAAGGAGATGGCAGAACCTGGGCACCTGCAGCCCACCCAGGCCTTGCTCAAGGCAGACATGGCTGAGACCCAGACCAAGGGGCCCCAGCTGCCTGGTTCAGACTGAGCCCTCAGTCCTTCTCAACTTTTGACAAGACACCACTACTAACCACCCTGAACAGAAAGACTACGAGGCTGAACCTATTTACCACCTGTACTTGAGAATCATAGCAGATTTAAATGTGAAAAGCCTATCAAAGTTTTGCCCAGCTATCTATCCAAAGCGTAAATGCCAGTGTCTTCCACAAAGGGCTAAATGGGTCCTCCTTGTACAACAGGAAACACGGTAGCTCCCAAAGCAACTCCGATCTTCAATAACTTTGGCTGCTAAAATTCTTTCCTTAAACTCCTAAAGTCTCTCTCATCGACCTCTTTGGGGGCGGGGGCACACAGAACTTTGTTTCTAGAAATGGGCTCGTGTCCTAAGCTGGCCTCAAACTTGCTGTGTAGCCAAGGAAGACTGATCCTCCTGCCTCTGCACCCTAAGTGCTGGGATTACAGGTTTGTTCCACCATGCTCAACTTAAGTACCTTGAGGGATTGAACCCAAGGTTTTGTGCATGCTAGGCAAGTACTCTACTTCCAATCTATAACTCCAGCCTACACAAAGGAGTATCAAACAATGGAAGAGAGTTGTGAAATGCTTCTTAGGTCCCCATTTTTTCCAGGCCCAGTTCTGTTGTGGAAGAGAACATTTGTTTAACTAGGCAAAGATGTGTTGCATTTGTTTATGCTGCATTTGTTTAACTATGTTAAAGACATGTTGCTGTTTCACCTTGCCTGCCTAAGGCACCTGATTGGTCTTATAAAAAGTTGGATGGCCAATAGCTAGGTAGAGGAGGGATAGGCGGGGCTGGTGGGCAGGGAGAAGAGGGAGACCAGCCAGCCAGATACGGTGGAAATATGTAGATGAGGTAAATGAGCCTCAGGGCAGCACATAGATTAATAGAAATGGGTTAATTTAAGTTATAAGGGGAAAAAAAGGTAGCTAGAAACAAGCTGAAGCTAAGGCTGAGCATTCATTGTTAAAATAAGTCTCTGTGTCATGATTTGGGAGCTGGCAGTCCAAGAAAGCCTGCTACACAGTTCTCGGACTGTCATTCACATGCCTTGTTTTACTTAAAGCTAGAATGTCATCCTGGTCTTACAACATCCTTGGTGCCTGACCTGACAGGAGGGCAGGAAAGACAGATGCAGACACTGGAGCTCGTGGATGGCTCCCACACAGGTTGTCTTGCTCATGTTAGGACCTCTGCTCCCCTGCAGGAACTGCTAGCCCCACCCCACTGACTCATAACGACACCCCGGTGCCGTTTCTGAACGTGCTGTTGAGCCACAATCTGCCACAGGACTTCCCCAGAGCTCACACTCCGGCTGGATCCTGAAAGACAAGAAACCCACAAGATGGCGGGAAGCACAGCAGCCACAGCCAGCCAGTTTCCCAGCTACTAACAACGCACTCCACGGGGTTCCTTAGGAGCCCTTTCTTTAGACTGCAGCATGCAGCCACAAACACCAAGGCCAAGCCTCGGAAGCCTCGTGAACTTGCACTGTACCTGCAGCACGTCACAAACGGTGCCGTTTTAACCATACGTAGCCACCGTGCCTACAGTGGTTTCCACAGTGACATGCACTCTGTGTTCTATGATGAGTTACTGTACTAGTTGAGGGGACACAGGCTGGCTTTGAACTCCTGATCCTCCTGCTTCTGCTTCCTGAGTGCTGGGGGTAACGGGAAAGTCACCACACCTGGTTCCGTCTGCAGACACTTTCCCCGGGTGTCTGCAGTGCAGGAGGGCAGGTGAGAAGGCCACTGCTCACCTGGAGAGGGGCCCAGCTGCCCGGAGTCTAAGGAACAGAGCCAGAGGCTCAGCCACCCACTGCTGTTCTGAATCAGCTCATTAATGCTGTTAAAGTCCCAGCCTCGGCTTCTCAGTCCCCAGACTGCGCAGAGTCTCCTCCTTGGGGCACCGATGGATGCCAGTAATCAGTGTAAGCGAGGAGAGTGGCAGCTGGACCATCACACGACACTGTTCTGTGCACATCGTGTGGATGAACTGATAATTGGACACAAATCCTACTCGCTCATAAACGAGGAAAATGAGGCCAGAACAGATGGGTTATTTGTCTAAAAGCATGCAGCTCGTCGGTTGCAGTCAGGAGGGCTGGTAAGAAGCTGCTCCGGCAATCGTATCCATGGTGGCTAAGGTCTCAGTGAACAGCCAGCACAGGTGGGGAGCTGAGGGCTCAAGGCAGGCTACCTTTTCTTTTCACTTTAAATCGGACAGGCTCTCCCTATGCTTCAGACTTATCTCACACTCCTGGACTCCGGGATCCTCCAACTCAGTCTCAAGAGTAGGACTCTTGGCCTGTGCCACTGAGCCTGGCTCCTAGCCAGCACTGTGTGTGTGTGTGTTCCTGTTTGCAGGTGCTCATGTGGGTGTGCATGCACATGCGTGCCCATGCATGTGGAGACCAAAGGACAGCGTGAGATGTCACTGCCCTCTGGTTCTCCAGGTAGGCCAGGTTGGCTGGTCAGTGAGTCCCCAAGGATCCACCTGACTCCACCTCCCCGGCACTGAGGTTACAATCCCCCAGTTTCTTTATGTAGATTCTGGGGACTTAACTCGGGTGTCTGTGATGAGAAGCGGGCAATCTGCCAATCAAGCCATCTCCCTAGTTCCAATCCAGCACTCTTAAGGCTCTGATGTGTCCAATCCAGCTCAAACTGCAGCCACAGCGGTCACCTTAAAATGTGTTGCTCCTTAAATGCTGTAGCCAATCCTAGACTCTGCCACACCTGAGCACCCAAGGCGCACCGCAAAATGCTCCGACCACCTTCAGCTTTTCTTCTCACAGCCTCCACCCTCCACCTTCTACCACCCTCTCCTCACAGTCACTGACAACTGTCCACCTGCCTCAGCTGGAGTAAGGTGCCCGAGTGGGGGGAGCTTAGTATTGTATCTGCACATTTAGAACCAGGTTAGACATGGGGTAGGTGTTCAGTACATACCCATACAGTGATTGAACAAATTCCTGAACACCTGTGGGCTGAGATCCTGCCACTGGGGTCGCATAAGACCATCGGAAAACAGATATTTACATTACAATTGATAACAGTAACAAAATCACAGTTATGAAATAGCAACAAAAATGATTTTATGGTTGGGGGTTACCACAACATGAGAGACTGTGTTAAAGGGTCTCAGCGTTAGGAAGGTTGAGGACCCCTGGTCTAGACTGACAAGGAGAAAATACCCATAAAGAGGATGTCAGGCTGAAAAAGTCAGGGCTCCAGATTATACACATAAAATAATCCCATTAGCAGCAATACATCATTGTTTGAACATACACGTGTCACAGAAAAAAGGTCCAGAAAGATACACATAAGAATATTTCTTGTGGTTACATCTTACAAGTAGACGCAAAGACAATTTTTAGCTCCAATCTATTCTAAATGCTTTACAAAGACAAGGTATTGGGGCTGGGGGTGTGGCTCTATTGGTGGAGTCCTTGTCCAGCATAAACGACAAGGCTCTGGATTACATCCCCAACAACACATACAATTGGGTATGGTGGCCAACACCAGCAATCCTAGCACCTGGGAGGTAGACGCTAGAGAATCCTAAGTTCAAAGTCAGTCTCAGGTACAAGATAAGTTCCAGCCAGCCTGTGCTATCAGAGACTGGAAGGTGGGGAGAGCCATGCATTAGTGTATGTCATGTAAATACAGAAGTATGTAGTTGGTCACAGAAGACCTAGACGAGAGGTTAGGAGAGACGACATTTCCTCAGTTTCCCCTAAGTGTTCTGCACAGTGTTCTCACCCACAGCCAGGCAATGCAAAGAGAACCAGCATTGTATTTCCAGGCCCTGGGACTCAGCAGCCCCTCCTCCGGAACCCCCCCCCCCCAAGGAAAACTCTAGAATATTCAAAACCCATTTTACTGCCTCTATGCCGAGCAGACTCAGAAGGGGTTAAACCTCTGTGGAATGTTCCAGAAAGATAACACTAACCTAATAAATGGTGTGGGGTTTTGTGAGTAGAAAAAAATCCTCTTTGCACATAGCCTGATTCTTCCAGTCCAGTAGTGAAGATTTCAAGCTAAGAGAATTCTACCAGAATCCAGGGCTGGCTCAGGTCTAGATCTGGCCTTCCTCCTCATGAAATGAGGAGACCAGCCAAAGGGTCTTCAGGGGAGACCGACCCAGTGGTTAGGCGCTCCCTACCACCCATAAACAACCAAAATCCCACCAAAAAAAATGTGTGTATAAACAACCAAAATCCCACCAATAAACAGTGTGTACCACGTGAGGGCGGAGTCTGGGCCCAGCACAAGGCTACCCAAAAGAAAAAGGAAAACCCGAGGCAAAGCCAGCCTTTGAGGGACTGACTTGGGAAACTCAGGCGCTAACAAAACCATCACTTAGCGGTACAGGCTGGACTAGACACATAATAGAAGGTCTGAAAAGAAGAGCACCATGTGGGCGAGCAGGTTTTCGAGGGAGAGAGCGGACAGACACCAGCCCAGCTGGAGAGAAGGAGGCCACCCCGCCAGGCGAGGAAAGGGGAACAGCTGAGGTGGGCCCAGTGTGCACACAAAGTGATACTGCAGAGATGCCCCTGGTTTTTGCTCACTCCTCTGCCCTCCCCTTCCCCACGGTCCCTCGCCCACTGGGCACACGTGTGTACAGCCTCCTGTACAGAGGACATGGGTCCCTGTGGGCAGATGAACTCTAACCCTGTGTGACAGAGTACACAGTTCAGTGGGTGTTGGGAGCCGACCAGGGCTAGCCACAAGCGATGAGACGCTCTGGCAAGGATGGCCAGCTCGACGGACTCTCGTCAGGGCAGAGGCTCAAACCCCATGCGGGACTCAAAGCAGTGGAGGTGGGGTGAGGGAAGGTCAAGGACATCGCAGAGAAAGGGAATTGAAAGGAGATTGGCAAGCCGGTCGGTGGTGGTGCACACCTTTAATCCCAGCACCCGGGAGGCAAAGGCAGAGGCAGTGGATCTCTGTGAGTTCGAGGCCAGCCTGGTCTACACAGTGAGTTCCAGGACAGGCTTCAAAGCTACACAGAGAAACTCTGTCTCAAAATAAATAAATAAATAAATGAATGAATGAATGAATGAATGAATGAATGAATGAAAGAAAGAAAGGAGACTGGCAGGGGTGGGGGGTGGGGATGGGGCAGGAGAACAAGGGTGTCTAAAGAGAACAACCACCCAGAACTGGGGACTTTCAGTCCTAAAACCAGGACAATGGGCCAGCTCAGCGGCACCCTCCTCAGGGACGCTAAGAGATGGCCTGACCTCTAGATGCCCTTTGTCCTGTCCCTCTCGGACCTGCCACTGCTCATTAACAACCCCAGGAACAACACGAGGGAACAAGAAGCCTCCATGCAGGTGACTACCGTGCCTTTCCTTCTAGACTCACGGCCGGGGTCCTCCCACCCCAACCCTGCAGAGTCCCAAAGGAGCGCAAGCCAAAGAGAACATTCACTGTAGCCGATCTTAAAATAAAACCCAGAATTGCTGCTATTTTCCTTTACTCGACTGTTTCTCTGACATGAACCCATGAGCTGCCCAGCTGAGAGAAACCGTAACCTGCACCCTTAGGGAAGCGCTTTCCCGGTCCTCCGCCACGCCCCACCCAGGCTCGCCTCCCTTCTCAGTTGCTGTGGCCTCTCCCAAAGGCAGGCCCTACAGATGACTTCTCTCTATCCATGCAATGGGGTCCAGTCAACAAGGATGTACTGAGCCTTTCTGTGTGGGAAACACTGCAGTAGGCACCATTCAAAACACAGAAACAATAGCACCTGGTCTCACAGACTTCATCAAACGGAGGGCTCTGTCGGAGAAGCTGGGAAGGGGTTCGGGGAAGGGGTTCCTGTGGAAGGGGTGGTGTAAAATGCAAGAACTGGGGCTGGAGAGATGGCTTAATCACAGAAGTGTGTGCCATGTGAGCATGGGGACTGGGTGCAGCTGTCCAGCACTGTAGAAAGTCAGGTACCTGCGACCATAGGGACAGGAGGTCCCTGGGCTCGCTGCCCAGCCAGGAGAGCCAAATTGGTGAGCTCTAGCTGCAGTTTTCCCTGTTGGAAAAGTAAAGTGGAGAGTGAGCGAGGAAGACAGATAATACGCAATTATCAAATGCATGTTTACTTCACCATTAATGTGCACTGAGAACTGGAAGATGGGGAGGGGGGCAGACAAGACGCAGGCAACTTCAAAACAGCTAAGCCCAGCAACGGTCGAAGCATGTGGGGACTGCCCACCCTGTCACAGGCACAAGGACTACCTGGTCACAGGGTTAGCATGTCTGTACAAACTCAGAACAACATTTAAAAAAAAAAAAAAAAAAGCGGTGAGTCAAGACCTTGACCTCAGAGTTGACCAAATGATCCCACAGATAAAATCCTG
Source organism: Peromyscus californicus insignis (assembly GCF_007827085.1). Lineage (NCBI taxonomy): Eukaryota > Metazoa > Chordata > Mammalia > Rodentia > Cricetidae > Peromyscus > Peromyscus californicus. The sequence goes on along the minus strand of NW_026294491.1, from coordinate 62,246,393 downwards.
ACAAGGGAAGCCAGGGCCAGGATGAGGGGCCGACTCTGGAATGCAGGCCTTCTGCACACAGAGAATGAGCAGTGCACAAAGTCCACAACTTCCAGAGGGACCTGAGACAACACTCAACTGTAACAGACATCTGACAAGCAAATGTGTGCTTACTGCCGAAAACATTCCTATCTTTTTGTTTGTTTGTTTGTTTCTCTGTGTAGCCCTGGCTGTCCTGGAACTCACTTTGTAGACCAGGTTGGTCTTGAACTCACGGAGATCCATCCAAATGCCATACCTACTTGCAGGTCTTTGGTTTGAATCCATAAGGACCTTGATCACAGTGACTTTCAAAAATGTAAGTTACATTTCAATGGAAAGATGGACATTGGATTCGGTTTGCTGTCCATACTGTGGGGGCGGAGAATCAAAGCACTGGATTTTAGATTTCTGTTTATTTTTTAAGCGTTATTAAAGCGCGCATAGACACACACACACACACACACACACACACACACACACACACACACACACACACCCTACTGGTCTTGACTCCTCTTTTTACGCCTATCATCAAGCAATACAAAGCTCATTCTTCTGTGAGAAGAAATCCTATAATTCTGGGAACAAGAAACCAAGTTATTAGAAACAACCCACAGATTTATAACTGGAAACGGACCCCATTGGTTTTACTCTAACGCTATTCACAAAGCCTGGACCGAGGGCCACCTTTGGCCTGAAGGTCCACTGGTCAAGGGTCAATAACAAGCCAGCAGCGATCGACTGGCTGTCCATTTAATGAACAACCCTGGGCTGCTTTTGAAGGAATGGAGGGCAGTGGAGGAGGGACCAGAGAAAGATGTCAGGACACAATGAAAGGAAAGAGAAGCCTTGGAGGACATGGATCCCAGGGTGACCTTGATTTCCTCATCCCTGAGTGTGACTGGCTACCTAGCTGGGCCATTTCCAGTGACATGAGGTGATGGGTGCTCATCTTCTTGAGAAGGCAGAGGGCTCGGCATAACACAGAGGGCAGCTGGAGCTGCCCATCACCTCCCTGCGTTACTAACTGGCCTCAGCAGCTCCGAGATCTTGACCCATGCCCTCTGCACCATATCAACTCGAGGACTGGCAGAACCCAGGTCAAACCGACTGGGTGCAGCTGGCATTAGCCTGGCACCACATTCCTTTCTCTGATGGGCTAAGGCGAAGGAAGCTCACTGGCTCAGGCACAATGGTGTACCATCCTGGAATGAGGGGCCAGAGAATCTCAGGAGGGGACCAATGGTGAAGGAGAAAACTGGGTAGGAGCCTCTCTTTTAAACCCCAAATAAGGCCCTACCTGATACCAGGATTTTGATGGTTAATCTTGATTGGCAACTTAATGGGATTTAGAATAACCACGGAACCAAATCTCTGGGGATTGCCTTTGAGCGATGATCTAGATCTGGTTAATTGAGATAGAAAGACCCATCTTAAATACGGGCAGAGCCATTCCACATAAAGGCTGGGGACCTGGACAGAGTACAATGAGCAACAGCGTTCGTCTCTCTTGGCTTTCTGACTGGGGATTCAATGTGACCAGGGGTCTCACACTCCTGCTCCTATGTCCCCCACCACGGTGGACTAGACATTCAAACTGTGAGCCAAAAGAAATCTTTCCTTCCTAAAGCTGCATTCGATATTTTGTCATAGCATCAAGAAAAGTTACTCATCTGGGGACCATCCCTAAATGCCCCAGTCTCGGGAGTCAACCAATCTGCGGCTGCTTGCATTGGTTTGGTCAGTTATCAGGTAATCCAAAACCCGACACGAACAAGAGAAAATGCAGCAGCGTGATGCTATGAGCCTGTCTAGCTCTCCACCGCACCCCTGTGGATCCATAAAGGACCTACCGGCCTGAAGGAGATGGGGTTGGTCAGGAACTCAAGGAGCCACAAAGAGAAGAAAGGCAATCATGGGCAATGAAACAAGTCATTAATTACTGGGCTTGTCTCCATTTGCATCTTATCTTCTAAGACCAGGGAGGGTCAGAGGGTTGGGGTGGGAGGGATCCTAATGATCAGCTGAAAAATGAGAGTTTCTCCCAGTCCCACGCCTGCACAAATTCTCTAAACGTTTACTGATTCCCTTTTATGGAAAATTGCTGAAGAGACCCGAGCAACAATACCAGGAGCTGCTGATTTATTTCATATCTTTAAAAATTACTCAGGGTCTTCAGTACCGAGCTCATGTTCAAATTAAGTTTGCCAGAAATCTAATTTGGGATGAATAATTTAATTTGGCTACTGCAATTAAAAGCGGGGCAGTATTTGTGTTTTAAAGGGAAACCATGTTAGATTCGTCTAACCTGATTAGAGGAGTATCATAGCTAGACTGCATTATATCTGGAGCAGATAGACACTGGACTGATTTCTTACCTAATCACTTGGAAGACGGAGGGACAAATCTCTCATCTGAGCAGGTCGGTTCCAGCAGTGAATGAGAACTCCTGGATACCATGACTGCCCAGCCTCGAATTCACATACCCAACACATCATCTGGAACTTTCCATAACATTTTGCAGATGAGTAAACAGATGCTTGAATGGACAAGTGATTTGCTTCTGATCTCATAGCTGCAGCCCAGTCCCCCATCCCCGTATGGGTCTCGAGCATATGTGCTCATTGTAAGGCTGTATGTAAACAGATGTGGTGGCTGGGGACGGAGCTCAGATGTCCTTCCTTGCCTAGTGTGCATGAAGCCCTGCTTCCCACGGAGCAGTGTTGTGTTGGTACACATCTGTAATCTCAGCACTCAGAAGTGGAGGTGGAAGGATGGAGGTACAAGGTCATCTTCTACACACCAAGTTCAAGGTCAGCCTGAGCCACCTGGCAGCTTGTCTCAACAAAACACCCACAACTGGAGGGCCAGAGACGTTCTTGCTCCCTCTGAACCAAGACATAGAGCTGTTTGATATTGTCTGTCAATCTCTCTGTCTTTTTAATTTTCTGAGAAATGGCAAGATGTCGGTCTCACAATCTCCATGGCAACTTAAGATGAGTGTCCCCATCCTTCTGTCAAGTCCACTACATACATAATTTTCTGAGAGCCCCACAGAGGCCTAAGTAGCCTGGAGGTAAGTACTGAGTTTGAACTTGTACTTCTACATTCCAATACTGAGATCACGGGCCTGTCCGACCATTCCCAGGCCACTTTCTTAATGACTACTATAATCACCCTTAAATCTAAGATCATGAAAATTGATGTTGAGCACATTCCAACCACATGATGGTTTCAAAACAAAACAAAAAAACCAGTTTGCTTTACTTTGGGAAGAGCTATTAGCCTTATGGGTAGAGTCAGAGGATGACATCATGTATCAGGGTCTCAATGCAGTTTGAGCTAAAAAAAATTAGATTATAAAGAGAAAAAGGCTAGATAAAATATCTGCAATATATCAACTTAATACACAGAGCTACATAAAATTCCCTTATGAATGTTGGGTGAGGGGATGAAACACTTGGAAATAAAAATGAGACAGGACACACCTTACACACGTGCACACACTCCTGACAGCATCGTGGATAAACACTCAGGACCATTAGCAAGTGAGGTCTGAGGACTGAACAATGCAACACAGTTTTCAACTGTAGAATCAGCACAAACTGAAAACACTGTAATGCCCAGGAGAGCAGAGAACACTCTCAAACCCGAATCCTCAGCCATTACTGATGAGATCAGCCTGCCTTCTCAAAGGGCCTGCTGGTTATGAGCATCTGTACCCTTACCATGCAACAAGTTCCCTCCCAGGAGTCTACCCGGGAGGAATAATCAGACGCACACTCCAAGATTAATGCACAAGGACATTTATGGAAGCAGTGTTCATAATAATAAAAACCTAGCTCTACCACAACAGAAAAGTGTTTAAATGAACTATTACATACCAACACTAACACACAGGCACCGAGACTCATGTTTTAGGGAAAGATCTAGAGAAAGTCACACACTCACTGGAAACAAAGCTAAAATTGTGAACTAAATTAAGCGAATCCATTTCATAAAGAAACACGCATATACTAGAAGGGCGACTGGGTGGCAGCCTGGGTGGCAGCCTGGGTGGCAGCCTGGGTGAAATGTGCACCGAGTGCTGGCAACAGACAGAGCGTCTTCCTCCCTCTTTCCTGCGACATTCACCTACTGGAGAAACTCGCGTCCCCTCGCCCCGCTCTGCCTTCAAGCTGTGAGTTCACTCTGTCCGGTGAGCTCCAGCTGCTCTCCCTTAGTTTCCTGAGAATACCTCAGGCCAGTCTTACTATTTTACAGCCAGACCAATAAAGTCTAGCAAAGAGAGGGGTCTCCTAGGGATGCTGGCCTTCCCAATTCATCTGTTCTGTCAATTCATGAAAACTCGGTGCCGATGAGCTGTTTCTGAAAATGGCCTTGGTTTGTGCCTTTTCAAACCAGGAAGGTGCAGTGCTATCTGTGGGCTAATTTGCTCTTCCTACCATACTCCTTTACCCCTCCCTCCCCCTCCCCACTTCCTTTCTTCTTTTCTTAGACAGGGTCTTGGGTCTTAGACAGGAGGGCGAGCAGCTGCTCAGTGGTGAGGTGGCCGCTGTCCAAGCATGACGACCTGAGTCAGGGTCCTAGGCAACCTTCAACTCTATGTAGCCGAGGCTAGCCTTTTACTCCTGATCCTTCTACCTCCAACTCTGAAGTATGGGGAGGACAATTGTACACTGCCACACCCAGCTTTCTCTTTTCCTTTTAAGCCCATCTTCCCTTCTACCTCAGTGGTGAAACCTACCATTCTCTTGAGCAAGAAATGGTCCCTTTCTACTGGACATGACCTCCTGTCACCTGTGATGGCAATCGCTCAATTTTTCTGTCATTTATTTCTTCTTTAAATTATTTATTTATATATTCTCTCTCTCCTCTCTCTCTCTCTCTCTCTCTCTCTCTCTCTCTCTCTCTCTCTCTCTCTCTCTCTCTCTCTCTCTGGGTGTGTGTGTGCCAGATGAGTGCTGGTGCCTGCAGAGGCCAAAAGAGGGTGTGTCAGATCTCTGTGGAACTGGAGTTACAGGCGCTTGTGAGCCACACAAGGTGGGTGCAGGGAGCCAAACTCAGGTCTAGTGGAAGAGCCGAGCCGCAAGGGCTCCTAATTGCCGAGCCATCTCTCCCAGCCTGGCCCCGCCTCTCCTTCCCTTTCTTTCTTTAAAATCTGTAATAGAAACACACAACATTTGGGAAGAAGAGAAAAGGAAAGACCAGATAATTCACAGTCTCAGCCCAGAACACTCACTGTTTCTTACCTCCTTTGTGTATACAAGCCTGAATCAATGAATACAGGTTCCAGTATTTGGAGTGAACACCAAATACATCCAAACTATTTATATCACACACAAAGGGCATAATAAACACAGTAACATGCCCACGTGTGTACCTGGGACAGCATACGGAAGAGAACTTACAAACTCCCTAGTGCCCTCTCCCCAGTCCGGGATCCTCCATCATCTCCCCTCCCATGAGCATCCTCAAAGTCTGTTTGCTCACTTCACTTTCTTCCAGGTTCCCCACAACCACCGTACAAAGATCTCCCTGTGCCACCGCACTTCCCGTCATTAGAACCACACTGTGTGTATTCTGTAAGCCTTCCTTCTTTGCCTAGAGTGCTCCACGTTGTACACAGCTATCAGACTTCCATCTTAACGGTGCAGCTGCACATAAAATTATAACTATCTTGTCACACTGCAGAGTGATTATTAATAATGATATTGTGCAGAGAGAACCATCTATCTGATAATTATTCAGCTGCTGGACAGTAACTGTGTGTGCGGGTGTCCTTGTCTGAACTGCTACCAACTGCACCATGTCCTTTCTGGTGGCTGAGGAGCTCATTGACACAGGCGGTATAGGGGATAAAAATGTGTGAAACTGAAGAGGTGGCTCACGGGTAAGAGGTTTGTTCCATAAGCATGAGAACTTGGGTTCAAATCCCTAGCACCCACAGAAGCCTGAAACCCAATGCAGTGGAAAGTGGAGGCAGGAGGATCACTGGGCTCACTGGCTGCCCGCCAAGCTCCAGGCTCAGTGAGAGACCCTGCCTCAAGGGAATAGAGCAGAGGGTGATAGAGCAGGACACCTGACATCCTCTCATGGCTTCTGTGTGTGCGTGTACAGATGCACACACACACACAGACACACACACACACACACACACACACACACACACACACACACACACACAGATCCTCTCATGGCTTCTGTGTGTGCATGTACAGATGCACACACACACACAGAGAGAGAGAGAGAGAGAGAGAGAGAGAGAGAGAGAGAGAGAGAGAGAGAGAGAGAGAGAACGTTACACACATACACATCTAAAGAAATGTGGATGAATAATATAACTTTTAATAGCTATACTGAAATACCACCAGAATCAGAGATAATCATTCAAGAAGCATTTGGGGGGCTGGAGATGGCTCAGTGTTTAAGAGGATGTGATAGCTTTTCCTGGTTGTCAACTTGACTCTATCTAGAATTAACTAAAACCCCCAAAATGCAGGGGTACACCTGTGAGGGACTGTTTGCTTAATTTGAAGTGGGAAGACACACTTTGAATCCAGATCTTTAGGTGAGAAGACACACTTGTAATCTGGGCCACACCTGCTGCTGGAGGCGTACGGAAAGACGTGGAAGAAGGAAGCTGTGGGATTTCCCTGCTCGCTCTCACTCTGCTAACAAGTCCAAACCTTCCCTGGCATTAGAGCCGCTTCTCTGCGATTCCAGCATCTACTGAAGACCAGCTGAGACGTCCAGCCTTATGGATTGAACAACTATTGGATTCTTGGTCCTTCCAAACATAGGCAGCTATTGTTGGATTAGCTGGCCCAGGGCCTGTAAGTCATTCTAATAAATCCCCTTATCTATCTATTTATCTGTCTATCTATCTGTCTGTCTGTCTATCTATCTATATCTCTGTGTGTATGTGTGTGTGTGTGTGTGTGTGGATCGATAGATGATAGATAGACAGACAGACAGACAGAGACAAACAGACATTCATTCTATAAGTTCTGTTACTCTTGGGAACACTGACTAATACAGAAAACTTGCTGCTTTTGCAGAAGACCTGGGTTTGATTCTCAGCATCCACATCAGCTAGCTCACAACCACATGTAACTCTAGTTCTAGGGATCTGACACCCTCTTGTGGCCCCTAAGAGTATGTGCACACATATTGTACACACACATTCAGGTACACACAGACAGATACATATAAAATAATGAAATCTTTTTAAAACGAGGCATTTTGGGTAAAATATGAAGATATTATTTTACTGGTGTTTTAATTTTCACCCTTTTATTACACCAACTCTGAATATTTTGCACCTGCATCTGCTTGCTTAGTGTTATATTTGGTTGTCTGTCTGTCTTCCCATGTGCCCTAGCAACATCCTTGTACTTTGATTTTAACTGGAACATTTCTCGTTATGAAGTTGTTAACTCTGTCTGGCATGTTGCTTCCTGTCTCTATTTCCTGTGTGTGGACACGAAGGAACCAACCGTCCTCCCCTGTAACCCGACTGACCACTCTTTTCCCTTCAGAACATGCTTCCTTTGTTTCTGAGCAATATCCGATTCCACAGATTTTCTATGCCGCTACATGCTGCCCTTTCATTGTCTGATCCATCTCTAATTCATTTGGTGAAGCCAAGATTATGTCTGGCAAATTGCTAACAAGGTATCCAAATTATTTATTGAATAATCTATTGATTTTCAATGACTGTTTTGTAATTTATTAAATTATTTAGACATGGGCCTATTTCAGAACCAACTAACTCACCCGTTCTCCCTATTACAGGGGTACTGTAGCATTTTAATTATAAAGGTTTCAGATTGGATTCCACTTTTTCTTAATTAAAAAGTGTGTGACAGTGAGAGTGAGCATGTGTGAGTGTGTGAGAGTATGTGTGTGAGTGCATGTGTATGTGCCAGAAGTGGATGTTGAGTGTCTTCCTCTCCTGCTATCCACCTTATATTTTGAGACAGGGTCTCTCACTGAACTTGCAGCTTGCCATTTCAGCTAGGCTGGCCAGCCCATGAGTCTCTAGGAACCCCCTATCCCAACCTCTCATCACTCAGGTCACAGATGTAGGGCCACAGCCGGCTCTTCCCTGGACAACTCCACATGCCTGTGCAGGAAGCACGCCGTCCATTGATCCATCCAGCCCCACACACTGCATTTTAAAGTCTGCCAGCACTGCAGAGTTGGATGGCCATTAAATCGAACTATCCCCCAAACCACTTCAAAATCCCCCTTGACATCCTTGGCTACTTACTTTCCCAAACAGACTTAGCACCACCCTGGGAAGTCTAACAAAGCATCCTGGGGTCACTTTCAGAGGGAAGACAGTGGGCTGGGGAACCAGGTTCTGAAACGTCCAAGTCCTTATTCTTCAGCACACCATCTATGTGGTGGTATTGTGCTCCCCAAAATATTGTGTACCCTAATAAATTTATCTGTGGTCAGAGAACAGACAGCCACTAGATACAAAGGCTAGAAAATGGTGGCACTCACACCTTTAATCCTAGCACTCCAGAGGTAGAAATCCCTCTGGATCTCTGTGAGTTCAAGGCCACATTGGAAATGGCCAGGCATGGTGACACACGCCTTTAATCCCAGAAAGCGAGCCTTTTATCCCAGGGAGTGGTGGTAGAAAGCAGAAAGATATATAAGGCGTGGAGACCAGAAACTAGAAGCATTTGGCTGGTTAAGCATTTGGCTGGTTAAGCTTTCAGGCTTTGGAGCAACACAGTTCAGCTGAGATTCATTCTGGATGAAGACTCAGAGGCTTCCAGTCTGAAGAAACAGGACCAGCTGAGGAACTGGCAAGGTGAGATAGCTGTGGCTTGTTCTGTCTCTGATCTACCAGCATTGACCCCAATAACTGGCCTCAGGTTTGATTTTATTAATAAGAACTTTTAAGATTCATGCTACACGGGGGCTGGAGAGATGGCTCAGAGGTTAAGAGCACTGACTGCTCTTCCAGAGGTCCTGAGTTCAATTCCCAGCAACCACATGGTGGCTCACAACCATCTGTAATGAGATCTGGTGCCCTCTTCTGGCCTGCAGTCATACATGCTGTATACCTAATAAATAAATAAATCTTGAAAAAAAAAAAAGATTCATGCTACACATCTAGAATGGAGTTTTTAGTCAAGCTTCTAAGTCTCCTTGAGCTACACCTAAGCAATCCAGAATGGATGGTAATTGAGACGGTGTGATGGCTAATGTTGGCTGTCAACTGGACCACATCTGGAATCAACTAAAACCCAAGCCACTGGGCACACCTGTGAGAGATTTTCTTGATTGGATCACGTGAGGTGGAAAGACTCATCTTAAATCCTGGCCACACTTTCTGGGTGTGGAAGAAGGAAGCTTTTGTCTTGTGCCAGCTGGCCCCCACTCTCACTGGCAAGTTCATCTATCTCGTCGTTGAGGCATTCCTTCAGTGGCATTGCCTCCTTCTCTGGGATTCCAGTGTAGACTGAAGACCAGCTGAGACACCCAGCCTCATGGACTAAATAATCAGACTCTTGGCCTCTCAGTCAGGAGACAGCCATTGCATTAGCAGGACCACAGCCTGTGAGCCACTACAATAAATCCCCATATACATCCATTCTATCAGTTCTGTTCCTTTAGAGAACCTGAGGAACATCACAGTCTCACTGTGTCACCCTGGCTGGCTCAGAACTCACTATGTAGAACAGGCCGGGCTTCAACACAGATCCTCCTGCCTCTGCCTCCTGAGTGCACCTCAATGGCTCTCATTTTCTTCACAATATTTATTCTCCAGGGTACTGTTTTCTGACTCTGTATCTGCTAAAATGTAAAGAAAAATGCTTATGAGTCCCAGCGCCATTTGACCCCACTGGCCAATGGCACCCTCAGTGTTTCCTCAGTGACAATATGCCAGCAGCCATCCTCTTTCTTACCCAAAGAATGCTCATTTATACAGATGCCCTTCTGAGCAGTTCACAACAACTTGGACGTCGAGCTGGGCATGCAGCTCAGCGCACAGCAGCTACCAGGCATTCCCAGGGCTCAATCCCTAGCAATAGCAACAATAAATGAGAAGTTCAACGCTGCAGAGACCGCTCAGTGGTTAGGAGCACATACTGCTCTTGCAGAGGATCCATGTTGGGTGGCTCACAACTGCCTGTAACTCAACTCCAAGGATCTGACGCCCTCTTTTGGCCTCCACAGGCACCTTCACTCATGTGCACAGACCCAAATATAGAAACACACTTTCAGAGGGCTGGCAAGATGGCTCAGTGGGTAAAAGCACCTGCGGCCAAGCCTGATGAACTGAGTTCAGTCCCTGAGAGCCACACAGTCTCTCAGGAGGGAACTGACTCCTGCAGGTTGCCCTCTGACCTCCACACATATCCCTTGGCAGGAATGTGCCCCACCCCCAAATACACACATGAATATACAAACATAATAAAAAATAAAATGCTATTAGATTGATGAACTTACTATACCTTTTATCTAACGAATTTAAGTGAAAACCATGGAAATAAATGCACACAACATCAGCCCAGCATTTCAGGGATACAGTCTCACTAGGTTATGGCAGAGCGCACATAAATTTTTTCACTGTTGAAATCTACTTGCTAGAATTTTATCCAAGATACATTCTAAAGTGAGATGGTACAACAGTTTCTCCTGGGGACTTGCTAGTTTTGATATCAAGGTCATGTTTGCTTGAGGAGGGGAAACCTGGAAGTTTTCCATTTTTTCCCATTAACCCAGAACAGCTTACATAATATAGGAATTACCTGTTCCTTGGGGGTCTGAAAGGTTTTCAAAGGCCTTTTCAAGTTGTAAGGTATTCTGCCTGGCACTGGTGTGTGCATGTGTGTGTGTGCATGCACATGTGTGTTGTATGATGCATGTGTGTGGTATGGGTCCTTGTAGATATGACTATGTTTGTACACCTTTAAAATAACGGGACTTCAGAGATGATTCAACAGCTAACGACACACGACTCTTGCAGAGCACCCACTGTGGGCAGTTCATAACTTCCTGAAACTCCAGCTCCAGGGGATGCAATGCCCTCTGCTGGTCTCTTAGGACACTGCAAGCATACACACACACACACACACACACACACACACACACACACACACACACACACACCTTTAAAAGGAGAAAAAAAGACATGTAAGATACTAGTTCTTAGTGAAATGGTTTTAACTCACTGCTTTCTCTTCTCCCAATAACCAAGAGTAAATGGCCAAAAAGAAGCAGTGTTAAGATGAAATCACATTCCTAGGTTTGGATCCCAAGAGCTTCCCTTTTAGGGGGACACAAAGGAGGCCACCAGAGGGGCATTGCACCACCCAGATTTCACGGAGGCTGACTGAGTTTGTCAAACACACCTTCAGGAATTAGGGAACCTAAGATTTAGGTAGAGAAGGAGAGTGCCTGGCAGCCCTCTAAATCTTCACAACATTCCATTCATCGGGCCATCTCAGCTGGACGACACCCCCCCCCTCTCCCCCCTCTTCCAGAGCAAGGAAACCTGTCCCTCTAGGAGGTTTTCTACTGCAGAGCCCCTGGACCAACGACCTTAAGGACCTTAGGGGAACACAAATGAAGATTCTAGATTAGAGACCGAATTTTTATATCCTCCATGTTCCTGTGTCAAAGCTCTAAACTTCAATAAGAAGGCACTGGGAGGCAGGACCTTCGGTCGTTACTTAGATTCAGATAATGTGGTGAGAGTGGGGCCCCTGTGATGGGATTAGTGCCCATGAAGATGGAGATACCCCAACACTTCCTTTCTCCAAGAGCGACCAAGGAAGTGGATCAGTGAGATGGCAGTCACCCATGAGCTAAAAAGAGACCACGGAGGGAAACATTCCTTGCAGGCACCTTGATATTGAATTTCCCAGCCTCAAAAAACAAAACAAAACAAAAAACCCCAAGCATTCTATCTTACAGTCCAGGTTGCAGCCCTTCACCGCAGGGGAAGGCACAGTGGCGGGCACTTAAAGCGGCTGTCACATCACATCACAATCAAGGCAGAGAGAAAAGACTGCATGCTCATGCTCAGCTTGACTTCTCTGTACTGACACAGTTCAGGACCCCTCGCCTAGGGAATGGTGCCACCTAGGGTGGGCTGAGTCTTCCCATGTCAATCAACTTAATTAAGACAATTCCCCACAGACATCTCCCCAGACTAAACCAGTATAGACCTTCCCTCATTGAGACTCTCTTCCCAGGGGATTCTAGGTTGTGTCGAGTTGAGAGGTAGAGCTGACCATGACGGTGATATGCCAGGCAATAACTGTGGATGTGAGTGTGCCAAAGTGTACCAGCCACATCTGTTGTCAGTCAGGGTGTTAACCACAGCACAGTTCGGCACGAAGGTCAAACCCCTGAAACCCACTCTGGCTTCAGGGTCCCATGATTTCACCCCATCTACTGTACATGGATATGTCAGCATCCTTTCTCTCTCATCAGCAGGACAGAGCTGCTGTAGTACCAGCCACAGTCACACACGAAATAATCCTAGCTAGAGGGCAGGTGTGCTTGTGGCTAAGAAAAGCAAGTGTGTGTGTCAAAGCAGAGGGAAGAACCCTGTCCTGTCTGCTCTGGATGCTTGGGGATTTTTTTTTTCTGTTCCTTTTTCATGTTCGTGTGTTGTACAGTTAGTTCATGTGATCATGTACATGTGTGTAGGTCATCAAGCATGCCTGGCATTTTACATGGGTTCTGGGGATCTGAACTCAGGTCCTAAGGCCAGCGTTTTAACCCCAAGCCATACAACACCCACACCCAGCTGCCACTGCTTGGAAGCACCTTGATATTGGATTTCCTAGCCTCAAAAAAAAAAAAAATTCTATCTTACAATTCAGGTGGTTGTTTTGTTTTTTCACATTTATTCACTTATTTATTGCCTTGGTGCACATGGGGAGGCCAGAAAGCAGAGCAGTGCTCAGGTGGTCAGTTCTCTCCACCCACCACACAGGTCCCAGAGGTTGAATTCAGGTCATCAGTCTCCGTGTCAAGCACCTACTAAACCATCTTGCTGGCCCCTGCTTGGAGATGTCTAATGATTCCAAAAGATGCCTTTCCTAAAAGTCATCCAGGGCTGAAGAGACGGCTCGGGTGGCACAATCACAGGGACCTGAGTTCAAATTCCCGGCACCCATGTGAGAAGCAGGGCATAGCTGTGCTGCCATCCCAAAACCGGGGCGGTGGGGACAGGGGCGCCTTAGAGCTCACTGGCCAGCCAGTCTTGCTGAATCAGTGGGCTCCAGGCTCAGTGACAGATCCTGTTTCAAAAATCAAGGTGGAGAGCAATATGGGAGACACTTGACATTAACCTCTGGCCCACACCTATGTACACACATGAACATACACACAGGTTTCTTGCTTTTTTTAAGTTACCCCTTCGAAGCTACCAAGACAGTACAGTCTTTGTCTCTGCCTCTCTTTCTATCTCTCTGTCTCTGTCTCTGTGTGTGTGTGTGTGTGTGTGTGTGTGTGTGTGTGTGTGTGTGTGTCTGTGATAAGTACTGTTTTTTTTGGTGAATGCAAACTTGTGCATGCCATGGAGCACACGTAGAGGTCAGAGCACATCTTCAGGGATTGCTCCTTACTTTTCACATTATTTGAGTGGGCCTCAAAGATGCTGTATGTGCCAGACTACCAGGTCCGGGTGCTTCTGGGCAGAATCTTGCCTCTACCTCCCCCATGCCTTAGGAGCACTGGGGTTATAGACAGGCACTACAGCACCTGGCTTTTACACATGGGTGCTGGGAAGTCAAACTCGGTTCCTCAGGCTTGCCTGGTGAGCGTCTTACCCACTGAGCGGTCTCCCAGGCCATCTAAGAGTTCTTGGCTGTAGGAACTCACATTGACCAGCAACTGCCTGCTGGACGCTGCTGCTTATTGTAGGTGAGTCCCTTCCTTTCTGGGGCTCTTCAACTAAAACTCATCTGAGTGTCCACATGCGCACGCACGCACGCATGAGTGTACACACACACACACACACACACACACACACACACACACACACACACACTTTCCCATCCACAGTGCCATACCATAAGGCCAAAACTGAAGGCCAAAACAATTTGAAGGGGGAGTTTTCCTTTTTTTTTTTTTTTTTTTTTTTTTTTGGTTTTTCGAGACAGGGTTTCTCTGTGTAGCTTTGCGCCTTTCCTGGAACTCACTTGGTAGCCCAGGCTGGCCTCGAACTCACAGAGATCCGCCTGGCTCTGCCTCCCGAGTGCTGGGATAAAAGGCATGCGCCACCACCGCCCGGCTGAGTTTTCCTTTTTTTAAATCGCATTAAGGATGAAATAGTGGAAAAGGAAAAGCTGTTGGCATGCCTTTTCATTTGACCCACTTAGGCATTTCAGGGTTCTTCCTTCCAACAGCACCATAAACCAAGCATTCTAAGTTAATGTCTGGAGAGAGAATGCCTCCTTCTCTCGAAAACGAATTGGATTTATCAAAAACAAGTGTGAGGAGTGAATTTTCCCCACAGCTTTAACCTTTAAATTCAATCGAGACCCGACGAGAGAGAACTGGTTTCTAAGCAAGGTTTCAAAAAGCATCATATTTTCCCTTCTGCACTGCACAGGTAACTCCCCGTCTCCAGGTGCTTCCCCGTCACCACTCCCAGGCCGCACCCATCCCTATCGCAGCTTGAAGAGCTGGAGCTGGGGCCCAAAGATCAAGGACAGTGTAGTAAATAGTTCTGAAGCGGACTCTTGGTCACCCTCATCCTTGCACTGTCCCCAGAAAGCCCACCCGTCTCCAGCATCAAATGACCCCTTCTTGATTCCGAAACTGACGGAGTGAAGTTAAGGAGAAGCCCTGTGCTCTATCTGCTTCTTTATTCATCTGGAAATCACAAATCAAGGCACCTTTAACTCTCCAGGATTCTGACATCAGCCCTGAAGACTAAAGTCTTAGCTTGGAAAATGACAGCATCCCACATGACCAACAGCATCCCATATGACCAGCAGCATCCCATATGACCAACAGCATCCGATATGACCAAGAGCATCCCACATGACCAACAGCATCCGATATGACCAAGAGCATCCCATATGACCAACAGCATCCCACATGACCAACAGCATCCCATATGACCAACAGCATCCCATATGACCAACAGCATCCCACATGACCAACAGCATCCGATATGACCAAGAGCATCCCATATGACCAACAGCATCCCATATGACCAACACATCCCACGGCTGAATTCTGCTGATGCCAGTGCTGGATGTGGGCCACAGGCTCACATTCTGAGGACTTGGTTTGTGGCAGTACTTTGCAAGCTGTGGAATATTTAGGAGGTGGACCTAGTGGGCGGAAGTAGGTCACTAGATGTGAGCCTTGAAGGTTGTAGCTGCCCCTGGTTCCAGCCTGCTTCCTAGCCCACCACCAAATGTTCCTACGCCATGAGTTCTGTCACACCTTCCCTGGGAGCCAAAATAAATCCTTTCTCTTTTACATTGGTTGTATCTGGTCTGTTACCACAGCAACTAGAAAACTAAGACATCACCCACTCCAGGTAGTCCCAAAATCTGATCAATCAGGAAAACCCTGCTGTCCGGCTACTCTGGAAAACCCCAAAGCTAAGAAAGGTCGCTCATCCCTCAGGATCCTCAGAACAAAGAGAAATCTGCTGGGGCAGACGACCTGGGGCCACGAGTACCCCAAGGGTTCTCAGTGGAACACACAGACTCATTGCTATGAAGCTTACTAACCCTTATTTTTCTGGGGATAACATCTATTTTTTAACTTAAAAGATACGCCACTTAAACTCTATATTAATGTCCCTCCCAAATAAATTCTAACAAAAATACTTCAACTTAAAAAAATCCACAAACACTAAATATTTCAGTACACTTATTTACCTTATCCCTAAGAGAGCTAACTAAACAGGGCAGACAATTTATTCGCAGTGAAGAGAGTTAATTTGCTGGATTAAAGATGCACAGACACGCAGGAAGGTGACACATTCTGAGATATACGACACTAATAAAAGTAACATTTATTGGGCCAGCCACAGGGCTGAGCACTTGATTGGATTACCTCAGTAAAGCTGTTGCTATTCTTATGCCCATTTTATAGATGCGGTTATAAATGAGAGGCTTCATTACAGCCATTTCATCTTCGCCAAGCCAGAATTCTGAGTTCAGTGTTTACTCCGGCTATAAAAAGGTTGAATTAGCAAATTAGAAACTAAAGGGGACTGAAGACGGCATAGTTAGTTTACTGGATTGACAAGCCTACATCCTCAGACCTGCGGGAACACAGCTGTTACCTGCTGCCAATGGGAACTTCCCAGGAGCGCTCTGTCTACAACCAGGCTGTTAAAACACTTTCTGGCCAGGGGGCGGGGCCTGTGCTTGCCGTGCAGGCAGGAGGGCGTGGGGGTCTGCCACCCCACCCCACCCCACCCCACCCCACCCCTGCACCCGCTCAGATGTTTGCTCTCACTGTTTCTAAACTGGTTCAGACGGAGAAATACACAACAAGTCGCTTCAGAGTCACTTCAGAGAAGGGACGGGCAGCCGTGTGCGGCCACCTGACTTCCCAGAGTCCTTTGTTGTTTGGTTTTGCATTGCTTTTTTGCTTTTTTGAGACAAGGTCTCAGTATGTAGCCCTGGCTGACCTGGATCTCTCTCTGTAGACCAGGCTGGGCTGGAACTCACAGAGATCCCCCTGCCTCTGCCTCCTGAGTGCTGGGATTAAAGGCGTGCGCCACTGCACCTGGCCTGCCTGAGTCTTTTTTTTTTTTTAACTCTGAAAAATAGCAAGATTTTTATTGCTCTTTTCAGACCTTCCAGTCAATAGTCCACATTGTTGACCTAACGATACCGTTCCACTCACTCAAACATAAAAACCTTCTTCTGCACTGGTGCTGGGGTGGAACCCTGGGCCTCGAGCACGCTGGTCTAGCCTCTGCTGCTACCTCCCAAGCGCACATACTGTTTTGACACTAAAACAGAAACAGCCCAGGAGATGAGCACCCTCCAGACCTGTCAGGCAGTTCCCACCTGCTACTGAGGTCACACTCCACCAGTGACTCGGCTCTAACCTGTAGGCTCTCTGGTCTTTGTGAACAGCCCGACCAGGCTCCCTAGCCTTGGGGATGACTGGATGATGGGAGACAGATGGTGATGGGGGCGGGGCTCATTCCTGATGTCATTTTCCTGGTTCTTTCCAGCCAACTTCGTGTAGGCTGTCTGCATCCCTCTCCTGGAGCCCATCTATCCAGATGATTTCCCATTCATACCCTCTGTCCTGTCTTCCTTTTGGAGCAGGTATGGGAACAGCTCCAAACCCAGCTGCCAGGGGATGCCTCAAGCCTCCCTTACTGGGTTTTCCTTGCCCTGCTCATACACCATTATAAGTAGACCTTCCAGTACATTCTCCTCCATTGCCATTGCCCACTTGCTACAGGATAGAACCCCTGGACATAATGGCTTGAAAATTCAATCAAAATCAGGCACAGTAAAAAAGAAATAATAATCAACTGAGTCCACAAAAGGAACATCTATTGGCTCTCAGCTGGTAGAGAAGGGTAATCACCTAACAGGCACAAATCCCTGGTTTGACCCCCAGTACCATAAAAACTAGGTGTGCTGACATGGTCCATGCCTGTGACCCCAGCACTTGGGAGGTAGAGGAAGGAAGACTGGAAGTTTAAGGGCACCCTCAGCTCCATCAGGAATTTGGAGCCAGCTTGGGCCACATGGACCTTGTTTCAAACAAACAACCAAACAAAAACCTGTCAGTGAGAATGTGGTAAAGAACTGTCCCTTGCTACACCAGGCTTTTCTCTGAAAGTTGAAGGCGGAGCTGGAGGTTAAGAGCGCACTGGCTGCTCCTGAAGAGGACCTGGGTTTGGTTCCCATCACACACACGATGGCTCACACCTATCTGTAACTCCAGTTCCAGGGCATCTAACGCCCTCGTCTGACCTCCTCAGGCACTAGGCACACATGCAGCACACACATATACAAGCAGGCATAATACCCATACACAGAAAATAAAGAATCCTCCAAAGTTGGAGGCTCTGTTTACACACAAGCCTGTGGCCCCTTCTGGCAGCTCCTGTGGGAGGCCTGGCAAAGAACTGTGGCCATGTGCCTATTTTCCAGAGGGAAAAAGGGACGAGACCTGCTCCCAGGCCAGAGCTGACAAACACTGGACATGTTCAGACCTGCTGGGACTCCTGGGTCAGGAGGCAGGAGGTGGGTGGGCACATTGTGGGCCCAGCCAGGAAGCAGAACCCAACGAATTCTGATGTTTCTCTCTTCCTCTCCATTTCCCCAACTCAGAAAGGGTCTCACATAGTCCAGGCTGGCCTTGAACTCAAGATGACCTTGAGGATGACCCTGAGTTCCTGATCCTCCTGCCTCTACCACCCAAGTATCAAGATGGGGATGTCATGTCCCTCTCTTTCTTCTTTGGATTCAGCCTGCTACCACAGCTCATGGGACGGCAGCATCCATATTCAGGAAGATTCTCTCCTCAGTTACACTTCTCGGGGAAATGCCTCAGAGGCATTCACAGAGGTGTGTCTCCAAGCTCACTCCACATGGCACTGAGTTGACATTCATTAACCACCAGGGCACAGAGGTGGCTCAGCAGTGAAGAGCACACACGGAGTTCGGCTCTCAGCAACACCCCAGCTGCCCTCACTCCAGCTCTAGGGGTTACAACACCCTCTTCTGGCCGCCATGCACACAAATCCACACACAGACACACAAGTTTACACATAATCACAAATAAAATAAAGCCTTTAAGATTACCCATCAGAACTACATTAACACATACCCAGTCACCACAGTGCCTTCTGAGAGCCCCAGGCGCTCAGTCCACGGACATCCTTTCACCGTTGGCTGTTTAAAACTCTGAAAAAACAGGCAAGGCAGGATACCCACTACCCTACTTCAGACAACATTAAAAACCCACGTGTGCATCCACTGACCATTTCCTAGAGACAGTTTTCCAAAACCCTGTGGGAGTCCTGGGCCACAGCAGCCCTTCTGCCTTTCCTGGGCATTGTCCACAACAGGAGTCAAACACAGAACCAGGGGTCCCTTGCCATCTCATGATCTGACTGCAGAGTCCGAGAGAAAATACCTGTTTCGGGATTAAGATGGCTGGTGACTCCTTCAGGGTCGCCTTGCTCCCGTGTCTTCCTCCCTCAGCATTCTCCGGAGCCAGAGCCTGTGGAAGTAACCCAAACAACATGTTCAGGAGATCTGGCCCCGACATGGGCACGGTAGCAACCATGAGGGTGAGGCTGGGGGCGGGGAAAGGCAGGGGTAAGCTCTGGAGAACTCACAGCAGATGGGCCGTTCTAGAGGACAACCCACTTCGCTGCCACCGAGGAAGGCCCCTGGGGCAGGGCAGCACTTAGAAGCAAACGTAAACTCCACTCTGGCCTAGTCAAGCCGTAACCCCGAGTACTCAGCCCAGCCTCTGGCCTTCAAGTTCCATGTTTAACCCACCAGTGAATGATGTCCCTGTTAACTTTAAAACGCGTCTGAAGCTGGGTCATTTCTCAGCACCCTGCTGCCTGCCGCTCTGACCCCGGCAGCTGGCAGCACATAGTCAGTGCAGTTGGGGCGCCCAGTAGGTGCTGTGGAACAGCCGCGAGATTTATTGTGGATCAAAGAAACAAAGAGAAGAGGGCTGTGAAGAAGGAAGTTGTCCCCGGTGTCAAAAATAGTTGGGTTCAGAACGATAAGGGCTGATGCTCTATCAGTGTGGCAACACAGGCCCCAGAGAGGCCTCCGAGGGACAGTTTCTACAGAAGGCAGGAGCCATCTGCTGCGCGCTCTACCCGGAGCCTATTGTGGGCCAGACTCATCTCTCACAGGCAACAGCCAAGGAATAAAGCTGGAAGACACTGGTCTGTCTGTCCAAATGAGGGCCACTGTGAGACACAAGGGGTGAGGTCCCAGGTCCAATGCAGGCCAAGGGCCTGGTGCATGGGAAGGAGTCCTAGGTAGGAAGAGGGTCATTTCTTCCCAGAGGAGGAGGCTGGGGTGCAGATGGAGGCAGTGTGGCAGGTCCAAGGAGCCGCTGGCTGGGAGGCTTCCCAATGAGTGAATGTAGCTCGGCTCTGTCTGGAGTGAGGTCAGCAGACAGGGAGGGAGTTCACTGCAGGAGGGGATGGTGTGGCACACTTCTTAGCCTGGTATCCCATAAGCACAGTGCCCCCATTGTTGGTTGTTTTTGGTCTTTTGGGGGGCCCGCTACCCAGCTCCCAAATAAACCACACATGGAGGCTTATTCTTACTTATGAATGCCTGGCCTTAGCTTGGCTTGTTTCTTGCCACTTTCCTTAACTTAAATTATCCCATCCATCTTTTGCCTCTGGGCCGTTCCCGTTCTCTTACTTCTGTAAATCTTACTCTTACTCTGTGGCCTGCTGTGTGGCTGGGTGACTGGCTCCTGGAGTCCTCCTCCTTCTCTGGCTCCCTCTCTTTCTTCCCAGATTTCTCCTTGTTTATCCTCTCTGCCTGCCTCACTATTGGCCGTTCAGGTCTTTATTAGGCCATCAGGTGTTTTAGACAGGCACAGTAACACAGCTTCACAGAGTTAAACAAACGCAACATAAGCAAAAGTAATACAACTTAAAATAATATTCTACAACACACCCCAAAAGCAGGACTCCCATTATAGTCTCTGCAGCCTGCAACCCTGAGACATAGTTTCCGCTAGAGGTGGTGGTTTTGCTTCGGCAGGGACACAACCTGCATGACCATGGGATTCTCAACAGCTTGGGTCTATGATGCTTCTAAAACTCTATTGGAGGGCCACACAGTCTGTGAAGCGTTATTTCCCCAGGATTCCCATAGGCACGCTTCACATTCCATTGCCCGATTCCACCTGCTCACAAAAGCCACGGCTCTAATCTTAAGGGGCAACACACATTTTTTTAAAGCACCTACTAAGAGCTGGGTGTGCCAGAAGTTGAAATCCTCACACAACTGTCCTGTGAAGCATTTGAGCCTCCTTTCAGAGATTTTCCCAGAAGGCAAAAAGCAGTTTTAAAGTAACTTTCACAGAGGCACACTGGGGATCGAAACCTGCCTGCTGTAAGTCCTCAAGTTTCATTCTTAAAATTCAATGCTATGGGGACTGAGGAGACAGCAGTGAGTGCAGAGACCTGAGTTTGGATCTTTGTGTGTGTTTGTGTACGTGTGTAAGTGCTGGTGCCAGGACACACGTAGGTCAGGGACAACCTCAGCTGTCAGCCCTCACCTTCCACCTCGTGGACAGACGGCCAGGCTAGCTGGGCCGGCAGCCTCTGAGGATCCGCCAGTCTCCACTTCTCACCTCGCTGTGAGAGCTGGGATTTCAGGTGTGCACTGGGATTTCAGGTGTGCACTGGGATTTCAGGTGTGCCCTGGGATTTCAGGTGTGCACTGGGATTTCAGGTGTGCACTGGGATTTCAGGTGTGCACTGGGATTTCAGGTGTGCCCTGGGATTTCAGGTGTGCCCTGGGATTTCAGGTGTGCACTGGGATTTCAGGTGTGCCCTGGGATTTCAGGTGTGCACTGCCTTGTCCACTGTAAGGAAGTGGGTTCTGGAGACCCTAGCACACATGCACACCACATATACAGGAAAAATAGTCCAACACGATCCGTGTCTCTGAGCTCACCTCCCAGCCTTCCCTTTTACTATACACACACCCAGGTAAAACTCCACCAGGTATTATTTTAACTGCTTCGGTTGGCTCACCATTACAGCAAAATTCCAAACTCCACAGTCATCCCTTGCAAACAGCACACAAGCCTTTCTTAGACCTTGCTTCTGGGAGGCACTTCTGCATCACCAATCCTTAACTTCACCCTCCCAGCACTCCTCAGTACCTCTTTCAGGTCCCAGTGATAAGTACTTTGCTCTCCTGAAGTCCTGTCCTTCCCAGCCCTCTCCTGAGGCCCTGCTGAGCAAGCCCTACAATTCATCGGTTTACTGAGCCTTCTCTGGTCTCCCCAGGGCCTCACACAGCCCCTCACCACCTCCTTTGAGTGTACTGCATTTAGCTTTTCTGGGTAAATGTTCTATCTGCCCATATAGACTACAACACCCTCCATACATGCACACACCTCCACCAGAGCAACTGCAGCTTTATTAAGAAACACTTTCAAGGGCTGGAGAGATGGCTCAGCAGCTTAGAGCACTGGCTGCTCTTCCAGAGGACCTGGGTTCAGCTCCCAGCACCCACATGGTGCTCGAAACCATCTGTAACTCCAGTTCCAGGAGATATGACATCCTCTTCTGGCCCCAAGGGCACATGATGCACAGACATGCATACATGCAAAACATCTACACACACACACACACACACACACACACACACACACAATCCAACACTGCCCACTGCTGAACGGTGTGGAATGGTTCCACAGAGCAGCTGTGATGCTCGTGAGGTGTAATTTCAAAGGACTTTCAGAAAGCAGAACTGGGATGGATGCAGGCAGGACACTGGCCTTCTGCAGGCACGTCTATTTTCCTGTGCAGCCCGGCACTTGCTAACTGCCATACCAATGGGAAAGGGGAGAAGGCGGAGGCCTCGGCTGCCCCCCTCTGCCTCGTCCTGTTCACTCCGGATTCAAAGCCCCAGTATTCTTCCTTAGCTGCCTATTCACACGTGCTCAGACACACCAATGCCCTGCCTTCTGCTGTCTTCAAAGGAAGCACTTTCCCCATGAGCAGGCTAGCTGAGTGAAGGAGCTGGTGGGCACCGGGATAGTCAGTGCTGGGTGCCCACGTGCTGGAAGAGGAATGCACTACATCCTGGAAATCAGATTCATTCAGCGTCACTTTAGTCTGCATGGGCCACAGGGAACCAAGCCGGGATCCCAGGAGCTGCGAGGGGAAAATGCCGAGGATCATCACCCCTCCCACATAAAGAAGGGCGGCCCTGAACAACACAAACCTGAGAGAATCTGATGGTGGTCAAGGCAACACTGTCTGCTAAGACGCCTGGAAAGAAACCAAGATCTACCCTAACCTAACCCTACGAAGGGGAGGCATGCTCCTCCTGACTTGGCTGAAGTCACAGGAACTCCAGAGTCAAGCCTGGGGTGAAAGCGAGGCCAGGCTTGGCACCCAGCCTTCGGGAGCAGGCCTCGCCTCTTTGATTCTGGTCCCGCATGAGTTAATGTAAGGCCTAAATAAAACAAGAAGTATATAAATACATCCTTCACGGTGCCTGGCCTTACATAAGGGACCCACTTCATGTTGTTCTTCCCTCTTTCCACAACAGTCCCCCCTCAGCACTCATGAAAGCGAGCGCAGAAGCCGCAGAGGGCTTCCCAGAGACGCCGTCTGCAAAGGATGACAGAGGCAGCGAGGGGGGCAAACGGACCACCCAGGACAGGTGCTGGAGAGGCTGCCGACCTTGGTGAGGTGCATGCTCCATACTGGGCTCGCACACACACCCCAACAGGAAGTTTATGAGAAACACAGAAAGAATGCTCACAGGGGCCAGGGGCGTGGCTCAGTCAGGAGAGTGCCTGACTGGGACCCACAAAGCCCTGGGTTCGATCCCCAGCACCAAGTAAACTGGGTGTGGTGGCACACGCCTGTAATGCCAGGACTCCAGAACCAGAAGCAGAGGCGGGGTGGTCCAGTTGTAAACTCAGTCACCTGACTGCCGGCTCCACCGAGGCCTCCACCACCTTCGGCAGCGGTTTCCCTACTCCCTCCCCAAGATAGGTTCCTTTTTTTTAAAAAAAAAAAAATGACTCATTTAGGAAGAAGCAAAAACCAGAAACTTCAATGGTAAAGATAAAAAAGCACCAAGCTCTTTAAACACCTCCCACTCCTGCAGACTTGATAGCGCGTCAGTCTCCCCACACGGCCAGGCTAGTCTGTAACTGCCGGTATACACAAGTCTTCTAGCAAAACCACTTCCAGTAATATCCCCACTCTCGGTGTCTCGGGGGTTCCATTACAGATAAAGACGGCCTCAGGCCTCCAGCCCATTCACTTTTGCAAAACAGTAATAAGAAATTAAAGATTTGGCCTGGAGAGATGGTTCAGCGGTTAAGAGCACTGGCTGCTCTTCCAGAGGACCCAGGGTTCAATTCCCAGCACCCACATGACGGCTCATAGCTGTCTAGTTCCAGGGGATCTGACACCCTCACACAGCCGTAACACCAATGAACATAAAATAAATAATTAAATCATTTTTTAAAACAAGAAAGTGCCGGGCGGTGGTGGCGCACGCCTTTAATCCCAGCACTCAGGAGGCAGAGGCAGGCGGATCTCTGTGAGTTCGAGGCCAGCCTGGGCTACCAAGTGAGTCCCAGGAAAGGCGCAAAGCTACACAGAGAAACCCTGTCTCGAAAAACCAAAAAAAAAAAATTAAATAAATAAATAAAAATAAAAAAATAAAAAAAGAAAGTAAAGATTCAAGTCCATGCTTTCAACAGATTCAAAATCTCATCTGATGGACCACAGAGATGATTCTGAGTTATTAACTCAGGCTTTTGGCATTATGCCAGCAGCCTACTGAGCATGACAATGGGTTTCTCACATAAAAAGATGGATCGAAGGGGATGGAGAGATGAGTTACTTCTGCTCTCACAGAGGACCAGAATTCAGTTCTAAGCACCCTGGTCAGGTGGCCTAGAACTCCCCCGCATCAGGGAATCTGACGCCCTCTTCTGGCCTCCATATTACCTGCATACACCTACCCACACAAGTACATGTAATTAAAATAAATCTTTTAACAAAGAAGACCTCTGGGCATTAAGATTTACGTTTGCTCACAGTATTCAAAGGGAACAAAATTACATAACACTTCAGATTACCACATGAGCTACCGAGAAGTCTAAACAAAACTAGGTTAAAATGAACCATTAAAATGGTCCAATCAGGGTTCTCAACATCGGCTACATGCTGTTGTATTTTCTAAGTTCCTAGATCCCACGCCCCAGAATCTATGATACATTCGGTTTGGGTGGAAGATTGGGTGGGTACCACAGTTTTTTGTTGTTTATCTTTCTTCTAGTTTTCTGTGATTTTGATGTGCGATTAAGACAGAAAATTATTCATGTACAGATTTTTTTAAGTGGGATGGGAGGCGGTTCAGTCTTGTAAGCATAAGAACCTAAGTTCAGCAGAACCTGGGCAGAAAGCTGGGCATGGTATCGGACACCCACAGTCCCAGGAATGGCAGAGTGGAGGTGAAGATGGGATCCCTGGATACCCAAGGGCCAGCTAGTCTGGCCCATGTAGTGAAACTCCAGGCCAATCAGAGACACTATCTCAAAAAAAAAAAAAAAGTGGGAGGTGCCTGGGGACCAAAACCCAAGGTTTTCCTCTGATTTCTACATGCACATAAACATGCATGAACATACACACACCAACATACATGCACATAAACATGCATGAACACACACACACCAACATACATGCACATAAACATGCATGAACACACACACCAACATACATGCACATAAACATGCATGAACATACACACACACCAACATACATGCACATAAACATGCATGAATACACACACCAACATACATGCACATAAACATGCATGAACATACACACACACACCAACATACATGCACATAAACATGCATGAACATACACACACACACACACACCAACATACATGCACATATATATAAATTTAAAAATAAATTTAAAAACTGGCATCGAGGGGCTGGAGAGATGATTCAACACTTGTTACTCTTACAGAGGCTTGAGATTTGGTTCCCAGCACCTACCTAGCACAACTACAGTTCAAAACCATCCTTAACTCCAGCTGCAAGGAACCTCATCCCCTCTTTTGGCCTCCGAGGGCACCAGACATGCACGTGGTGCAGACATACACTCAGGCAAAATACTGATACACAGAAAATAAAATAAACCTTTAAAACTAAATAAATAAAACAGATCTAAAAAATTAAGGAAAACTGGGGATGTGGACCAGGTGTAGAGCACTTGCCTAGCATGCACAAGGCCCTGGGTTCCACGCCCAGAACCATAAAAATACATATATCCATAAAACAAAAATCACAAATGTTAAAAACTAAGAAACAGTCCAAAGTGATACCAGAAACAAAATCAAAACCAAATTTGATATCAACAGCTCCCAGGCCAGCTCTGCCCAGGGTTCTGGCATTCACAGACTTGATTAAAATAATAATAATAATAATAATAATATGAGGTTAACACAGAGATGCTGATTTTTTTTGTTTTGTTTT
Source organism: Peromyscus californicus insignis (assembly GCF_007827085.1). Taxonomy (NCBI): domain Eukaryota; kingdom Metazoa; phylum Chordata; class Mammalia; order Rodentia; family Cricetidae; genus Peromyscus; species Peromyscus californicus. The sequence continues at coordinate 62,220,137 of NW_026294491.1, read as the reverse complement.
TTGTTTTTTTGTTTTTTGTTTTTTGTTTTTTCGAGACAGGGTTTCTCTGTGTAGCTTTGCGCCTTTCCTGGAACTCGCTTTGGAAACCAGGCTGGCCTCGAACTCACAGAGATCCGCCTGCCTCTGCCTCCCGAGTGCTGGGATTAAAGGCGTGCGCCACCACGCCCGGCGAGATGCTGATTTTTATTTGTGGAGCATTTTACAAATATCTAACAATTACTACAACCACTTCCTGGCATTTCCACTCCCAACCCACCCCCAACCCCCGCCCAAGGGGTAAACCCTGACCATGACGCTCTGACCTTCATCAGACCGTCTTGCTCACCTTCACCCTCCCTGCTTCTCATATATCAACGCCAATCCAAGCCCAGGCCTCAGATAGTCTCCACGCCCTCCTTCCCTACCTTCACACACAGCTTTTCCTTCTCCGCCACACACTGCTTCCCAGTCCCTCCAACCCCTCCTCATGGCCTGCACTGACATCTTTGGAAGCTACAACAGCCAAGACTCCCTCTCGGTCCTCCTCCTAAGTATTTTAGCTGGCCTCTCTGTCTCCCTAATCAAGGGCATCCTGGCAACTGTAAACAGGGAACCAGCTCTGAGGCAGACACAGTATCATGGGGTGGGGACAGAGGCAGGCACAAGGAAGTGTGTCTCTTTACCTTTCAGTTCAAATTTGGAGCAAACAAGTATCTTTTTTAATGAATTAAAAACCAGGGGCCAGCGAGATGACTCAGCTGGTAAAGCTTGAACTGCAAGGCCGGACAACCCGAGTTCGATCCCTGGGACCCACACGGTAGGAGAGAACCAACTCCTGTAAGCTGTTAGATCTTCACACAGGTACTGCGTCAAGTGTATGCATGCACACACAAACACAATAAATAAACAAATAAATTTTAAAGACCACAGACATAGAAGCACAGGTTAAAAATTAAATGTACAGCACTGTAAATGCAGAAAATCTGTCCAGGAAGCTTACGTACCCAAGTTCAAAGTGTAAATGAGTGGATTACAGGTGACATGCATTGTCCTGGCCCTTTCTCCGTGTGGTCTTTATTACTTCTGACTTCTAAAGAGTTCAGACCCAAGGGCAAGCATCAGAGCCCACCCAGAAAGCACACACAATAAGCATCGGACTCCAGGCCAGGTCCCAGCATGCACTGCAGAACCACATCCTCCTTTAAAAAATGGACAATTTCTTCATTAGACCCTCCAAGCTTCTGTACCCTGCCTGAGCCTTGGAACCCAAGCGTCCCTGAGCCATGGTGGGTCCCCAAGAACAGATGTGGAAGAAGTGTCTTAGTGTAAGTGAGAAGCCCTGCACAGGGTCCATCTATAGCCACACAAGCCCATGTCCTCTCCTGGGTGTCTCCCCGGACCCTCACCTCTGTCTTCCTCAGGGGATATCTCTCACCACCACCGAGTCTCTGCTGACCAACAGCCACACACACTCCAATTAACAGGCAACTTACACACCAGCAGTCTAGAAACTCGTCCTCAGATCCTAAGAGGCAGACCACAGGATTCCCCGCCCCCGCCCCATCACTCCCTAACGCCTCTTGAAGAAGAGAAGTAAGGGAATATTTCAGGAGGCAGGAGGAACGCTGAGAGCTTAAGGCCTGGGGATCACAGAGTATGGAGCACTGCCCGGGAAGACAGGGCGCTTGGGTCACATGCCCAGGCAGAGAGAACCCTGAGACACTTAGGAACGGCAAACCCACCTGGGCATGCCAGGAGGGGCCCGAGTGAGGAACTCAGGCCATCACTGGCAGTGACCACTTCCCTGCAGCTCCATCGGCCCTTCCAGTGTCTAAAGAGGATCTAAGCCAATGGGGTGGGTGGAAAAAATAGGAATAGAGAAAAAAGAAACGAAATTAAGCAACATGACATGGAGACAGGCCAAGTCCCCTGTGTAACAGCAAGTGAGCTGGGTGACTCTGGGAGGCATGAACTCCCGAAACAGACCATCTGCCAGTTATCCAAACTGCTGGGACCCTGAACGTGGAAAGGTCAGAAGAGCCAGCGCAGGGACTAGCCATTCACGACCCCCACGAAGACACCTGTGGTTCTGCCCATTTGTTTTCGTGGCACTGCGGGTCGGACCCTGGGTCTCAGGCCTGCTAGGTAGTGTTCTATCATGGAGCTACGTCTTCAGTGGAAGGCTTTCTGGAAAGCCCTCGTGAGGGCCACGGGCCACGCATGCAGCGCCTGAGAAGAAAGGCTTGCTTTCTTTCGGAAAACACCACTGTTGACTTTTCAGTACGGTTCTCAGGCTGGCCAAGCAGCTCAGTGAGAAAGGCTGCCTGTTAACAACCCTGACGACCAGAGTTTGAGCCCAGGACTCATGACGGAAGGAGAGAACCAATCAGACAAATGTCCCATGTGGGAATGAACCCATACACAACAGGCCTTGGCGCACTCGCGCTCACTCTCTCTCTCTCTCTCTCTCTCTCTCTCTCTCTCTCTCTCTCTCTCTCTCTCTCACACACACACACACACACACACACACACACACACACACACACACACATACTTTTTCAAAGTTCTCAAATATATCAGCTACCATGGTGGGGTCCCTTTCTCACAGTGTTGGCCCTTCTGAGGCTCCAGGGACACCACTCTCAGACCTCGTGTGGTAATGGTTTTCCTCGCTGGTCCCCGTGTGTTGTACCATCCTGGAGACACTCCTCAGCCCTGCCTCTAGCCCCATAAACAATTCCTTCGAGTCACCTCAGTGAAACCTTGGAGTGAACAGTGAGTTCAAAGAACACTTAAGACCTACACTTCAAGCACACTGGAGTCTTGCTCGGTATTCAGGACGCCTGTATTCACAACAGTCAGGTGACATCCTGGGGCACAGTGAAGTGTCACCTGCCACTGACTGCCCAGGAAGAGATGTGGGAGGTAGGAGTGGTTGGAGAAGGTCTCATGGAGGAAGTGAGATCTGACTTGGATCTCAAAAAACGAGGTTCAACTAGGTCAAAGGGAAAGGAAGTGGGAAGGCTACCCCAAGCAGTGGGCTGGCATGTATGAGCCATGGCCACAGAACGGGTGGGGACCATGATGGAGGGACGAGCCCTGAAGGTGGGGCGTGCAGCTGGTTAGAGTCACGTGGTTGGTCTAAGCCCACCTGCTTCTCAGACCCACATCCTCCATCAGTAAAAGACGTTGAAGACAAGAATAATGGTACCCACCCTCTAGGGATGCTATAAAGAGAAGATGCTCCTGAAATGCTTGTGATATTTGTTACCTGATACCCAAATGCGTTATTCTTATGCCACAGAAGCTACCCAATGCCCACCCTTAAGATGCAGCTAGGACTTTTTCTTCTCCTTTTCTTTCTTTCCTTTGTTAAATTTTTCATTCTTTACTTTATATTTTCTTTGTGTGTCTGTGATCATGTGTGTGAGGGATGCATACATTTCTGCACATGGAGGTCAGCATCAGGTGTCTTCTTCAATCGTTGGTTTTTGAGACAGCTTCTCACTGAACTGAGCTTCCAGTTTCAGCTGCCTAGTGAGCTTCAGAAATCCTCCTGTCTCTGTCTCCCCAAGTCTGGGGTTACAGGCCCATGCTGCCCTTCCAGGCTTTTTATGTGGGTGCTGGGGATCTGAACTCTGGTCCTCATACCTGTTTGGCAAGCATGATTGACTAAGCCATCTCCACAGTCCCATTTTTTTTTTTTTCTAATTTTGAGGCAGGGTCTCAATGTGGCTGCGGATGACCTTGTATTTCATAATCCTCTTGCCTCTCTACTTCCCAAGTGCTGGGATTATGAGTGTGCACCACCATGACTGCTTATGTGTTGCTGGGAATCAAACCCAGGGCTCCTTACGTGCTAGGCAAGCACCCTATTACCTGAGCCAGATCCTCCTCCTCCTCCTCCCCTCCTCTTCCCTCCTCCTCCTCCTCCTCCTCTTCTTCTTCTTCTCCTTCTCCCTCCTCCTCCTTCTTCTGTCAAGGTCTTACTATATAGCCCACGGTGGCTTCAAGCTTGCTTGGAAGTCCACACTGGTCCCAAACTCACTATTCCCCTGCCTCCAACTAGTGCTGAGATTACAGGCATGCCCCACAATGCCCAGCACACGTTTTCTTCTTTCTAAAAGCCCGATGCTAAGGAGAAGTGAGTATTGGCTGCTTGGTCACACATACTGAGTAGCCGAAGAGAGAGAGCCAGCTGTGTGGTAGAATACTCAGGCAGCCAGGGGTGGGGAACCTTAACTTGCTGCCCACATACTCTGATCTAGAACATTCTTCAACCACTGACTGGTCTCCCTGGGCCTCTAGCTAAACTGAGCCCAAGGGAGAGCCTGCCCCTCCTTCCTCCATGGTCTGATGGTAAACACACCCCTTCACTATGACAGCGTTGTCTGGGCCTCTTCTCCCCAGAGTCTGATCTAGAGGAGGGGACGGCTTCCCCCTGCTGCCAACGTGGGGGTCCCCACCATCCTGTGATGATTCTCCAGCTCTATAATCAATGCCCTTCACTGAAGTCTCCTGAGCTGGGCACACCATTTGCACCAGCCCTTCCTGACTGGCAGCTGTCTACCAGATGGACATGGCTGACATCACAGTCCTGCTTACCCTCACTTACTCAGCGGCAAAACAACAACAATAACAATAAATGGCCACAGTCGACACTCAAGCGTCCAACTGGGCATAGTGGGACACATCTGCAATCCCAACACGGTAGAGGGAGAGGCCAGCCTGGGCTAACAGAGGTGGGGACTGGGGAGACAGTGTCACTCAAGTGTTTGCCTTGCAAGTCTTAGAACCTGAGTTTGATCCCTAAGCTGGGTGTGGTGGCACATGCTTTTATTATTATCATTATCTATTCTTCTCTCATACATCACATCCTGACTGAAGTTTGTCCTCCCTCCTCCCCTCCAAGTCCCCCCCACAACCTCCCCTCTTCCCCAGATCCACCCCTCCTGTTTCCCTTCAGAAAAGAGCAGGCCTCCCCCGGATATAAACATGGCATAACAAGTTACAATAAGACCAGCAGACACATCCTCTCACATTAAGGTTGGACAAGGAAACCCAGAAGGAGGAAAAGGGTCCCAAAAGGAGGCAAAAGAGTGAGAGACAGCCCCTGCTCCCTCTGTTGGGAGTCCCGCAAGAACACCAAGCTACACAACCATAACATTATATGCAGAGGGCCTAGGTCAGACCGTGCAGGCTCCTTGATCGGTTCAGTCTCTGTGAGCCCCTAGCAGGCCTGCTTAGTTGATTCTGTGGGCTGTATTCTCCTGGAGTCCTCGAGCCCTCTGGCTCCTACAATCCTTCCTTCCCCTCTTATATGGGATTCCCTGAGCTCTGACTAATGTTTAGCTCTGTTTCTGCATCTGCTCCCATCAGTGGGGAATGCTTTTTTTTTTTTTTTTTAATTTTTATTTTGCAGTACAATTCAGTTCTACATATCAGCCACAGATTCCCTTGTTCTCCCCCCTCCCGCCCTCCTCACCTTCCCCCCAGCCCACCCCCATTCCCACCTCCTCCAGGGCAAAGCCTTCCCCACGGACTGAGATCAACCTGATGGACTCAGTCCAGGTAGGTCCAGTCCCCTCCTCCCAGGCCAAGCCAAGTGATCCTGCATAGGCCCCAGGTTTCAAACAGCCGACTCATGCAATGAGCACAGGACCCGGTCCCACTGCCTGGATGCCTCCCAAACAGATCAAGCCAAACAACTGTCTCACCCATTCAGAGGGCCTGATCCAGTTGGTGACCCCTCAGCCATTGGTTCATAGTTCATGTGTTTCCATTTGTTTGGCTATTTGTCCCTGTGCTTTATCCAACTTTGGTCTCAACAATTCTCGCTCATATAAACCCTCCTCATTCTCGCTAATTGGACTCATCAAAATACCAACACAATTCTTTACTGACCTAGAAAGAATAATACTCAACTTCATATGGAAAAACAAAAAACCCAGGATAGTCAAAAGAATCCTGTACAATAACACAATCTCTGGAGGCATCACAATCCCTGACTTCAAGCTCTACTATAGAGCTACAGTAATAAAAACAGCTTGGTACTGGCATAAAAACCGACATATGGACCAATGGAATCAAATTGAAGACCCTGACATGAATCCGCACACCTATGAACATATAATTTTTGACAAAGAAGCCAAAAGTGCACAATGGAAAAAAGAAAGCATCTTCAACAAATGGTGCTGGCATAACTGGATATCAACATGTAGAAGGCTGCAAATAGATCCATATCTATCACCGTGCACAAAACTTAAATCCAAGTGGATCAAGGACCTCAACATAAATCCAACTACTCTGAACCTTCTAGAAGAGAAAGTAGGAAGTAGTCTTGAACACATTGGGGAATGCTTTTATCACGGCATTGGTAAAATGAAGACAGGCTGGCAGATCCAGGGCTCCCTGGCCAGCTAGCCTCGCCTACTCAGCAGCTCCAGGTCAAAGAGAGACTTTGTCTTAAATAAAAGCAAACCAATATGAGTAGACAGGCACTGAGGAACCAAACATAAAGTTGTCCTCTGTCCTCCACACATACATACACGCCCACTTATCAAAAGGCAGGACCCAAGCACCCGCCCTGCCCCCATCCATGCCCCCCAGGGAGTGCAAAGAGTCCTGCATCTAAGCTTTCAGTCCATCCCAGGACAGCTCCTCTACAGAAGCAGCAGAGCCACAGACTCCAGACCAGCACCTGCTAGGCAACACTTCCTCTTGGAGGACCTTCTCTCTGAGGACCACAGCCTTAAATCTCACAGCTCTTCCAGGAAAGCAGCAGCTGCTGAGAAGCCTTCTCACCCTCCTGGTGACTGACAGGGAGACGGGGTCCTCGCTGCAGCAGACTGATTTCAGCCTCCCTGCATCGAATCTCCTTCCTCCTCTTGGTCAAACCCCAGCCTGGAAGTCCTTGTGTCCCAGTCTCCTTGAGCCTGCCTAGCCCTCACAGGACCAGTTTTGGTTTGATGAAATGCAAGAGCATTTATAGGACTAGCAATCAAGAGGTCCTGGGTTCGTGCCCCAGCACTGCAAACAAGCCATTAAGTCCTTACTTTGTACAAGAGCCCTACCAGGACTAGAAATACCAATCAAGAACTCAGAACTGGGAACCACAGAGAACATGGAGAAGGAAGATTAAATAGGACCCAAGGACTCTCAGAGAAAAGTGAAGCTTGAACTACATTAGATCTGTTATTGGCAATGGTGCTGATGGTGGTGGTTTACTTGTGTTTAATTTAAGAGTCATGTATCTCGTGCTGGCCTTGAGCTAAGGACGCCCCTGAATTGCTGGTCTTCTTGCCTCCAGCTCCCAGGTGCTGAGAACCAAACCTTCTTCTGGCCTTCAAAAGCCCTAGCACATAAGTGGTGTACATGCATACATGCAGGCAAAGCATTCATACACACAAAACAAAATAAATAAGTCTTTAAAATTAAAACTTGCCAGGCAGTGACGGCGCAGGCCTTTAATCCCAGCACTTGGGAGGCAGAGGGAGGCGGAGCTCTGTGAGTTCAAGGCCAGCCTGGTCTACAGAGTGAGTTCCAGGACAGCCAGGGCTACACAGAGAAACCTTGTCTCAACAGAACCAAAATTAATTAATAAATTAAATTAAAAATAAGGAACTTATATGTGCACATGTATCTGCATGTGGTTTTGTGCATGTGAGTACAGTGTCCTCAGAGGCCAGTGAGCGCCAGGCAAACACTCAGCCTCTACATGGGCGACTGAAGGGTGGGATATCTGTTCTACTTGTTGAAAGACTTAAAAAAAAAGATTTATTAATTCCTTCCGTTACTTATTTAGTATGTATACGTGTGTGAACCTTTGTGAGTTTATCTCCCTTCCTTTATTACTTATTTTTATTTTTTATTTCTTGTCAGTTATTTATTTATTTATAGGGTTTTTTTTTTTTTTTGTTTTTGTTTTTGTTTTTTGAGGCCAGGTTTCTCTGTGTAGCCCTGGCTGTTCTAGATCTCGCTCTATAGGCCAGGATGGCCTCGAACTCACAGAAATCCGCCTGCTTCTGCCTCCCAAGTGCTGGGATTAAAGGTGTGTGCCACCACTGCCCAGCCCCTTTATTTAGTATGTATATATGTGTGAGCCATTGTGAGTGAGTGTGTAACTTGCATGTGCAGGAGGCCAGTTGAGAATGTGTGATGCCTAGAAACTGGAGGGTGGTTATGAGCCACGTGTGGGTGTTGGGGAACCAAACCAGGGTCCCCTGCTAGAGCAGCCAGTGCTCTTAACCAATGAGCCATCTAGAGAGATGGCTGCTCCCAGGAGACTTTCTGTAAAGGGCAAACCAAATAATGTTCCAAACAGAAGTTCCTTCAATGTCCTTAGGGCAGCTGAGACAGTACCACCGTCCTTCCACCGAAGCCATGGCCATGGTCCATGCCTTTCCTACACTATTCCACATTTCCAAACACACAATGGCTCAGCATAGCAACCCTGAGTCATGAGAGACGCAGCTCAAAGCCCTTCTGAGGGAGCCTGTGATGACTGAAAAGCACGTCCAATGTCTCCATTGTCCTGCTAACACAAGACAGAAACAGTAAGCAACAGCCAGCATCACAGACATGTACCTGTGTGGTCCCATGGGGCTTGACTTAATCCTGTCACTGTCTTCAAAGTCAGTGTTCTTATTTTTAAAACTGGGGCCCCACATTTGCATCTGCATTGGGCCCCACAAACTTCAAAGCTGATTCTGAACAAGAGGCAAGGGTGTGGGAAGAGGGGGAAGCTTCCTAAAGCTGGTGGGAGTCTGGCTCCCCCTCACTGGACTAGGCCAGGGGTTGGGATGGGAGTGGGCATAGAAAAGTGGAGGAGGGGCACCACCCGTGATGCTCAAAACCAAATCCAAACTGACCTAGACCGCATCCCCTCACCCCCAGGGTTGAAGAGTTGGCCAACTATGTGTCCCTGAAACAGGCAGACAAGCTGAGAGACAGCGTGAATAGCTGAGGAGACAGACTCAGACTGGAGGTGGGGGCTGTGGGGGGGGCGTCAAACTGAAACTCTCGATCTTACAACTGTTTATAGGTTCAGATCAAGAAGAGGGGAGGAGAGGGAGGGAGAGGGAAAGGGAGAAACCCATTAACTAAAGTCATCTACACTGAGACTACTGGTCAACCTTTGCCGTTCGATCAAGCCGTCACCTTTATTTCCAGCCCATCGAGGACATTCTTATCTCACCCAAACCCTGATGCGCCGTCCAAGAGAGCCATGATTCTAAAGTGCCGCCTTCTCCAGGGGCCAGAAAGGATCTTAGGAACAACCAGGTCTCGACTCTTGTCCCTTTGGGGAAGGTCCTCCTAAAACTATTAATATGACTTCCGAGGAACCTTGTCAACCCCCCAGCCCACAACCTGACCTGGTCCAATTCTCATTTCACAAACGAGGAAGCTGAGGCTGTGACAGGGAAGTAACTGGTCAAGGCCACCGAAAAGGGGGCAGGATCAGAATGTGGAAACTTTGAGCTTCCCCTCTGACCTCTCAATTTCACGAAAACAAACAAAATTCAGGTATTCATTATACAGCCCCCAGCCCTGACACACACACACAGACATTATGGTTTCCTGGCATCCTTGTACCGAGTCTTCTGGCCCTTTCTTTGTCTTCCAGAAAATGAACTCTGGTTACGTGGGTGCCTTTTAAAGCAATGAACCTGAGGCAGGACACACACCGAGGTCCCAGCAGATTTACTCTCTAGTCCACCATTTGGCAAGGTGGCCAAACCGAAACAAAGGTCAAGGTGTGGACCTTTGAAAGGCCCTGACATTTGCAAACATTGCCTCTTCTTTCTTTCTTGAAGATTTATTTATTTGATTTGGTGTGTATTTAGGTTTGTGCCCTGGAAGGCAAGAAGGGGGTTCAGATCTCCTGGAAATGGAGGTGTAGACAGTTGTAACCTGTCATGTGGGTGGGTGATGGGAATCGAACCCAAGTCCTCTGGAACAGCAGCCAATGCTCTTAAAGGCTGAACCATCTCTGCAGTCCACACCAACGAGATAGTCTGAGCCCTAGGATTACAGACTGTGAGCCACCACACCTGGCTTGTGTGGTACTGGGGATCAAACCCAGGGCTTCAGAGCATTCTGGAAAGTGCTCTAACAACTGAGCTGTGCACCCCACCACCTCTTCCACACCCGTGCCAGGACTCCTTGTGGCTCGACGTGTGTTTGTCGCTCCTTCTTTCTCTCCTGCCTTCCATTTCTCCCCTCCCCACTCCTCTCCCTTTCTCTTTTTTCTTTGAACAAAAATATAAACCGAGCATCTTCCGTGTGTCAGGAATGATCCAGCTGCTGGACGTGCAGCAGTGAACGCACTTTGGAGTTTCTAATTTAAAGGAAGGAAGCACATCGGATAAATGAATACACCGTGTGCCGTATGTTGATAACACTCTGGAGAAGAGAGCACAGGGTAGGAAGAGCAGAGAATGGTCCAGAAGAAGGCACTTAGTCTTGGAGGGTCAAGGAAGGTGTCTCTGAAGGAGGTGAGGGACATCAGGGGATGGGGGGGATATTCTAGACAAAAAGAGCAGCAAGTGCAAAGGCCCCGAAGCAGGAAGTCAAAACTAACAGAATCCAGTGTGGTCTGAGTGAGGGACAGGGCTAGCTATGGATGCTGAGAAGAGATGAGGAGGAGGTGGGAGCCAGAGTCGGTGGGTCCTGAAGTCACAGCAAGTGTTTGGCCTGTATTCCAAGCACGGAGTGTGCAGGGGAGTAACTGCTCTGGTGTAGTCTGTCACATGACTTCCAGAGCCACTGTGCTGAGCAGTAAGGGGAACCAGGTTCAGGAGCCAGGCCTTGAACCCAGTACAGCCTCACAGCAATACTGAGGAAAACCCTTCCCTTCTCTGCCCCTCAGAGACCCCCAACAGGTCTCCTCTGAGAAATGGGAACATCAAGCTAGGTGGTGTCTAATGTCCTTTCTACAAGATTCATACATTGTGACCTCGACAATGATAGCCCCGAAGGAGCTAAAACTAAACCTCATCCTTTGAGATGAGAAAAGGCGAGGAACAGCAGGCACATTTATGAAGCCCCTGACAATTCTCCGATGCTTACCCAACTCCAAACCACCTTCTCACGGGTCTCTAGGCTGAAAAGTCCAGCCAGAGAAACAGCCTCATCTGTCAGTTACAGGCTCTGAAGGTTATGAGGGGCAGGCTGGTAAAATGGCCCTGCTCGCTGCCATGGCTGACGATCTCAGAGACCTGACTTCCACAAGATGCCCTCTCACTGCCACACACGCATCATGGCATGCACGTGGCTACACACACACACGCACACACACGCACTCATGCACGCACCAAGCAATGTTTAAATTGTTTTTGAAAAGGCCTATCACTAAAGACAGCATGAATTCCACACACGAGCCGGGATGGAGGGCAGCCTGCAGAGGCCAAATCTGCTGCTCTCCCATAGCTCCTCCACTTCCCTCAATGACTGCTTTTTTCTTTTCTTTTGTATTTTTTTTTTTTTTTCAAGACAAGATCTCACTGTGTAGCCCTGACTGTCCTGGAACTCACTATGTAGACCAGGCTGGTCTTGAACTCACAGAGATCCGCCTGCTTTTGCCTCCCAAGTGCTGGGATTAAAGGCGTGCGCCACCATGCCTGGCCCTTTCACGGCCTTAAGAACTCTCCATTCCACCTGCTTCCTTGAGGCCCTGTCCTGTTACTTATCATCAAATGGCATGGGAAGGAAGGCTCAACGCTCCTCCATCCAGTTGCAAGAACAGGTTGGTTTTTTACAACCCCTAGTCAGCCTGGGAGCTCCTGAGAATGTGGAATGTTCGCCCATCAGCTCCCAAGAGCATCAGTGTCCCTTCCTAGGCCTTTGCCGTCAGATAGCACCTTTCTCAGGAGAAGAACTGTGTATACCACTCAGCTGGGGAGTGAGTGCCCTGAGACAGACTGCAGGTCCTGCAACAGGGGTCGCGGCCCTCCTTTGGCCTAGAAGCATCCTGAAAAGGGCTTCTACCTGCCCCACTCCCTGCTCCCCACAGCCTCTTCTATTTTTAGCACTTTCTTTAAACAGTTTCTTTAAGCAGGGCGGAGTGAAACACTCAGATTGAACAGCCCACCCAGGCACAGGGCCCTGTCATCCCCAGCCGCTGAATCAGCCATGAAAACCCTGCATCTTTATGCTGAATGAAACAAAAGTCAGAAGCCAGCTTTGCCTAGCATCTTCGGAGAGACTGTTTAGAGGTCCGGCCCAAAGGCTGCCATCCCTTTATAAATAGTCCTCACTGGATCAGTGGCTGCAGGAAGCTGTGATGCACCAAAGGACTGAGAACAGAGAGCCTGATCACAGTGGATGCTATGTAGGCCCAGGCACCGCCATGTTGTTGGCGTCTATACTGAGGAGAGGGCCTACCTGAGGGAGCTGGGCTGCTTGTGAGGTGAGGGTAGGAGCAGAGATGTGGGGACTAGGGCTTGAGGCTGGCTCAGCATACACCTGGTGCCTCAGGAGGGCTACAAAGCTTACTCTGGACACGGAGAGGGCATCTGAGCAAGCCCGTCCAGGCTCTTATGGAACCAGCTTGTCCCACAGAACTGCAGAGAGACAAAAAGGCGGGGCTTCTAGTGTCTGGCATCGGATGATGTCTTCATCACCACTCTAACGATGTTCCAAGTACTCCCACACACGTGAGTACGCATCACAGCAATGGCAGCCTTCGGATCAGGCAGCAAAGCCTCTCCACAGCCCACACAGGCAGCAGTGACCATTTCAGCCAGGAGTAGGTCTTTTAAACATTCACTTTCAGTCCCCACTTCTCCTAAACTGGGGCTGGGGGAAGCCCTGAAGACTTCTGTTGCCTCTTAAGAACAGCCCAGGCTGAATGTGGAAAGCGGCCCTGCCTCGGCATCTAGGGGCCTTGGGAGATCAGAGCAGGGTCCCATCGCACCTGGAGCTTGGGCACACTGAAAACGCCACCTGTGGGCTGAGGAGATGGCTCAGTGGTTAAGAGTATTGGCTGTTCTTGCAGAAAACCCAGGTTTGACTCCCAGCACCCTCACGGCGGCTCACAACTTTCTATAACTCCAGTTCCAGGGGGTCCAACACCCTCATCTGGCCTCTGAGAGCACCACACATGCATGTGATGGGCAAAATACCTATACACATTCAATAAAAATAAATAACTTTAAAAGCCACCCTCCCAGGTGTGGAATCTCCTTAGGGGCAGGCCGGCCCTCTTACTAAAACTCCGACCAAAGATTAGAAACCAAAAACAAAACTGAAAAGAAGAGAGGAGAAAGGAGAGCAAAGAGCCGATGACATGGTTCAGCTGTCACCTCCTCGAGGTGAGGACACAGAGCGCGGACTACTCCTTACAGTGGGCTGCTTTTCAATCTTCCCATGGCTTCGACCTGCACACCTCACCGGGTGACATCGGGTAAGTCACCGGCTGCAGTGGACACCGAAGAATGAGTGTCCAGAATGTCTGAAAACGCAGAGCAATGAGCTGGAGGTTTATGGAGCTCAGGGCATCTGGGGGTGGGTTCCGGCACTTCGGTCTCACTGCTGAACTCAGGAGTATTTAGCAGCACACAGCCTCCACCCATTCCATGCCAGCAGCATTTCCTTCCCCCTCTCCCCAAGAGGTGACAGTCAAGGGGTTAGTTGACAGTACCAAATGGAACCACTGCTTGAAGTTGAGCTTTCTGAAGAGACATGTTGAGAATAGTAACATATTAAAAATATGTGCATCCAGCGGGGCGGTGGTGGCGCACGCCTTTAATCCCAACACTCAGGAGGCAGAGCCAGGCGGATCTCTGTGAGTTCAAGGCCAGCCTGGTCTACAGAGCGAGATCCAGGGCAGCCAGAGCTACACAGAGAAACCTTGTCTCGAAAAATAAAACAAGACAACGACAACAAAATATGCATCTACTTTTTCCTGACCGATTTTGAAAGCTCGGTGTGTGATTGCCACACTTCAGCCTGTGCATCGGCCTAAAGGCTCACTGCCTGGGGCGGGCAGTCCCTCCCCTCCCCCGCACTTTCCTAGTCTCACGGTGGCCTGGCCTGGCCTCTGACCTGCTCATCTGCACATGCTCAGTACATCTACAGGCGCTGGCCCGCTGAGTAGAGGGCTTCCAGCTCCGAAGCAGCACTAAGATGGGAACTAGAATGTTCCAGGACTCGGGGGTAGGGGTGGGAGTGGGGGTAGGGGATCCCCCAGGCAGCAATGGCCACACCCAGAAAGCAGACCCATTTCATTACCAGCATGGTGGGGCCGTTACACATTCCATAGCATTTCCCAGAATGAAGTGTGCTTTAGGGTACGCTGTGCCAAACACAGGAAAAGGTCAGAGATACCGAATCTCAAAGGCTTGGAAAGACCCACAGCCCAGAAGAAGGAGGAGGAGCAGAGTAGGAGTTGTGAGACAAGGAGGGAAACACAAATGGACCCCGAACTTGTGAAAAGATGCTCCACCTCCCTCATGAAAGAAATGCAAACGAGAACGAGCAGATACGGCTGCTGGGCGGCCGAGATCAAAGGGTATGACAGAGCCGAGCTGGCGGGCGGCCTCATTCACGGATGGAGCTCTTGCACCGGCTTCTTGAGAGGCTCTTTCCCCCTCACAAGCGTGGATGTGCGTCTGCCAGCGATTCCACATCTAGAAACTTATCCTACAGAAACAGCCACATCTGCAAAATGGCGCACATACAAGCCTTAACGAGGACCGAAGGCAGCAAACAAGCTCGGTGCTCACCACTGTTGTTGTTCTTATTCCACGAGAGGGAATGCTACACAGCTCTGAAGAGGAAGAGGACGCTCTCTCAACCAGAGGGAATAATCTTCAAGGTACACTGTAGATCGGGGGCAATTAATCGAAACCCCCTATGTATTCACACATCATGAACACCCATGGTTACCATTCCAATGACACACAAAAAGGTTCACAGTAACAGCTGCTTCTTGAGGAAAGGGCCGGGCAGCAGGAATTCTTTCCCCACTTGAGATACATGCACACTTCATGCCACCAACCATCGCTAGGTAAACAGCCAGCCAATAACAAGCAAGCTTAGAGGAAAGGGCTCTCTCCGGTCTTGTGCTGTTAACGCCAGCTGTGGCGGGCACAAGCGGATGCTACGGGTCGGTTTCCATTACACCCTTCATTCCCATGAGTCTCCACACCTGTCCGAGCTCAAATGTTCCAGTCTTCTTGTGTGTCCAAGTGCGTATGTGTAAACACGGGTGTGTGCACTCAGGCGCCAGCCACCAGTTTGTTGTTTTTGGTTGTTTTAGACAGTGTCTCTCACTGGCCTAGAGCTTGCCGAGAAGGCTAGGCCAGCTGGCCAGTGAGCCTCAGGGATCCTCCTGCCTCTGCCTCCTCAGCATTCGGATTACAAGCATGTCCTACGAAGCCCTGCATTTTTATGTGGGTTCTGGGGATCAAACACAGGTCCTTTTACCAACTGAGATATCTCCCCAAACCCTAATGTCCCCATTTTTCATTTTTTTTTAATTCAAAAGTATATAGTACTTGCCACATCCAAAGCACAAAAGAAACTCCCCAGCTGCCTTCTTCAACAGTGTTTTAAAGGCATTCATCCTCAACACTACTTCCCTTCATCCTGAAAGGGTGCAGTCAAGGAGATGGCCGGCCACCATTACCCTGCAGCTACAAGGATGGGCAGGCAGAATCCTTTAGAAGTATTCCTCAGGATCAACTACTGGGGACTTAGGGAACCTGCGCTCTTAATAATGCCTCAAAGCACTGTCAGCCAGGACTGTGCATCACAGAACGGCCCGGACCACGGAACTTGTCAGGAGTGGCAAGAACCCAGAGCAGTCACCCAAGGAAGCTCCCTGCAGCGCAGCCTGCGGCAACATTTTAATGGCTTGTTACTCAAGGGTGCCACCGACATGGCTTTCAATCCCACCCCACCGCCCCTGCCGCTCCGTCATAAAATAACCCTTATATTTTAAGCTGTAAATCAGCATTTGTCAAGCTCTAAATTGGGCCAAGGCAATATTTATTCATCAAAGGGTAAATCTTCCCGGCCCCATCATAAATCTGCTTCGTAATTTAATATGCCATCACTCTTACCTGAAGCCTTGTCAAAAAGTGGCCTGGAAGAGGCATGGACCGAGCGGTCGGGTAGTGGTGAGTCTACAGTCATGGTTCATATGTTTAGTTCTCTGTGCGGGGGAGGGGGTGGGATGGAGAACATGTCCTACCCAGGCTAGCGATTCGAACGCTCATTAAACACCCAGTTGGGGACCGAGAAGAGCTGAATCTCCGAGAGACGCAAAGACTCCTCCAGTGGGGAAAAATGGAGAGGTAAGAGAGACGATAACCAGAGCAGGCGTGGCAGGTGCAGAGGCAGGGAGTGACAGGATGCGTGTCGGGGGACAGGTCCATGGAGCAACAGGAAAGGATGGAGAGACGCTCAGCTGTGAAGAGGCTTGCTGTCAAAGCCTGACCAGACCAAAGCTGCAGTGAAGCCGCCTTAACCAGCGGGAGCTAGAACTGACAGGTTAGTGTTATAACCAACAACTGATTCGTAATTGATTCTTGGTTGTTCTACACTGAGAACCCCTTCACAGCAGCGGAAGTTTTCACAGCGCCCCCCACATTCAGCTACAGGACTCCCCGTGGGGCCACCACGGGTGAGTGGAAAGCCCTGCTCTGGGAAGGACAAGTCTAGCTGAGGGTAAGTCCGTCCTCGACCAGCACAAACTTCCCCTTGCGCTCCTTTCTCTGGAGCTTCTAAAGGCCAGTCTAAGGAGAGGCAGAAGTTCAGCTCGGAGTGTGGCTGCTGGCTGCTGAGCCTCACCAGTCTAGTTGGCTGCTGAGGGATGGCCTCTGCCTGCCTCCCTCCTTCTCCTGGCAGCAGCTCCCTTACACACGCCCTCCACCCACCAGGCTTCACCTTTTACTACGAAGTCACCCCCATCCCACTTCCTCTGCATTTTTCCACAACTGTGCGACTCGATCCGACACAAGAGCGTGCTTGGGGCTGGCGTGTGCTGGCGGTTAGCAACAGGTGGGGTTCTAAGCCACACACACTATTAATTTCACGTTCAAATGCACGCTCCTTATTCGTGGGCGAGCAAGGGAGGAAACCCCTCCCCAGTACCAAACATTGAAGCCGTTACTTAAATAACTAAACAAAGAGGGGACGTCTTTTTAATAAAAATAAAGGGGAGGGGAGGGGGGGACGCCAGGGTTACACGTTCACACTTGGTGCTGAATTTCTCACGAGAATTTTTACAATCAAAAGATCAAGCTGCTCTCGGACCTGTACCTATAAGTGTCCATCAGGGAACTGTTAGTTACTAGGTATTAAAGCCAACTGGGGATGGAGCCCAGCTGGCAGAGTACTTCCTGGCATGTATAAAGCTCTGGGTTCAAATCCCACCATGGCACAAATCAGGCATACTTGTACACACCTGTCATCCTAGCACTTGGGATGTCGAGGCAGGAAGATCAGAAGTTCAAGGTCATCCTCGGATTCATAGGGAGTTCAAGGCCAGTCTGGACTATGTGAGACCCTGTCTCAAAACAAAAAACAAAAACAAACAAACAAACTACTGGAGGATAACAGGTCATAGGCTAGACTCGGATGTGGTTAAAAGTTGGGGCTTTGGTTTCATTGTGGAATTTTAAACATTATTATTACACTTATTTATTCACATGTGCATATACGTGTGGGGGTGTGCAAGAGTGCCTTGTGTGTGCGTGTGCGTGTGAGTGTGTGTGTGTGTGTGTGCACCAGAGAGTGCACGTGGAGGTCAGAGGGGGAGTTGGTTCTCTCTTTCCACTCTGTGGGTCCTGTGGCTGGGACTCAGGTCATCATGCTTGGTGGCCAAGTGCCTTTACATGCAAAGCCATCTGCCCAGTCCACAGTGTGGATTTAGAAAAGGCATGGGCAGATAATTTTATTAAGACAGTATCAGAACAAGATGGGGAACAATAAAGGAAGCAGGACTCGAGTTATTTCCCATCTGTACCTACTCGCCCCTCAAGCAGTTAGGTAGTGCCCAACCCCCAAAACAGAGGAGCATGAGAATCTGGCCCTCGGCCACCTGTGCGGCCTCACTGCAGTACTGGCCGGTCTTTTACCAAGCGCACACACTGACCACTGACCACTGACCACAGTCGAGCACAGCTTCCAGTCACGCAAACCAGCCTCTCTGTATCCTCTGTTCACTGAAACAAAACAAGACTTGAAAATTAGATTCTGCGGGCTTTACCTCAAAGTCCTACCTATCCTCCCCTTGAGTTCCATTCACTTCAAGAATGCCAAAAACAGGCAGGGAGGCTCATGTCTGTATTCCCAGGACTCACGAGGGAAGAGGATTGCCGTGTGAGTTCAAGGTCAGCCTGAGCTACACAGGGAGTTCTTAGACAGCCGGGACTGTGGTATGAGAAAGCATGGCAGTTATCGCCCCCACTGGTACACCTTTGAGCAGTGGTGACATTGCCAAAGTAAGAGTCACTTAAGGCTTGGAACCCCCAGGAGGTAGGGACTCTGCTGGAAAGATGCTTAGGGCCCCCAGATTAGTTCTGGGCACTAAATAGCAGCTGAGAGCATTCTTGTTTGTGTTCAGCACTGGGCACTGAACCCCAAGATCTGTACCTGCTAGGCAAGGACTACACCAACTGAGCTGTGGCTTCAGCCCTCTGGCTTGGTTTTTAAAATTGTCTTGTAGTTTTCACATGTTCATAGGTTGACCAACCGAAGCCTAAGAGTATCGCCTAAGCCTTCCATACCACCACTAAACAAAGTCAGAGGAAAAAAATGCTAAAACAAAATAGGAATGAAAGCAGCGACTGGAAGGTGCCGGGCTGTGCGTCAGTGCCCGGCCCCAGTCGCTCAGGTAGGAACCGACCCAGTGCTCAGGGCAAGCCTGGCAGACAGTCTGAGGACAGAGACCACGTCAGGTAGACACACAACAGAGCTGGGAGACGGAATGGTTTTCGGTTTTAGTATAAAACGTAAACTTTTCTTTAAAATAGCCTGCCCAGGACCATTTGCAATACAACACAGTAGTTAACACACACATCTGGAAGCTGTGGCCCAGTGAAGGGAAGGTGGGGGACAGAGTCCCCGCCCGGGACTAAAATGAATGAGTCAAGGTCACCGGGAGGCAGACACACCCCAAATCAGGACACCTCAGGAACAGACGCCAGTGAACACGGAAGGCCACATGGAAAGGAGGGTCTGTGGCCAGAACGCACAATCGGGATGGCCACCCCATCACTCCACGTCACTGAGCGCCAGGCTTCACTGAGCTACACTGCCCGAGTCTCTCTTGCTCTACCTGTCACACCTGTGACTTAGCCTTGGGCCACTGGGCCCAGCGAGACTGGCTCTCCCATTCACATGATTTTATGTTAATATTATCCATCCATTGCTTAAACACCTACCTCCCCCCCCCCACCCCCACCCCCACACACATCAAACAGCTCAAAAGGAAACTGGGCTGAGACAGCACAGGTGAGCCTGCTCGCAGCATTACCATGGTTATTACCACGGGGCAGACCCACTCACAGCCCCTGTATACCCAACTCAACCTGAGCTAATCCATATTCAAATTACATGCCTAATTTCTCCACTAATTGCTCCTTCTATCTGACCAGGCAGCTGTTCCTCCCTGGTCATAAGTGGCCTGTTAGGGAGCCATAAACAGTTTTCACTGAGCTTGGTGGGAGTCTTAAAGTGTTCCAGTAGGAAATGAGAAACTGAGGCAGAGGCCAAGAAAGTGTCAGAGGCAGAATTCCACTTTCCCCACCTGCTTCCATGACTAAACCCAATGCAATTCTACCCAGGAAGGCATATGAGCAGCTCAACTGAACTAACGCTCCCATGGTCCTCAGATAAGAAAAGCGGAGGGAGGGAGGGAGGGAGGGAGGGAGGGAGGGAGGGAGGGAGGGAGGATCCTGCTCACAGGAATTTGCATAATCTTTGCAGGGGTGGGGTGGGGTGGGGGTGTTTAAGGCTTCCCTGAAGACAGCTCACCCTCACTTCTGATCTTCCCAGAGGCCTCAGAAGAGAATGAATCCATTGGAAACAAGCAAAAGCGTCTACCTCAATAATCTGAGAAAGCAGCGTGATTTTTAAAGAGAAAAAGAAAATTTAAGAAAGGTCCTCTGTGCTCTGAGCACGCAGGAGCTTTGTTCTGCTGGCTCCCCCACTTCCTGTTGCTTCCTCGCCCCACAACTTTGTATTTTTGAAGGCTGTGTGTTCACCCAGGTTTCGCTGGAGGTTTCAGTGGAAGGCTGTCGGAGGGAGTGGGTTGAAGCTGGATACTGTTCTGAGACACCGGGCTGTACAAAAGACCAAAATCACTACGGCCCAACCGCCAGGAAAGTACACCCGAAATTTCAGAGCCTCCCATCAACAGCGGGGGTTCTAGGAAAACACTTGTGGGTAAGGCTGATTTTGTGGGGAGCATGCTGTGTGGGGGCAATGCCACTTAACCACTAACTAATACCAGGTGGTTTGGGACTGGCAGCCTCATTCTGCACCCCTAGGTGGGACCTTCCTGAACCCTTCCTCAAGCCCTGCTCTCCAGGGAGCCCCTGAAAAGCTCCATGAGTGCTCCCCCACCTAATCTCCATCTTAAAATAAAAGGCGGAGCAAAAACGGACAATCAGAGCGGATATCATCTGACTGCCCTCCCTCCGCAGGGGAGGCCACTGAGATAGAGCTGTCACAGAGCTGGTTGTAGCCAGACAGTCCTGGGCCCCAGCTCTCTTGTCTGGCAGGGTGGGGCTTCTTAAGATCTTATCAAATTGACAAGAAGCAGATGCTTAATAATATCAGCTCAGGGGGCTGGGGGAAGACTCAGTGCAGAGTGTTTGTACACTTGCGTACACAAGGACCTGAGTCCAGTCCTCGGCACCCACACAAAAGCCAGGTACAGTGAGTGGCCAGGTACTGGGAAGGCAGAGACAGGAGGGTCCCTGGGGCTCACTGGGCAGCCAATCTAGCTGGACTAGGGAGCTCTAAGTCCAGCGACACCTTGTCTGTCTCCAAAATATAAAGTGGAGATGCAATTGAGGAAGATACCAGATGTCAACCTCTGGCCTCCAAAAGCACGTACACACAAATGCGCGCGCATGCGCGCGAGCGCGCGCGCGCGCGCGCGCGCGCACACACACACACACACACACACACACACACACACACACTAATACTGACTGAGCCACACTGGACATTGCCCAGTTCACAGAGCACATAGCTATTTGCCGGACACCTCTAGATGTACGGTTTGGTGGGAAGAGTCACCTGCCTGGCAATCCACTCTGGTTCCTGACTGCTTAGGTGTCCTTTCCACATGTCCAACCTAGCATGTGACCAACATCTGCCACTATTCCCTTCCATGAAAAGCAAACCTGAGAGGTAGGACATGCAAAGTGCAGGCCTGAGAACACTGAGCCCCACCCTTCTGTGAGCCGCATCAGCAGGAGGCTTCTGTGAGCCTCAGTGCCTTCCTGAACCCATGTACACCACCAGAACATCGTCTCCAAGAATGTGCTGGCCCTACAGGTCTCTGGTTCTAAGCCTGGTCCTCCTCCTCCTCCCCCATGACCATCACAGAGCCCCTTCTCTCTGCCTTCTCCTGCTCCAGCGGCCTAGCACATCTGCCAGGCACCAGTATCTGTTAGCCGTTACCGTCCTGCTCACTGGAAGGGATGCTCCATGAGGGCGAGGATGTGCCACAGCCAGAGCAGCAACAGCACAAGGTAAGGTTTGGCGTCTACTGAACAAATGAAGGAAGGAAGGAATCAATGAACTAATGCCTGGATGGATCAGTGAACAAGTAAACAAATGAGTCAATGAATGAACAAGTGAACAGTCAATTCTGATGTCCCTTAAGATAAAGTCACTAAATTAGATCTCTGCCTCACATATTCTTCGTTTATTAAAGGGGGGGGGGGCAGCCAGGCGTGGTGGCGCATGTCTTTAATCCCAGCACTGGAGAGGCAGAGGTAGGCGGATCTCTGTGAGCTTGAAGCCAGCCTGGTTTACAGAGTGAGTTCCAGAACAGTCAGGACTGTTACAGAGAGAAACCCTGTCTCAAAAAACAAGACAAAAGGGTGGGGGGCTTGCTGATAATGCATCTTTATACAACCAGAGTAAACAAAAAAATAACTGGAAAAGCGTTTAGGAGGCTGGTGAGCTGACTCGGTGGTCCAAGGCGCTTGCCGCCAAGCTTGACAACCTGAGTTCAGTCCCCATAATCCTCCTGGTGGAAGGAGAGAACCAACTCCCTTAAATCATCCTCTGACCTCCACAGGCCTGCTGGGTCACACATGTACCCACAGAGATATATACCACACCTAAGCACACTCTCATTCACACACAAATAAGTAAAGAATAATTTTTTTAAGTACTCAGAATGTATCTAGGGCCAAGCAGTAAATAACTGCTAGCTTACAATCATTATTACAGTCACTGACGGAAACATACATAGGGACATAAGACTCCTCGATTATACCCTAGGCAGTCTCGCGCTGATCAGCAGAACTCAGTGTGTGTGAGAGCTTCTGTCAGGGGTTATGGTAGCAGCCTGGGCAGCAGCTGACTTGTCTTGGTGCGGTTTTCATGTGAAATCTTGAGCTCATTCATGTAAGTGTTGCTTTGTGGGCCTCCAACACAGCCACCATAGAAGTAATTAATTCTCCAAACACCTAGCCCTGCCCTGAGAGCTTCCTGTCCAGCTGGGGAAAATGAGGTATTAATAGATGAAAACAGAACTACAAATTCAAACTCAAAACGAGGAAGGTCAGGGCTGGAGCCATGACTGCGGGTAAAGTGTTTGCCACACGAGTGTGAAGGAGGCCCAGCTCAGAAGCACACCTCTGGAGTGTCAGGATTCCTACAGTGAGATACAAGGAACCCTGATATCTGCAAAGGTGAACATCAAAAAGACCTCACCTCACGAAAGGTGTGAGGTCTGAGACCGTAGACTGTCCCCTGACCTCCACACTATGCCCTGGTGAGCAATTTCTGGGTGCCAATGAGAGGGCCACCTGACACAGTGTGGGGAAGAGAGGCACACTGTTGATCTCCCGGTGTGAGCCAGCTCCCCAACACCACCAGCATTAGGTTGGTAACCAACACTTCCCCAAAGAGGTCGAAGGCCTGAGCCTGTGTGCTCCCAACGGACACCTCCACTTCTGGTTACAACGTGCGAGGCCACAGCTGTGCTTCATCTCGTGGCCACTGGTGGTCCTGGCACTAGGGGGACCGGCTGTCGACAGAGTGAAATGTGTTTATTGTCATTCTTCAACATCAGGACTCCAACTACACTCTTCGGAGGGCCCCATGACCTTTCCTGATGGAAGGGACAGTGAACAGAAAGGAAGCAGAAAAGGCTAACCCCAAATAACAGCTTGCTGCCGAGCATGAAGGTCGAGGGCACAGGTAGGGTATGGTAAACTCTGAAACCTATGAACCATTTAGTTCAGAAGACCCTGCTAGAGAATCTCCTTTAAATTTTATGTGTGTGTGTGTGTGTGTGTGCATGTGTGAGTGTGTGTGTGTGTGTGTGTGTGTGTGTGTGTGTTGCCTACACATATGTCTGTACATCATGTGTGTATCTGCTGCCTGTGGAGGTCAAAGAGGACTGAGGATTCCCTGGAACTGGTGAGTTGCCGTGTGGATGCTGGGACTCAAACCCTGGTCCCCTGGAAGGTGAGCCAGTGCTCCTGACCAGCTCCACAGCAGCACTCACTGAAGGAGATAACAGAAAAGGAAAGCCACTGAGCCGCCTGTCCAGGAGAGCTGCTTAGACAGGCAAAGCACACCAAACCACTGGGGGATGTCTTGACTCAAAACAGAGCCACTCACGGCACAGAATTCCAGAAGCATGTTACGTAACAAGATACACGGTCTGGCTTGCTTCTATAAAAAACCAGCAAGCAGGCAAGCACACCAATACACATGTGCACGGAAAAATCACCGGGGGCAAAAATTCTGGGTCTGGAGGGGAGGAGTGATGGGAGTTTCCACTTCCTCCTCTGTGTCTTTGACATGCCCCAACTTTTCTATAACATTTTTATCACTATACAACAGTAAATAGTTTGTTTTGTTTCATTTTGTTTTGCGGTGCTGAGGATCAAACCCACGGCCTTGCACATGTTACTTACAGCCCTAAAACAGATATTTACTTATTTATGTATTTATTTGCACAGCACTCGAGGAGGTCAGAGGACAACTTGCATGAGTCAGTTTTTCACTGTGCATTCCAGGGACTGAACTCAGGTGGTCAGGTTTGGTGACAAGCACCTCTACCCATGGAGCCATCTCGCTGGGTCTCACTATGTGGCCCTGGCTGGCCTGGAACTCACGGTGTAGACCAGGCTGTACTTGAACTCTCAGAGATCTGCCTGCCTCTGCCTCCCAAGGGCTGGGATTAATCTGGGTATTTAATGGCTGAGGAGATTAAGTAGGAAGAAAGACTCAATGAGGTAAAACCTTGGAAAGACACCCCCCTAGGGGGTGCAATGTAGAAGCTCAGATGTCTACAACCTCCCATGTCCCCAAAGATGGTAAGTCAAGTGTGTCCCCTGAGCCACACAATTTCTCTATACATATACACAACGACTCATGCCTCCACGCCATTCCCTTCCCCTCCTTCAGCAGGCTATCCATTTCAGCCTCATCTCCCACTGCCCCAGCCCCTGGGGGACAGAGCACGTGAGGTCAGCCAAGGAGGCCTGGCGACCCTCCACATGAACACAGCTTGCCAGGAACTTCACCAACAGCACCTCACACAACCAGCTAACACCATTTTACAGGGAGGAAACTGAAGTTCAGGGTCCCCCAGCAACCCGGGGCCTGGAGTTGAGAATGCAGCCCACTGTCTGCAGGCGCCTGGTGGGCTTGCTCAGAAACTGGACTCTCCCCTCACCACTGCAGCCATGACATGAGTAACACTGCAGAATAAGAAGTTCTTGTCAGCCTTTCACTTAGATTTAGGCTGAAAGTGAAATGCACCGCCAGTCCCAATTTGAGAATATATAAATATGAATATTTAATCACTAAAAAAAAAAAAGTAAGAAAAAGGAAGGGGGGAAGGGAGAGAAACCCTCAGCTCAGCCCTCATTCAGTGAAGTAGAAATAAAAAGTGAACCTCCCCCAACACACGGCGCTTTAATGAAAGCACCAAGCCGATCTTCACTCCCACCCACCCCAGCCCACTTCGTTTAAATTTAGGCAACCACCAGGCACACTGTACCCAACTGCATTCTCTCAGATGAAGTCATGAAGTCCTCAGCTGGTGCGCCCACACCTGTGTGAAGGAAACCGGGGCAGGCCGGGCACACGGGGCCAGCCTCCTGGGGCTAAAGGGAAGACTTTTTTGGGGGGTGGGCACAGTCAGCTCTGTGACCTGGTTCAGCCTTGTGGAGCTGTGTGACCTTGTCACAACCAACTTTCCCCCTCTGGGTCTCTATCACAGGGATGGACAAGTCCTTCAAAATGCACAGCTCAAGGGCACCCAGGCCTCCAGCGGCCTGACTGGATGACACCCTCACTCAGTGGTACGGAAGGACAGCAGCCCAAGAGCTGGGTAGCTGCGGCTGCACGAGATGGCGAGACCACGGGCTGTCTGCCCTCAGCCCTGGTTCTGCAGCTCTGCAGTCTGTGCCTGGCTGACAGCCTGAGAGAGACAGGGTTAAGGCAGGCCCTGCAGCTTACAGAAGGTTCACAGCTAGGTCCCGCTCAACCGGCCTTGAGCCCTCGGTCCCCTCCTTCTGAGCAACGACACCTGAGGTCGTCTCCTGGCCTCCACACACGTAAGCACACACAAACACATGAGCACACGCACGTTCACACATGTATTGATTGTTTTCTGTCATTTTTCCCTCTTGGGGATGTGGGCTTAACAATTAGTACAGCCTTTGATTATTTTTTTTCTTTAGACCAAAGTCTTGGGGCAGGCTGGACTCAAACTCACAATCCTCCTGCCTCTGCCTCCCTGCACCTCTTTTAGTTGTTTATTTGGTTTTTTATTTTGTTTGAGACAGTCTGGTGTAGCCCAGGAGAGCCTTGAATTCACTGTGTAGCCAAGGCTGGCCTTGAACTCCTGATCTCCCTGCCTCTACCTCTAAAGTGGTGTAGTTACCAACACACTCAGCTCCCACACCTGATGTTTTAAGTGTGACCCCATCAGAGAGAAAGGACAGTAACAATCTCCCCAGTCACCTGGACACACCTGAGGCATGGCAGATGTTGAGATCTAACTGGACTTCACAGCCCCCCAGGTGGAGTCCCCTTCCTGTCAGGCAGGAGAGTGTCAGTGCCCAACCTCTCAAACAGAGGCACAGAACACCCCGGCGGAAGAGAATAAAATGAATCTGCAAAACTCACAGAGAACCCCAGCTTCAAAGGCGAGGGCCAGGAAGCTACTCGATGCTCCCTGAGACCCCAGGGAGCCGTGACTGTGCTGCTCAGCCGGGGTGCGGTTCCAACCTCTGAAGCCAATGGACCTTGTTCCCTCCCACCTTCCAAGCAGATTGCTCCCAAAACTGTGCTCTAAGGACTCCCCAAGAATCCAACAGAAAGCCACAAAGAGCCAGAGAAAGCAAGGTTTTAGGGACAGAAGAAAGCACCCAGGTGCTGGATGCTGGACCACCCAGACTTCCCTCACACTGACTCCAGCTGGATAACTAGAACCTGAGAACACACACAGGCTCACACACACACACACTCACACTCTGTACACGTGGCCATCAAAGGCCCAAATGCTGACCCTCCAAAGGCAGAACGTTCAAAGCAAATAAAAACGAGATATAAGCCGGGCGATGGTGACACATCTTTAGTCCCAGCACTCCGGAGGCAGAGGCAGGCAGATCTCTGTGAGTTCAAGGCCAGTCTGGTCTACAGAGCTAGTTCCAAGACAGCCAGGGCTACACAGAGAAACCCTGTCTTGAAAAACAAAACAAAACAAAAAGAGACACAAACACTACACTAAATTACCCAGGCTACATCCCCAAGAGGAGAAAATGATAGGAAACACTAAATTTACTGCTTATTAAAGTGTATTCTCATGTGTTTGCGTGTGCATGCTGTGTGTAGCCCAAAGGGCAGCCTCAGATGCCGCTCCTCGGGAGCTATCCACCTTGATTTCTGAGATGGGAGCTCTCACTGGTTGGTTGGGCTAAGCTGTCTGACTACCCCAGGATCCTTCTGTCTCCACTTCTTGGTGCTCGTATTAAAGCATGCACCACCATGCCCCGCTTTTCAGATGGGTGCTGGGTCTCGAACTCAAGGCCTCATGTATGGCAAACACGTGACCGACAGAGCCATCTCTCCAGCCCCAGGAAAGAATAAATACTTCTGACGGAAGGCCAAAGGACAGCTGTCGTATATAGTAACAAAAATAATGAACACTGGGTCCTGTCCCTTAATAGCTATGTGACCTCAGCCCCTCTGCGTTTCCTCATTTGCAAGTGAGTGTCATCCGAGAGTATATAATTTGAAATCCACTCATTACTCTGCATAATGAAACCCACAAATTGATTTCCTCAGAAGCCAGGGATGACAGGAGGAGAATTTTAAGTCCTTTAAGAACTGGAAAGACCCAGATCTTGGAAGAAGATTCCGGCGACAGAAGAGGCACAAACACGTGGGTCCTTGTTCTTCTCCGGGCCCCCTGTGGCCGGAGTGTGGCCCTGGAGCCCCTCAGGCCACCTTGCAGACAGCAAGAGCTACTGAAAAGCTCCAGGTACTGGCTTTATGTTTGTGTGTGATTTTTTTTGGGGGGGGGTTGTTTTTTGGTTTTTTGTTTTTTGTGTGTGTGTGCTAGAATCACAGGCCCCAATCTAGCGAACAGATAAAAGACTCGATGCTCTTGGAGTCTAAGATTAACCAAACTGCAGGAGAAGCCGCACACTAAATTTACACCGTAATGAAGAAGGAGGAGAAGAAGGAGGTGGAGGACATCTCTGGGGGAGAATGATGACAAGAAATTAGATACAGGACAGGCTAGGACCTCATGGGGTGACGCTTCACTGTAACGACAAAGCTGATAGCCTGGGACACGGTTCCATAGGACGGTCCTCGTCAGAGGTACCGTGTAGTTGGACTACAGATAGATATATAGACATATAATTACTGTGCCGTAATTATCAAATGCTTGGGAGATTCAAACACACACACTGCCGCTTTACCCACCCGATTCAGCCCTCAGGCCCAAAGCTCTGGAGGTGCAGGCTACAGCCTGGGATGAGGAAGCATGACTTCCCACACGACCGCCACCCTCCTCTCATTCCTTAGACTTCACGGACTGGCTTCCTTCCTTCCTTCTTTCCTTCATGCTGGGAATCACACCTAGGGCCTGGTATGAGCTAGGGAAGCTCTCTATTCCCAAGCTAGACCTCCAGGTCAACAGCATTCCCTTGTCCAATAGAAAACTCCACTGCACTCAGGAGAGCAACCCAGCCAGTTCCCCCAGCCCAAGAGCTTAGTCGCCATTAGGAAGGCATTAACCACCGTTCAAGCAAAGCCTGTCGCTTACCGGTTTGTGCAGGCCAAGGGTCAGAAGACACCTGTTTCTCTGCTAGCTCAGACAACAAGCACCATTGCCAGCACTGGCATCTGGGGGGTCCTCCAGAAAGAGTAACAAAAAAGGTAACATTCCTTCACTCACTGAGAAAGTTGGAGCAACCTACAACAGCATAGTACATCCCCAGCAAGCCCTCTAGTCAGAAGCCAGCTGGACTCCCACCCGGAATCCATTATCTCAGTGAACTGTTATTTGAGCTAACACTTCGCATTCCCAACTCCCCAGGAGAAGGACGTTCACAGCAGGAAGAACAAGAACCGTCAGGTCCTGAATTCAAATCCTAGCTCAGCACTAGCTAGCTGCCTGCCTCCGGTTAGGCCAAGCCTGCCGATTGGATAAACGTGCACAGCACTCCACAAGTTCCAGCCCCTCCGAACCCCGCTCTTCTGCTCCAGCCCTAACCCTCACAGGAAGCAGGACCAAGCATTTTGCAAAACTGATGGAATGCCACTCAAATCCAAGTCGGAATCACCTGTTTGTACAGTGAACTGCAGACTGAGCATCCCGTATCTCAGAGATACAGTTAGGACAAGATACGTTTGAGTTCTCCAAGCTCTTCAGATGCTGGAACTTCACAGACTTAACCAATGTCATATCCCTAACTTCCAAAGAACCCTAATATCCAAAATGTTCTGACCTCCAAGCCTTCATCATCACTGAGAAGGGTTTGCGTTTTGCAATGTTACAATCTCTGGTTTTTGGTTAAAGACACCCACCTAGGACTAAGGAATCTGGAGTATGGCCATAATGTACTCCTGGTCCCCATCTCCCCAATGCCAATTCACAGCTTTCCCAGCACTAAATTCTATTTCATCTCTAAACCTCAGTCCCTAGACACAGCCACTAAGCAAGCAAAAGACTCACGGGATAAAATCAAAGCTCCCGCTGATGACAGAATCCTGAAAATTCCTCAGCTACCTGTCAGAGCGGATCAATTCAGTGAGTTCACAGGATACAAGGTCCACATGTGGAAATCAGTGGAGTTTCTACAAACTGACAAGACTGTGTGAAAAGAGAAACCAGAAAACAATCCCATTTTAAGTGGTATTAAAAAAATTCTTGGGAATAAATGTAACCACACACATGAAAGATTTATATACTGGAAACTGTAAAACATGGTTGAAAATATAAACAAATAGAAAGATATCCCATGTTCATGGATTAGAAGAATTACTACTGGGGCCAGTGAGATGTCTCAGGGGGTAAAGGTGCCAAGCCTGGCAACCCGAGTTTGATCCCCAGGACCCACATAGCAGGAGGGAACTGACTCCAACATGTCCTCCAACCTCCACATGTGCACCCCCTCGTCCCTACAAAATAAATAAATGATAGGCGATAAAAAAATTTTCTTTTTTTTCTTATTCTTTTTTTTAAGATTGATTGATTGATTGATTGTGTATATAATATTCTGCTGGCCAGAAGAGGGCACCAGATCTCATTACAGATGGTTGTGAGCCACCATGTGGTTGCTGGGAATTGAACTCGGGACCTCTGGAAGAGCAGCCAGTGCTCTTAACCTCTGTGCCATCTCTCCAGCCCCAATAAAATTTTTATAAGAATTAATATTGTTAGCTGGGCAGTGGTGGTGCACGCCTTTAATCCCAGCACTTGGGAGGCAGAGCCAGGCAGATCTCTGTGAGTTCGAGGCCAGCCTGGTCTACAGATCCAGATCCAGGAAAGGCTCCAAAACTACACAGAGAAACCCTGTCTCGAAAAACAAAACAAAGAATTAATATTGTTAAAAACTCCGTACAGTGGGCTGGAGAGACAGTTCAGTGGTTAGGAGAATTGACTCTTCCAGAGGACCCAGGTTCAATTCCCAGCGCCCACATGGCAGCTCACACTTGTCTGTAACTCCAGTTCCAGAGGACCTGACACCCTCACACAGACATACATGCAGGCAAAACACCAATGCATATAAATAAATAAATCATTTTTAAAAAGAAGTCTATACTCTGGTTTCTCTTCAGATCATATAAATCTTTCGCCTTTTAAAAAGAAGTCTGTTCTGAGCCAGACATGATAAGCACACCTATAGTAGCAGAGCTCAGAAAGCTGAAGGTGCTCCTGAGTCTAAGAGTTCAAGACCAGCCTGGATGACAAAGTAAAACCACCAAAAACAAAAACAAAAACAAAAAAATACCGCTTATTGTGAGCAATGCAATCTCTATAAAAATTCCAATGTCATTCTCCATAGAAATTCTAAAATTCACATGGAACCACAAAGATACCACATAGCCAACATGATCACTAAAGTGCAAACTATATTATAAAGCCATAGTAATCCAAACAGCATGGTACCGGCATCAAAATGGACACACTGCCTAATGACAACAGGATGACCAGAAATAAAGCCGGCATCCGCAGTCAGCCGATCTTCCACAAAGACGCCAAGGACACACAACAGGGAAACAACAATGTCACACAGAGAAAGATAAAATGGTCCTTTTTTCACTTAACAAATGAATGAAGACCTTGGAGAAAGAGAAGAGGAAGGGGAAGAAGAGAAAGGAGGAGGAGGAAGAGAAAGGAGGAAGAGGGGCAGGCGGAAGGAGGAAGTGGAGGAGGGGGAAGGAGGAAGAGGGCCTCGGCGAGAACAGGAAGTGGAAGAAGTGTGAGTGGTGGCCCCACTCCCTCCAGTGTGGCCATCAGTCGGTCCCGCCCCAGTCCCGTGAGCCTCAGAGTCTGCCCCCGGTCAGACTCACCACCGGCCTGGGAGGAAAGGCTCCTCACAGAGAAGTGCTGTGTTTTCCAAAGCCAGTCACTTTCGGGTGGTTCTGTTGTTTATGGGAGGTTGTCTTTTTTTTTTCTTTTTTTTTTTTTAATCCAGAGGAAGAGAAATGAAACGGAATGTGTAGAATTTTTTAAAATAAAACGAGAATGAAGAGGAAGTGGGTCCCTCTCAAAGGTTTCTCATTAAGCCAACAGTTAGATTTTAGTAACCAGCGTTCACTGAGGTATCCATCCCCAGACAATCAAAGAGAAAGCACAGGGTCCACCTCCGCTAACAAGGCCTGACCTCTCCTCACTACCAAAAGGGGAATGGGGGAGCAGGGGGAGGGGGGAGGGGAGTGCTCAGGGGCCTGATCCCACGGCCTGAGGCCACACAAGATGGGTGTCAGCCCATCACCAGTAAGGAACCACACCTTCTGAACGGCCAGGGCATCAAGGTTCTTGACTAACACACTGGGACACAGTGGTAGACAACTCTAAGAGCTTGGGGCAGGAGAATCGCCACGAGTTCCAGACCAGCTAGGACTGTATAGTAAGACACTGTCTCAAAAATACACACAAAAAATGTGGGCATGTGGGTAGAGTGTGCTGAGCAAGTGTGAGGACTGGAGTTCAGATCCCCAGAACCCACATAAAAAGCTGGGTGGGTGTGATGGCCCAGCATGCGATGCAGGAGCAGACAGGGAGTGCCCAGAGCAATCTGGCTAGCCACACTAGCTGGTAGTGGGAGCTCAGGGTTCAGCAAGAGACACCCCCACACACAGTGTACCCAGGTGGAGAGGGATGGAGGAAGTCCCTGACACTCACCTTGGGCCTCCACACACATGTACACATGTGCAGGCACACACAAACACACCTACACACCTACACACACACACACACACACATACACACACACACACACACACAGTACGTACACATACATAAGCAAAACATGCAACTGCACACATAAACCACAGGGACCCTCAGTTTTTGAGAGGTTTTTCTCTTCTACTGGGAATTGAACCCAGGGCCTCAAGTATAAAAGGCAAGCCTCCTTCCTGCCCCTGAAATACATCCCCAACCACAGGGCGGGTGGGGAGCTGCTAAGTCACCCTGGCCTTGAGCTCTCTCCGTAACCCAAACGAGCCTTGAACTTGAGATCTCGCCTCAGTTCTGTGTAGCCAGACCACGGGTTCAGGCTGGTGTGGCCTTGCCAGGCCTAATGATGGGGTGAACTGAAAAGAACTTCCCAGAATGTGAAGGAATGCAGGAGAACACGGAGGAAGGGAGAACTCCAGGGTCTCTGAGCCGAGGGTTAGGGCTCTGCAGACACCTCAGGCAGTGACAGGGGGATTTGGAGACAGAGGCCACTTGCCCACCCTGACATCTGATTCTCACCCGGTCCTCACCGTCAGATATGACGGTGACCAACCGCCCCTGATGGGACCCTTCCCATCCCTCCACACGGCCCGCTGGACATTGAAGGGGCTGGAGAGGCGACTCCCCAGTTGAGAGAACCGACTCTGAAAGAGGCCTGGGGTTCAATTCCCAGCACCCATATGGCAGCTCACAACTGTCTCTAACTCCAGTTCCAGAAGATCCTACACCTCTTCCAGCGTGCCCAGACACCAGGCACACATATGGTACATGTATGTGCATACAGGCAAATATATGTGTGCATAAAATAAATTTTTAAAAAACAATAAATTAAAAAGGGGGCCAAAGGCCCCACAATGAATGGAATCTCAGGATTAGAACATTCTAGAATCCTAGGAGTGGCTGGGACTCAGTGGAACATCACCTCTAGTAGAATTACCTTGGAGCCCCAATCGCTCAGTGGAGCCAGCTACCAAGGGCAGACTCCGCCCACACTCTCCTCCACACTGGGTCCAGTTCCCTCTAAAAACAGAAGTCATGGGACCCACATCTTTTGTGTGGCCCAAAATATTCCTGGTCCAGTGACAGGCTGTACCGTTCACCCCAGCCAGCCACACCCTGAACACTGCACCGTCCCTTCACTAGGAAGAACCAGGCAAAAGGACTGTGTGCGGCTCAGCTTGAGCGACTTATGGCAGATTCGCACCCAGCACATGAATACTGCACAGAAGAAAGAATACAGCAGCCGGAGAGCAGGCAGGGACCCCCTCTTCCCTGTGGGGTGCAGGGGCAGCGGCTCCACCCCGCTTCATCACGAGGGGCTTCATATGTGAATTCTCACTCACTCCGAGCTGACCTACTGTGGGGTGCCTGTGGGTTCACGGGGCCCCAGGAGGGACCACACCCTTGGGAAGGTAATCAACCCTAGTGCAGGCGGGACACACTTGCGAATTCAAGAAGGGGAGGCTGAGTCCTCACAAAATCACCTGCGATGGGAGAAGACACTGACTCAGAAGACCCCAGCAATACGGAGGAGGCAGGAGCAAAGGCCATCCCTTGATCTCCTGGGCCTTTAGGACACAACATCCAGACGAGGCAACCATTGTCCTGAGTGTCTCCTAAGCCTGGATTTCAAACTGCCCAGCACTGCTGCCCCCATAAATACTGGCTATGTCTCAGAGTGCCGAATTCCAGAAGCCCAAATGGTGACGGCCTCTTGCTCCAAAGACTCACACAACAATCTCAGGAGACCTGGGTCCTAGGTGGGACCTCAGGAAAACTAGCCATCTCTCGCCCAGGTGACCAGAGTGACAGGAGTCGGGTAGGGGTGGGGGTGGGGGGAACCACCCTGCAGGGATCCACTGTGGTCCATGGGACACACCAGAAAAAGCACAAGGTCAAAACAGCTGATCAGTCCTAAGAGAGGCTCCGGAGGAGGGCAGGGGTCGGGAGGTGGGGGTGGGTTCCGGAGAAGGGCAGGGGTCGGAGGAAGGCAGGGGTCGGGAGGTGGGGGTGGGCTCCATTTTGTTTTATTTTTGAGGCGAGGCCCCGTGGGCACAGACGGTGAGGCACAAACTAGTCAAATGAATACAGTAACTAGCTGCAGATTTTGAATAATTACCACCACCAAGCAGGAAGGAGATCGGACGGGCACCTCCACACCCTTGACTGCACCGAAGGCTCCTCCTGCCATCCATGACCTCAAAACCCCAAATCCAGAGCACTTCCTCCATGTACAGTGGCTACTTTTTCAGACCAGCTACACACCAGGGACCTCAAAAGGTCGCATCAAAGCCTTAAAACGATCCTGCTGAAGAAACCGCCACTGTCCCCAGTTTACACATGGGGAAACGTCTGAGAGGCACCTTCAAAAATGTCTATGTGAGGCTGGGGAGACAGTACAGTGCTGCCTTCAAAGGATGGAAGGAACTAAGGAAAGAAGGGCAGGAAGGGAGGGAGAGGGGGGAAGAAGAGGGGAAGGGAGGGGGAGGGAGAGGGGGAAGGAGAGGGGAAGAGGGGTGAAGGAGAGGGGAAGGGAGGGGGAGGGGGAAGGGAAGGGGAGGGAGAGGGGAACGGAGGGGGAGGGAGAGGGGAAGGAGAGGGGAAGGGAGGGGAAGAGAGGGGAAGGAGAGGGGAAGGGAGGGGGAGGAGAAAGGGAAGGGGAAGGAGAGGGGAAGGGAGGGGGAGGGAGAGGTGGGAGAAGAGGGGAAGGGAGAGGGGGAAGAGGGGAAGGGAGGGGGAAGGGAGGGAGGAAGAGAATAGGGCAGGAGAAGGAAAGGGAGGGGATGGGGAGGGAGGAGAAGAGGAGGGGAGGGGAAGGAGGGAAAAGAAGGGGAGAGGAGGGGAGGGGAGGGAAACCTAGGTAAAATGCTCTTATAATCCCAGCGCTGAGGGTGCAAAGACAGTGGATCCCTGGGACCCACAAGGGCCTGGCCTAGCCTACTTGGCAGTTCCAGGCCAATGAGATACCCCGCCTGGAAAAAAAAAAAGACAAAAACAAAATGGAGGTAGAGTGTGCCTGAAGACCGGCACCCTCCAGCGCCCACTCTCAGGCCAGCACATGCACACACGCGCACACACACACACACACACACACACACACACACACACACTCACACAAAACAAATACATAAGCTGGTGGTGGTGGCGGCGGTGGCGGCGGCGCACGCCTTCAGTCCCAGCACTTGGGAGGCAGAAGCAGGCGCATCTCCGTGAGTTCAAGGTCAGCCTGGTCTACAGAGCAAGTTCCAGGGCAGCCAGGACTGTTACACTGAGAAACCCTGTCTTGAAAAGTCACAAACAAACAGATTAAAACAAAACAAACACATAAAATCACACAGCACGGCACGTGTGTCAGGAGTCAGTTGACTCCTTCTGCCATGCAGATCATCGCGCTCTGCAGCAAACACTTTTACCCATTAGGCGGCCTCTCTGGCAGCCGCCTTGTGTTTGGAGACTAGGTCTCTCACCAGGACCAGAGGTTCACCAAACAGGCTTCCTGGCTGTCCTGTGAGCCCCAAGGATCCCTGCTCTCCGCCTCCCAACTCTGAAGTTACAAGCACGTGCCACTCTGCCAGCCTTTCACGCGGGTTCTGGGGATTCGACTCAGGTCCTCATGCTTGTAACAGCAAACACTTTACCAACTGAACCTCCAGCCCACCTTTGTTTTTACTTATTTAAACAGTTCACACAAAAACAAAATGAGGCCCAAGAATAAATCTCTCGTCCAGAAGCACGAATGTGTACAGTGTCGTCTGACGGTTGGTGTGTGGCTACCTCAGGAAAGATCAAACCAAATTTCCAGCAGGAAGGTGGAAGCTGCAGGCGGACCTTCACCTGTGACCTTCATGTCGAAAGGGGCCACAAGATTTCTGTCTCTTGCTAGACGCCTGAGGCCGGGCTGCAGGTCTTGCAGAGGGCCTGATCTCCGCCGATGGGTGTGTCTGCCGGGCATCTGAAAACTTTACAGTAAATGGTGACTCATCTATGGAAGCCACTGCAGATACCACCGTGTAATAAGCCGAAATGTGTTCCATCCACATGAAAGAGAAGCGCCGAGCACAGGGCTGAGTGTTTGAGTCAAACTGAGACCCCTGTGTACCACCACACTCCCCAGCATCCAGCGTGAAGTTATCTAACGCCGGGGACTCAGGCAGAAGGAGGGGGGCCTCTAAGGAAGGCTCAAATTCATAAACACACAGATGCCGTCAGTTCTCCTCATGCTAAGTCTCTGTACGTGTAAGTTCCACAAGTCCTTATGGTCCCCTGCCATGTCAGCCACTGCCCCAAATACCAAAGAACAAACAAGATTCTTCCCTCCTGGAGATGGGAGTCCCTGAACAGCTGCTCTCAGTATACTTCCTCATGACCCAGTAAGTTCTCATTTAACAGCTCCATCTTACAAAAAGGGAAACTGAGGCAAAGAGAAATTAGGAAAGTCACCCAAGATCACAGCGAGCACCCACAGCCACTCTCCTGTTACTCTGAAGCGGGGGCTGTCTCTACCGCTCAGTGCAAAGAAACAGAGGCCAGTGGACTCGGGTATCAAGGAGTCCAGGGCCTAGTGGGGGCACCGACAGTAATGGGGTCCTCTCAGAGAGGGAGTGTTTGTGAGTTGCAGATAGTAAACGGCGGCTGGGGTATATATGGACATCTTCCTGAAAGAAGAGCATGGCAGTCGGGTGGAGAGGATGCCAGAAACAGAAACGCCTGGGTACCCACCCCAAGTTCACAATCATGTGGAATGGAGTCTCACAATGTGATCTTACTTAGAAACAGGGTCTCGGCAAAGGGAACTGGTATATAACTCCTCTTGAGCTCGTTCTTTTTTAACGTTGTTCATGCATAGAAATATGGTGTGCAAGCAGTATGTACAAATGCTTCGAATGTGTGTGGACACACGCGTGCTGTGCTCAGCAGAGGTTGACACCAGGTGTCTTTGTCAATCACTCTCCATTTAGTCACTGAGGCAGGGTATCAAACATAAGGACCGCCTCAGGAATTTGCAGGTCACCCTTGCACAGGGGCCATGCTAATCTCTGTATCATTCCAATTTTATCGTATGAGCTGCTGAGGCGAGCCACAGCTGCTGTACTTAAGAGAAAACAGAAACACATAGGAGTGCATGCAAATGCAAACACACACACACACACACACACACACACACACACACACACACACACCACACATACACACACACACGAGGGGCAGGCAACTTGTGTTTCTACAAGCTGAAGAGTACCAAGGACTACAGGAACTGAGAGCGAGGTGTAGACAGACCTTTTCCTGCCCAGGCCTTGATTTCAAGCATCCAAAACTGTAAAAGACTCATCCGGCCTGAGGCGCTCTGCTAGGGTAGCCTTAGGAAGGAAGCTAAGAGAAGGTAAGTGCCCGACAGATGTCCAGTTGAGCTGATGATCTGGACTCCACCCTGCAGGCTGCTGGCCAGCGCCTGAGCAGCAGCAGAAAGGAGTGCATTCCAGTTTTCAGTGTGTTTTATAATTGGAGCATCCTTCAAATCCACACAGTCCACTCCTGTAACTGTCTTTGCCCGCCCACATCCTTCTTGTTGGCACATCCCCGCTTAGGGCCGCAAGCACTGAAGGGAACATCTGTTTGCAGACAGTGGCTGACTTCAGCAGGGGACATTCTTCTGACTAGACGCTCCCACCTACCACACGGGCTGCTCAAACTCCACGTGTCCAAAGTAAGCTCAGTTCAACATCCTCACACATCTCACTCACTCCCGGCTCCCGATCTTTGTTGGTTGTGCTCTGAGCATCTAGTCACCTCATCAAAGGCTTGGGGGCTCACCCCACATTCTCTCCACCACCACCCCATACACACATACCGTCTTGTATTCTGTACATGGCCCATTCTAGTTATTTTCCACCCAGGGTCACTATTGTGA
Source organism: Peromyscus californicus insignis (assembly GCF_007827085.1). Taxonomy (NCBI): domain Eukaryota; kingdom Metazoa; phylum Chordata; class Mammalia; order Rodentia; family Cricetidae; genus Peromyscus; species Peromyscus californicus. The sequence goes on along the minus strand of NW_026294491.1, from coordinate 62,182,110 downwards.
CCCATCCTGGGTTTTCATGTCCTCCTCCCTCTCCCCCTACACCACCACCTCGTTCAGCCACAGTCAGAAACGCAGCTTTCAGAGGCACACATCCAGAGACATCACGCCAGTCTGGGAACCTCTGGGGACTCACAGTGTTTGGTCAAGCAAGAGCCCCACCCAACCTGCTTTCTCAGTCCTTCCTACTCAAGACACCTCCTTCCACCATGCAGATCCTGCCTTCTCCCTGTTCCCCAACCTGATCCCACCTCCCGGTCCCAGGAAAGCATCCAAAATTCAATTAACCACGGTAGGACTGACACTTTCCCATCTGGGAGATTACCGCTCAGGACCTTCGTATCAGTCCAGAATGAAGTGCTGGGAACAGCAGCTGGCTCATAACTGGCTGGAACTCCAGCTCCAAGGAACCCGACCCTCTCTTTGGGGGCACCTCACATGTGGCATTCACACAGACACACACACAAGTTTCACATACATACATATATATCACAAATAAATCTTTTTTTTTAAGTAGTGTGGGGGATGTGACTGAGCTGGTAGAGTGTCTTCCTAGTGTGTGTGAAGCCCTGAAGTGGGTCACCAGTACTATATCAAATAAGTGTGGTGGCACACGCCTGTAATCCCAGCGCATGGAAGATGGAGGGAAAAGGATCAGATGTTCAAGGTCGTCCTCATCTATATAGTGGGTTCAAGGCCAGCCTAGGTTACATGAGACCCTGCCTCAAACTGAGACGCTTCGGCCCTGCAGACAGATAGGAGCACTGTATTTTCAACCGTTCCCAGTGAACGCCAGCAAAGAGAGCCGTTCCTTGAGGTGGACTACCCCAGCTGCAGACTCGAGTGAAGGGCAGACACTCTTACAGCTGTGCTCAGAGCCCCCAGTGTCACCTTCCGGGGTCCGTCATCAGCACCGTATCATGGAAGGAAGAGTGAGGCCCTGGGGGCCGGGAATAGTGACTCAGTCTTTCTTCTTGGAAAAGGCAGGAATCAAGGACCACCCAAGCCATGTCTCTGTGGAGGCTTGAACAGAATGGCCCCCATAGGCTCGTATATTCGAGTGCTTGGTTCAAAGTCGGTGGAACTGTTTGGGAAGGATTAGGAGCTGTGGTCTTGTGGAGGGAGTGTGTCCCTGGGGTGTGGGTGGGGCTCTGAGCTTTCAAAATCCCACACCATTCCCAGGCAGTGTCCTCCTCCCCCTTACTCCCGCAGATCGGATGTAAGCTCTCAGCTACTGATTAGGCGCCTGCCTGCTGCCCGCCTGCCCGCCTGCCCGCCTGCTGCCCGCCTGCCTGCCCGCCTGCCCGCCCGCCTGCCTGCCCGCTGCCCGCCTGCCCGCCTGCTGCCCGCCCGCCCGCCTGCTGCCCGCCCGCCCGCCTGCCCGCCTGCTGCCCGCCTGCCTGCCTGCTGCCCGCCCGTCCGCCTGCCCGCCTGCTGCCCGCCTGCCTGCTGCCCGCCCGGCTGCCCGCCTGCCTGCCTGCCCGCCTGCCCGCCTGCTGCCCGCCTGCCCGCCCGGCTGCCCGCCTGCCTGCCTGCCCGCCTGCCCGCCTGCTGCCCGCCTGCCCGCCTGCTGCCCGCCCGCCCGCCCGCCCGCCCGCCTGCCCGCCCGCCTGCCTGCTGCCCGCCCGCCCGCCTGCCCGCGCCTGCCCGCCTGCTGCCCGCCCGCCCGCCTGCCCGCCCGCCCGCCCGCCTGCTGCCCGCCTGCCTGCTGCCCGCCTGCTGCCCGCCTGCCTGCCTGCCTGCTGCCCGCCCGCCTGCCCGCCCGCCCGCCCGCCCGCCTGCTGCCCCGCCCGCCCGCCTGCCCGCCTGCTGCCCGCCTGCCCGCCTGCTGCCCGCCTGCTGCCCGCCTGCCTGCTGCCCGCCCGGCTGCCCGCCTGCCTGCCCGCCTGCCTGCTGCCCGCCCGGCTGCCCGCCTGCCCGCCCGGCTGCCCGCCTGCCCGCCCGCCCGCCCGCCTGCCTGCCCGCCCGCCTGCCCGCCTGCCCGCCTGCTGCCCGCCTGCCCGCCTGCCTGCCCGCCTGCCCGCCTGCTGCCCGCCTGCCCGCCTGCCTGCCTGCTGCCCGCCTGCCTGCCTGCTGCCCGCCTGCCTGCCTGCTGCCCGCCTGCCCGCCTGCTGCCCGCCTGCTGCCTGCCCGCCTGCCCGCCTGCTGCCCGCCTGCCATGCTTCACCCCCTGACAGCCATGGACTCTAACCCTCAGGAACCACGAGCCCCTAAATGAAATGTTTCCTTTTATAAGTTGCCTTGGTCACGATATTTTTGTCATTGCAATAGAAAAGTAATAACTGAGACAAATAGGGACAGAGAACATGGTTCACTCAGCCCTGAGACACAGTGTCTCATCAATGTGTGTCGGGGTGAAGGTAGCTTGGATCCCCTCCTGTGGGACTCTCTAGGCCTCTCACTCCTGTCCTCACCTGAAAAAAAACAAGAAAAATTGGCCCTGCCTAAGAAGAGTTGTATCAGGAAGAGATAAAACGATGAACACACGGTGTTCTGACTCTGCCCGTGACTGTCTTTTTTTTGCTGGGAAATGAACCCAAGGCCCCTCATGGGCCAGCAAGGGCTCTACCACTGAGCTACCATACCAGCCCAAGAGAAGGTCTTGTCCTCCTGAGTCCTGACTGCAGGTCTGAAATGGATGGGCACAGACTTTGCTTACCCTTCATAGGCTGCAGCCCTCTCAAGGGGATTCCCAGTGGTTCTGCAGGCTGTCTTTTCAGGGGTGTGTCTACACCCCCCTCTCTGTTGCCACACAGAAGCAGCTGGCCCCGCTTGGAACCCCAGATATTTGCGGCAATGGGGACAAAATGAGAAAGTGAGGACTTACTCTGCCTGCGGAACTAACTGCCTTAACGAAAGCCCAGAGTCCCTCTGATCTCTTATGTGGGTATCACTGCGACCTCTTCTAAGGTGGAGACAGGCTAAAGAAGAGATACGTGATTCGCCCAAAACCACACGGCAATGCAGTGACTCAAATCCAGCTTTTTGTGGATGCCCGGTGCCCAACGTTCCCTTCGCTGCCAGGATTTTCCCCACCTTTCTGCTAAAAACCTCAATATGGGTCACTAAGATGGCCCGGTGGGTAAAAAGCCTTGCTGCCGAGCGCGACCACCTGAAGTCCGTCCTTGAGACCCACATGCCAGGCAGACAGACGTTGTCCTCTGACTGTTATAGAATGCTATTGCATGTGCTTATTCCATACACATGCAAAATAATAAATAATTTTAAAATAAAATTATTAAATTAAACTGCAATATGTAACAATCACAATTTTACTGCAGAGGACATTAATTAAATGACTTTTAAATTAAAACTTCATTGTAAAGAACTTGAAAAAGCCAGCATTATGCAGCTGTATCAGCCAGACCCAAAGTCTCTAACTCAACGAACACTGAGTTATAGTTGATATGGCCACAGGCTCTGGGCTTTCCCAGGTTCTCACGAGTGCCTCTACCTAGGAAAGGACCGGACAGGACAAGCCATCTAGGAAGAGGATGGGCAACCTACGGGTCTACCGTCAGTCGTCCTAACATGCCCTGATTCCACACACTGACGCTGCTTCCCTTTGGTTCTTCCATCAGGGATAAGTTAGCTTCTTCCTCTTTGGGGTTGTCTCTGGGAGGCTTACTCCCCCAAAAGCAAAAATACTGGTCAAGCGGTTCAAAGGCTGCCGTGATTCTTGTGGTCATGACACTGTCCTGAAAAGCTGGCTCCACTCTTCAGCCTTGAAGGAGGAGGTACCCATTTTCCTTCCTACTGGCCTCAAGGGTAGGTTTCGTAAAACTGACCCAAGCCGAGTCACCTTTATTCCCAGCACTCCAGAGGCTTAAGCAGGCAGATCTCTTCGAATTCAAGACCAGTCTTGCCCAGATATCAAGTTCCAGGACAGCCAAGGCTATATATCAAGACCCTGTATCAACAATAATAATAACAACAACCACCCAATTACAACTATTGTTCCAAGCCCAATGAAACACTACCACTGAGTCGGTTGAAGCTCCATCTTTTGTAGTTAGCAATTTTACCTTACATTTCTTCCGCACATCTGTTTATTATCTGGACTTCATACGAAATTCTCTTTCCCCAGGCTGACTGGGTCACCAATTATGCACCTGCCTTCACTGTCTGTATCATTCTGTGCATAATTCTCACAGTGTGCCTTATCCATGGGTTATCACAACTGTTTCCTCATCCATTCCTTTCCCCCTTTACACAATTCTACTTATTTTGATTTTATTATTATTTATTTTTGAACCATGGTCTCATGTAGCTCAGGCTTGCCTAAACTCCAAATGTCACCTTGACCTCCTGATCTCCACCTGCTGAGTGCTAAGTCTGCAGGCATGCCCCACCTTACCTAGTTTTGATTTTATCATTTTTAAGAAATCTTATTCTTTTACTAGGCTGGCCTCAAACTCAGAGATCTGGCTGACTTTGCCTCCCAGTTGCTCAGATTAAAGGTGTGCACCACCATGCTTGGTATTAAAGATTTTCAAACACAGCTTCTTTTCACACCAAATATTCGCTTCCCATTGGTCAGCTCTGTCCTAATATGGTACAGCTCCAGTGCCTCCCACTCGTCTGTCTGGTCAGCTTCGGGACCCTGATGCTTTCAAAAGGCCCTCTGGGGTCTTCTGGGAAAATCAGGGACACCAGCTGTCCCTGGCTCACATTACCGTAGCCTTTCAGGCTTCATGGCTCTCCCTGGAGCTCCACTGTCGGCCATGAGCTCAAAGCATCAACTTTAACCCCTGTAACTTCTACGGACAAGCAGCCACAGTGCTGCCTGCCATCTTCTTTGAATAGAAATTGCGTCATTCGTAAACAGCCGTATTTTTATCTCTCCCTTCCCCATGCCAATCCCTCTAGTATTTTTTTCTTTCTGTTTTGTTCCTATATTGTCATGACAAGCCTCTGTTAAAGAAGAGCTGAGATAAGGGCTCTGGGCTTACTTCCTGTTTCTCTCCTTTAGAAGCAGCCTCTATGGAAGGCTGTGTGACCAGATCACACACAGACCTTTCCTCGGTGCTGGGGCAGATTCTCTGACACGCCTGTTTTAATGTTATGATACTTAATACTGCAGATATCATGGGTCTTCAGTACTTTCCTGCATTCAGTGAGACCGAATTCCTTCATCCATCAAACTCTTGGTGAGTCTCAGTTACCATATCGGGTTCCGTCCCGACATCTAGGTCTTCAACTTGCAGAGTTTCTTTCTGCTAACACTAGCCTGTGTTGAGTCGGACTTAACTTCCTGGGATAAGCCTTATTTAGTAATGTCTCAAGACTTCAATTTTTAATCTAACCTCACTTTGTTGTTAGGTTTTGGGATAGTGTCTAAACTGCACAATCAGTTGAGGATGGCCTTGAACTTAGGATTCTTCTGCCTACACCCTCCAAGTGCTAGGATCACAGGCAGGGTCCACCATGCCTGGCTTATGCAGTCCTGGAGCTAGAACCCAAGGTTTCATGAATGCTAGGCAAACACTACCAACTGAGCTACATCCCCAGCCTTACCTTTCATTTGGGAGAGGAGTGTGATACAGAACCGTATGTAGCCCAGGCTGGCCCGGAACTGATCCGTCTGCACCATTCATGTGCTTGGATTACAGGTGTTCAACATCACACCCAGCTTCAACACTGACTTTCAAACTTGATCTTAGCCAAAAGGCCGAGAAGACGTGTAAGACTTGTCTGGATTGATTTTTTACTTTTTTATAAGAACTTAAATCTGACCTGGCGGTGGTGGTGCACGCCTGTGATCCCAGCACTCAGGAGGCAGAGGCAGGCGGATCTCTGAGAGTTTGAGGTCAGCCTGGTCTACAGAGTAAGTTCCAGGGCAGCCAGAGCTGTTACACAGAGAAACCTTGTCTCAAAAAACAAAACCCCAAAAACAAACAAACAAAGAACTTAAATTTGTTAGGTGACTTTAAAATTTACATAGAAAAGCTATTGAGACATGAACCTTCTGGATGCACCTCAAATGTTACCTCCTCTGTGACGGCCTCCCGATCCCCACCTTTCTGAAGTAGTAAAGTTCCTTCACGGGGACTTTAAAATAACCAAATGACCAGGTACCTGAGTCCCCCTCAAAACTCCCTTGGTGCCCTGAGGAGCAGCATGAACACCTCGCCAGCGCGGAGCAACATGGCCAGCGGCTGGTCGTTACTCTGCTAACATTTCCCGAAGCTGTCGGGCCACCCCTTTGTGCACTCCTTTAGTTCATAGATGATTTTTTGAGGCTGTGTTTTGTTCTGGGCTCTCTGTCTGGCAAGGTCTCGTGTAGCTCAGGCTGGTCTGGAACATGTGATGAGGCGGAGGTGGCCCTTGCTCTCCTAACCGTCTGCCTCCCACCCTGGGTTCTGAGACTGTGTTCACGGGCCACTTTCCCTGGCCAGCCTGTGTTCACACATGAACTTAGTCTGTGATTTGCTTCTGACTCAGGTCTACGCCTGAGCAGAGGAGCTGAGCGGTGGCAGGCAGACCTCCCGCCATGGGATGGGACTGGCAATCTCTAGATAGGACTTTTGTTTCACTGCGGTTTTAGGAAAAGGGGACAACACAGGATAGAGCTATGAATGGTCCCAGTAAGTGCCCCAAACCAGCCCAAGTGGCTCGCAGCAACACAGAGGTAAAGGAACCATCTATCAAGACGACACCACGGCCACAGCAGAGCAGGGCTCCTAACCCACGGGCTATGGACACACACACTGTGCAACCACTCTCCAAAGGGTAGCCTTGAGGTCCAGCTGGGGTAAATAATTAACCCAAGAGTCATAGGGCCAGCAAGCGGATGGACTAGCACTGAAACCAGTGCCCTCTCACCACACACCTGTATCCCTGACAGAGGGTAGGCAGGGCCAGGACCTGGATACCCAGCACCGCAGCAGAACAGGAAGCCACACAGGCCCTCTGAGTAGAACCAGAACTTAGAGAAGGAAATAGGACGCAGAGTAGAGCGGCGGCGGCGTCTCGGCCAGGATCCCAGCCGGAAAGAATCGCAGTCTCCACTTCCTCAGACCAGTCTGCCGGGGCTGAGCTACAGGAAGTAATTGCGGGGCTGTCCACACCCAAGATGTCACAGGCTGGGTCTGGGTACGTAGGCCTCTCAGATCCGCAGACCCTAAGGGAGATCTGTGTAGGCACGCAGGCAAGCAGGCTTCTCACTGCCGTGGGCATCTCCACCCACACTCAGAAGTGGAACATGGCCTCGATGCATGGGAAATCTCAGCCTGGGATTTCCTTACCAGCTAATGAACAAGGGATGGACCAGATGGCTGCTACAGGCACTGTGGATTCTGTCCATAAACCCTAAAAGTACAATTTAAGTGAAGGGTTCTGTGGTCAACAGACAGGCTATATATATACATGCACACGTACCTACGTGTTCATTCCATGCCTTGTTTCCTCCCCTCGTCTCTTTTCTGAGAGCTAGTCTTGGGCAGGTATCAACCTAATATATCCCTTTTTAATTTGATTCTCTGTTTGTTCAGCTGACTGATTTTAGTTATCTGAATCAGGACACCATGTAGCTCAGACTGGTCTTAAACTGGCTCCACTGGCCACATTAGCCAAGGGTGAGTTTTAATTCTTGATCCTTCTGCCTCCGTCTCCCAAGTACTGAGATTACAGGCATGCACCACCACGGTATCATCTCAAGAAAAGCAATTTAGGGCCAGGGAGATGCTCCCTTGCTATGTATGAATGAGGACCAGAAGTCAAGATCCCCAGCATCACATAAATGCCTAAACGCCTTGTGGGCATGGTGGCCTGCTTGTAATTCCAGTGCTCAGGAAGACAGAATCAAGGGATTGATTGCCTTGAGCAAGCCAAGTAGCTACACTAGGCAGATCCATGAGCTCCGGTTCAAGTGAGAGACACTGCCTTGGTATGTAAGGCGAACAGCAATTAAGGAAGACACTCGGGGTCAACCTTCAGCCTCCACATACAGGCTTCATTCTCATGGGAACACCCATACACACACACACACACACACACACACACACACACACACACACAATCTTAATTAACTAAATGTATATTATGATCCAGTTCATACAACTATTAAAAAACTACCACCAAATACTTGCCCTCATGTGTGCAAAGGACATCACTATTTTCCATTCTTCACTTCACTATGTGTCCGATCCACTAGGTTGATTTACTGACCCTCTAATGGTCCACAGGTCCAGCTATTATTAGCCTTTCTCTTAGGGATGGATATTTATACCGATGTCTTTCACTTTACACTATCACAGCAACATCCCCTGAACACTGCACATGCAGGAGAATTTTCCTCCAGGGCAGGCACCTAAGTCTGGAATGGCTAGGTGCTGGGATACGGGCTTTTAAGATCTGGATAAATAGCATGGTTTCCACCTTTCCACCCAGTGACATCCATTCGCTCTCACCAGCAATGTGGGAAACGGCTTTTTACCAAATCGGTGTGTTATCAAGCACGTCCATCTTTTTTGATCTGATAGGTTACGAATGCCCTCCTGTCGAGGTTCTGACACATGGCATCATGTGACAGTCTATGCATCTCCAAAGCCCGAGGAAACTTTACACTGTTTTCCCTGCAGATTTATGCCCATGCTCTTCATATATTTTTTGGTAAGATTAGTGACCCCTTTATTTCCCAGAGCTCTTTGTATGCTAAGAAAATGGACTCCTTCGAGACAGATCGCAATTTTTTCTCAGACTGTCATCTTTTGATGTCATTTGGTTTGCTTTTTTTTCACAATAAAAAAAAATCCTATTGATCTTGTATTCTATGGCTTATACTCCAGTATCAAATTTAGGAGGGAATTTCTAAGATGATAGAACATTTTTCTGATTTTTTTTTTAAGACAAAGTCTTATGTAGCTCAGGTTGGCCTGGTCTAGAAGCTGCTATATAGCTAAGAATGCTCTAGGAAGTTCAGATCCTGCCTCCCCGAGTCTGAGATTGTAGGCTTGAGTCACCACACCGGGTTTACGCAGTGTGGGGAGGCCAGCATTCTGACGCCCGAGCTTCATCCCCAGTCTCCTCATGGGATTTTAATACGGCACCTCCTGCTTGCTGCCTCAACACTAGCAAAACTTTGGCTACTGGCTTGACAAAAGTCTACCTTTCTCTGTTGAGGAAACACCTAATTATTCCCATAAGAGTTTTTATTGGAAACAGATGTTTAATTTTTTGTCACCTCTTTCCGTATCTTATTTTCTCCTCAGATACTGTAATATGACAAATGCTTACTTCTAGAGACCCTAACACTGCCCTATCCTCAAATTCCCATTCAGAAGCCCACATAACTACACAGCTCCCTCCCTGGGCAGCTGGATTCTGTCTGCTCACTGTATTGTTGGGGCTTTGAGTCTCAGCTTGCAAAACGGAAATCCCTCTGCAGTGGAGCACGCACACTCCTGACATATAGTGGTGCTCTGCCTTCATACAAGGAATCCAAGTGTTCCCGCTCTGCTCCAGGACCATTTGAATGGCGTCAAAAATCACCTGCAACTTCAACATTCATCTGGTCCTGGAACTATTTTAAGGGATAGGTCTTGGTTTTGTTAAGTTTCTCCACATCTTCTACAGTAATTGGCCTGTTTACACTGTGTTCTATTTTGGTATCATTTTTAAAATTAAAGAACATGTACTTTCATAATTCATAAATAATTTCTAAACACAGCAAGATTCCTCCAGACTCACTCGAAGAAGCAAATTACAGCCTGTACCCCAAACCTTACTAGGACAATGCCAAATCAGCCTGGCTCCTGAGTCCTGCATCCCTGTCCCCACCACGCTTCAGGCCTCTTTTTTATTACCATGAGATTCATACGAAAAGAGTAGGGAAGATTTGTAACAAGCCAGGAACATCCTCCAGAGAAACATGGGGCCCAGTACTGCCGCCCTGACTGTGCTGGCCAGTTTTCACGTCCACTTGACACAAGCCAGAGTCATTTTGGAACAGAGAACCTCAGTTGAGAAACGTCTCCATCAGACTGGCCTATGGGCACACCTGGGGTGCACTTTCTTGACTGATGTCTGCTGTGGGAGGGGCCAGCTCACTGTGGGCAGGCACCCCTGGGCTAGTGGTCCTGGGTGCTGTAAGAAAGCAGGCTGAGCAAGCCATGAGCAACAAGCCAATAGGTAGTATTTCTCCGTGGTTCTACATCAGTTCCTGGCTCCAGGTTCCTGCCTTGAGTTCCCTCCCGACTTCCCTTCATGACGGAGTGTCACCAATAAGCAAACAAACCTGCCTCAGCCATCAAGGAAGGACTGCACAGAGCCACTCACTTTCCCGCCTGTTATTAACTCCAGGGCGGCCCTTCAGCTGCTTCCAGGCTCCCGTCATCTCTCTTTTAAAAAATGTAAAATACGTGTGTGTGTTTGTGTGTGTGTGTGTGTGCATGTGTGTGTATATATGTGTAAGTGCATATGTGTGTGTGTGTGTGTGTGTGTGTGTGTGTGTGTGTGTGAGAGAGAGAGAGAGAGAGAGAGAGAGTGAGAGAGAGAGAGAGAGAGACTGTGAGCACGCAAGTGCTGCAATGCACACACTCTGGTCAGAGAACAACTTTCAGGGGTCAGCCCTCTCCTCCCGCTCCAGTTCCTGGTGATCACACTCAGGTTATAAGGTGTGTTTCCCCACCCCCCACCTCTCTGACACCAGCAGCCTCCAGGACAGGGGGACCTACAAGTGTTCACTCACCACACCCCTTCCCGAGGTGAAATGCTTGGTACACATGGACTCGGTCAACAGAACGAAGAGTGAGAGCCTGTCCACGAGAACAAACACCCAGAAAACAATCCCAGAAGGCCCTGCGCAACAGAGCACTGTGGAAGCATTGTGAGACCAAAGTGCCCACAGTCGGGGAATGCTCTAGAGGCCCTTCTGGCAGGGGGATACGTCCAACACTGAAGGCTGCATCTGCCTGGCTAGAGAAGGTAAGGTTCCAGATAAGCCTGCTACATGCGGGCTCGGGAGCCACACACAGAGCTGGCCATGGAAACCACTGAGGGCTCCTGTGCAGGAAGGGAACAGGAAGAAGGTGGTAATTTGGTCACACTCCCTACACTCTATGATGCCAGGCTTGTATTCAAAGAAATGACTAGCTGTGCCAAGAACCTGGGTGAGCCAGGGGTGCGTAAAACCACAGCCCTGGGCTGTTGCCACGAGTGAACTGCAGACACACACACACACACACACACACACACACACACACACACACACCACACCATACACACACACACACACACACACACACACCACACGTACACACACACACATTCCTGGCTTTAATGACAGGCTGCAGACAGGAATCACACAGTTGTTTTGTACTACACAGTCAAAACCACACCGTCACCCAGCCTGTTAACTTCAGGGGCCATCTGTGCTAGCCCCGAACTTCTCCCTAGTGAAGTGTTCCTGACCACCCTGTCAAAGGCAGGTTCTGGCTGGGGCGATGGCTCCATCTGTAAACTGCTCACAGCATATAAGCACCAGGACCTGATTTCAATTCTCCAAAGCCCATATAAAAATGTCTGGGGCCATGGCACTCACTGGCAAATCTCAGCGACGGGGAAGCCCTGTCATGAGGACTCCTTGGGCTCAGTCTACAGGAGTTGGTGAGCTCCAGATTCGGTGAGAGACCATGTCTCAAAAGTTAAGGTGGAGAGTGGCTGAAGACACCACCAGCATTGACTGACCTCTGACCTCCACACGTGTGTGCACACAGGCACACACACAGAGGAAAATTCCGAGTGGACTATTGTGGATGTGGACCCAGCCTCTGTATCTCTTTCTAAGCACCTCCTGTCATGCTACCTCGGGATGGCAAAGGACTAGATGATTCTGAGATTACAAGTCATGAGCTGAGAGAAAACTAGAGGCCGTGGGGCTTACAAGGCAGGAGGAAATAAGGAGAGATCCTACAGCAGAGTACACAAATGAATCCACACACTCTGTGTTTACTGGGAGGCCAGTCACTAACAGACAGGACAGCCTGGAGTCATCAGTGAGGAGGAACCACCCCCTAGATTTCACAACTACCATCTAATTACTTTCACAGAACCATTCAAGCAGCCCTAAGCCAGATCCTTCAAAAGCTGATGCCAGGATTAAATCATAAAGCCCTAAAGTGTCATGTCATTAGCCTTGATAAGGAAGAAAAACAAACCTTGAACAGCCATCCACCTGCCTTTCCACCCAGGTTCACCCTGAAGTTCAGGTTCAAAGGAAAACACTCTTAAGTAGACAATGTGTCGTTAAGGATGGGCCAGTCCAGAGAAATCTATCTGAAGGTCCGAAAGATGCTGGAAACTGATAAGACCTGCCATGGTCTCTTTTTAAATGAGGGAGAAGCAGCTATGTGCACAGGGGTGCAGTGCCCACGGAGGCCAGAAGAGGGTGTCAGAGCCCCTAGAGATGGAGTGCCAGGCAGTTGCGATGCCTGATGTGATGCTGGGAACCTAGCTTGGGTCATAGGCAGGGGCGGCATGTGCTCTTAACCGCTGGCCATCTCTCCAGCCCTGCTCCTCCAGCAGCTTCTTTCCTGTCTCATCTCCGAGAGTGTGGGGAAGATGGAAAAGACTTCTTCTCCCCACTCCTTCTGCAGAGGCCCCGATCCCTAAAGTTCCTTGCCTAGACAGTGGTGGACTCTGAATCAGATGGCTTATGTTTCAAGCCTCTCACCTATCGCCATGGTGATAAATTATGCAAATGATGGGTCTACAGAGGTAACCGTCACAGTGCATGTCCCCAAACAGACCAGACCTCACACTCATATGACCCACAGAATTACGCCTTGCATGGCAGCAGATCAACACACACTGAGTGGCTAATGTGTGCAGAACCCCAGCAGCCTCCCTGAACTCGAGGGGTTGGAAGAAAATGAGGTGTCATTCGTGCTCACATAGCAACCAGATGTTCCAGATGTTCAGTTCCCTGATGACTGGTACTCAGCAGGATAGAGAATCTCCCACACCCATTAACTAATGACAGCTCTTCAATGGACAGTGGGCCATTGGCTCTAAATGGACAGAAGGCTGAGGGCAGGCTCTGTTAGCCACTCCATTGCTGACTAAGCAATACTAAAGAAAGAATTAATCTGTCCTCCAGAAGCCAGGCTAAGTCATCCACCCCAATCACTCGGTTCATTTTAAAGCGGGGGCCAGAGTTCAGGCCCCTGCACTAACCAACCAGAAGCTATTTTAACTGAATCACTAACCCTTCAGCTCACTTTGGAGCCCCCTGTGAGATCAGAACTAAACACTGACGCTTCAGCGCAGCGGGGGTGCCTCAGCTGAGAGGGAGTCCGCCTAGCACGCAGAAAGTCCTAGGTTCAGTCCCCAGCACCACATAAGGTTGGCTTGTTGGATTTGTGCGTGGAGGCAGAAAGATCCCGGGTTCAAAGTCATCCTTGACCACACAGGGAGCTTGAGGCTGGCCTGGGCTGCATGAGACAGTGTCTCATTAACAGTAAGAAGAAAGTAGCCCTTCTTTGTTCTTTATTCCCCAAGAACCACCACTTCATCCAATGTGCAGCTCCCTCCTTCTCTTGACAAAGAAGCACATTAGCCCACTTGAAGGCAGGCCCCAGGTCTACGCTGCAGAAAACTGCAAAAAACGGATCAAAGGCATGCCATGTGCCCTCTTCAGGACTCAGCTTACAAGCCAGGAGTGGTGAGTGCAATGGTCTCTAAGACCCGCTCCACCTTGAAATACAATCAGTAGACATTTCCCTTTGCAGTTGGAGAGAAAAGCTCCCCAGCCACGGCCCCTGCCTCGTCCTGCACGGGGAGGATGGGCCTGGCCAGGAAACAGATAAGAAGCTGCAGTCCCAGACGCCCACCAATCGCCTGCACGGACAGCCTGCGCTGCGCCGGCCCACACAGGAGGAGGAACACCAGCACCCAGCTGTCCCTCGAACGCTTGCCAGGAAGAAATCTCCATCAAAGTTTTCTGTTGCTTCGCAGCATTATTTTCTTTTTAATGTCTTTTTTAAATGCTGTAAGTCACAAGATGAATTCATTACAGATAATCAAAAACATTTTATTTTTAATAACTTCTTTAAATCATAAAGTGAGTGTCTGTTTGCTACAGAGAAGTCAAGAACTTATTAAAAGAAAATCCCACTTATAAACAAATCTAAACTTATTCTGTTAATTATGCCACATTCCAATTGAGAACCTAAGTCACTGGGGGGTTGGAAATGACCTTCTAGACTGCACTGGTTAAGACCTAGGCTATGTCATGAGAGACCACAGTGACCTGGTCAAGTCTTTCCCTGGGATAGAAGAGGGCTTATCTCCGTGTCCTGGGCAGGTGGCCACCCACCTCCACCCCAGTCCTCCCCACTTTCCAGCTCTTTCTGGTAGCCTGGGCCTTTGCAGAGAGAGCAAGCTCCAAGAGTTCTCCCTGCACCAGAGGGCGGGTTTATATAATGGAGCTTTTAAATTATGATTACTACAGCTACTGCGGCTGTAGTTAGTGCTGCATACGCCACAGCGTGCAGGCAGGAGAGAGCGGCATCGTGCCCCGTGGAGTGAGGGCCTCCCTCGTTTCTGTGACTGAGTTTCATACTCCAGGCTAGCTGGCAAGTCTCCGGTCTCTGCCTCCCATCTCTCAGTAGGGACACTGGGACTACCTTTGTGTGCCACCACATCTAGCCTTTTTATGCAGGTTCTGGGGATCGAACTTCTCGTGACAGGCTTGTAGGGCAGGCACTTTTACCCACTGGGCAATCTCTCCAACCTCACGAACAAGCTTTTGTGAGTTTAACTCAGGTTCAATTTCAGGCTCAGTCTCTCACATGCTCCCTGACCCTAAGAACATCTCTTGGCCTCTCTGAACGTAAACCTTCCTCATCTCCAAGATGAGAACAATTACTTGTTCCAAACAGTTGTTTCGAGGCTTTTGTTTTTAGATAGAGTGACTCCATGTGCCTAGGCTAGTCTCAATCTTGTCATCCTCCTGCCTCAGAGCCACCCAAATTATATATGTACACTACTATGCCTGGCTTGTTATGAAATTTAATTGAGAAAATGTATAGACAGAGCCCAACCATGTGCTCAGTAAACAGCAAATACAATTACTGAATGGTAACATGTAGTAAAACTTTCAAATGTTCTCCACACTTGCTCCCACCTGGAAATGTTCCTTGGGGCTGGAGAGATGGCTCGGCAGTTAAGAGTACCGGCTGCTCTTGCACAGGACGCAGGTTCAGTTCCCACCACGCCATATGGTGGCTCCCAACCATCTATTATTCCAGTTTTAAGAGACTTGACACTTTTGGCCTGTCAGAACATTGCATGCATGCTGTACACATACACACGTGTACACAAACACGTGTACACATACAATAATGAATAAACCTTTAAAACTGTAGAAAGGTGGCCCTTTAGATCACGACCTAGCATACAGCTACACAAACATACACACACATATATAAAAGCAGAGAATTACTGTGGAGAGACAGTGCCGAGCCACGTGTATCTGGTCTACTCCAGGGTTTTCCTCGTCTATTTTTTTTTTCTGTTCCAGTTCATTTTCTCTTCACTGTTGATCTGCTCACGAGTCTGATTATACCACCTCCTGGGTGATTACAAAGCATGGTTTGAAAAGCCCCGATTTATAGTAAATCAAATGCCTTCTACAGCTTCTTTCAAACTGAGCTTCACCTTCTAGACCAGAAAAACGGGGTGGAGGCCAAGATGGCCCAGTGAGTCAAGGAACTTGAAGCCAAGCCTGATGACCTGAGTTCAATCCCCGGGACACAGGTTATGGAAGGGGAGCACTGGCTCCCACACGCACATGGTGGCACACATGTACATGCGCACACACACACACAAACAAAATAAATAAATGCAAAAAGTTAAAACAAAAAGGACAGAAACACCCCTCTCTCCCACACACTAGACCTGCATCTGAAGCATTCCCACCCTCCCAGGCAGCTGTCTGTGAGCTGGTTTCCCAGTTCCCCCCTTTTGTGATCTTGGTGTGTGGATGTATAGCTGGGTGTGACTCGTGAGTGCAGCACAGCTGTGCGTCTGTGCACACATACAGCTCAGAGCGCAGCTTTTGTGAGTCAGTTTTCACCATCCACTTTGATTAGGATCTCTGGTCTTCCTGGCCTTGCCACATAGCCCAGGCTAGCCGGCGCACGCGCTTTGAAGCAGCTCCGGTCTCTGCTTCTCCGCTCACACCAGAAGTGCTGGGGTTACAGGTACACAGCATTGCAGCCACCTTATGTTGGTTCTGGGGATCCAAACCCAGGCCAGCAGGCTAGCACTGCAGGGCCTTTTACTCCGTGAGCCATCTCCACATCCCCGTCCCTCCCGCGCCCGCCTTTGAACTGTCCCTTCTTCTGAACTCCTTGCTTCCTCCAATGCCTTCCTTTCATCACTGACACTCGCTAGGACCATCATTGGCTGCCACACAGCTCCTTCGTGAGTCCTACGCCAGCAGCCTGACCTGAGCACGCTTGAACCTCCACTTTGGATGCTCTGACCGTTCCCAGAAAAACTCGTTTGGATTCCTCTGGCTCCTCCTACAAAGTTAGATGTTCCTTTAAAAAAATGTCTACCTCCTCTGTCCTTGCACAATTAAATTAGAATGTCTCAGGGCCCATCAAACGAGAAAAGTGAAAGTGAGGACTAGTTTCACTATGCAAATACGAGCCAGAGTCTATAATCAGAAAGTGCCCCCCTCTTACTCATCTCTGAACCAGCTCTGCCTGCTGACTCTGGTCCACATCAAGAGGGCCTCCTCGCTCAGCCACATCTGCCTCTCTCCAGAGTGAAAGCCACCAGCCCTGCTAGGTCTCTCACACCTGGCTGCAAACACAGCCCTCGGAGCTGAGTTCTCCCAGCACCACCTTGCATGGGCAGGAAGCGATAGACATCAAATACAGCCACAATTTCCCATATCCTATCTGCATTTGTGGTTATCAAAAAATGCATTCATGGTAATAAAAAAAAATTAAATGCAGACGCACGTACCTGGTATCATTACTCGGATGGGTTACGTTTTGTAATTTGGGTTTAAAAAAAAAAAAGTTTCCAAAGCAGTGAAAAAACAATTTCACTCTGTCATCAAAACCTGAGCAGGCTTGTCTATGCCCTCATCTCCCCATCTCACGCAAAACCCATCAGGATGAGCCCACAGTCAACCTCACCTGCCACCCATTACGGCTATTTATACAATCTGTGTCCCCAAGTGATGTGTTTGGAGTCGTTTTTAAATTTTAATAAAAAGGCCCTATGCAGCAGGGAATAACCATTGTTCTTGCTCTCCTCGGGTCAACCAATTACGAAGACCCTTTAAGCCCTCGTGTGCCTGTTGTTTATGCGTTCTGCGGCCGTCAGAATCCATGATGAGACGCTGTCTGCCCACGACGCCCCAGCTCATGGATAGCTCGGTTTCCAGTGTTTTGTTCTTATGGACAGTACTTTACCAGAAGCATTCTCAATATACAGCTCCTCCCGCCCACGTGGACAAGTTTCTCCATATTGTTACATACCAAGAAGCAGAAAAGCCAAGACACACAATATGTGAACACACCACTTCATAAAGCAACAGCATTCCCCTGTCCCCAGCACAACCCAGGGCACCGTAGCTACCCACACCCTCAGTGTCTGCTACTGTACTGCTGAACATCTGCACATCAAATGGGTCCACACAGAATCTTTGTAATTGTACCCCTGATTCCTAATAAAATCGTCTCCTCAGGAGGAGGGCTCTGTTGTGGGATGTTCTGTATGTCAAATATGTTGCTCTGATTAGTTAGTAAATAAAACACTGATTGGCCAGTAGCCAGGTAGGAAGGATAGGCGGGATAAGTAGAGAAGAGAATTCTGGGAAGTGGAAGGCTGAGTCAGAGAGACACTGCCAGCCACCACCATGACAAGCAGCATGTGAAGATGCCGGTAAGCCACGAGCCGTGTGGCAAGGTATAGATTTATAGAAATGGGTTAATTTAAGATATAAGAACAGTTAGCAAGAAGCCTGGCACGGCCATACAGTTTGCAAGCAATATAAGTCTCTGTGTTTACTTGGTTGGGTCTGAGCGGCTGTGGGACTGGCGGGTGAGAGAGGTTTGTCCTGACTGTGGGCCAGGCAGGAAAACTCTAGCTACAGGGCTCCTCTCCCCTAACTCTACTTCTCTCTAGCTAGTGTCACAGCCCAGCTTAACGGAGCGTCTGGGGGAAGACTTGATTCCAGACTATGCAACGTGTTTCCTCCACACTGGACACCACACACTGGCACCAAGGATCTCTGCATGTGCTGCAGAATGAACACACAGGGGAGTAATGAGCTGATCCGGTTCAGGTTCTGACGTGGGGTTAGCACAGCCTCGGCTTGCGAATCGAGTCAGGTCTCCCTGATGAAACAGATGGACTCTCCACACCTGGGTTGAAGAGCGAGCGGGCATGGCCCTGAGCGGACAGCACCAGAGCCCAGCCTTGGACAGGGCAGAGGTGCTGCACTGTTTGTGAATCACACTCCGACTGTGAGCCGTCCACATCGCTCACTAAGAGCCAGAGCCGTTTACAAAGCTCTCTCTCTCTCTGTCTCTGTCTCTCTCTGTCTCTGTCTCTGTCTCTCTCTCTCTGTCTCTGTCTCTCTGTCTCTGTCTCTGTCTGTCTCTGTCTCTGTCTGTCTCTGTCTCTCTCTCTGTCTCTCTCTGTCTGTCTCTGTCTCTGTCTCTGTCTCTGTCTCTCTCTCTCTCTCTCTCTCTCTCTCTCTCGTTTGCTGTTTCCTTACATCCCTCCTTTTGCAGCACAGAAAACAAGGGTCTCAGGCCAGGGAGGTGGCCCAGGCCAGGGAGGTGGCCCAGGCCAGGGAGGTGGCCCAGGCTAGGGAGGTGGCTCGGTTGGTACAGTGCTTGTCACAGAAGCATGAGGCCCCGAGTTCGATCCCCAGAACTCAGAGTGTGGTAGCACAAGTCTGCAATCACATGCTGGGAAAGCAGGGGTTGACAGACCCCTGCAGTTCTGGCCAGCCAGCTTAGCCTCATCCGAGAGCCCCACAACAAGAAGAGGCTCAAAAACCAGGGTGGGTGCTCCTCAGGCCGACCTCTCCTCAAGGCTCACACACCAACAGCCTCTCCGCTAATCCAAACGAGTCAGGTCCAGCTCAGTCCAGCTCTGTTCCCAGGCCCTTTCCACACACATGCCTGCAACGTGACCACCTGAGCCTCTGCTCTTCCAGCTTTTGCTCTAGCCTGCCCCACACTGTCCTCAGGCTCCGGGCTTGGCTCCGCAAAAGCTCTCCTTCAGAACTTCAGAGGACAAAGGCACCCTGCTCCCTAGCCCCTGCTCACACTGACAATAGACTCACCTTGGCATGCTGGGTTGGTGACACCCAGAAGGTTGCCAATGGGCATCCCTCATGCTCTGCCTGCCTAGATTCACTCCACCAGAGTGAGCACACATCAGCACACACCTGTGATACATACACAGCCTCCTGACATCCTTCTGGAACTGCTCCCACAGTGTGGGTGGATTGCACCTGATCACACAGACTCTAGAGCTGGGCAGTATCCCACAGGCACTGGCTTGCAGTGGCAGACAGGGGTGGGCACTGGACGTGCCCTTTGAGACCAGAAACACAAATGGAGTCTGGGTAGACGATGAAGGAGCCGTCATGATAATAAATCCTCAAGTGGGCCTCGGAGCATGGCTTGGGACTTCTGTTCTGATCAAGAAAGTAAGCTGCAAAGCCCAGAACCACGGGTGATGGCAGTTTAGTTCCAACGCCAACCACTTCCGGTCAGAGCAGTGATCAGTCAGTGACTGCAGAATCCTGAATCTGAGAATGTCAGCATCATTCATTCCATAACTGTTTCTCCTCCTGCACCCTGGACTCCACTCACTCAGCTGGTAGTTTTCTGGAACTCATCATGGTCCCAGTAGCAGAAGACAGGAGAGCAGAAAGGAAGGAGCTGGTACTGCCCCTCCATTAGCAATGAGATGCTGAGCTTGGGTGAAACGCCAGCCTTCCGGGCAGAGGCTCTTCTCGAGCATCCTCTGTCATGAGTCCCACATCTTACACTGCCAGGCATTAAAGACGCAGCAGACTGTGTTCCTCTGGCTATCCCCGCACCAGTCTGGGAATGTCAGTCAGCTCCGTTCCAGGACTCAAGGGAATTAAGAGCTACAGCTCTGGCCCAGCAGTGGTGGCGCACGCCTTTAATCCCAGCACTCGGGAGGCAGAGCCAGGCGGATCTCTGTAAGTTCGAGGCCAGCCTGGTCTACAGAGCGAGATCCGGGACAGGCTCCAAAACTACACAGAGAAACCCTGTCTCGAAAAACAAAAAAACAAAAACAAACAAACAAACAAACAAAAAGAGCTGCAGCTCTGAAGCCTATAAAAAATGTGGACCTGCTGAAGTCAAGAATGAGTCTGCCCCAATACAAAAAAAAAAAAAAAAAAAAAAAAAGAAGAAGGCGCTGCCAGCTGGCAGTGGTGGACTCATTTAGTCCCAGCACTCGGGAGGCAGAGGCAGGTGGATCTCTGAGAGTTCAAGGCCAGCTTACTCTACAAAGCAAGTTCCAGGACAGCCAGGACTACACAGAGAAACCCTGTCTTGGAGAAAAAAAAAAGGAGCTGAGTGTGGTAAAACCCTGAGGATCAGGAGTTTAGAGTCACCCTAGGCTACATGGTTGAGTTAGACGATAACCTGAGCTATGCAGGACCCCATCTCAAAATAACACAAAACAAAAGACTGCGGATGAATTCATTTAGGGAATGTTTAGAAATGAAATCCAGGAGGCTCCTGCACTTCCTCCTCAGCCTGCCTCCCCTCCACAAACACTGACTATTCCCAGCATGCTGTCCACTTCCCAGGAACCCAAGATTGAGAGAAGTCCAATGCACTGGCACTGAGCCACATGGTCACACCCAGTTCCCCTGAAAGTGTTCCTTCTGCTGCCAGCTAAACGTGGCTGGAGACCTGACTCCAGGCCCAGGCCCACAAGGCCTACAAACTCATCTCACACAGCCGGCCCAGGGTAAATGCTGTTGAACCAATGGATAAAGGCACTCATTATTCTGAGCGAGAATCAAGTCATTCCTAAGAAAGATGCCACTCCACATTCCTCCACTGACTTCATCTCTCCAAGGATGGTGCACACTAGCTTCTCTCTCTCCTCCCTTCTCTCCCAGCTCACCCTGAAAGAGCTCCCACCCTGAGCAGCGTGACTGCGGAACCCTTCAAGGCTTTCCCTCTTGCAGGCTGATGGACCCCACCAGGTCTGGGAGCCCTTGCTCGCCTCAACAGCCTGGGCTGCAGGTCATCCTAAATGAGCCAGGCACAGGACAAAACCAAAGGCCGGATGGAAGCTCATGACGCTGCCTCCTCCTCCTCCTTTCTCTCTCCCTGGGGCCTTAGCTCTGTCAGATTTTGAAGCATAATGAGTTTTGTTTCATAACAGTCTTAAATGAACTGGAAGGGGGAAGGGAGTGGCAGCGATAAAAATCTTAATTAAAAAAAAAATTCCTACAGGCAGATATTTTTCCAAATCCTAAGATGTAATGAAAGTCCTAGGAGCTGAGGGCCCCAGCAACGCCCCAGGGACACAGCATCAGCATGCATTTATGGAGCACCTATGGTATACCTGCAGTTCTTCTGGCTGCTGAGGAGGCTGCCGGGGACACACTCCTGTTCTCAGAGAAAGTAGACAGGCTGTTAAAGATCATGAGCATGGAAAGAAAGCAGCAGAGGCTGGGGGATAGCTCAGTTAGTAACAACGCTGCTAAGGCCTTGAGTTCATTCCACAAAGCTGGCCTAAAAACACAGGGGGGTGGAAGAAGGGTATGTATGGGCTTACGGTCCCAGAGCTGGGAAGCTGGAGATGGGTGGATGCCTGGGGCTCCCTGGTCAGCGGCCCACTAGGAGAGGTCCAGGCCAGTGAGACGTGTCTCAGCTCCAGACCCTGTCTCAAAAATAAATGGGTGGACAGTGTCTGGGTAATGACACCTGATCTGAGGTTGTCTCCACACACGGGGGCAGGGCAGACGGGAAATGCGGTGGAGGGCAAGCGCAGTGATCAGCGTCTGTAGGATGTTCGAGAAGGGAGGGCTTTGCTGTACGGAAGGGTGAGAGGCAGCAGAGGAGCACGGCGGAGAAGGCCAACACCCTGAAGAGGAGCACTCAGTCATAGCCAGGAGGCCCGAGTTGGGGACGACGCAGATGACGGAGGCACAAAGGGACCCCAGACCACTGCAGGCTGGATCGCCTCTGTCTCAGGTGAGGGAGGGCGGGCTCCCTTCAATTTCCTGCCACCTCGTTCTTCCTCTCCGCAGTCTCCTTTGCAACCATTTAATAAGCACAGACAGCTTCAAGTCATCCCGTCATCTGCGAAGCTCTCAGCACAAACCTGAGGAACCAGACAGCCCTCAGGACGGCAGCCGGTCCCACTCAGACCGTACCCCCAGATCCACACAAGCCACCTTCCCTCACCCCAAGCTCACACCAAAAAGCAAGGAATAGAGCCTTCGGGTTGGTGCTGCCAACCCAAAGAACGTTGACAACGAAAGCAATCTGAGACACTAAAATTTTAAATACCATTTTTTAGACTAAATCAATCAATAGGATATTTTGCCTTTGTCTTTGTTTTCGAGACTAAGTCTCATTAGGTAGCCAGATTAGTCCTGAACTTGCCATCCTCCTGTCTCTGGCCTCCCAAGTACTGGGATCTCAGGCATGTGCCACCCTGTCTATCACAATAAGCTATCTTCAAATAAGCTGAGCATGTACCTGCCATCCCAGCACTTGAAAGTAGAAACAGAAGGTTCAAGGCCATCCTCTGCTTCACAGTGAATTCCAGGCCAGCCTGGCCTACACCAGACACTCTCAGAACAAACAAACAAAAAACAGGATTCTTAAGATCTGTAAAATGGGCCCGTCAGTGGTAGTGCACACCTTTAATCCAAACACTGGGGAGGCAGAGCCAGGCGGATCTCTGTGAGTTCGAGGCCAGCCTGGGCTACAGAGTGAGTTCCTGGACAGCCAAGGCTACACAGAGAAACCCTGTCTGGAATGCGCCCCCCCACCCCACACACACCTCACAAAATCTGTGAAATTCTAGGTCAATACAAAGGAAGAGAGAGGGGGAGGAAGGGTAGGGAATGAGAAGAAAACGGGAATGGCACCCGGGAACTGGCGCAACCAGACACAGAGAGGGACGGGCAGGCACAAGAGATCCAACCTGCAGGCTAAGGCTGTCTGGTAACCCAGCCGGGTGAGCCCTGCACTTCAACCTCGTGACCCTTGCCTGAAAAACAACGGGGAAGAGCAACAGTTATTCTCCCTCCACGCTGCAGAGGCTGGAGCCCAGCAAGCACGTGCCAGTCAAACCCAGGGGAGGAAGCAGAAACTCCCCCGTGATTAAATCCATGCCAGAACCCCACAACGGACACACGACAAGCTACCAGGCAGCCCAATGTGGTCAGGGTGATTGCCAACAACAACTCCTGTATTGGAACCTTCTAGAATCTCCTTTCCCAAGTTGTCTCCACCTTCGTATCCATCCCCTAGCAACTGCTCTGCACGGGGAGAGAGAGAGAACAGTGCCCAAATAAGGGAAGGCAGAGGGGCCCATGGGGTGTAACTCGGTTGGTGGTGCTTGTCTTGCATGTGTAAAACCCTGGGTTACACACACACACACACACACCCACACACACACACACACAGCACCACATAACCAGATGTGGCAGAACACACCTTGGAGGCAGGGAGATCACAACAAGGCCAGTTTGGGACACACGAAATCCTGTATGAAGAAAGAGGGCAAGAACAACTGAGAACACAAGAAATAATGGGGAAGCCTTCCAACAAGCCAGAACTGGTAGGAAAACAGTGCTGAATGACAGACGATGAGCATTAAAAGTGCAGCTCCAACCCAAAACTCACAGCTCAGCTCTGACACGCATCTGTGACCACGGGCAGGTAACTCACCCCTCCTACTTCAGTAACCCCTCTTTCAAAAGACCATGAGACCCCAGAACTCTTAGGAGAACTAAAGCCGGGCAGTGGTGGCGCACGCCTTTAATCCCAGCACTCAGGAGGCAGCACTCAGGTGGATCTCAGTGAGTTTGAGGCCAGCCTGGTCTACAGAGTGAGACCAGGACAGGCACCAAAGCTACACAGAGAAACCCTGTCTCGGAAAAGAGAGAGAGAGAGAGAATTAAAATCCAGATTATACAACATGTGAAGTACGAAATGACTGTTTGCAAATATTTTAGTGTGTGTGTGTGTGTGTGTGTGTGTGTGTGTGTGAGAGAGAGAGAGAGAGAGAGAGAGAGAGAGAGAGAGAGAGAGAGAGAGAGAGAGCGAGCGCATGTGTGTGATGCAATATGGGTGTGCAGTGTGCGTGAAGCGGAAGCCAGAGGAGGACTTGAGGAGTCTGCCACTGCCACCTTCCACCTCACTTCTTTAAGGCAGGGTCTCTCACAGAACCCCGGGCTCACTGTTTCAGCTAGCCTGGCTGACCAGGGAGCTCCCATGATTCACCTGTCTCCACTTCCCAACACTGGGATTACAAGTCATGTAGTCATGCCCAGCTTTGTGCGTGGATCCCGGGATTTGAACCCAGATCCACATGCTTGCACAGTGAGTGCTCTTACTTACTGAGCCATCTCTCCAGCCTATAATGAAGAATTATTTTTAACATTTATTTATGTGTGTGTGTGTGTGTGTGTGTGTGTGTGTGTGTGTATACACGCACATGCCGAAATGCATGTGTGAGAATCAGTTCTCTCCTTCCACTGTGAGGATCCCAGGAGTCAAACTCCAGTTGTCAGGTTGGTGACAGAGTGGCAGGCGACCTCACCTGCTGAGCCACCCTGCCAGCCCCCTAAGGAAGAAGTTTTAAAGACATGGAAAACACTTATGATAATATCAATAGTAAAGAGTACAAAATCAGACCACGTCGAGGTATTGTGATAAAGCTTGTATAGAACTAGCCATCTTAGAGAGAACACGTTAAGAGGGATGAAATGTGGAATGACAATAGATTTGGAGGTGTGGAAGGACAGGAGGGAGCAGGCTCCTGGGGAGGTAAGGGCCAGTGTAGCATGTGGAGCACATCTCAGTGGTACTGTTTCCCCTCAGGACTGCAGGGGACAGGAAGCACAGAGGTAAACGGGAGACCAACCCTCTCAAACATGAGAAGCAAAGAAGAGGTAGACACCTGATTAAACACTAGAGTTCAGGCTGCAGAGGCAGCGTGGCAGTTAAACACATTGGCTGCTCTTGTAGAAGATCCGGATTCAGTGCCCAGCACCCACAGGGCAGCTCACAACCACCCATAGCTCCAGTTCTGGGTGATCCAACGCCCTCTTCTGACCTCCTCAAGCACCAGATATGCACATACATATATGCAGGCAAAATACATATACATGTAAAATAAAGATAAATAAATCTAAAAAACTATCTTAATTGTAGTTCAATGCTATAAAGACTTCCAAGATTGGAAAGAAAAGGAAACCACACAGAAGGGCGTCCCCCATTCTGAAGTAATTCCCGCCTTTCACTGGCACTTGGTGTGCAGAGTCGCCCCGAAGCGTCTAAGCAGAGAGAAGCTATCAAAACACTGGGGAGACCGGAATGGTGGCTCAGACCTGTAACCCCAGCATTTGGGAGGCTAAACCAGGGGGATCCCGGAGTTCCAGGCTAATCTCATCTACAGAGCAAGTCTGAGGGCAGCCTTGGCTGCATAGGACCCTATTTCAACAAACAGGAACATGATGTGATAAGCCAGGATTTTGGTATGTTCACAGTGACAGGTGGACAAGACAGGAACCCGAAAGAAAGAGGAACCCTAAAAAGCGCTCCCCAAAATAAAAAGCAAATCAGAAATAGCCCAGGCTTAGCTGAATCCCCGTAGCCAGCATCCGGAACCTCCACATTTTACATGTAAAATGTCCAGCATCCAAACAAAAATTACCAGGCAATGTCATGGAGTAGAATCAAATCTATGAAGAAATACAATCTACAGAAACAAATGTTAGAAGGAATCCCAATATTTGAGTGACCAGACAGAACTCTAAAAAAAATGGGTAAAATTGTTCAGAAAAAAATAAAAACCAGAATTTTTTTTTTTTTAATTTAAGCAGCGTCCCTATAACTGGAGTAACTAAAATTAAGAACTGAATAGATGGGTTTGCAAGTAAAAAGGAGAAACAGAA
Source organism: Peromyscus californicus insignis (assembly GCF_007827085.1). Lineage (NCBI taxonomy): Eukaryota > Metazoa > Chordata > Mammalia > Rodentia > Cricetidae > Peromyscus > Peromyscus californicus. The sequence continues at coordinate 62,155,940 of NW_026294491.1, read as the reverse complement.
GAAATGACTTGAAGGTAGTCCAGCAGAGAACTATTCATTCTGAAACACAGAGCACATGGGAGCGAGCGTCACAGCGTCGCAGGTGTCGGCCTCTGACATGCGCTGGCATCGGGGAGGGAAGGAGGGGAGCAACAGGAAAAGCAGTAACTGAAGAGAACCACCCGAGAACTCTAAAGCTAGCCCAAAAGGGTGTCACGAGTCCTAGAACCTCCTCCAGATTCCAGAGTATACCTAAGAGAATCGGTGATGTTCACCACAGCAGAACTGAGCCCCAGCAACACGGGCAGATCTTTCTTAAAACAGAAAGGAGAAAGTTAGAAGAAATAGAATCTTATCTATGAAGGGTTGAAAGTAAATAAAGCTAGAATTCTATAGTCAGTAAAAATAGCCTCCCAATGTTAAAAGTAAGTAAATGACCTTTTTGTGACACCAAACGAAACACACACACACACACACACACACACACACACACACACACACACACACACACACACACTGTCCTCCAGACAGAAAAAAATGAACCTGAGAGAGAAATGAACATCAAAAAGTTACTATGTAGGGGCTGGAGAGACGGCTCAGCAGTTAAGAGTGCTTACTATTCTTCCAGAGGACTCAGGTTCAGTTCCCGGCACCCACATAAGGCAGCTCACAACTGTCTGTAACTCCAACTCCAGGGATTCCGAAGCCCCCTGAGAGCACCAGGCATGCACATAATATTATACACATAAACTCGCATAGGCACACACATATATGAATAAAAATAATAAATCTTTTTAAGTTAATATACAGATTTGTCTAAATTATTACTATGTAGAGCAATGTCTTAACATCTGGGGAGAAACTCAAATACTAGGAACTCACACAGCACAGAAAATGTTTAAAACATCTACTGTTTTGCACGTATGCAAGGAATGGGGAGGAGGTGTGCTATAGTGAGCACGTGGAGGTCAGAGGACAACTTGGTGGGGTCAGTTCTTTCTCTCTTTCCACCTTTCCCTGGATTCTGGGGGCTTGAACTCAGGTCACTGGGCTTGAGGAGCAAGACCTTACCTACTATGACATCTCACTGGCCATCAAAGTACTTATAGCATGAACACAAGATGAATGCTAAAGCAAAAGATGCAAAATCCCAAGTGCATACAAAGCACTCAACCGTGCACACTTATGGTAACATAATAACTATTATTAAAACACACAGGAGGAGCCATGTCATTGTTATCACCGGAGTCTCCTTCTCTAACAGAGAGGTGGCCGGTTTTCATCATCTCTATGCTTTCCAGCATGTTGATGGAAAAAGTTTTTCAATACTTCATTTCATATAAAACAAATACAATATTTCTGACGCTGCAAGGAGTGACTGAAATTTTTATTTTCTTATAAAAGTAAAAAAAGAGAAAGAAAGAAAACACATTCTTTGAAAACTGGTCCAGACTATTAGGTATTAATAACACTAACTCTTATGAGTCAAGAATGATGTTGGGGACGCGGCTGAGAGATGTACTGGCTGCTCTTGCAGAGGACCCAAGTTTGGTTCCCAGCACCCACATGGCAGCTCACAACCACCTGCAACTCCAGCTCCAGGGGGCTGGAGATCCAATTCCCTCTTCTGGCCTGCAAAAGCACTACATACATGTAGCACACATACATGCAAGCAAAACACTCATACACATAAGATGAAAATAAAACAAGTCAGTGATCACTGACATATACATTTACACACACACACACAATTTTAAAAGTGCATCTTTTTTTTTAAAGAATGATGTTGGTCTGTTGACGTTGACCAGGTACCCCACACAGCTGCACCCTGGCCAGCAAGGAAGCTCCCCCATCCACACTAGCAGCAGAGAAGCCACGTCCCTCAAATCTTCATCCCAGAAGAGGATTCTATGAACTCATGAGGAAAGTCTAAGTCTGCAAAAAGTATCATTTTTAAAATAACAATCTAAGTCATCTACACAGTCTACAAGTAAATTTCAAAGAGCTTGTTCAGTAGCAAGTAGCGGTCACCACGCAGCTGAAATGTAAACCCCTCCCTGAAACAAGAAAAAAACAAAAGACAAAAAAAAATCAAGCCCCAGGAAAGCCATGTGCTCTGTGATAGACGGCAGTTCATTCTACCCAGGCACCCAGGCCCTTCCACCATCCCAGGCACCCAGGCCCTTCCACCATCCCAGGCACCCAGGCCCTCTCACTTCTTTTTGTTGTTGTTGTTGTTTTGTTTTGTTTTTCAAGACAGGGTTTCTCTGTGTAGTTTTGGAGCCTGTCCTGGAACTCGCTCTGTTGACCAGGCTGGCCTCAAACTCACAGATATCCGCCTGCCTCTGCCTCCAGAGTGCTGGGATTAAAGGCGTGCGCCACCACCGCCCGGCCCCTCCTACTTCCTGATAAACAGTCACACTGAGGCTGAGGGAGTCAGCAGGGTACTCATAAGCTCACAGTGCAGGTGAAGATTAAAACTCCCCAAAGATCAACTAGAAACATGAACAAATGGCGGGGAAGGAGGTGATGTGTTCCTGTAATCCTAGCACTTGAAAGGTGGAGGCCTGAGGATCAGGAGTTCAAAGCCAGTCTCAACTATATAGTAAGTTTGAAGCCAGCGTGGGCTACACAAAACCCTATCTCAAAAAAAAAAAAAAAAAAAAAAACCAAAAACAAACAAACAAAAAAAAACTTAGAAATGTCCACTCTCTTTAGTTCTCTCTAGCAACTTATCTTTAAAAAAAAATCTGAGATGTGTTCAAAGATTTATGTATGTTTATATTCATCAAAGCTTTTACAGTAGTTAGAAACAATAAATAAGCTATATTTTAGTAATCAGAGACTAAGTAATCTGAAAGACTAAACTGTACCCAGTACATAGTAAGTATACCTGAAAAGATATTAAATATTTAAGAAAAAAAATTCAAAGACAAGTACTGAGCACGAGAGCAAACCACATTCTGCATAGCCCAGGTCTGTCCGGATTTATTTGCTGAACTCAGGTCGTCAGGCAGCCGAGCATAACACCAGGTGTTTAACGGGCATCTCCTCCATCCAGCTCCCTAAAGGTCACTGTTATTTCCAGTGGCTGTAGCTCAGGGAGCGTTTTCTCTCCATGCCTGATACCAGGGCACTGCCAAAACATACATAGTCATACAAATCGGCCATATGGTTGGCCTCCAGATTTTAAAGAGGTTTGTTCTCTCTCTCTTTCCCTCTCCTCCTCCTCCTTCTCTCTCTCTCTCTCTCTCTCTCTCTCTCTCTCTCTTTATTTATTTTTTTAAGTGCAGGGTTTCGTGCATCCCAGGCTGGCCTGATGCTTGATGTGTAGCTAAGGATGACCTTGAACTTCTACACCAGGAACTCAGCATGCAGGAAGCCCTCCACCAACTGAGCTACAGCCCCAGATTTTAAAATCTTAAGCATCAGACTGCATTATCTGCCTGGAAAATCTGAAAGAAAATTTACAAAAATGTTAACCCTTAGGAATTAAAGTCAGGTTGTTTTGCTGCTGGATCTCATCAGTATTTTCCAAACTCTACAATCAACACGAGTGATTTATAGACACCGACTATCAAAAAAGAGTTATGAACTACTTTCCCTTACCACTTACCATTACATAATTTCAGCAAAAACCAAAACAAAACAATTATTGAATGAAGCTTTGAATCATCTTCTTTGGCCTTAAAAACAAGAGACTATATATATAAAATCTCCACCTATTTACTTTTTATTTAGATACCTACTACCCCATGCAAATGAAAAACCCTAAATTTGTATAATTTTTAAATGAGGCATATATGGATTAACATGCTTGTGTTAATAATACCAGCAATACTTCACATTCTAGGTTCAGATTTTTTTTTTTTTTTTTTTTGCGACTTTCCTGGAACTCACTTTGGAGACCAGGCTGTCCTCGAACTCACAGAGATCCGCCTGCCTCTGCCTCCCGAGTGCTGGGATCAAAGGCGTGCGCCACCACCGCCCGGCTCAGATTTTTTTTTTACCTGAGTGTTTTGCCAGCACAAATGTTATGTGTACACCTAGTTAGTTAGTGACCAAGGAAGCTTAATCTCAAAAAAGAAAAATAGAGGCATACACACACACACACACACACACACACACACACACACACACACACACACGCACGCACGCGCACACACGCACACACACACACACACACACACGTGAAAATAGGGAGGAGACATGATAGGAAGCAAAAGAGGTTCAGAAGGAATACGAGGGGGCTAGCAAGGTAATGGAGTGAAAACATTACATACATTAAATACATCATATACATTTTTAAAAAAATCTTTTAAGAGGGCTGGCTCAGCAGGTAAACACACTTAACAGCCAAGACTGACTACCTGGGTTTGATCCCCAGGACCCATGTGGTAGAATAAGAGAATGGAGTGGCTTTGGCTTCCAGACACTCATCAAGGCACACCTCCCCCCACATGCATACACACAAAATAAATAAACGTAAAAAAGAAAGTTAATAGTTCATGCCAGGCATAACCACATGCCAGGAGGTTTAGTCAGCTGAATCTTGGAGACTTCAAGGCAGCCTGGACTACATGGCAAGGTCCTCTCTAAAAACACCATCGAAAGAGCTGGAGAGCACAGGGTTTCCCGTACCCATGTCCAATGGCTCACAACCATTTGTAACTCTAGTTCCGCGGGATCTAGATCCCCCTTTCCAGCCTCCACGGACACCAGCAACATATGAGGTGTACATACACACAGGCAAAGACACGCGTGTACACAAACCAAACACACAGTAAATGAATATTTTTACTGTTGTTTTTGTTTTTCGAGACAGGGTCTCTCTGTGTAGCCCTGGCTATACTGGGACTCTCTCTGTAGACCAGGCTGGCCTTGAACTCAGAGATTCACCTGCCTCTTCTTCTGGAGTGCCGGGATTAAAGGTGTGCCGCCACCACCACCACCACCACCACCACCACCACCACCAGGGCAGCTTTTGTATCTTAATTACTAATCAATAAAAAATTAAGGATGGTGGAACACGCCTTTAATCCCAGCACTCTGGGAGGCAGAGGCTGAGGATCTCTGAGAAGGAGGCCAGCCTGGTCTACAGAGCAAGTTCCAGGACAGCCAGGGCTACAACAGAGAAACCCTGTTTGGGGAAGGGGGAGGTGGGGGGACACGGACGACGGGACGACGACAGACACGGGTACACCATGAAAAGAAGTAAAATGTCATCATATCATAAATCTTAATTACAATATTCTGGGCAGAAGAGGAAGATGGGCCTGAGGTCAGTCTAGATTTATCCAAGAATTTCAGTTATCATGGCCATTTTTCACTGGCTGGCTTACACGATGCTGATTCCATGTGTGCTGAGTGAGACATCAGCTAACCTGTCAACTAGGCCACCAGAGAGGATGTGACCCTTTCAGGGATAACAGACGTTGACAAAGGTGAGGTGACTTTCCCCAGGTCACGTGAGGTCCTTTAGTTCCTGCTGAAGGTCTTCCCACTTCCAACCTTGACAAAGATTCCCCAAATTAATGTGGACCCAATCAGGACAGACTCAAGAACATGGTCAGAGTCAAAGACTTTCTGGAACACACCATGCCCGCAGCCCACACTCACAGTCTTGTGACTGCAGAAAATTTGGATGCAGAGGAGAAAGCTCTCTAGAATTCCCAAAGCATTTTTTTGCATCTTTTATCTCATCTTATTCTCCAAATAACCCTTTCAGGAGCTGGGGGTGTGGCTCAGCTGGTAGGGTGCTCACCTAACATTCACAAGACCCTAGCCTTGACCCCCACCTCCACATAAACCGGTTGTGGTGGGGCACCCCTGTAATCCTAGCACTGGGGAGGTGGGCAAGGGAGACCAGAAGCTCAAGGTCATCTTCATCCACGGGGCAAGTTCTAGACCAGCCTGGGCTACAGGAGTCCCTGTCTTCAAAGCAACCAGTAAAGAACATTTCATTCAGGAAGTCTGAGGATGAAGAAAATAAGGCTCAGAGGCACCAAACTGCCCAAGAACACTCTTGAGGGCCAGTGTGGCACCCTACCCACCATACTCCAGTATTTATCCCCACTGACCTACAGGCTATGGGAGGCCGCGCAATGAAGTGGGAAAGCATCGCTTTTACAGCCCCCAAGCTGGGGGTTCTGGATGTGAATCTTTGCCCTGCTGTTTACCAGCCACGAGATCTGCAGCAGTCCTCTTACCCCTTTGTGTCCCCATTTCCCCATCTGTGCAATGGGTAGAATAAAGCCGCCATCCTCGTAGAAATGCTCAGAGGTCAAATGGTGAACTTATAATGGCTCTTACATTTCCAAATGAGTCTTGTCCCCAAACACTCACAAAGTGAGGCTGGTGTGGCCAAGCACGCTGCCTTGTCTTTCTGAAGAAGTAAAGGACCCTCTTGTGCCAATACAGCCTCTATGATCTGGCATCCCTGTTCCTCTTAACTGGTTCCAAGAGCCTCCTAGATGGGTCTCTTACTTTCAGACTCGCTTTCAACACTGTGTACAAGCTTTTAAATTCAAGGCCCTGAAAGTGTCCTCTGGAAGGACCCTGTAAGGCTGAAGGGGATGGCTGAATGCCCAACACTGCCTTCTTCCCAGCTACCCACACCCCATCGTGGGGTTTCAGTCTGTGATGTCGGAGCTCAAGGCACACCCAGGAGGAAGCAGGAATGAACTGAGCGTAGAAGGACCCATAGGGGACAGAGACCTCCCGTAGAGCAAGAGAGAGAGAGACTGGGGCCTCAGGGGGTGGGGGTGGGGTACGGGAGTGAGGGACACAGGGGGAAAGGAGGACCCCATCAGCAGCATCTCTCGGAAGCCACCATGGAGAAGAGTGGCAGAGGCCAGGCCACCTTCCCGTGCCTCCTCCCCTACTGTGGTCAAGGCCCTGAGCTCTTGCCCATCTGTGGCCTGCGGGCTCAGCTCCTGCTGGAGTTCCAGTCCGGGCCGTCATTTCCTGCCTCCAAAGCCTCTCGTGTTTAAGGCTTGTTCCCCAGAGTGGCACTGATGGAGGGGTGTCTGAAGAGGTGGGGCCTGGTCTCTGGGAGTGTGCAGGGGAGGGGAGCAGCAGTCTCTTTTGCCTCCAGCCACGAAGGGAGTGGCAGGGCCAGTCAATCATGAACTTGAACCCATAAATATGAGCCAGGCTGGGGATACAGCTTAGGGTGGGACACTCAACTGGCGTGTAGAAGGCCCCGGGTTCAATCCCCAGCAGCAAAAACACACAAAATGTGAGTGAAAAGAAACCTCCCCTCTTTGTGCGTCAATCATCTCACGTGCTCATCACAACAGACCTCTCAAGAGCGCATTTTCTAAACACATGAGTCTGACTTGGCTCCTCACACCCTCCAAACTCCTTTGCTAACTCCCATATGGTCTACAGGGCTAAGAGCAACGTCCTAACAGAACTCCGGGTCTTCCCTGCCCAATCTCTACCTTTGTTTGTTTGTTTGTTTTTGTTTTTTCGAGGCAGGGTTTCTCTGTGTAGTTTTGGAGCCTGTCCTGGATCTCACTCTGTAGACCAGGCTGGCCTCAAACTCACAGAGATCCACCTGCCTCTGCCTTCTGAGTGCTGGGATTAAAGGTGTGCGCCACTGTCGACCGGCTAATCTCCACCTTTTAAAAAAGGATTTACTTTATTTTAGTTGTGTGTGTACACCCGATTGTAGGTGCCCACAGGATCCAAAGAGGGTGTCGGATCCTCTGGTGGAGCTGGGGTTACAGGCGGTTGGTGAGCCATCCAATGTGGGTGCCAGGAACCAAACTCAGGTCCTGTGCAAGCGTAGTACATGCTCTTTACCTCTACGCCATTTCTCCAGCTCCCTTGTCTCTTGGCTTAGACTTCAATTGCACCAGGACCCAAGTTGAGGTCTGGGGCACAATGATAAGACATGGCCTGTGTCCTTACGAAGCTGAGAGTCCCAGAGGGGAGAGAGACCCATGAAGTGATCACTGTAGTCTAGATGGACAGAGGAAGCACACCCAGCCTCCAGGGAAGGAGTCTGGAACAAGAGCGTGAAACAGGCAAGCAGAGGGAAGCCCTCCAGGAAATGGAGGCTGCTGAGTCCCACCGCAGCCCAGGGCCAAAAGTTCTGTGCAAATATGAGTATGTTCTGTCCCTCTGCTGTCTGAGAGGACAGTCACCAGCTCCATAGCACTTGACCTGTGGTTAGTGGACCCAGAGAACTGGGTTTTTAACTTTATTCAACTTTTAATGAATTTAAATGTAAATAGCCAGGCAGAGCTGGTGGCTGCTGTATCAGACAGTACAGACCTGGAACATTAAAATGTAGGTGAGGGAAAATAAGGACGGAATGCATGGTTTTGTCCCCAAATTCATAGGTTGACATTTTAGCCCCAATGTGATGGCATCAGGAGGTAGGGCCTTCTGATGGGGGTGGTGGTGATCAGGTCATTAGAATAAAATCTCATACACGTGATTCTTGTTACAAAAGAACTTCAAAAAGAACGTCTAGCCGGGCGGTGATGGCGCACGCCTTTAATCCCAGCACTCGGGAGGCAGAGCCAGGCGGATCTCTGTGAGTTCGAGGCCAGCCTGGGCTACCAAGTGAGTCCCAGGAAAGGCGCAAAGCTACACAGAGAAACCCTGTCTCGAAAAACCAAAAAAAAAAAAAAAAAAGAACGTCTAGCCTCCATCCCACCATGAATGAACCCAGAGAGAAGACAGACATCCATAGGCTGTTACTAGATACAGATTTTTATATATATTTATAAGGGTATAAATGACTGCCTACACATTGATCTTGGCCTCTCTACCCTTGAACTGAGAGAAATAAGTGTTTGAGCCAGTGGGCGTGGGGTATTTTTGCTAGAGTGGTTTGAAAGGACCTAGATGAGAAGATAAATCTTGAAGTCTCGCAGGGTATTCCCCTAAGTCGGGTCTATGCAGACTCCCAGTCACCATGTAACCTGCCCAGCCTACTCACTGTCCATACAGCAAGCCCCTGCTGACTCCACACAACCCCATCCATGTACCGCCTCTGAGATGGCTTGTCCATGGCTGCTCTAGACAGTTTCTCCTAACTACTCCATTTCCAGGCAGGTGCAACTAGCAGTGTGTTTCTGTACCCACCACAGTCCTCCCCTAGACCGTGAGCCTCTCAGATTCATCCGGATGGTTCCAACCATCGGTACAATGCTGGTGCTTGGTAACAATTCCACAAACATTTGATGAACAAGTAGAGATGGGAGAGAGCACTAATTAGCTTCTCTCTGGCCAGGAGCTGAGACCCTCACTGGGATCCCTAAAGTGAATGACTTCGTGGGCATGGGCGCACTCACTCTATAGCTCTCCACAGACGGACGGCCTCGAGGTGTTTCCAGAGATTCTTCTCAGTTCTTAGAATCTGAGGAGTCAGCTCAGAACAAGTGACCCCCAGGATCCAGTCTTGGGGGTCAGTCCAGGGCTTAGGCGACCACTCCATCGCTTAGCATGCGCATGTCTATATGCAAGCTACTGCAGTGGGCTATGCCTCAGTTTCCCCAAGGGGAAGAAAGTGAGCGTCTCATCAGCCTCTTGTAACAGTGAGGGTATAAATGATTCAGCTATCTGCACAAGGCCCAGCACACGGTGAGCACCCCAGTATTAAAGTGACCTGAACCCCCTGATTCTGACATCCCAGGGAATATGCAAACTCCTGAACCTGTGTACTGGCTGCCGTCCTGTTCTCTGGAATGAACACAAGGGATAAAAATCCAACCTCTTACTCACAAAGTGCTGCCCAAATGCTCCTCTGTTCCCAAGAGAAAATTTATTTTAATTCTCTTTCATTTCAAATTTACACGATCCCCACTGCATTTTGGGGTGGCAGGGATGAGGAAGGGAGCAATGAAACCCCAACCCAGCAGCTTCCAAAAGGTTACAAAGCCATCGGGAAAAGAAAAGGCGAAGGCAGCTAGAGGGGGTTCGGAGGGGAGGTGGAGAGAACCCCCCTGAGTTTCTGCTGTTATTGAATACCCCAACTCTCACGGCAGCTCGGCCGCCCCCTCCTCCACGTGGGCTGGGCTCTGCTAATGAGAAAGCGAAGCCCGGCCTACGTTACCGCAATAATGATTTCCCTGTTGCATTTTTACATGCCTGCTGCTTTATCATCGCCGAAGTAGACATATATTTTCAATAAAACCCTTCCCTCCCTCGCCCCTCCCCAACTCTGAGCTCTCCCCGGAAATGCTGCCCCCTGGGCACCCCTTCCCCCTCCACACAATCCCCACCCCACAGCACAATGAGTTCCACTAATCAAAACAGAGAGGAAAGGGGGGGGGGAGAAAAATGGAAAAATCACAGCTGCTAAAAAGCACCCTTCGTTGCAAGTCCAAGCCCTCCACATTTTTCTGCAGGAAGGTTTTCTGCTTCAAGGACACTGCGCCCCTCCCCTATCAGAAAGCTTAGGCGGGGTTGCTCAAAGGGGAAGGAGGGGGCGGGTAAAGAAATCTAATATTCCCTCTTTCCTATTTTGACCAGCACAGACAGAAATATAGATAAGGCCTTGAATAACTGATTTAACAAAATGTCACTTATCAAAAGGGATGGGGGAAGGGATGGTATTTGCATTCAAGGGCTCAAGTTAAGCCATGCTGCAAGGCCACAGCAAGGCAAGGGAAAGGAACTACTGCTCCCGCCTGCTCTCCCTCAAAGGCTGAAAACGCTGGGCCTGGGAGCACAGAGGCCTGGGTTTCTCCCCACATCAAGGACCAATGGGAAGAAAATCAGAGATTGAAAAAAAAAAAATTAACGGAAAAAAAAATCTGATTCTTACGTAAGCCATGTATACAGCACTAACCAATGCCAGGCTGTGTGCTAGAAGTTGGGGGCATGGAGCTGAGAGGTGACCCAGTTCTGCCCCCTAAACTCCCAGTCTACAAGGTAAATTCAAACCAGCGCCACCAATCCTGCAAGGCAAGTGCAGCAGGGGCCCCAGGACCTTGGCCTCCAGGCCACTCCACAGCCCGGTCCAAGACCAGGTATGGCACACAGGGCCTTCCAGACCCCTAAGAAACGGGCATTTGCAAGAGATCACTTGATCCCATAGTGGCTTAAAGGAACTAAAACAATCCAAGAGGTCCCGGGGTCCCTGGGTTCTTGCTCGTGATTAGCTGAGTTCCAACCCTAGTTCCAGCCGCAAAGGCAAGCCAGCCAAGAGTTCTGAACCTTGAGTTTCATTTTAAAAGTGTGTTGCACCTCCTACAGTCATAAACCTCAGGGGAACACCGAAGCACAGTCAGTTTTCCTCGGATATTAACTCTTATCTCTTTCCCTTTCTAAGAAAAGAAAAAAACAACTTCCAAAGGGTCGGATTGGAGACTACTCCCCAAAGACCAAAGAGTCCTTGATGGGGCTGTGCTGTAACAGACGCACCCATCGCCCACCGGGAATTAGTGTTTCTCAAATTGTCCAGGACCCCTGTTATGTCCCAAAGTCAGAGCCCAGAGGCCACAGAAGCTGGGAGTGATGGGTCACTGACCTCTCCCCATAGCCCAGTGGAGGGAACTAGCTGCCACATTGTCAAAGTCAAGTTTGGGCCTTAACTGCAATGCAAGAAACCAAAAAGCTGTGTGCTCCAGAATAACTGCTGAGCCACACAATCTGAGTTTTCAAAATGTAACGGTCGGGGCTGGAGAGGTGGCTCAGTGGTTAAGCGCAATGGAGATCTTGCAGAGGACCTGGGTTCAATTCCCAGCACCCACATGGCACCCACGATCATCTGTAACTCTAGTTCCAGGGGATCCAACACCCTCTTCTGCCCTCTAAGGGGCACAGCATGTGGTCCACAGACATACACACAGGCAAAATACCCATTCATATTAAAAAGAAATAAAAATGTGATGCTCAAACACATGCGCTTCTATCTTTGGAGGACTAGGATTCCTGGAGGGGTAAACCCTAACGCTCACACCACCTTCTTAGTTTCCATGACCCGGTACCTGTGTTTGCACCACATTCTTACTGAGTATCACACAGCCTTGAGACATCAACTGCGCGGGCCATACACGTTCTGACACCAAACAAGCCCTGGCTGCCAGCTCCCCGCGTGGCTCCTCCACGTGTGGCTCGGTCACTCTCCTCTTCTTTTGCTTTCTTTCTTTTCCTTCACTTTTTCAGCTCTGGTGCCGTGGACTGAACACAGGCTGGAGCCTGCTGAACATACGCTGTCCCACTAACTAAACCAGCAACCCATACTCTTTTTTTTGTTTTGTTTTTGAGACGAGGCCTCACGCGATGCAGCCTTGGCTGGTCTAGAATTCACTAGGTAGCCCAACTAGTCTGGAACTCACGCTGATGGTCCACCCTCGCGGTACCGAGCAAGTGCTGGGATTACAGGCTTGCGCGTCATGCCCAGCTTTCAATTCACTTATTTAAAGAAAGTTTCGGGGGGGGGGCTTTTGTTGTTGTTTTTACATTTATTTACTTTTGAGGAAGGGCAAAGTGTGCATGTGGAGGTCACCGGAACACTTGCAGGAGTCTCTCCTTCTACCCAGTGGCTCCAGGGACTGAATTTCAGGTTTGGAGGCAGGTACCATACTCACCAGCCATTAACTCTTCTTCTTTTTCTTTTCCTTTTCTTTCCTCTTTAACTTATGGGTTGTATATGCAGGTGTCCAGGGGATAAGACGTCAATTAGCAGGGGTCTGTTTTCTCCCTTCCACCTCGGTGTCCCAATGAACTGAGGCCTTCAGGCTTAGCAGCAAGCACCTTTACCCACTAAGCCCTCTCGCCCGCCAGCCCTCAGTTTTATTTCTTATGCCTCACTTTTCTCCGCTGTTTGTTGATGCTGTTTGGGAGTGTTTTGACTTTATTTCATTTTCATTGGATTTTTTGAGATAGGGTCATACTATGTTGCCCACGCTGGCCTCAAACTCAATACGATCCTCCTGCCTCAGCCCACTGCTGGAGTTACAGGTATGAATCAACCTATCCGGCTGTCGCCAAAAAAACATTCAGAACTGCAAAATCCTAGGTGAACTCCAGGTCAGTGTCATCCACTTCCTCATGTATTTCCCTCTGTCCAGCAACATCAAACTGGTATCGGAGCCCTGCTGCTTCAAACAACATGCATTTCCCACATAAATACAGGAAGTCGCTTCAGCATTTCCCACATAAATACAGGAAGTCGCTTCAGCATTTCCCACATAAATACAGGAAGTCGCTTCAGCATTTCCCACATAAATACAGGAAGTCGCTTCAGCATTTCCCACATAAATACAGGAAGATGCTTCAGTATTTCCCACATAAATACAGGAAGATGCTTCAGTATTTCCCACATAAATACAGGAAGTCGCTTCAGCATTTCCCACATAAATACAGGAAGTCGCTTCAGCATTTCCCACATAAATACAGGAAGATGCTTCAGTATTTCCCACATAAATACAGGAAGTCGCTTCAGCATTTCCCACATAAATACAGGAAGACACTAATTCAGCCTTTCCCACATAAATACAGGAAGTCGCATCATCCATGGTCTGATGAAATCCCGCTGGTGATTCGAGGGAGTGAGATCAAAGGAGTTCACTATACCAGCCGATCTTCTTTTGGATGTGGTTAAAATTTTCATCATGAAAATAATTTTAAAATAAATAATTCGAGCCTCACCCTCTAAGGTAGACAACAGAACTCCACTTGGTATTTCACATACGCAGGATGGATTTTTAAAACTGGAAATGACATTCCAGTATACGCAGCGAGGCTAAAGGCCTGTTCATGCTAGACTCAACTTCGTGGCACTAACATTACTGAATACAGACTGCTAAGACTTAGAGGGCCAGTGAGAGGGCTCAGCAGGTGCAGGAGCCTGCTGCCAAGCTTAAGGACTTGAACTGAGTTCTATCCTTGGGACCCACGTGATGGAGGAAGGAAACCAATCAAGTCCCTCCCATAAGTTGTCACACACACACACACACACACACACACACACACACACACACGTACATGCACATACTATACACGTACTTAAACATATTAAACAAATAAATAAATGTAAATACACACACACACACACACACACACGCATGCACGCGCGCGCGCGCGCGCACACACACACACACACATACACATATATCTAGAGCCCACAACCAGCCTTCCTGGGTAGCCTTCGAGGTTCCCCTGCACATGATTCACAGGGGTCCCTGAGGAACAAACCAAATTTGCCTGTCCCTTTGGGTAGACAGTCTCATCACACTAGCCTACAGAATCTGAGTTTGAACCTGGCATTCCTCAGCCGGCATTTCTAATGCCAGACTTGGGCCACAAGAGCAGTCTCCCCCAAGAGGATGGAACAAAAGCCCAAACCAAAAGTAGCTTCACAGAGGGAGGAGCGGGAGGAGACGCCGAGCGCAGTTTCTGGAGACGCTTTGGGAACTAAGGACAGACCTCCAGGTCTGAGGAGACGATGGCTGCGGACAGACAGGCCACCTCATCGTGGTCTGGATGTGAAGCCTCTCCAAGTCCATACTTCCTCTACGTTGTCTGATTCCACCCCACACAACTGTAGGAGGCGGGGAGACAGATGGTATCGACCTCCCCTCAGCAGTGTGAGACAGCTGGGGGCACAACCGGACCTCACCTCAGATCTTTAAAGCCCCTCCTCAGCCACCCACCTGCCACACAGATGGCACAGCCTGTGATACCGAGACACGCTTGCATGAGGCAGTACAAATGAGCAGCACCCATCCACACAGGGGCCTGTGCATTCCAGACTGACCTGGAGCTCCTTGTGCAGAAAATCACCTCGGACTTCGGGTCCTCCTGCCTGCACCTCCCTGGCTAGTATTTGTGGCGTGTGTACCACCACACCTGCCTGATGCCGTGGTAGGGATTGAACCCAGGGCTTCACGCTAGCCAGGCAAGCACTCTACCAAATGTGGAGTATGGTTTTTTGTTTGTTTTTGTTTTTTATCTCAAAACACATAACACAATGCCTCACCTCTTCAACAGGGCTGAAAAAAATCTCAGAGGTCTTTTTCTTGTCATAGTTGACAAATAAATCGAATGAAAGGCCTCGAATAATTAACTGAAGACTTCCTTAAGCAAAAGTAACCTGTCCTTTCCTCTGTGCCATTCAGTAATGCAGTCAAATGGTCAGAAAAAACGCAGTGGAGTTTCTGATGCAGTTTTAACCCTTGGAGTATCCGACCACTGTCAAGCTCGAGCCTGGACCCTTCCCAAGGGCAACACAGCCTCTTTCTGGGGTACAGGAAAGGGAGCAGAGTACGCTGCCCTCACAGAGCTCTGCCTGCCCACCCACACCTTCACTCAGGTGGGCTGCACTCTCAGTACAGGATGGAGGAGACGTCACTCCCCGCTGCCAAAGCCAGATCGTCCCCTCAGACTTGCTGGACAGCCCTTCAGAAGTCATTTCTCTAAGTCAACCCCCTCCACAGATCTTTCCCAACAGCACACAAACACATCATCCCTTTCAAAGCAGGAACAAACCAACAAAAACATTTCCCTTCATGCACAGAGTCCTCTAGCCCCATCCATCTTTTTGCCCTTCTCCATTGCAAACAAATCTGGCCGAGAAGTTGACTCTATGTGCCATGTGAAGCCGCCCCCTTCCCATCCAGTCCTCTCCAACTTGCTCCTACTCCATCCCAGATCCATTAAACCTGACTCTTCCCAAAGTCACCAACAGGCTGCGTTTTGTCAAATCTGGTCTTGTCAACCTCATAGGCACAAACATTTTTACATTTTTCCCCCTCAGAGCTGGGGGGTGAGCTCGTGAGATGGTGTACACATGGAGGCCAACGGACAACTTTAGGGGCTCAGTTCAATTTTCTCTCCACGATGTGGTTCCCCTCAACCATCTCACTGGCCCTTCATGGGCATCTCTCTCTCTCTCTCTCTCTCTCTCTCTCTCTCACACACACACACACACACACACACACACACACACACACACACACACACACACACTCTCACACACTCACATACACACTCCATACAACCCATTCACCCTCTCCAGGCATCCTGGCCAGTCTCCAGGAGTTAGCCACCAGATATGGCTCTGGGCTCTTTTATTTCTTGCCTGGCTGCTCAACTCCTTTGACACTGGAGGCGACATCAGACTATGGACTTAACACCCCACCTGGAGTAGAGCAGTCACCTGCAACTTACTGGTGCTCAACCGGAAACACCCCGAGTGTGCACCGCACTTCCGAGTCTTACCCACTTCAGCAAACAGAACACCTTCTATCCAGCACACAAACCAGAAACTAAAGTTACCCCACATCCCGTCTAACCTACCAAAGCCGAACTGCTACTCAGCCTGCTCCACCTCCAACCTCCATCCCACACGCACCTCCTCGTCTCACCTACTCTAACTGCCTCCTTACTGGGGTCCCCACCTCCACAGCAACCAATCTTCATCTTCCTTCAAATGCCAAGCTCCCTTAACTGCGAGGTAAGGTGTACCATTTCCCGCTCAGGACATTGCAAAAAAATCCAAATCTTTGGGCAGGCAAGATGGCTTAGTGCGGAAAAGGAAGTTGCGGCCAAGCCCAACAACCCGAGTTCAATTCCCTGGACCCACATCATGGAAAGAGAGAAACATGTACACACACATACACAATTTTTAAATGTAATCTAAAAAACAAAATCTAAATATTTAAGCAGGGCCCACGGCTACAGCCCTTGTAACAGCCCTTGTAATCCCAGCTATTCAGAGACTAAGGCAAGAAGATTCAAAGTTCTAGGCCAACCTGGGAGAGGCAATGAGTTCAAGACCAGTCACAGTCTACACAGACAGACCAGTCACAGACAGTCTGCACAGACAGACAGACCAGTCACAGACAGTCTGCACAGACAGACAGACCAGTCACAGACAGTCTACACAGACAGACTCTCCTCCCCCTGCTCTCTCTCTTACACACACACACACACACACACACACACGAACACACAATTAAAAAAAATAAATCTGTTTAACAACTGGTTTAAAACTGGGGGGGGGGGGGGGGAGGTCGGTGATTTAGCTCAGTGGTACAGCACCTGACTAGCATGTGTAAAGCTTTATTTAGGTTTCGCACTAAAAATAAGAGAGAGAAATCCAAAGCCCACAGGGCTCTGAGTGGCCATCCCAAACTGCCTTTTCTCCTTCCCCACCCCCACCCCCACCCCCACCCCCACCCCAGTCTACACCCTCGCCTACTTCCTGCAAATCTCAAGCTGGCCCACACGGGCTCTCCTCCTCCTGGTTCCTGTCTTCTCCCACCCGCTCCTCAAGGAGCCTGCTTTCAGGTCTTCTGCCCAGGTAACTACTTCACCAGAGCATTTATCACACTGTGCGGCACTCACCTCTGCCCATGTCCACCACAGACAGCCAGGGAGTCGGGGGTATGGGCAGAGGGAGAATCACGTCTTGTAATCACTAAGATTCCCAGCAAACAATGTGTCCTCAATAAATAATAAGTTCACTGGGGCTGGAACAATGGCTCAGCAGTTAAGAGCACTGGTCACTCTTGCAGAGGACCCAGGTTCCATTCCAGCACCCACATGGCAGCTCACAACCACCCATAACTCCAGTTCCAGGGAATCCAATGCCCTCTTCTGGCCACTGAGGGCATGCACAAGATACACAGATATACATGAAGGCAAGATGCTCGTGCACATAAAAATAAATAGATCTTTTTAAAAAAAGAATAAGTAACTACTAAATGTATAAATGAAAACCAAGGCTTCTCAAGGCAGAAATAATAATTTAAAAAATGTTACCACTGCTATATGACCCCCAAAATTTTCACAGCCATTTAGACCCGAAGGTGTTTTTCTCTTCTTCCTTAAAAATGTTTTCAATGTCAGCAGCCCAGCGTGCCCACACTACTCCTAGCTTATTGTCCTCTATAAGGAAACAAACAAACAAACAAACAAACCCAAATATTCATTTCCTCGGTCCAAATTACGGTAAGGGGCTACTCTGAGAATTTGAAATTCTTAGAAAACATCACAGAGGGTTTTTTTGTTTGTTTGTTTGTTTTTGTTTGTTTGTTTGTTTGTTTTTAGTTGTGTCTGTCCTTTAACTCAAAAGGGACTTCCTCAAAGAATCATGGAGCAACTCACACATAAAGACTGCACTAGTTACTAAAAGTGCAGGGCTGGGGGGACGGCTCAGCGGGGTAAAGTGGATGCCACACAAGTATGAGGACCTGAGTTCAGATCTCCAGCACCCACCTTAAAAAAAAAAAAAAAAAAGAGCGTGCTGACGGGTTACATAGTTGTAACCCCCACACTAGGGAGGCGGAGACAGGAAGACGGAGGATTCCTGGAGCTCACTGGCCAGCCACTGAATTAATGAGCTCCAGATTCAGTGAGAAATTATGTCTCAAAACTACAGTGAAGAGGGCCAGAGAGAGGGCTGACTAGGTGAGGGCACATGCCACCAAGCCTGATGACCTAAGTTTGATCCCCAGAACCCACAAAGTGGAGGCAGAGGGCCTACGCCCACAGTGTCGTCCTCTGACCTCCACACACAGTGGTACACACAGACACAAATAAACACAGTTAAATAAGTAAATACAGCTACAGAGCAACTGAAGAAGACACACATCTAACACCGACCTCTGGCTTGCTCGTGTGCACACCTGCTTGTGCACACACGTGCACTCACACACACCACACACACACAGCACCCTAAAAAGCATGCCAGTAACTGCAATCTGGCTGGTTTTAGTCCCTTTCCTAGAAAAAAAAAATCTCAACTCCATTTTAGTATCATCAGTTCCCCTCCACTATGAAAATCTAAAAATACAGCTAGCCCACAAGACCCCTGAAGATGGTAGCCCTCTTCCCTGATCAGCCACACAGTTTTCGGAGTTCAGAACCAAGAGAGGTCCACTGCCCTTGGGACAGAACAACCTCTTATGCAGCCTGGAGTCGAGAGCACCTGTCTGGATCCTCGTGTTTTGTGTGTGTCAGCACCTGAAGTCAGTAAAAACATCAAGAGCTTTCTCCCCAAATGCCCATGGTGACAGAAAGCACCTGGAAGTGACCACACATCATGAGTTTGAACCCCATCACTGCTCAGACAAATCGCAACATCCCACACGGGACATCTTCACACTTAAGTAGGCAAGGCCACACTGGGCCTCTGAGTCTCCTTCTCCTCCCCACAGCTACCTGCTGCCGAGGAACAAGAGCTTCGTTAACCGTAAGTCTGACTAAACATCAGATCATGCAGCCAGCTGGCTGGAGGGAAAACTTCTCCGATGAACTGAAATTATTTTGGGTGCCTGAAAGCGCAAGCTGCCTCTCCATTAGCACATATAATTAGGATTTAAATATATATACACATTTTATATATATATATCAGGGTTGGAGAGGTGGCTCAGTACTTAAGAGTACCTACTTCTCTTCCAGACAGTCTGAGTTCGATTCTAGCACCCAACAGGAGGTTCACTACTGACTGTAACTCCAGCTCCAGGGGACGGCACACCCCTGGACTCCGCAGGTATTGGCACTCACGTGCACATACCACATGCAGACTCATGCACATATACACAATTTAAAATAATTTTAAAAATAAATCTGTAAAACAAATGAATGAATGAACCTACAAGGGTGGCAGGCCCTCCTAAGAGATGGCGTGCATGTGACGGCATGGTTGCCCGGCTGCTCAAGGGCCTTTGTGGAATGCCAACGTTCAAATCCATTTCTCCATGAGAAGACAAAAACCAGAAGTTAATCAGCTCGCCCTGAGTCCATGAAGCAATTTGGCCGTTGGCCCAGGAAGACACTGTCAAGAGCTCCAGGTCCTCACTCTACATAACACGAGCTTAAAGCCGGAACCCAAAGATCTAGCCTTTTAAAAATATTGATAATAATAATCCCCTTAATGCAGAAATAGCTGGAAACTGGTGCCCTATCCATTTGTCTCTTCAGAGACACTCTGCCCCTGCCTTGAGTGTTCAGCCCCCTTCGAAGTTCTGCCACTTTACAAATGCCCACAGACTCGAACCAACTTCTAAATGCAAGGCAATTTCAGCACTTCTCAGCCCACCAACTTCATGGAGCATTGTACTATGCATTCCCCCTGCCCCCCCAAAACCAACACTTTGTGTCCTTAAGATCAACCTATCCATCAAGGAAGGAAAAGAAAATTCTAAATAAGCTTTGTTTTCCTGCCCACACATGTTATGTAAGCAGCACAGGACACGACAGCCTGTCCCCTCTCTATAATTTAAACTCTGAACTCGACAAAAACCACAGGCCCAGGCCAGTTAACAGAGGGCTTTCTGCAGAGTTCACAGAGTGACTGTTTTCACAGCAAGCTCGTGTAAACGCTCTCTGGTATTAACACATGCCTGCCATGTGGACGCCTGCTTACCAAGCTGTGAAAAGACCCACATTCACTCTGGAACCTGCAAAATTAATCTTCTCCATGCTTATAATGCATAAGGCAAAGGTTCTCTCTCTCTCTCTCTCTCTCTCTCTCTCTCTCTCCTCTCTCTCTCTCTCTCTCTCTCTCTCTCTCTCTCTCTCTCTCTCTCTCTCTCTGCCAAGCTGGCTTCTAAACAATCAGTTGGCGAAAATGGACATGCCTGGAAGGGCGGGGCCCAAAGGGGTGTGTCACTCCGAGTATCAATTCCTGTAAATCAAATCCTGACAATCGTCACAATATTTTAAAAAGACTGAATTACGATTCTTAGGCCTTCAAACCTTTATTACCAGGAGAACATTCTCAGTTGAATAGGGGTGGGGGGAGTACTGTGACTTGATTAATGGCCAAAGCAAGACAATAAAATAAATCCCATAAATGTTAAGAGGAAAAAAAAAAGACACCGAACTGAATGACTGCTCTTGGGCTCTTGGCTTCCAGGTTAGACATGTAAATAATTCCACCCTGGAATAAACACACACGAGGAATTCTTATTTACTCTCCCAGCACATACACCAATCAGACTCACGGATTAAAGATAACAGCTAATTTGTTTAGCTAATGCCTAGTTGGGAACATGTGATAGGTAGCACTAATATTTCTAACTAACTCAACTCTCAAACTGCCAAATATCAAACCCTCAATCCTGAAATCTGATGTTAGGAAGGAAAGGGGGGGGGGAATGTACTGTCTATCAGTAACATGGAGGGGGAGTTGTTTTTTAACCCATTTTTTTCCCTGTTACAATCAAAACCTGTTTACATAACTAGGGAAGGCTTAACCAGCTTTAGTTAACGCCAGTGTGGTTGGTTATGCCTTAACACTCTAACCGGTTTCTGGCCAGACCCACCGCCCCCCCTCAGTGCTCAAATTATCCTGGCCAAGTTCAACTCCCAGCACCAACACCAGCACCAGCACCTATCGAAGAAAAAGTCTCTGCAGGAACCAGCAGGCTGGGCGCCAAGAGGGCAGGCAAGGAAAGGCAAAGAGGGCGCTTTAACCAGCGGAGTGCTGGATCTCCAGCATCATGTCCTAGTGGGCCACAGAACAGACTTCCACAGAACTCCCTGCACGAAAAGTACGAATGTGCAGGAGACTGACGCTGACTGGGACAACTTAAAACTCCTTTCTTGAAAAAAAAAAAAAAATCGCCTCTAATGCCCCAGGAAAAGACCAACAAGCTTGCCTCTCCCAGGCATGCTCTGCTGAAGTCTGGGGCCATATCTGGACTGGTCATTATTCCTAAGCATGACTTCCACACATTTCACAAGACAGTCCAGGGCCATGAAAGACCAAACAGTCACTACAACACAACCCTTCACTTGCCAAAGCAACATTTGTCTGGGGAAAGTTTGACAGCGAGCTGATTCTACCCGGCCAGTGGAAGGCCCAGGGAAGCCAAAGGCATTCTCTTCTTGAACCCTAGGATGGCAGGCAGGCTCACATGCTTCAGGCCAGTGCTGGCCAGAGGCTGCCTGCCTCCGTTAGGGAAACGGTGGTTTGCTGTGTAATTTCTGCTTCTTCACCAGCAGTAACTTCCCAGACTCCCAAACTGAAGTTGGGGAGGGAGGGGGCAAGTCTGCCTTCAGACCCACTTCTCCCACCTGGGTGGCCACACTTACTTCTGGGGACTACCCAGCCCCCACTGAGCCCGCAGACTCGCATATATACACATATGCATCATGTCAAAAACCCCAAAAGACACATCCCTAGGGTCCTGCGGTTTCTTGGCTGGAAGAATGAAGGCTTTATAATATACCAACCTTCAATTTCAAACCCACCACCGTCACCCTGTAAGCTGGGGTTTGCCAGTTACGCCGCCCACCTCACCCCTCCCCCTTTGCTGGGATGCTGTGAGCCGGGAGAGGGAACCGGGAAGAAGGCAAGCAGGGAAAAGGCCCTGCTAACGTACTGAAAGTAAAGAGGCCGCGGGAGACTTGTCTTTCTCTGTCCCCCGCAGGCTTCCCTCCGCACCCCACCCCCATCTTCTTACGGAGCATCCCCCCCAACTAAATTTTTTAAATGAAACTTAATAAGCTTCTCGCCTACCTTGGCTGTTTCTGCAACAAGTGCCTGGGCAATCCGACGAGACGACCAGTCTCCACTTGGGGGGGTGAGATGGGGGGCGAGCCGAGCTGATGGAGTAATTTCAATATTAATTTATGTCAGCCGCCTTCTCGCAGCTACTCATTTACAGTACTGCCCTCAGCCTGTAAACAAATATCGCTCCGCCAGGAAACATACTCCCCAGATGCAAGACCCTCTCTCCAAACAGGGAACCTGGCCCCTCGCCCCTCCTTCCCACAGCACGCCCCCCTCCTCCTGAGTCCCGGGTGGGAAGCTCAGGGTTTTCCAAAGCACCAACTCACCACCTCCAGCCACCACCCCAGCAAGAAACTTACTCGGTCCGGTCTACGCCTCAACCCTCCCTCCAGGAAATCTCCTCTCCATATGCATTCAGCCTCCCCGCAGGAAATCTGCTCCCCCCTCCCCCTTCTATATACATGCACACCCCCCCTTTCTCCTCCCTAAGCGCCCTCCCCAGGCAGAAACTTACTAGCTAGCAAGCAAGCGTGCAGGCTCTCTCGTTCTTGGAAACTTACTCCTAGATATAGCATCCACCAGCACCCCTCTTTTCCCCCCGCCCCCAGGCCCTGCTCCCTTCCCTGCCCTCCAACTCCAAACTCTCCGCATCCAGCCACTCTCTCCCTCCCCGGTGGAAATTTGCAGCGCCCGGCTGCGCGCGTGCATCCACCCTCCTCCCCTCCAGGAAACTTCCCATCTGCATGCACCGCCTCTCAGCCATCGCTTAGAGGGAAGGGGGTGTGCTGGGGAGACAGAAATACATATGTATCTCTCGCCCCTCCCCCGGCCGCAGCCCACTCAGGGCCGAGCAGCGCTAACCTGGCCTTACCTTTTTGCATGGCCCCCTCCCCGAGCCCTCCGGATCCGCTCCCCAGCACCCCAACCCACCCCCTTTCACCCATTACCCACCCCTAGCAACCGTTCCTAAGCTCCTCTCGGCCTTTTTTTTTTTTTTTTAAATCCAGGATGCAAATTCCTCCCCTGTCAGCAAATCGACTGTCAAATTATTTTCTTGCAAAAGGAGAAAGGCGGGGTAGAGGCGGGGGGGTCAAAAAAAGGGGGGCAGACAGGCGGGTAAAGGGAGGGAGAGGGACAGAGGAGGGGAGAGATATCCCTCCGCAGAGCTGGGGCTGGCGGCGGGCGGGGAAGCAGGAAGTAAGGTGTCCAGCGCGGCGGGTTCTCCGCTGCGGCCCCCGCCCGCCGCCCCTGTCCCCCGGGGCGCCGCGCTCCGGCTGGCGCGGGCCGCCGGGTGCATTGTTCGCAGCCTTCCCCTGGCCGGTGCACGGTCGACTTTTTTTTTTTTTTTTTTTTGCTTCCGCGCTCTGCGTTGTGTATGCGTGAGCCTGCACCTTTTGTAAGCTGGCGTGTCTCTGGACGCAAGAGGATGGGACCACGAGCTGTGGACCTGTCAGTCCCCGGAGTGCAGCAAAGTCTCAGATCCGAGGAGGGGGTGGGGGAATCGAGCCCCCTTTGGGGTGGGAGGGGTGAGAGAGCAGCTCGGTGGCAGGGAAGCTGCCGTCTTCCCACCCCGGACCGGTTGCAGGATTGCTTCCTGCGTCGCCGTCGCGGTTATTGTAAAAGGCGCGTTGCAAATCTAACGACTCGGGTTGGGAGATTTTTGTTGTTGTTTATTTAAGGATTTACAAAGATGCCAAGGTCCAGGCGGGCTGCAGGAAGGGGCTGTGCCTCGAACCCTCACCACCACCGCATCTCGGTCTCTGTAGGGCCTGGGGTGCTCCCAGGAAGGGATCTGCGGGCTCTGGAGAAGCTCGCGCCTCCATCCTTTGCCCCATGGGGGCGGGGAGAAGTCTCCATCTCAGCCGGGCCTGGGAGGGATGTTGCCTAGGAGAGAGGCGGGCAGGAGGGAGGGAGGAGAGGAGGGGGCGCGGGTGCGGCCCTGCGTCCGCCCCTCGCCGTGCGCCATGACTGTGGAACGTGGTGCCGGGGAGGAGGGCCCGCCGCCGGGGGGCCGCCCGGGGCTGCTCCGCATTGGCTGCAGAAACCCGAGCCCTGGAGTCGCTCCCCCTCCTTGGGCTTGTCTCCTCCTCCTGCTCTGCGGGGGAAAACCGCTGCACCCAAACCGAGAGCAGCTGCGAGCAAGGGGGCAGGGCGCCGGCTGGCAAGCTAGCCAAGGGTTCGAACCTCCCTCGGGGGTCGCTGGTCTCAGAGATGGGAATGGACCTGAACAAGACCTCGTCCCGGGGCTGCAGGTCAGACCAGGTGCCACGACCCTAGCCCCAAATCCCGGCATCTCCAGCCATCATCTCCCTGCTTCTTTTCTGGTCTGAGGAAACGTGCACCAAAGATAGTTCAACTAAACCAGCCACCTCGCGTGGAGATCTGGGCAGCGGTGTCCGAGGATCCCCAGGACGAGTGGTGTTTTGTTTTGTTTTGTTTTCTTTCTTTCTTTCTTTCTTTCTTTCTTTCTTTCTTTCTTTCTTTCTTTCTCTTTCTCTCTTTCTTTTTCCACGAGGAAAAGTAGTTACACCATCTTTTCCCTCCGCAGTGTGGATAGTTGTGCCCCTTGCTCTCCAAATCTGGCACGAGATAAGCCACTGTCCCCCATCCACTCCACCCCCACTCGGGCTCCGGGTGTGGACAGGGCGGGAGAAAGACTATATGGGAGCTTAAAGCATGAGGTCATGGGTTGAAGAGGCTGCTGCCAAAAGCAGCGGAGGTGGTGTGTATGCGCGCGTGCGAGTGTGCGCGTGCGTGTGTGGGTGTGTTTGGAGGGGTAACGGTTCTCCATCTTCAGCACTGGAGAGCCCTCTCATCTAACCCTGTAAATTCTAAACCACCTGAACCAGACAGGTCTCCTGAAAGAAACAGAAAGGGACTCGGGTCTGTTTAGCTCAGTGAACCTCTGGCCCGTGCCCGGTCCTTTCAACTGAGCAAATGAAGCCGGGGGGTGGGGGGGACGGGAGGCAGAGAACAGGATCTCAGGGAGCATAGCGTGCTCACCCTTACTTTCTCAGTCCCCTCCTTCTATCAGGACTGCCGCCCTTGAGTCCCACACCCCAGCTCGCTGCCCTTTAAACCTGCAAGCCCCTCCCGCTGCTCTCAGAATAAAGCAGGTTCTGAAGCAAACGCCCCGCCCCCCACCCCATCTTCCCGGGGGATTTCTCCTCCGCAGCCCTCTCTTCCTTCTGCCTCGTCACCGCTTTAGTCTAGAGTAGGGGCTTCCGAAGCATTCGCCTACCTGATTTCTAGACCTTGTTGGACATTCGATGTTCCAGTCCACTGTCCCTATCTCCAAGAAGCCTTTCAGAAGTTAGACCTTGGTCTCCAACTCCCCGGGGTTGGCGGGTCTTTCTCTAGATCTTCTGGCAGCCTGACTGTCACTGAACTCGGCCCTAAGGGAGGCCCTTTGCCAAGCTTGAGAGCCACCACTGCCCCGGGCCTGATGTCCCCTGAGGGAGTTGGCGTGGATCAAACCTTCCGAATTCTTGGTTTCCTCAAGAGACCCTGGAGAAAGCAGCGCCCTGCCCTACCTACAAACCTGAGCTCCCTCACCTCCAAACCCCAGGGCGCACACCCACACACCACCGGGAGGCGAGAGATTTCAAAGACAAAAAGCTCCTCCCTGGAGCAGATAAGAAACCCGAACTGATAAGGAGTCCCCCGCTGCAGAGTAAGTTAACTGGCCCCAGGTCACATACAGACATTTACAGCCCAGGTGTGCAGGGGCTTCCAGACCACAGGCTGCAGAAGCCTGGGGATTCGCTTCTCACTGGGAGCAGAGAGGCAGTATCGCTCAATAGGCAGCCCAGCCAACTGAGCAACCTCTCTCTGGAATGGTGGTACCTGCAATAAACTGACATGGTGAAGGCTTAAACGAGTTAATATTTACAAGCCTTAAATTAGTTCAACAAGTTCTTGTTTGTTTTCATGGAGTCTGGCCACACACACACACACACACACACACACACACACACACACACACTCCCCAAACACTCTAGAAACTTCTGTTCCCAGAATCTGAAATTATTTAAGCAAAATTATCTTCGTCCTAAATGATTGGAAAACAGTAAAGACGTAGATAATAGAAAGACCACAGTTAGTCAGTGAAATCAACTTTTTTAAACACTTTTACCTATTTATGAGTGTCTGGTTGGAACATGGAGGTAAGAGGACAACTGGTCAGCAATTGGGTCTCATCTTCCACCACGTGGGGTCCGGGGATCAAACTCACATCACCAGGTTCAGTGGAAGGCACTTTACTGAGCCATCTCACTGGTCTTGATCAGGGAATAGACTCTAAAGGCAGTGTACAGAGTGAGACACTCACTCCCCTACAAGGCTATGGAATTTTAGTCTATTTTGGCACAGGACTGCAATTAAATTCAGTCTGTATTACACTATACACTCGATCTGTGGTTGGCTGGTTGGTTGGTTGGTTGGTTGGTTGGTTGGTTAGCTGGTTGGTTGGTTCATTGGTTAGTTCATTGGTTGGTTGGTTGGTGAAAGAATCTCACTGTGTAGCCCAGACAAGCCTGAAACTCTCTATGTAGCCCAGGCTGGCCTGAAAC
Source organism: Peromyscus californicus insignis (assembly GCF_007827085.1). Taxonomy (NCBI): domain Eukaryota; kingdom Metazoa; phylum Chordata; class Mammalia; order Rodentia; family Cricetidae; genus Peromyscus; species Peromyscus californicus. The sequence goes on along the minus strand of NW_026294491.1, from coordinate 62,128,955 downwards.
TCCCAAGTACTGGGATTAAAGGCATGCACCACCATACTCTGATATGAATTTTTTTTAAATGAGAGTCAAAAGGCTAGAGAGATGGCTCATGGGTTAAGAACACTGGCTTCGGGGCTGGAGAGATGGCTCAGCGGTTAAGAGCACTGACTGTTCTTCCAGAGGTCCTGAGTTCAATTCCCAGCAACCACATGGTGGCTCTCAACCATCTGTAATGAGATCTGGTGCCCTTTTCTGGACTGCAGGGACATATGTAGGCAGAACACTGTATACATAATAAACAAATAAATCTTTAAAAAAAAAAAAAAAAAAAAAAGAACACTGGCATCTCTTCCAGAGGACCTGGGTTCAATTCCCAGCAACCACATGGTGGTCAGACCCAGTTCCTGGGGATCTGCCGCCCTCTTCTGGACTCTGTGGCACCGCATACCTGTGGTGCACATACATACGTGGAGGCAAACATGCATGCACATCAAATTTTAAAAAATGAAAAGAGTCAAAGAGAGGATGACTGATATTAAAACATTACCTCAGATGTCTTTAAGGGAGTCAGGCTAAAAGGCATCCTAACTAACCCCTGTGCAGAGCGGTCCCGGAGACTGGAGCCCAGAGACCACCGCACAAAGTGTGTAAAGTTTCTGACAAAGCCAGATTTGGATTGTCAGTTCTTGGCACTTACCCCCATAGTAAGACTTTCTTAAATGTAATTTTTTTCTTCTCCTCCTCCTCCTTTTGAATAGACACAATTCATTTACATGGTACCAAGTTCAAATCAACAGCAAGACGTCTCTGTATGCTCTAACCATCCACTCCGTTTTCCCTAGGTAAAAGCAAGCTTTCCAGTGGTGACCATGCGAGACCCTCGGACGCCTATCTAAATCTTTATGTGCAGTTCTCCTTTTCCTGCCCTGACAGGGCCACAACCTTACTCCCTCCCCACCCCGTTAGCCTCAAACAGACCCTATTGACAATGGTTACCTGAGCTACTGACATGTGAAAATGATTAACCAGTTTGTGGGTCTCTCTCCTCAACACTAATAACCACTAACTCTGTGTGTGTGTGTGTGTGTGTGTGTGTGTGTGTGTGTGTGTGTGTGTGTACATGTCCTTGTGGGTGTATGCTGGGTGTATGTGGATGTGTATACACATTCATGTGAAGACCAGGCATCTTCAACAATCTCTCCTCACTTTACTTTTTGAGGCAGGGTCTCCCAGGGAACCTAGAGCTCTCAGTTGAGCTAAATTAGCTGATCACCAGACCTCAGGGATCCTCATGTCTTTACCTCCCCAGGATGGGGACCACAGGCACACAGCACCATCCTCGGGTTTTTACGTGGGTGCTGGGATCTGAACTCAGGTCCTCATGCGGGCCCAGCAAACACCGCACCAACCAAGCTGCTGTCTCCCCAGCTCCGTCATGGCGCTCTTCCTGTGTGCTAACTACCAGACACAGATAACAATCCAGCCTGAGCACCATCAGCACCCTCACTTTACAGATGCAAACCGAAACAGAGGCTCAGGGAGCTCTATGGAACTTTCACCAATTTTCCACCAGACCACCCTGGACGTTTCCTCCCCCCACCCCCCAATTCCAGCCCTCTCGGTTCTTTGCAGCATGAGGAAGATTCCAGTAGCCTGCCTGAGAAGGAACACCACTTCCAAGTCCGTGGACTCATCCAGTGTGCTGGGAGAAGGTCTCCTCCCCAGCTGGCTGCTCATTTTATTTGGATGGAGGAAGAGTCCGTGTCCCGAGTATTGCTTTTCCAAAAGAGAAAGTTCATTTCTGAGGCCACGTGGGTTCCTTGCCTATCTCAGGGACAGATCAGAACTGAATGAAAATGGAAATGCAGCCAATTCATAACCAAAGAGAATGTTTTAGACCCAGTCGGCTTTGGTGGATTGTTGTAGCAGTAATTGTTCTGTTCTGAAGTTAAACAACTGGAGTTATTTTCATTAAGTTTTACCATTTATTTTATGTGCATGTATGTGCGTGGACCATGCACATTCCTGGTGCCCAGGGAGGCCAGAGAGGATATCGGATCTCCTGGGACTGGAGTTACAGATGGTTGTGAGCTATACCATGTGTGTGCTAGGACCTGAACTTGGGTCCTCTGGAGGAGCAGCCCACCCTCAGCCCACTGCTGAGCCATCTCTCCCGCCCCTTAAATTTCTTTTACATATGACTTTGCTCTGAAATGAAGGTGTGTCCTCTTTGAGAGAAAAAAAAAATCTGCATTTCAAGGAAAAGATAAGATACTCTATTTAATAACTCTTCAAGAAAATGAACCCTTCCATATAACTTTATCTTTGGTTGTCTCCATAAATGTGCATGTTTGTGTGTGCAGGTGTGCATGTGTGTACCAGTGTAGCATGTACAGATCCATGTGGAGGTCAGAAGACAACCTCAAAGCGGCCCGCCTCAGGCACTGTCCGTCCTGTTTTCTGAAACAGGGTCTTTCGGTGGCCTGGAGGACAGTGAGCCCCGAGGGGAAGCCGCCCGCTTAGCCTGCCCGGCTCTGGGATTCCGTGCCTGCTCCCACATCCGGGTCTTTAGTGTAGTTGGGAAGCTCACGCTCAGGTCCTGGCCGTACATACAAGGCAGGCGCTTTACCCACGGGACTGTCAGCTCCATCTTCACACTTTTCTTTGTGTTAAAGGTGGAGCTTCTCAAACGCTGGAGAACTAGGAAGAGAACGTGAAATGCCGACCTTGGGGGTGGAGGGATGATGGTTAAGAGCACTTGCTGCACTTGCCGAGGACCAGAGTTCAGTTCCCAGCGCCCCCATCGGGCAGCTCACCACCGCTTGTAACTCAAGTCTTAGGGACCTCATATCCTTTTCTGGCCTCTGTGAGCATGTACAGCCACGTTCATACACACGTAAATAAAAATAAATTTTCCTTTTTTCTTTTTTGTTTTTATATTTGGTTTTGGGTTATTTGTTTTGCTTTCAATACAGGGTTTCTTTGTGTAGCCCTGGCTGTCCTAGAACTAACTCTGTAGACCAGGCTGGCCTCGAACTCACAGAGATCTGCTGGCCTCTGCCTCCCAAGTGCTGAGACTAAAAGCCTGAGCCATCACCACCCAGATAAAAACAATTACTTAATTTAAAAAAATACCCACCTCTACTTAGCTCTACCCACTGCTGCAGGAGAAACCCCAGGAGGGACAGCAGGACCCCAAAGCGGGAGTTAGAAGAGCCACGTGTGAGTTTAAAGTCGCTGCTCCAGGGATGCAGGGCAAAGGTCTGGTGACAGAGCAGAGAGCCTGACCCAGCGGGTCGCAGGGCGGTTCTCCCTGCCCTGTTTCTTTGCCGTCTTTGAGTCAGTCACAACCAACAGGTAAAAATCATAGCGCAGGATTTACAGAACCCCCATTTTATAACCCATATACGCAGCTGGTGTAATTTACCCATAGACACTTCGCCCCCACGACTGTTAAGGTTGGTGTTGAGAGAACTAGCTGGCTTACCCAAGACCAGAGGCCCAACTGGTGTTTGTTTAGTAATACTGAGAGATGGCTATCTCTGTGTCAGGCAAGTGTCTGGCCAGAGAGAAAATTCATTCCAGGCTATGAACTGCCTCTCAGTTTAAGTCATACTGGAAATTAAAAAAACAACTAAATTCAGGATATTGAATAGATTCTCTGTGTGTCTCTCTCTGTCTCTCTGTCTCTCTCTGTCTCTCTGTCTCTCTCACCTGGTCCCTCTGCCTTTCTGAAGAGCTCTAAAACAACTTCCCTGCGTCTCCTGAGTCCTGCTGGGACCCGGCAGGATGACTCAGCTGTAAGAGCACATGGCACAAAGACCTGATGTCCAGAGCCGGTACCTCAGAGCCCATGTAAAAGGCTGCATGGAATGGCATGTGTCTGTAATCCCAGCTCTCCTGCAACAAGATAAAAGACCTGCCCAGGCACTCATGAGTCAGCTCGCCTGGAGCACACAGCACAGCAGTACAAACAGGGAAAGAGGGGCTGCCACACACAGAGTGGAGGGACAGAACCAACTCCCCAGAGTCGTCTGCTGACCTCTACATGAGTGCTGCACACACACACACACACACACACGCACACACTAATGATGATAATTTTAAAAAAATAATTAACCAGGCGGGGGGGGGGGGGGGGGTGTGCACGCCTTTAATCCCAGCACTCGGGAGGCAGAGCCAGGCGGATCTCTGTGAGTTCGAGGCCAGCTTGGGCTACCAAGTGAGTCCCAGGAAAGGCGCAAAGCTACACAGAGAAACCCTGTCTCGAAAAACCAAAAAAAAAAAAAAAAAAAAATTATTTATTTTATGTGCATTGGTGTTTTGCCTGCGTATATGTCTGTGTGAGGGTGTCAGATCTTGGAGTTACAGACAGTTGTGAGCTACCATGTGGGTGCTGGGAATTGAACCCTGGTCCTGTGGAAGAGCAGTCAGTGATCTTAACAGTTGAGCCATCTCTCCAGTCCCAATACTTTTTTTTTAACTGAAAAAAAAAAAACCTTATTGGAATTTTCATTGAAGTTTTATGAAATCTGCAGATGAATTTGGGAGAATTGTGTGTGGTGAGCTATCCCCATCTATTGGTTCTCTACATACCCTAGACTGGCTCCCTAATCACTGAGTAGCCAAAGCTGGCCATGAGCTCTCAGTCCCCTGCCTCAGCTTCCTACGTGCTTTGGAACATAGACCACCACACCTGGGGTGGTATTTTAATATAAAAAGTAATTCTTTCAAAGGTTTTTAACATATGCGGTGGCTGTTTCATGGCTCTCTGCAGTGTCCTGAGTTCTCTCTCCAGCCCCTGTAGTTTTTCCGCTCTAAAAATTTCCAGTTAATTGTTTTATATTTTCCTATTTCTGTGATGAGATGTACCTTTCTGTTTGTCCCAAGAGCATCCATCTGTGTGGTTTAGTGAGTGTTCGAGAGCGTGTTTTCACAATCACCTCTTAGTTATCCTCAGGTCGGTGTCTTTTAACTTGTTAGGTGAGATTTCCCGGGTTCTTCGCCAGCTGCATAGTTTGGGGTCCCAACCCGAACATCTAAAGCTGAACCCTGAGAATGCTGAGATGCAGAGTCTGGCAGAAGTTTCAGCAGAACCCAGGCAGGAAAACCCAGCCGAACACACAACACAACACAACAGCAGAAACGAGAGGCAGGTGCAAGGAGAGGACTCACAGGTGTGTGAGCCACCCTCCCCCCTCACATACACACACGTGCACACACACACATGCACACAACAATAGATAAAAACTGTAAACTACTCTGAAGAAGCTGGATAGATGGCTCGGGGGTTAAGAGCACTGGCTGCTCTCATGGAGGACCTGGGTTCGGTTCCCAGCACCCACACGGCGGCTCACGGCCATCTGTAACTCTAGTTTCAAGGCATCTGATGCCCTCTTCTGACCTCTATAGGCTCCTGCACACATACGGTGCACATGAACTCACACATGCGCACACATACACATATAAAATAATAAAGAAGAATTTAAAAGATAAATAAACAAAAATGACAAGATTAGAGTTACAGGTGGTGGTTAAGCCCGATGAGGGTGCTGGGAATCTGCGAGAGCGGAAAGTACTCTTAGTCCTTGCACTGTTTCTGTAGCCCTGGAAAAGACTCTCGAAAGACAGTCTGAAAGTTTAGATTTCACTGCGCAGAGTGTCACCTGGTGTTTAATGGACGGCAGTGACAAACCTGCTCAGAGGGGCGATTTTCTATTTGTTCTTTTTACCTCCTCTTAACAGGAACTTTAAATCTACCAAGGGGAAGATACGTTTCCCAATTGATATCACAGGAGAATTCTTAAAGCTACCTGTACTTTCTTTTCCTCCATATATTTTTAAGGTTTATTTTTATTATTTCCGTGGGTGGGTGGGTGTTCACGTGGGTAGGTGCACCTGACTGCAGGCGCCCTTGAAGGACAAAGGCGTCAGATCCCCTGGAGCTGGAGTTCCAGGCAGTAATGAACTGAGCATCCAGCACTCCTAAAACCACTGAGCCGTCTCTCGAGACCCTTGTTTTTGTTGTGTTCTGTTTGAAACAGTCTCTTGGTCTAACCTGGCCTAGAACTTGCTGTGTAGGTTAGACCAGCCTTGAAATCCTGATCCTCCTGTCTCCACACCTCGAGTTGTGGGGTACAGCCATGTCACCACACCCTGCCTCCTCCTTACTGTTTGTACTCAGCTTTATTAAGGTTGTCCATCATACCACGACTGCTAGCGTTTGAAGGGTGCAATTTGATGGGCTTTGAAATAAGTGTACGCTTATGAAAACATCAGCATGAACAGGATAATGAACACCATCACGCCCAGTCTCCCTGATTTCCATCTGCCCTGGACTGCCTCTTGTCCAGCCCTCCGACACCTCCCCTAATGCTGCCCCATTTTCTTGTATATTTCCTTATGTATTTTATTACATTTATTTATTTCCTTCCCTATTAACTTTGTGTGTGTGTGGATGAGCACATGCCATGGCATATGTGCAGAGGTCAGAGGACAGCCTGTGGGAGTCGGTTCTCTCCCTCCACCATCTGGGTCCCAGGGATTGAACTCGGATTGTCAGACTTGGCAGCCAGTGCCGGCGTGCATGGAGCCATCTTGCTGGTCCATCACAGATTTTTACTTGTTTAGTTGTTTAGGGCAGAAAGGTAAATCTTGTTGTTCTGTCTTGTCCACAAGTAGAACCTTCCAGGCCTTTTTCTTTTTTAAAACAGAGGAAAATACTAACAGCCCAAACATAAACGAATACTCTTCAGGGCAGGTTTGGGGTTGAGAAGCTGGAAGACTGGTATTCCACAGAGAACCCCAAAATCTGAAGAGCGCCAGTAGCAAACACAGCTGACAGGCATGTCTGGGCCAGAAGAATTTTTCTTTCCAAGTCATCGATACACTCTCCATCATGATGCCAAAGTCATGTCACAGAAAATGACCCAAGGTTCCACATACTTGACTTGCCAGAAGCCTACAGTGAAGCTGGCCCCCTTGGGTTTCTATTTCAGTTTTCTGGCCACCGTCTAAGCGAGGTGTGAACCCTGATTATGCTGAAGGTACAATCGATGGGCCCAAGCCAAGTTTCTGTATGAATGTGAGAACGGTTCCGTTCGTCACGTGGCTTCATCAGCAGAGCCCCCTGAACACCTGCTGTGTGTAGTCCATGCATGGTGGGAGTTTACAGATCCTTCATCCACACCCCCCACACCTGCCAGGCTCTGGAAGATACCACGCTGGTTTGTCATCCAAAGCTGAGCCCATGAGTGCCTCCCAAGGCCGCTTGGCTCAGTCATCTTTTCCCTCTGAAGTAATTATACAGTTTGCTCTTAATGAATTCCATTTCTTACTAAACGTTTTTCAAATGTATGTGCTGTCTTCTAGATGTACTCATAAACATTTCAGAGCAAAATGTGTTAATATTAGTGTGCTACTCTTGGCCTCTCCCTGGGAGAGAGACTCATGGAGCCTCAACCTTGCTGTGTAACCTTGAACAGCTAATCTTCCCGCTCCTTCCTCATGGGTGCTAGAGCGGCCACTGTGCCGTCACACCTGGTGTCTGTGGTGCTGGGGTGGAGTCAGGGCCTCACCTGTGCCTAGCAAGCGCTCTGCCAACTGGGCTCCGTCCCTGTCACAGTGAGCTTCATTTGTCAACCGGGCACACTGGGAAGAGGGAACTCAGATGAGGAAATGCACAGGAGCATACCTGTGGGACATTTTCACAATCAATGACTGATGTGGGAGGGCTTAGCCCACTGTGGGTGGTGCCACACCTACGCAGGTGGTCTTGAGTTGTTTATGAAGGCTGGCAATAGAACAATGGGAGTAGCCAGGTGGTGGTGGAGCATGCCTTTAATCCCAGCACTCAGGAGGCAGAGGCAGGCAGATCTCTGTGAGTTCGAGGCCAGCCTGGACTACAAAGTGAGTTCTAGGACAGCTAGGGCTGTTACACAGAGAAACCATGTCTCAAAAAACAAAAACAAAATCAAAAAACAATGGGAGCAAGTCAGTTAGCAGTGTTCCTCCACAGGCTCCGCTTCATTCAGTCCCTGCTTTCCTCCTGACTCTCCTCAGCAATGAGCTGTGATCCAGACCTTACACCAAATAAACCCTCTCTTCCCCAAGGTGCTTCTTTGGATCATGATGCTTATAACAGCAAAAGAAACAAGGAAAAATGGCCCCAACCCACTGGTGTATAGTTCAAAGTATAACCCACCCTTTGTATTTAACCAGCGCTAGTTCATACTGGAAATGTTCATTATGGAAAAGTTTCCTGATACAGACAAGAAAAAGAAGAACTTTGAATTACTCATAGGTCTACAATCCAAAATAACTAATGTTAACACTTTGTACATGTTGTATACCAACCAGAAAGTATATTTTCAGTTTTTAACGAACTGATTTGTTAACATATAAACACCCAGGGCCAGGAAATTGGCTGGATGCTGCCAAGCTAAAGACCTGAGTGAGTTTTATCCCTGGCATCCACACAGTGGAAGGAAAGAACCAACTCCTGAAAGTTTTCCTCCGACCTCCCTATGGGCACTATGCCACACACACACACACACACACACACACACACACACACACACACACAGACACAGAGAGACAGACAGACACACACACACACACAGAGAAAGAGAGAGTCAAAATTAATACGAAATAAAAAATTTAAGAAATATAAACAATTGCAATTAGAATGAGTAAGAGCTTTGCCTGCTCTTGCAGAGGACCCGGGTTTGGTTTCCAGAACCCAGATGGTGGCTCACAGCACCTGTGACTCCAGTTCTAGGGGACCCTCTTCTAGTCTCCATGGACACCAGGTACACACGTGGTGCATAGACACACATGCGGACAAAGTAGTCAGACACTTAAAATATAAAGAGATAAACCTTATTCATTCATTCATTCATTCATTTATTTATTTATTTATTAAGTTATCCCTCCTCAATGGCCTTTACCACCTGAAGTGAAGTGTGGTCCCCAATCTGCAACAGAATTGTCAGCACCTGGGAAGTTGTTAGAAATGCAAATTCCCCGAATGAGAACCTGTGCGAGCCACCCCAGCATGGCTTTACCAGGCGTGTGATGCTCAGCTTCCCCAACGCTCCAGAGGCCTCACAGGCTCTCCTGTTTGTTCCCTTCTGTCTCAGGACTTGGTGCACATCCAGTTAAATGTTTCCTCTGTTTGAGACAGGATTCCATGTAGCCCAGGCTGGCCTTGAACTCACTGTGTAGCAGAGGATTACCTGGAACTTCCGATTCTCCTGGCTCTCCCGCCTCATCGCCAGGATTACAGACGATTACAGACGTATCCCGCCATGCCATGAGGCAAGTACTCTTCCAGCTGAGCTACAGTCCCAGCCCCCAGACTTTTCTCTGAGTGTAAAAACATTACAGAGACCATTTTAGGTTTCCTGAAAATCCCTTCTTTGCCCATTTTGTGCTTTTATTCCATATTCATTTATCCACAAACAACATATGACATTATTTTGAAGATTTTTAAACTATTCAAATGGCATTACGCTCCACATTCCCTGCAGCTAGATTTTTCTATATTGTTTCTAAGATTTATCTATGTGCAGCCACAAAGTCAAAATTTGTCATTGTGACGGTTGTATAATACTCTCAAGTGAAGATATAATGTTAGATTAATCTGGTCTTCTGTTAATGACCATTTAAACGTTTTCAGTTGGTTTAGTTTTTCATTACAAAAAAAAACAATGCTGAACCAAGGCAGTGGAGGCACACACCTTTAATCCAGCACTCCGGAGGCAGGGGCAGGCGGATCTCTGAGTTTGAGGCCAGCCTGGGCTACACAGAGAACCCCTGTCTAGAAAAAAAAAACTAACTAAATAAATAAATAATAAAATAAAATTAGTCCACAAAATAGTTGCACCAAAAATCTGCCTCCCACACCAATGTTCAGTATTAAGCTTTTAAATTTTTACTAATTTCAACTGGTCATGGTGACTCTAATCCCAGCACTTGAGAAGCTAATATGGAAGGGTTGCCACAAGTTCAAAGCCAACCTGGGCTACATGGTGAGTCCCAGGCCAGCCTGGGTTATAGAGTAACAAACCCCCTGTCTCTCCTGCCCCTCCTGGGAGGGGGAAACTCAATACAATAACAAAGAAATCCTTTTGCAGATTTGATGAGCATGCTATAACCCTTTATACCACTGTTAAAAGTTTGTTACCCCTTAACTCCTGGTGAGACCGAACATCTCTATCTTGTTATATCCTGTTTGGGCTTAAGAAACAAAGCTAGTCAACATTTGAACTAGGACACAAGTTTCTGATATTATCTCCATTTTCCTTCTGTACCTAGGATCCTGTGCGTGCTGGGCAAGTGCCGTCCCACTGATCGCTCTCTCTCTCTCTCTCTCTCTCTCTCTCTCTCTCTCTCTCTCTCTCTCTTGTTTTTCAGTGCTGGGGTCGTTAGCTTTGGTTGAGTTAGGCAAGTGCTCTGCTGCTGAGCCTCTCCCAGGCTTCCTATGTATTTCTGAAAGAACTATTTGATGGGAAAATCGGCTAAGGGAAAGGGGAGAGTGGGGTCCTGCGGAGAAGGGAAGAGATGGAGAGGGACCATTTGCCCTACTCATATCTGCTTTCCTGGCTTTGCTACTTGTCCGTAGCTGGAGACCAAGCCTGGGAAAGGTTAGAGTATAATTACCTGAGGAAGCTTTTCCTGGTCCTGAGTTTTGGTGCATGCCTTTAATCCTGGTAATTGGGAGGCAGAGGCAGACGGATCTCTGAGTTCAAGGCCAGCCTGCTCTACAAATTTAGTTCCAGCACAGCCAGGGCTACACAGAGAAAACCTGTCTTGGGGGAGGGGAAAAAAGACTATTTTGTTAATGAGAAGAATACCTCTCTCCAGGCTTGTGGAGGACACCCACAGACTCCACTGGTGCCGCTGGGCCCGGGTGGGTGGAAGACACCTGAGATGTCCCTGCCTGCAGCCACACTGCATGGGTCAGGCATGAGACACACTGGAGAGTCCCCCCAAACCTGTAGCCACACAGCATGGGCAGGGCAGGTGCCGCTACAATGAGCCAGTCATGGAGAGATGGTAAAGAGAGACATGGAATAGCTTGTGCACTATAAAAAGTGGCAGAACTGGAGATGCCAGGATGGTGAGGAACAGCCTGATGTGAGTAGCCTATGCTGCCTCCTGAGGCCACAGAGATGCCCTGGCATATACTGTCGCCGAGGGCCATGTCTGGGTCTGTGGACCTGCAGCAGCAGTGGTCTGAGTAGATGTCTGTGGCCCATGTTACCACCAAAGGCCATGGGGATGGTCCTCATCTGGGCTACCACCTGGGGCCATGTTGATGCCCGAGGGCTGCACAGAGCTGGCCCTACCCCTCACTGGTGGAATTTTCTGTCTACCAGCCAGCTCCCAAATAACCACACTTATTAATTATAAGTGCTCAGCCGATACCTTAGGCTTGTTACTAACTAGCTCTCACAACTTAAATTAACTCATATTTCTTATCTACATCCTACTACATTGCTCAGTACCTTTCCTCAGCACAACATGCTCATCTTGCTTCTTCCCAAGTCTCCTGGTGACTCTGCCCTTCTTTATCCCAGAGCTCTCTCCTTGTCTAAAAGTCTTGCCTAACCTCTTTCTGCTTAGCTATTGGTCATTTAGCTCTTTATTAAACCAATGAGAGCAACACATCTTCACAGCATACCAGAGGATTATTCCACAACAGAGAGCTGGTCCCATCCCTCAGCTGGGCAGTGTGGGAGAGCTGGCCCCTAGAGAGGACCCTGGTGGCAGGGCACAGGTGAGCAGCCCAAAGGGGTGGGTGCAGGAGAGCTGATCCTGCCCCTTCTTGGTCGTGTGTTGGCATGGGCACAGAAGATATGCCCCCCACCCCAAGCCAAGGCCATGAGAGAAGGAGAGCTGGAGAGCTGGCCCCACCACTTGCTGGCTTTGACACTCAGGTGAGCTGGCCCTGCCCCTTGCTAAGTGCAGTGCTGGAGAGCTGGCCCTGTGGTGTGGGTTTGGTAGATCTGGCCCTGATGGCATGTGCCTCCTACCCCTATCCAGCCACCACAGGCATCCCTCACCTGGGCAAAGTGGAAGAACTGGCCCTGGCACCAGCATGAGACAGCGGCAGGCTAACCAACTCAGCTACCACCCAGGTCCAGATCCAGGCTGTGAGTGGGCCCATCCCAACATCCACCCATCTAAGAACCGCTGGAGCACGTGACGGGGCGGGGACTGCAGATCCGAAGCTGCAGGATCTCCAGACACAGGGCAACAAGAGGTTATCGGAGAGGAGTCCCGGTGAGGACCCAGTATTGACAGTGTAGCAGACGCCAGAGGCCGACATCCAGGCTCAGACATTTGGACAGCCTGTCCCTGATGGTGGTACTGTTTGGAGAGGTATGGGGAAGTGGAGAATTGCTGCAGGAAGTACGTCTCTGAGGGGCGGGCTTTGCGGGTTGAAGGCTTTATTCCACTCCCAGCTCTCCCTCTGCCCCACGCTCGAGTTTGAATATGTGAACTCTCAGTGTTCACATCTCCTGGCTCAATGCCTGCTGCTTGCTGCCGTGCCTTCTGCCATGATGGATTCTTATTACTCTAGAACCATCCGCCCCAAAGAAATTCTTCCATAATTTGCTTCCGGCCATTGTGTTTTATCACAGCAATAGAAAAAAAATTAATATGTCACATAAAGCGTGAGGACCTGTGCTTGATCATCAGCACCCACGTAAAAAGCCGAGCAAGGTAACATGCATCTCTAATCCCAGTGCTGGAGAGGCAGAGACAGGAAGATCCTTGGGCTCACTGGCCAAAAAAAAAAAAAAAAAAAAAAAAAAAATTTGGCGGGGGGAGGGGAGTGGCTAGAGAGATGGCTCAGTGGTTAAGAGCATATATTGTTCTTGCAGAGGATCCAAGTTTGGTTCCCTGTACACAAGGCAGATGGCTCATATGTTCCTGTAATTCCAGTTCCACTGGGTCTGACGCCCTCTTGGGGACTCTGAGAGCACCTGCACTCACACATAGGTATACGCCCCCACATACATATATACACATAATTTAGAATAAGAATTAACATAAAAGAAAGTGGAGAATAATACATGGAGACACTAAACATCATCTCTGGCCTCTACATATGTACACAAATACACATATGCACACATATGCACACACACACACACACACACACACACACACACACACACACACAGAGCTGCTTTATACAAACTGCACCTGAAATCTTAACTATTTTCTGTATAACCTCAATGAGGTTTATAAGTTGTGTTCTCAGGTTTTTCCAGGAACATAAACTAGTGTCTAACTTGGGATGGGGCAGGGTTGTCTCTAACTTTGTTCTGTTGAAAACTTTACCAGGAGTGACATGGTCTGACAATTCTCATAAGGTCTGTCATCTGTCATCCCAGTCATGTTGTTGGCTGAATGTTAAAATGTCCCTCATAGAGCCATGTAGGTGGAAGTTTCTATCCCGCCAGCCTTTTCCAAGTAGCCACACAGAGGCTTATATTCATTACAAATGCTCGGCCAATAGCCCAGGCTTGTTACTAGCTAACTCTCACATTTTAAATTAACCCATATTTCTCATCTGCGCTTTGCCACCTGGCTTGGTACCTTTTCTCAGTAAAGCATGCCCATTTTGCTTCTCTCTGCATCTGCTCATGTCTCCCCTGACTCTGCCCTTCTTCTTCCCAGCATCTCTTAGTCAGGTTTTCCTGACTAACCTTATCCTGCCTAGCTATAGGCCAGTCAGCTTCTTTATTAAACCAATCACAGTGACATATTCACACAGGGTAAAGGAATATTCCACAGGGCCATAGGTGGATGGGCTTGAACACTTGGTCACCAGTAGGGGTGTGGTTCTTGATGGGAAGGACTAGGTGGAGGAAGCAGATGAGAGAGGTGAGACTTGGGGTTTTATAGCCAGGCTCCACTCCTGTCTGTCTGTAGATGCAATGTGAACAGAATGTCCTTGTTCCATGATTGTTTCATATAATGTGTGTGTCTCCTTGAGCTATAAATCATAATACACATTTCCTCTCTTAAGGTATTTCTTTTAAAAAAATATTTATTTTTTATTTCATGTGCATTGGTGTTTTGTCTACCTTTATGTCTGTGGGAGGGTGTTGGATCCCCTGGAACTGGAGTTACTGACAGTAGTGAGCTGCCAGTGCTCTTAACCACTGAGCCATCTCTCAAGTTCCACATTGCTTCTTGGTTTTTGTTTTTGTTTTCATCTCAGCCTTGGAAAGACTACAGCTTTTTGGGGTTTTGTTTTGTTTTGTTTTTTGGTTTTGTTTTGTTTTGTTGGTTTTTTCGAGACAGGGTTTCTCTGTGTTGTTTTGGTGCCTTTCTTGGATCTTGCTCTGTAGACCAGGCTGGCCTCGAACTCACAGAGATCCGCCTGCCTCTGCCTCCGGAATAGTGGGATTAAAGGCGTGCGCCACTACTGCCTGGCAAGAGTACAGTTTTTAAGTAACAATAGAAGCCGCATATTGGGGTTGGGGGTTGGGGGAATAGCTCAGTTGAGCACAGTTCAGGTCCTTGGCACATACATGAAAAGCCAGAGCTGGGGACATAGAGACATGGAGATTCCTGACACTTGTTGGCCAATCAGTCCAGGTGAGTTGCTGAGCTCAAGGTCCACAGAGAGATCCTAGTGCAAAGAGGAATGTGTGCGGGTGCTGGGGAGATGGTTCAGCAGTTCCGTTCTCAGCCCTGGATCGGCAGGTCACAATCACCTGTAACTCCAGCTCCAGGGGATTTGGTGCCCTCTGCTGGCTTCAGAGTACACCTGCACTCATGTGTACGTCCCTGTACACCAACATACGCATACGTAATTAGACATACTAAAAATCAATCTTAAAAAAGGTGAAATGATAGAGGAAGACACTGGCTGTCAACTTCTGACTTTCACACACACACACACACACACACACACACACACACACACACACACACACACTTAGGTACAAAAACCCTGCCAAGAAGCTACACGCTGCTACAGTTCTGTGATCGAGGTCATCGCCTTCGTAGTAGGTGGAAGATCTAAGGATCTGCTGGGTCCATGAGAATTGTTTTCTTTTAGTACAGCATTTGTATTAACTTTTATAATTTCATATATACGTGCACATAATATATTTTGGTCACATTCACCCCACACTCCTGCCCCTAACCCTTCCCCATTTCATGTCCAGATTTTTTTATTACCCCGAGTCCAATTTGTGCTACCTATGGGGTTTACAATGCGGTTGTACCGGAACACTCTACAGACAGCAGTCCCTTATCTGCATGGGGGGCGGGGAAGTCCCGAGAACCTACTGGAGATCTGAAGTCATGGGCAGCACAGCTCCCTCTGCATGTGCATTGCGTTTTTCACTCACATGCTTGACTGTGATACGGTTTAACTTAAAAATTAGGCACAGAAAGAGGCTAACAATAGGAACTGCGGCCAGGTATAGTGCTGCGGGCTGCAGGAATATATCATAAGAACTCAGCTGGTTATGGCAAAGTCACTACCTGGAGGAATCAGGGAATTCCTCCAGAGGAAGCCAAATCCCAAGGAGTTTTTGGTGTTACTTGGCTTGTTATATATCAGCTGTATTCTGTTATGAAAATCATGTGTGCCTTCATAGTTTTCCCAATTGTCTTTTCCCTAAGAAGGGCTAACAGTGTGGACTGATCACTCTCTAGACATACACATTCCAGGTATTTGGAGAACAGCCTCAGGAAAGTCTTTCTCTGGAATCAGATATCTCCCTTGGCCACTTTCAAGGACTAGCAGTAATAACAGTCCACATGCAAGTCTCCTGATTTAAGGTAAATTCCACAAGGAGACACTGCCTAGGTCAGGTGGACGTTAAGTAATAGCTTTACACAATTCCGCTCAGACCCTCCTTTCTTACAGCCTTACTAACGTTATCGACCGCTAACTCCTTACCTAACCACTTCTAGGAATATTTAGATAACCTTCTGCACTGACAGCTATGCTCAGCCAGAACCCCAGTTCAAGCCTCCCTGTAATTATCATCATTGGCAGCATCCGGCCAGGTCCATCCCCAGATGGAGGAAAGCACCTTATCAGAGATACCTCTGTACTAAGAACAGACTTAAGCATCCAGGCTACCTGTTTGAGAAGGTCTGGCGGATGTGCCAATTAAGCCTTACTTCCTCTTTTCCCAAACCTTACCTGTAGTTCCAGATCTCCCTTTAACTATTACCAAAGGCATCTAGCTGTACACAGGTTGCCTAGCAACTGAGCACACTTTCCCCCACCCTGCAGAAAAACGGCAGATAGCTTGGACAGATAGGAGCCACAGGAAAAAAGAAGACAGTTTTATTTTCTCCCATTGACCTAGCAACTTATAGATTCTTAACATTTTCTACTAATCACGTTTAAGACTATAGTTGAGCACATAAGATTCCCTCTTCTCAGATATTACCTGAATTTAGCCTTTAGTTAATTCATTTCCCCATTGGTCACTTCCTTTGGGGTTGCAAATGATAATTAACGGTTGTTGCCTCCCTATGTGATTCTTATCACCCCTCCATTTGACCCTGGAAGCCTGGTTTTGCACTGCCAAGGGACTACTGCTTGTAAGTGTGTATATACCAGGACTTCCAGGGCACAGGGACACAGAGAAGAGAAAAGAGAATGGAAGAACTAGATGGGTAAGAACTTGAGAGGAACAAACTGAGATGGGGAAGAACTAGATTGAAGGGCTAAAAGAGAGGACTAGAGGAACGAGATGGAAGATGAAGAGCCAGATGGGGAAGAACAAGATGAGGAAGAGCCAGATGAGAGAGAAGGAGATGGGAGAGGAGCTGATAGGGGAAAGAACTAGATGGATGAGAACCTACATGGGACAGAACTAAGATGAAGGAATTAAGATAGAACCTAGAGGGGACAGTAGATAAATATAGAGAAATCAGGCAAGTAAGGAGCTAGACATGAGAGCAGAATAGAAGCTGTGTAGAGAGAGAACTATCAAAAAATAATAAAGTGTATGAACTAAGGAGTCTCGTGTACATAGATTCATTTCTTTTCATCAAAGATTAATTATCGCTTTCCTTTCGTGTGCCCTTTTTTTCTTGTTTAGATGATGTCTTGCAATGTTGCCCAGGTTGGACTCAAACGTGTGGGCTTGAGCGAGTCTCCCACCCCCACCTTTCAGGTAGCTGGGGACACAAGTGTCACCACCCAGTCTCTCTCCTTTGCCTCTGTTCATGTAACTCTGGGGCCTGGGACGTAGCTCAGCTCTCTGTCCGTTGGCTCGCCTAGCATGGAGTCGGCCTCGAACCACATCCAGGAGCACCAGGAGCTTTAGGTGCTTCCTGAGCACCGGCATCATCCCTGACTCAGGACCGTGTTGGTCCTAGCCCCAGGAGCAACTCCAGCCAAGGCAGAGAGTGGTGAAGAAACACCTAGAACCCTTGCCCTTGGCTGCACGAGCCCTAGAGGTGTTCTGTGCGGTCTCTCATGGTGAGTGAGGCTGAAGGGACTGGGCCTCCAACACCCACAACAGTGGCCTTGCTCATTGATTGCAAGATGCAACTGTATCAGTAGTTCCCTTTTTAATAACTTATTTATTTTTATTTGATGTGCATTGGTGTTTTGCCTGCATGCATGTCTTTGTGACTGTGTCAGAAGCCCCGGAACTGGAGCTGCAGACAGGTGTGAGCTGCTGTGTGGTTGCTGGGAATTGAATCGGGTTCTCTGGGAGAGCAGCCAGTGCTGATAACCACTGAGTCATCTCTCCAGCCCTCTCTATCAGTATTTCTACTGCCCTTACTTCAGTTCTGCAATCCCTCCTGGGGTCCCCTCTGAAGTAAGCCACTTAGATCCTTATCGGAAGTTCTGGTTTTAAGAAAACCCAGGCTTAGACAGCCCCGCCTTGGAGACCACATGTCAGAGAACTCTGTCCAGGCAGACAAGGCTCCCCTCGGACCTTGTACAGTGTCTTGCTAGAGACACTGTGTGTATAGGATCTGGGGTGTGTTAAGGGGCTGTAAGACCCTAGTGGGATGGATCTGTGCTGCTGGAACAGGGGTCTGGGGTCGGGAGAAGCATTAGTCCAGATCCTAAATGGAAAATTGTAGTATAGAGTCAGGAGTCACCATCCAGACACAGAGGAAGCAAGATGACAAGGCAGAACTGAGAAAAGGTACCAAGCCACATGGCTAAACATAAATAAGAATTATGGGTTAATTTAAGTGTAAGAGCTAGTCAGTAATAAATCTGAGCTAACGGCCAAGTAGTTATAATTAATATAAGCTTCTGAGTGATGATGATGATGATGATGACGATTATTGGTTTTTCGAGACAGGGTTTCTCTGTGTAGTTTTGGTGCCTGTCCTGGATCTCGCTCTGTAGACCAGGCTGGCCTCGAACTCACAGAGATCCGCCTGGCTCTGCCTCCCGAGTGCTGGGATTAAACTGAAGAAAACATCTGACTACAGAAAATTTCTCTCTGTAATTCCAAAGGCTGTTGGTTCATCTTCGTGGTCAACTTGGTTGGACTTGGGATCAACACCTCTGGGCAGATCTGGGAGGGCATTTCCTGGAAGGATTAACTTCGGGGAGACCACCCTCCCTGAGGGTTTCGGCACCCGCCAGCGCCAGGCCAGATACAAAGAGGGAAAAGTAGTGCATCGTTGCTGTTTCTGGTGAGTGTATGCACTCTGCGCCATGCTGACACAGAAGCCTGGCTTCTCCAGCCTTCCAAGAAGGAGAGTCTGTGACTCTCAGGAGTCTTTCAAGCCTTCAAGACCAGATTGGAACTCTGGAGGCATCTAGACTCATGGGCTGAATGGCTACAGGGTTCCTAGTCTCTCCAGTGTGCAGACAGCCATTGCTAACTCCTTAGACCAATCATGTAAGCCAATCTAGTAATTCCCCTTTGTGATGTATATTTGCAAATGCATTTCTTCTCTGGGTTCTGGTTTTCTAGAGAATGCTGACTAATCGGCGACACACAGTAAGATTCGTGTCATGACAGATTCAAGGAAGAAAAATGCCAGAAAGCCGCTTTGTAAATAGGCCTTCAAAGAACAATCTTGCAAAACCAAGGCCACCATGAAAGGCTGTACAGTCTGTGGCTTTCTGACAGGGGAAAGTGGGTTTGAATTCCAGCCTGTTTTTTGGCAACCAAACTGAGCACCCATGCAAAAGGTCACCTCTTTAACGAGTAAAAGTGGCCATTTCCGCCTAGCCCTGAAGGCAATGACCCGCACCATTGGTGAGTCTCTCTTTAAAAAAAAAAAAATAGCTAGGTTTCATTCTCAGGTCCAAAAACATGATTGCTAGCAATATAGTCTTTATAACCACTCGGCAAAAGCTTTTTGAAAGCCTGGGGCTGTTTGTTGTAATGGAATTTTCCTCATGTGTAAAAGTAAGCTGGCGGTTGGGTTATTAATGGACTTTTAGCCTTCCCCCCCCCCACCCAGTGACAGCTTTAGTATTATGTTGGCACGATTTATCCTTCGACGGCATCCCTTCCCCGTCCTATCTTCCATCTCAAAATTGGAATTCTTATTTTCATCGTGTTTGTCCGACATTTAATAAGATTAGAACTTGTTCAGTTGGCTTTTGTTGAGTAAGATAAAAGACACACACACACACACACACACACACACACACACACACACACACACACACACACGCTCACCCTCCCCACCAGGTCCACCCTCCAGTTCTCTTTCCCTCTGTGTGTGCGTGTGTGTGCACACATGTGCAAGTGTGAGCATGTGTGTTGGAGAGGCACTACTTAACTAGGTAAATGGTTATTCTTAGCAATAAAATGAGCAAACAATGTAAGAGGACCTATACCAAAAAAAAAAAAAAAAGAAAAAAGCATGGAGCGCCCTCTGTTTGACCTTGAGGTCTCTGGCCGGGAGAGCAGAGCTCCCTAACAAGAACTCCACTCCAGCCAGAGAGAATTCACAGAATGCTGCTTACGATCTGACTGCTTTGTTTAAACCAACTCCTCTCTGGTTTATAATCCTTTATGGGAGTCATTTAGGAAGGGGAGGTTGAAGGTCTGTTCAGAGCACTGAAGAATAGTGAAATAAACACTTCCCTGTGCGAGCCTCCTCTCCTGGAGACACTGAGGGATCGCTCTCACGGTGGCCTTGGCCTTCCCACGCTTTTAACCACTGCTGTCTTGTATTTGCCAGAGACAGTCTTTTAAAGATGTAGTTGTTTTCTTTTTATTTCACTTGCACGGGTGCTTTGCCTGCACGTTTGTGTGCACACCACCTGTGTGCCTGGTGCCCACAGAGGAGGGCTTCCGATCCCCCGAAACTGACTTGCAGATGGTAGTGAGCCGCCCTGTGGGTGCTAGAACCCGAACCCAGGCCCTTTCAGGAGTGCGCTTAACCACTGAACCGTCTCTCCAGTCCCAGTCCTCACTTTTTATCATGACAAAGAGGGCTTGAAACTATTTTATTTTATTATTAAAAAAGATGATTTAATTAATTTTTGTAAATGTTCATTGGTGTTTTGCCTACATACATGTCTGTGTGAGGGTGTCGAATCCCTTGGAACTGGATTACAAACAGTGTGAGCTGCCATGTGGGTGCTGGGAATTGAACCTGGGTCCTCTGGAAGAGCAGCCAGTGATTTTAACCATTGAGCCATCTCCAACCACATCATCATCATCATCATCATCATCACCATCGTCATCGTTATTAGTGTGAGTATATATGTGTGTGTGTAATGTGTGTGTAAGGGGGCACGTGCTAAAGCATGTGTGGCTGTCAGAGGACAGCTTCTGGGAACTGGTTTTCTCTCTCTCTTTTATGTGTGCTCCAGAGATGAAATTCAGACATCAAGGCTTTACCCACTGAGCCATCTCAACGGCCCTTGTTTTGGTTTGTTTTTAGGGGTTTTGTTTTGGTTTGGGTTTTTTAAGACAGGGTTTCTCTGTGTAGCCCTGGCTGTCCTGGAATTCACTCTGTAGACCAAGCTGGCCTGGAACTCACAGAGATCCACCTGCCTCTGCCTCCTGAGTGATGGGTTTAATGGTGTGGGCCACCACCTGGCCTATTTTTTTTTTTTTAAGACAGAATCTCACTGCATAGCTCTGGCTGGCTTGGGACCCATCGTATAGATTGGTTGGCCTCAAACTCACAGAGATCCTCCTGCCTCTGCCTCCTGAGTGCTGGGATTAAAGGTGTGCACCACCATGTCCCTCAATCACTGTCATCTTTATTGATTTGCAAGCATGAAGACCTGAATTTGATCCCCAGTACCTATGTTAAAAAACAAATGGCCGGGCGGTGGTGGCACACACCTTTAATTCCAGCACTTGGGAGGCAGAGCCAGGCAGATCTCTGTGAGTTCGAGGCCAGCCTGATCTACAGAGCAAGATCCAGGACAGGCTCCAAAACTACACAGAGAAACCCTGTTTCAAAAAACAAAACAAAACAAAAAGTCCCAAAGGAACAGGCGTGGTGACATGAGATGGAAATCTCAGAGCCGGCAAGAGAGAGACAGGTGTCCCCGGGGACTCAGCGGCCAGTCAGTCCAGCCAAGTCAGGGAGTTCCAGGCCAACGAGAAACTGTGTCTCCATAAAAGATGGACATCTCCTGAGGAAAAACACCAAGGTTGACCCCTGGCCTTTCATGAGTGTGGGCAAGCACGCACACTGCGTACACACGCGCGCACACGCACGTGCGCACACACACATGTGAAAACTTTAAAAACAGGAAAAGAAAACGTGACGCCACCTCTGACTGTGAGGTAACCTTGAGGAGAGAAGCCACCAGCTAGAAATAACAACACAGAAAAATGAGAGGAAGGCTGCATCAGGAGCGTTTGTGGGGTTCTGGTCCCCTGGACTGTCTCCTCTGAACTTTCCTGCCCAAGGCAGACCTTTTATGGTTAAATCGTTGTTGTTCGTCCACTCACGCTGACTGCTGGCCCAGCCCCTTACGGGCAGATCGGGCCTTTAGTCACTGAAACCGAGCTGTGTCTCACAAATTTGCTACAGCTTGGAATATTTTCCTTCTGACTCACAACAGTTGTCCTGATGAATAATAGAGTTGCCATTTTAAAAGTCGTGTCTGTTCATCTCATGCTCCATTTTTTTCTTTCTTTCCTCCCCCCCCCCCCCAATTTGTTTAACTTTTTCTGTCCACATATGTCTGAGAATCATGTGCATGCAGTGACCACAGAGGCCAGAAGGGGGCGTCAGATCCCCTGGGACTGGAGTTACAGCGGTCAAAAGCCACCAAGTGGGTGCTGGGAATAGCATACAGTCATTGGGAAGAACAGCCAGTGCTCTGAACCACTGAGCTATGTGTCCAGAGCCCAGAATTTTCTTCTTTTTAAGATTTTCGAGTTTTTGTTTTTGTTTTTTGTTTTTCCAGGCAGGGTTTCTCTGTGTAGCTCTGGCTGTCCTGGAACTCACTCTATAGACCTGTGATGTAGTGTGTGATTATAATCCTAGTGCTGGGAAGGTGGGCAGATCCCTGATCATCCCACCTAAGCCAGTCAGGGAACCTCAGGCCTGAAAAACAAGATGGAGGGCACCCGAGGATTAACACCTTAATGAATTCTTAAAAAAAAGATTTACTTATTTTTATGTGCATTGATATTTTGCCTCCATTTATGTCTGTACAAGAGTGACAGATCCCTGGAACAGGAGTTACAGAGAGTTGTGAGCTGCCATGTAGGCGCCGGAAATTGAACCCGGGTCTACTAGAAGAGCAGTCCGTGTTCTTAACCGCTGAGCCATCTCTCCAGCCCCCTGTATGAATTCTTTTCTCAGAAAAATGTCCATATCTGTTAAAAGCTGCATCTGTTTTCAGGAGTTCATGAGCCTTTTGAGACAGGTGCATTGGTCAAGAAAAAGAGAGATTCCCCTGGCTGCATGGTCCTTGAGAGTGTGGTGGACTGACTGACTCTCCTCGTCCATGCCTCCACTCTCCAAATTATCCGCAATTTTTGTGATGAGAAAATAAAGTCAACTATATTTTAAAGACAAACCTTGTGACAGTGAGTAAAGTTGCTTGCTGCCAACTCTGAGGATCCGAGTTCAATCCCCAGCACCCACATTGCTGAAGGAGAGACTCAACTCCTGACCTCTATACATGTACCCTGACACACATGTGCACTCTGATACATCCACTTACACACACACACACACACAAGTGATAGAATAAATCTTTAAAAAGGTGCTGTTCCACCAGGCAGTGGTGGCGCACGCCTTTGATCCCAGTACTCGGGAGGCAGAGGCAGGTGAGTTTAAGGCCAGCGTAGTCTACAGATCGAGTTCCAGGACACTCAGGGTTACACAAAAAAACCCTGTCTCAAAAACAAAAACAAAAAGAAAGAAAGAAAAAGAAAAGAAAACAAACATGTGGAGTCGTTATCTATGATTAACATGTACGAAAATGTTAGTCAAATGGCTCTCTGAGATCTCCAACTTGACCTTTGGCAAATCATCTAACTGTCCACGGCAACCCTCTGCCTGGCTGTCACATGACCACACATGTGCTACTTCTCCCACGTGAATGTGCTTGGCATTAATGAGGTAACTGCTTCTCCATGTCTAAATGTTCTTCAAGGTCCTTTCATAGAAAATCCCTTGGCACACAGAACAAAAGATTACCCGTTTTCCATTATTTCTTAGAGCATCAACAGCTGCCAGCCTTACATAAACCACATTTAAAAGGGATATTTCACCCATTCCTTTCTCTACTAGAGTAGAATAGAGACATAATTCTGTTCCAAAACTGAATTGAATATACAGCAAACCATAATTTTTGTCGTTTTAAAGAAAAGAAATTTAAATTTGAGTTTATATTGTTCCTCTCATTTACCAACTGCCATGCTAAATATAATATATACCTAGAAACTTATGTCCCCAGAAACAAATGAAATGGGAAGTTTGAAATTTGTGTTCTTTTTTTTTTCCAAGATAGGGTCTCACTATATAGCCCTGGCTGTCCTGGATCTTGCTCTGTAGACCAGGCTGGCCCCAAACACAGAAATCCGCCCTGCCTCTGCCTCCTGAGTTCTGGAGCTACACAGAGAAACCCTGTCTCGAAAAACAAAAAAAAAAAAAAAAAAAAAAAAAAAAAAAAGAACCTTTCCTGTGTTGCTAGAGTTTTCCTGCCTGGCCCACAGTCAGGACAAATCTCTCTCACCTGCCAGTCCCATAGCCACTCAGACCCGACCAAGTAAACACAGAGACTTATATTGGTTACAAACTGTATGGCCATGGCAGGCTTCTTGCTAACTGTTCTTATAGCTTAAATTAATCCATTTCTATTAATCTATACCTTGTCACATGGCTCGTGGCTTACCAGCATGTTTGTCATCGTGGCGGCTGGCAGTGTCTCTCTGACTCAGCCTTCCACTTCCTAGCTTTATTCTCCTCCTTGTCCCGCCTACACTTCCTGCCTAGCCAATGGCCAATCAGTGTTTTATTTATTGACTAATTAGCAACACATTTGCCATACAGAACATCCCACAGCATTTCCTGTGAGACCATTTGTATTCGGAGCATGCCTTACCTTTGAACATCTTCCTTACAGCTGTTTGCCTATATTCTGATGTGATTGTGTGTACATGTGCTCTTGTTTATTCGTGTGTGTGTGTGTGTGTGTGTGTGTGTGTGTGTGTGTGTGTGTGCTCGTGTCTATTTGTGTCTGTGCATGTGCTCTTGTTTATTCATGTGTGTGTGTGTGTTTTGCTGTAATGACTCTGCCCATCTCAGTGATTATAAACATTGGTATTTGTATTGAATCATTTTGTGACTTGGAGGTTTTTGAAAGTTTACCCATTTAATCTATTTGGAATCAATTTTGAGAATGGCATGAGATGCAGCTTTATTATCCCCAATAGTCCACTACTAATGAGTACATTTATAATACTAAACAACAAATGAATACTAACTGCATTGGTAAATACCTTTGATGTCAATACCACTGAGTGTGAGACCATGCCAAGCGTCTTTGCTAACATTCATTTTTGAAGATGATTTTTTAATTTTTATTTTATGTATATGAGTGTTTTGCCTGAGTGTTTGCCTATGTACCACTGTGTCAATGTCCTTGAGACCAGAGGAGGGCATTGAATTCCCTGGAATTGGAATTATAGATGGTCACGAGCCACCACATGGTTGCTGGGAATTGAACCCAGGTCCTCCACTAGAGCAGCCGGTGCTCCTAACCACAGAGCCATCTTAGCCGTGCCCTAGCATTCATCCTTAAAACTTCCATCTGTCTATCCATCCATCTATCCATCTATCTATCTATCTATCTATCTATCTATCTATCTATCTATCTATCTATCTATCTTTGAGACAGGGTTTCTCTGTGTAGCCCTGGCTGTCCTGAAACTTGCTCTATAGACCAGCCTGGCCTTGAACTCATAGAAATCCGCCTGCCTCTGCAGACGGAGTGCTGGGATTAAAGGTATGTGCCTGCAGCAAGTTTACTCTTTGGGCCACCAACCAGCTCCCAAATAATGACACAGAGACTTATTATTAGTTATGAATGCTCAGCCTTATCTTATGCTTGTCCTGTGGGTGGATTTTTCTGTCCCTCCTGCCAGCTCCCAAATAACGACACAGAGACTTCTTATTAGTTATGAAAGCTCAGTTGATAGCTTAGGCTTGTTTCTAACTAGCTCATAACTTAACCCATTTCTTTTTTTTTTTTTTTTTTTTTTTTTTTTTGGTTTTTCGAGACAGGGTTTCTCTGTGTAGCTTTGCGCCTCTCCTGGAACTCACTTGGTAGCCCAGGCTGGCCTCGAACTCACAGAGGTCCGCCTGGCTCTGCCTCCCGAGTGCTGGGATTAAAGGCGTGCGCCACCACTGCCCGGCAACTTAACCCATTTCTACTAATTTACTTTTTGCCTCGTGCCTTTATTACCTTTACTCAGTACTGCCCCATGCTGCTTTCCTGCATCCTCCATGTCTGGCTGGTGACTCTCAGCCCTTCTTCTTCCCAACATCCTCTCTGCCCTGAAATTCCTGCCTAGCTATTGGCTGCTCAGTTTTTTTTTTAATTAAATCAATCCAATGACAAATCTGCACAGTGTACAAAAAGACTATTCCACAACATTGTCCCGCTAGCTCTTATAACTTAATTAACCTGTTTTTCTTCATCTACATTTTGTCTCAGGGCTTTTTACCTTCCTTTCGTTCTGTGTGTCCTACTTCCTTGCTTCTCCATGTCTGGCTGGTTGGCGGCTGCCTGGCTGGCCCTAGGTAGCTCCCTCTCTTTCTCCCTCACTCTCTTGAGCCTCGATTCCTCCTTCTGCTTATTCTCTCGTCCCACCAGCCCCAGCTATCCTCCTACTAGCTAGCTATTGGCCGTTCCGCTTTTTATTAGACCAATCTGGTGCCTTAGGCAGGTAGGGTGAAATAAATGTAACACATCTTTACACAGTTAAACAAATATTCTATCCCACAACATGGGCCACCACTGCTCAGCTCCTAGCATTCACTTGTATATACACATATATCTAGTTCTCTGGCTCCCATTCCACACTACTCACCTATTTATCTACTTCTACACCCAAACCATGCTGTTTTAATTTCTTTAACATTGCCAAATATTCCAGTATCTCATGTGACAAGTCATCACAGCTGTTTTCAGCTATGGAGGAGATCAAGTATGCTAATAGCTTTCTGGATGCAAGGCAAGGAAAAACAGATTTGCTTTCAATGTAAAATCATACACTTTAAGCCGGGCGGTGGTGGCGCACGCCTTTAATCCCAGCACTCGGGAGGCAGAGGTAGGTGGATCTCTGTGAGTTCAAGGCCAGCCTGGGCTACAGAGGGAGTTCCAGGAAAGGCTCAAAGCTACAGAGACACCCTGTCTCGAAAAACCAAAAGAAAAAAAGGAAAGAAAAGTAAAAAAGAAAAAGAAAAAAAAAAGCCCACACTTTAAATGAGTTGGAGGAAGTCACAAATGTCACAGAAGCCATGCATGAAAGATGAACCCACCGATGAAAAGCTGGGGGCGGGGTCAGCTTTTCTGGCTCCGTGTCTTCATTTTCACAGGCTTCCCAGGAAGTTCCTCCAAAGGTGGAGAGATGCACAGGAAACCCACATACAGCTAATACACCAAAGGATGAAGTAGCAAAGTTCAGCGAGAGCGCTGGGATGTAGCTTGGTGTTAGAGGATGTGTCTAGGGTGTGCAAGGTCCTGTGTTTGATCACAGCCAAGAGCTGGGGGTGGGGGTGTCACTAATAAAACCTGTTACTTTAATCTTCATGGTGGCTAGGTGCAATAAAAATATCACCTGAAAATGTATAACCACAAGCTAGCCTTCACATTGGTTTGTGACCTAATTCACACAGCCTGTGTTTTCTGAGAAACCCCAGAATATTTATTTTTAAATGACTCCAGAGCAGGTGTAACACTGATACCCAAACCCTCAAAGACTGCACAAAGAGAACCAAAAGATCAGTCTTGCTTATAAATAGCGATGCAAAAGCATCAAATAAAATGCAAACAAATGGAATTGAGAGGCACATTCCCAACAGAGCTGTGAGTTTTAGTATAGGAGTGAGAAAAGTGGTCCCATATCAAAGACTAGGTGTGTTATTGCCAGGCGTGACGATTATGCATACATCCAGGGCCTGGAAGATGAAGGCGGGATAGTTGCAGTGAGTTGGAGGCCAGCCTGGGCTACATAGCAAGATCCTGTTTCAAAACAAACAAACTGATGGAAATCTTGGCGGCACAATGTTATTTATTAAGCCATGCTGTTTACTGTATGAGAGAAGCCACAAGGCACAACAAAACCCAGTATTAAGAGTATATTAAGGGAAGGGAACAGATGTAGTATGCATAGGCCTATGGAATGACGGTACAGGAAGAGAGAGAAGGAATAGGTGAAACCCACTTTTATAGGTTCCCCCAGCACATGCACATATGGGCTTACGTAGCTACACCACACATGCACACAGATTGCGTGACCACACTGCATGCAAATTATGTGAACACATAGTACTCAGATTATGTAGGAAGTAAGGCCTTAGGATAACTGAGCATCTTGCCTGGCTACTGGACAGTGCATGTGCGGTCATGTAGCTGGAGGAGTGGCTAGGAATTCTAATAAAGCTGTAGCTTGAAGAGTCAAGGAATTCTTCCAGAGGAAAGCCAAGTCTCAAGGAGTATTTGGTATCATTCAGCTTTTAATATATCAGCTGCTTCCTGCTATGAATTTCATGTGTGCTTGCATAGCTTCCCCAAGAACTTCTAAGGTATTTGGATACAGTCACATAGGCAAGGTTTCCTGCCTCCAGGCCTTCTGCTTTTCTCTATTAGCATTAAAACCAGATATCTCCTTTAGTTATCATCCAAGGACAAAGCATTTCAGACCAACTGCTGGTCTCCTGAATTAAGGTAAATACCCATACGGAGACATCGCCTGTCTCCTAGGCCAGGCAGACTAGGTACATAGCTTTGCTTCTTGTGCAAATTAAGGTCAGACCCTCCTTCCTCTCACAGCCCAAAATGGCAGCCTCAAGCAACTTACTTTTGCATGCCAGGTGCAGTGAAGCTATGGGGCAGGTTTCCTAGCTCTGAGCAGAGTTACCTCGCCCAACCAGAAAGCAACAAGGCAGAGTTTGCAGATTGTAGGCGTAGACATGGGTCGCAGGAAGAGGAGAGGAAGAAATGAAGATGGATGGAGGTACAGAGACAAAGATGAAAGAACTCAGAGCTATGAGAGGACAGGAGGAGAAGGGGCAGAGAGGAGCTAAGTATGAGAACAGAATTGAAGCTGTGTAGACAGAATTTTGTCTCAGAGGAGTTACACGGGTGGACGAAAGAGCTCTGTGTGCTTCGATTCATTCCCTCAGATTATCTCTCACCACTGGTAGCATCTCTTCTGGACCCCCGGAAGGAAGACCATTGAGGCTGGACCTCAAAAGTTTCTGATACAGAAGCAAGATGAAGAGTGGTTCATTTTCTGGTTTGAGTCTCCCCAAGGCAATTCTGTGGTCCATGCTGCCCCCAGAGGCCATGCTGAAGTCCTTGTCCAGTGCTGCCACTGGTGGCCATGTGGTCTGTAGTCTGTGCTGTCAACAAAAACCGTGTTGATGTCTGTGGTCCAGGCTACCTCTGGGCACCACGTGCCACTAAAAACCATGGTGATGTCCATGGTCTGAGCTGCCTATGGAGACCATGTAGAAGTCCATGATCCACCTGCTGCTATGGGTAAGAAAGCTTCTTTTGCAGTGGAATGGATGAAGCAATTGAAGAGAGTCCTTAAAATTTGTGATAAATGGCCAGGAGGTGGTGACTCACATCTTTAATCCCAGCACTCCGGAGGCAGAGGCAGGGGAATCATTGAGTTTGAGGCCAGCCTAGTCTACAGATCAAGTTCCAGGTCAGCCAGGGCTGTACAGAGAAAACCTGTCTTGAAAAAAAAATTGTGATAAGAAAGCTGAGGTGTAGCTCTTCACAGTTCAAGGCTTCTGGCAGCGGTGGGGAAGGACTCAGTTCTCTTTAAGGGCTTGGCCACTGGGAGTTTAACCATGCGCCAGTGAGTGTATGGGAAACACAAATGGGATCTTTTTTCTTTTTCTTTTATTTTCTTTTTTCTCTTTTTATCTTTTCCTCTGGGGTGGGGGGGTGGGCACAAGAGTGGGAGGGTGGACCTGGAAGGAATGTGTGATGGGGTGTATTGTATGAAATCCCCAAATGAATATAAATATTATGTTGGGGGAAAAAGGAGAGAAAAATAAAATAAAAAAGAAGACCCCATCTGTACCAACAGAAAGAGCAACAGCAAATGGTGACCTAATGAGAACAAGCTTTTAAAGAAACAGGCAAGGCATCTGTGCAGACAACTTGAAAACACGACCATGGAGCTCAAACAGCCGAACTGAAAGATTAATGCTACCAGTGGGTTGTAAGCAATAAAACTACAAAAGGTCTGTTATCTGGGGACTGGATCAACGGCTCAGTGGTTAAGAGCACTGGCTGCTCTTATCGAGGATCCAGGTTTGATTCTCAGCACCTACATGGTAGCTCACAACTGTCTGTAATTCCAGTTCCAGGCACTGCACCTACATAGTGCACAGCCATATACTCAGGCAAAACATTCACACACATGAAAACTAAAAATTAGAAGTCTGTTCTATGTAAGTCTTTATTTATAAATTTAACTTCATCTGTTTTTAAAGGTGTATGCCAGCTTCCCTAGCTATTTAAAGTTACCTTATTTTATGTTTATGGGTATTTTCCTGCATGTATGTCTGTGTACCACATGTGTGCCTGGCACCTGCAGAGACCAGAAAAGGACATTGGATCTCCTGGAACTGGAGTTACAGGAGGTTGTGAGCCTCCATGTGGATGCTGGGAATCAAGCGCAGGCCCTCCGGAACAGCAGTCAGTGCTGTTAATGGCTGAGCCATCCCTCCAGCTCAGTCGAAACTCATCTTGATAAAGTTACTAATGCCTTCCCTGAAAAAAAAATGTTTTAAAGTCTGTAGGTGGAGTTTTCCTGTCTCTCAGTTACTCTCAAATAAACAAACTGAGACATATTAATTATAAGTGCTCAGCCAATAGCTCAGGCTTGTTACTAGCTAACTCTTACATTTAAATTAACCCATATTTCTTATCTATGCTTTGCCACGCAGTTCATGGCTTGTTACCTCATTTTCTACACGTCCTGCTTCCTTTCTGTCTGGCTGGCAACTCCAGCATCTGCCCTTCTTCCCAGCATTCTCCTAGTCTGGCTCTCCTGCCCAGCTTTATCCTGTTCAGCTAATGGCCAGTCAGCTTCTTTATTAAACAAATCACAGTGTCAAATCTTCACAGTATACAAAAGGATTATTCCACAGCAAAAATCCATTCAAGTAAATAAACAAGAATAACCAGAAAACGTCTGAAATGAAGACCAGAGTAAGAGAGCTAGCCCAATCAGATACTAAAATGCACTTGAAGGTCTCATCAACTGCAGGGAATTGGTAGGTGAGAATGACTGGAGGCTGAAGGCAGACCATACAAAATGCAGAAGAATTTGGGACAAAAATCTATACTTCTCATTGTGAACCAGAATAAAGGTGCAGACACACACACACACACACACACACACACACACACACACACACAAATAGGGGTAGGGAAAAAAATTTTCCCTTTGGTTTTGAGGCAGGCATTGTTGGGCTTTTTTTACTCTTTACTCTTGGGGGCCCACCACCCAGCTCCCAAATAAATACACCAAGTCTTAGTCTTACTTCCGAATGCCTGACCTTAACTTGGCTTGTTTCTAGCCAGCTTTTCTTTCTTTCTTTCTTTCTTTCTTTCTTTCTTTCTTTCTTTCTTTCTTTCTTTCTTTCTTTCTTTCTTTCTTGAGACAGGGTTTCTCTGTGTAGTTTTGGTGCCTGTCCTGAATCTCTGTAGACCAGGCTGGCCTTGAACTCATAGAGATCTACCTGGCTCATAGCCAGCTTTTCTTAAATTATTCCGTCTACCTTTTGCCTCTGACTTTTACCTTTCTTTACTTCTTATTCCATGGCTTGCTGTGTAGCTGGGTGGCTGACCCCTGATGTCCTCCTCTCCTTCTCCTTTCACTCCCCAACCTTCTCTTCCCAGATTTCTCCTCCTATTTATTCTCTCTGCCTAATAGCCCCACCTATTTCTCTCTCCTGCCTAGCTATTGACCATTCAGCTTTTTATTAGACCAATCAGGTGTTTTAGACAGGCAAAGTAGCCAGCTTCCCAGAGTTAAACAAAAGCAACACAGAAGAATGCAACACATCTTTGCATCATTAAGCAAATGTTCGGCCGGGCGGTGGTGGCGCACGCCTTTAATCCCAGCACTCGGGAGGCAGAGCCAGGAGGATCTCTGTGAGTTCGAGGCCAGCCTGGACTACAGAGTGAGTTCCAGGAAAGGTGCAACACTACACAGAGAAACCCTGTCTCAAAAAACAAAACAAAACAAAACAAAAAAAAAGAACGAATGTTCTACAGCATTAAAGAATGTGACACATCTTTAACTAATATTCTACAACATTTCCTCTAAGTGGAAGTTTCTCTCCTGCTTGTCAGTTCCCAAATATCTGGCAGCTGCTTCTTAAATAATTGACTCCAAGGCTTAATATTACTTATAAATGCTCAGCTGGTAGCTCAGGCTTATTACTAACTAGATCTTACACTTAAATTAACCCATAATTCTTATCTATGTTTAGTCACATGGCTTGGTATCTTTTCTCAGTGTGGCATTCTCATCTTGCTTCCTCTGTGTCTGGCTGGTGACTCCCGACTCTGCCCTTCCTCTTCCCAGAATTCTCCTAGTCTGGTCACCTTGCCTATACTTCCTGCCTGGCTACTGGCCAATCAGCATTTTATTAAACCTATTTGAGTGGCAAATCTTTACAGTGTACAAGAGTGTTATCCCACAGCAATTCCCCCCTTTTTGTCTAAATAAAAATGAAAGGTTTTAACTTTAACATAGTAAAACTATATACAATAAGTAAGGATTACATTCACAATGTCCATTCCATTTGTGTCTGGCAAATTTAAAGAAAATACTCCTTTATTTACCCTATCTTAGTAAGTCCAAAGTTTTACACCTAATTTACTTTCTATCATAACTAAGGAAAACTATAGCTTTAACTATTTAGCCTTTAACTCCAAAGCCCCAAGAAGGATGTAATATCACCTAACAACAGAGATATTTGGCTGCCTGGACAGTCACCCAAAGTTCCTCTGCAACTTTGGGGCATTTGTCTTCAGCCTACAGGCCTAGAGCATCTGACAGACATTTCAGTGAAGCAGGAATTTTGAAGGACTGCCCTACCTTGTACTGGCAATTTTGCCAGTCATTTCCTGCTGTGTTCTGCAGAATATCTGGCAGACTCTTCTGTGAAGCAGGAATTTCAACAGACTGTCCTACTTTGTCAAAGTTCAACAATCACTTTCCTGTGGGTCCTGCATGTCCAGTTTATATAGCACACAGCCAGCAATCAAGGCAAAGCAGTTTCTTGCCCAAATGGCTAGACTTGCCACATTGAGAGCAAACGCCATGTGGAGTTTCTTCAGTGCCTTTCATGAAGTAAATTGGTGCTCCCAGGAGCAGATGTGTCTCATTGTCATGAAAAACCTAGTTATTAAACATCTTGAAGGCCATATTCTGTAGGTTTTTGAAGTGTTTGAAAATCATCTATCTGTCTAAAATGTACTTGTCCAATCTTGAAAACATACCTAATGTGACTATAAGTTTGATTATTACAGATTAACTACTAACTTCATTTCTAAATTATATATTGCATTTTTAAATGAGCTGCATAAGCACAATATCCCAGACAAAAGTGGAAACATATATACAGCATAACAAGAATAACTTTAAATTTGTACCAATATACAAAATCCCTGCCAATGCAAAATATCTGAGATTAATAGCTGTCTTTCTATAATATATTCCTATATTCCACTAAATTATAACAAGCATCCATAACCCACCAAATAACCAATAAGCACCCACTCCACCTCTTTGGAATGTGGGCATTGTCTTCTCTAGACAGCTTTCTGTTGTCTGTGGGTGAAGGCATCTTTAGGGGTCCCTGAGAAAAATTGAGATAACAGCCATGTCCAGGGAAGACCAGCTATAACCTTTGTTGATATATATCACCTGTCAAGTTTCAGAGAGTCTTCCCTGATCAAACCTGATCCATATCAACCTTGAACGAATTCACAGCCTCTTGTTTCCTGTGGAAATAAAAGCAAAATCTCTTCTCCAAAGCAATACATTTTTTGAGTTCCATTTTACAAATACTTTGTTTTTACTTCCATTTTAAAGTTAAGGCATTTCTAAAGTATAAAGGCTGGTTTATTTTAACATCCCTCTTTCAATTCCAGGTCTCTTAGCAACTATCTTTTGTTTATCAGCAATCAAAAAATTCAAAATCAACATAATAGCATACAGGATCCAGACTCCCTGTGTATTTTCCATCTCTATGTGGCTTTTTTTTTTTTTTACTATAATTTAACTTTTTTCTTTCTTTCTTATTTTTATTTAAGAATTTTTTTTATTCATTTTACATACCAACCACAGATCACCCTTGTCCCACTCCCCCCCTTCCTCCCCCAGCTCACCTCCCATCCCTTCCTCCAAAAGGGTAAGGCCTCCAATGGGGAGTCAACAAAGCCTGATACATTCAACTGAGGCAGGACCAAGCCCCTCCCCCTGCATCAAGGCTAAGCAAGGTGTCTTATCATAGGTAATGGGCTCCAAAAAGCCATCTCATGAACCAGTGATAGATCCTGATCCCACTGCCAGGGGCCCCTCAAACAGACCAAGCTACACAACTGTCTTCCATATGCAGAGGGCCTAGTATGGTCCCATGCAGGCTCCACAGCTGTCAGTCTATACTTCATGAGTTCCCATGAGCTTGGTTCAGCTGTCTCTGTAGCTTTCCCCATCATGATCTTGACCTCCCCCTTGCTCATATAATCCCTCTTCCCCCTCTTTGGGCTGGATTCCCAGAGCTTGGCCTGGTGCTTGGCTGTGGATCTCTGCAACTGCTTCCATCAGTTACTGGATAAAGGCTCTGTGATGACAGGGTATTCACCAATCTGATTACTGGGCCAGTTAAGGCACCCTTTCCATTATTGCTAGCAGTCTAAGCTGGGGTCATCTTGTAGATTCCTGGGAATTTTCCTAGCACCAGATTTCTCCCTAGCCCCATAATATCTCCCTCTATCAAGATATCTCTTTCATTGCTCTCCCACTATGTCCCTCCTCCAGATCAACCATCCCATTTCTTCATGTTCTCATCCCCCATCCCATCCTCTCTATTGCCCACACTCAACTGCAGTTTACTCCAGAGATCTCATCTCTTTCCCCTTCTCAGGGTGATTCATGCATCCCTCCTTGGGTCCTCTTCATTAGCTAGCATCTCTGAAACTGTGGATTGCAGTCTGGTTATTCTTTGCTTTACATCTAGTATCCACTTATGAGTGAGTACATACCATGTTTGTCTTTCTGAGTCTGGGTTACCTCACTCAGGATATTTTCTAGTTCCATCCATTTGCCTGCAAATTTCATGATGTCATTTTTTTTTTTTATAGCTGAGTGATACTCCATTCTATATACGTACCACATTTTCTTTATCCATTATTTGGTTGAGGGGCATCTAGGTTATTTCCAGGTTCTGGCTATTATGAACAATGCTGCTATGAACACAGTTGAGCAAGTGTCTTTGTGGTATGATTAAGCATGCCTTGGGTGTATGCCCAAGAGTGGTATCATTGGGTCTTGAGGTAGATTGATTCCCAATTTTCTGAGAAGTCACCATAGTGATTTCCAAAGTGGCTGTACAATTTGCACTCCCACCAATATTGGAGGAGTGTTCCCCTTGCTCCACATCCTCTCCAGCATAAGCTGTCATCAATGTTTTTGATCTTAGCCATTCTGACAGGTGTAAGATGATATCTCAGAGTCATTTTGATTTGTATTTCCCTGATGACTAAGAATGCTGAGCAATTCCTTGTCTTTGGGCCATTTGAGATTCTTCTGTTGAGAATTCTCTATTTATATCTGTAGCTCATTTTTAAATTGGATTGTTTGGTATTTTGATGTCTAGGTTTTTGAGTTCTTTATATATTTTGGAGATCAGCCCTCTGTCAGATGTGGGGTTGGTGAAGATTTTTTCCCATTCTGTAGGTTGTCATTTTGTCTTATTTACCATGTCTTTTGCCTTACAGAAGCTTCTCAGTTTCAGGAGGTCCCATTTATTAGTTGTTGCTGTCAGTGTCTGTGCTACAGGTTTTATATTTAGGAAGTGGTCTCCTGTGCCAATGCATTCAAGAGTACTTCCTACTTTCTCTATGAGGTTCATTGTAACTGAATTTATGTTGAGGTCTTTTATCTACTTGGACTTGAGTTTTGTGCATGGTGATAGCTATGGATCTATTTGCAATCTTCTACATGTTGACATCCAGTTATGCCAGCACCATTTGTTGAAGATGCTTTTCTCCATTGTACAGTGTTGGCTTCTTTGTCAAAAAATCAGGTGTTTATAGGTGTGTGGATTAATGTTAGTGTCTTCAATTTGATTCCATTGGTCCACATGTTGGTTTTTATGACAATGCCAAGCTGTTTTTATTACTATAGCTCTATAGTAGAGCTTGAAGCTAGGGATGGTGATGCCTCCAGAAGTTGCTTTGTTGTACAGGATTGTTTTAGTTATCCTGGGTATTTTGGTTTTTTCATATGAAGTTTAGTATCATTCTTTTGAATTCTGTGAAGAATTATTTGGAATTTCATTAAACCTGTAGATTGTGTTTGGTAAGATTGCCTATGTTGGTTCTACCTATCCATGAACATGGGAGATCTTTTCATTTTCTGATATCTTCTTCAATTTCTTTCTTTGAAGACTTAAAGTTCTTGTCATACAGGGCTTTCACTTGCTTGGTTAGAGTTAACCCAAGGTATTTTGTAACTGAAGTTTTCTTGGTCCTGCCTGGCTCCCACAGTCCTGCAGCCACTTGGATCCAATTAATCACACAGAAACTTATATTAATTAAAACTGCTCAGCCATTAGCTCATGCTAACTATTGACTAGCTCTTACACTTAAATTAACCCATAATTCTTATTTATGTTTAGCCACATGGCTCGGTACCTTTTCTCAGTTCTGCCTTCACATCTTGCTTCCTCTGTGTGTGGTTGGTGAATCCTGACTCACTCTTCCTCTTCCCAGAATTCTCCTTGTCTGTTTATCCTGCCTATACTTCCTGCCTGGCTACTGGCCAATCAGCATTTTATTTATCAACCAATGGGAACAATACATTCATAGCATGCAGAGCAACATCACCCATAGGTATTTTATATTATTTGTGGCTATTGTAAAGGGTGATGTTTCTCTGATTTCTTTCTCAGCCCATATATCATTTGTATAAGGAGGGCTACTAATTTTTTTGAGTTAATCTTGTATCCTGCCACATTACTGAAGGTGTTTATCAGCTTTAGGAGTTCCTTGGTAGAATTTTTGGGGTCACTTATGTATACTATCACATTATCTGCAAATAGCGAAAGTTTGACTTCTTCTTTTCCAATTTGTATCCCCTTGATCTCTTTTTGTTGTCTTATTGCTCTAGTTCGAACTTAGAGTACTATATTGAATAGATATGGAGAGAGTTGACAGCCTTGTCTTGTGTTCCTAATTTTAGTGAAATTGCTTTGAGTTTCTCTCCATTTAATTTGATATTGGCTGTTGGTTTGCTGAAAATTGCCTTTATCATGTTTCGGTATGTTCTTTGTATTCCTGATCTCTCTAAGACCTTTATCATGAAGGGATGTTGGATTTTGTCAAAGACTTTTTCAGCATCTAATGAGATGATCATGTGGTTTTTTTCTTTCAGTTTGTTTATATGGTGGATTACATTGACAGATTTTCATATATTGAACCATCCCTGTGTCTCTGGGATGAAGCCTACTTGATCATGGTGAATGATTTTTTTGATGTATTCTTGGATTTGGTTTGCCAGAATTTTATTGGGTATTTTTGCATCAATGTTAATGAGAGATATTGGTCTGTAATTCTCTTTCTTTGTTGCATCTTTGTGTGGTTTGGATATCAGACTAACTGTATCCTCATAAAAAGAGTTCCTTCTGTTTCTATTGTGTGAAATAATTTGAAGAGTATTGGTATTAGCTCTTCTTTGAAATTCTGGTAGAATTCTACACTGAAACCCTCTGGCCCTCGGCTTTTTTTGGTTGGGAGACTTTTAATGACGGCTTCTATTTCCTTAGGAGTTATAGGTCTTTTTAAATTGTTTATCTGGTCTTGATTTAATTTTTGTATGTGGTAACTATCCAGAAAATTGTCCATTTCTTTTAGATTTTTCAATTTTATGGAGTATAGGTTTTTAAAGTATGACCTGATGATTCTCTGGATTTCCTCATTGTCTGATGCTATGTCTCCCTTTTCATTCTTGATTTTGCTGATTTGGATATTCTCTCTCTGACTTTTGGTTAGTTTGGAAAAGTGTTTGTCTATCTTGTTGATTTTCTCAAAGAACCAACTCTTTGTTTCATTGATTCTTTGTATTGTTCTCTTTGTTTCTATTTTATTAATTTCAGCCCACAATTTGACTATTTCCTGGCGTCTATTCCTCCTGGGTGAGTTTCCTTCTTTTTGTTCTAGAGCTTTCAGGTGTGCTAAGCCACTAGTGTGAGATTTGTCCAACTTCTTTATGTAGGCATTTGGTGCTGTGAACTTTCCTTTTTTTTTTTTTTTTTTTTTGGTTTTTTCAAGACAGGGTTTCTCTGTGTAGCTTTGCGCCTTTCCTGGATCTCGCTCTGTAGACCAGGCTGGCCTCGAACTCACAGAGATCCGCCTGCCTCTGCCTCCCGTGTGCTGGGATTAAAGGCGTGCGCCACCACCGCCCGGCTGAACTTTCCTTTTAGTACTGCTTGCATAGTGAATTCTAGGAAGTCTTTAATTTCTTTCTTTATTTCTTCCTTGTTCCATTGGTGATTCAGTTGAGCACTATTCAGTTTCCATGAGTTTGTAGGCTTTCTGTAATTTGTGTTGTTGTTGAATTCTAACTTTAAGCCATGGTGATCCAATAAAATACAAGGGGTTATTCCATTTTTTGTTTGTTTGTTTTTTGTTTGTTTGTTTGTTTTTTGTATCTGTTGAGATTTGCTTTGTGACTGCATATGTGGTCAGTTTTAGAGAAGGTTCCATGAGGTGCTGAGAAGAAGGTATAGTATGTGTTTGGGTGAAATATTCTGTAGATGTCTACTAAGTCCATTTGAGTCATAACATCTGTTAGTTTCCTTATTTCTCTGTTAAGTTTGTGTCTGGCAGACCTATCCATTGGTGAGAGCAGGGTGTTGAAGTCTACTACTATTAGTGTGTGAGGTTTGATGTGCAATTTAAGTTTTAGTAATGTTTCATTTACATATGTGGGTGCCCTTGTATTTGGGAATAAATGTTCAGAATTGAGACTTCATCTTGGTGGATTTTTCCTGTGATGAATACGTAATTTCCTACTCAATCTCTTTTGATTAATTTCATTTTCAAGTCTATTTTGTTAGATATTAGGATAGCTATACCAGCTTGATTCTTTTTTGTTGTTGTTGTTGTTTTTTTGTTTTTCGAGACAGGGTTTCTCTGTGTAGCTTTGCACCTTTCCTGAAACTCACTCTAGCCGAGGCTGGCCTCGAACTCACAGAGATCCACCTGCCTCTGCCTCCTGAGTGCTGGGATTTAAAGGTGTGCACCACCACCCGGCTCCAGCTTGATTCTTAAGTCCATTTGATTGGAAAGTCTTTTCCCAACCCCTTTACTCTGAAGTAATGTCTGTCTTTGAAATTGAGGTGTGTTTCTTGTATGCGGCAGAAAAATGGATCTTGTTTTTGTATCCATTCTGTTAGCCTGTGTCTTTTTATAGGTGAATTGAGTCCATTGATATTCAGGGATATTAATGACCAGTGGTTGTTAGTTCCTGTTATTTTTTTTATTTGTTATTGGTGGTGGTAGTGTATGTTTCCTTTCTTTGGAATTTGCTGGTGTGGGATTATCTATTGCCTGTGTTTTCCTGGGTGTAGCTAACTCTTGGGTTGGAGTTTTCCTTCTAGTACTTTCTGTAGGGCTGGATTTGTGGATAGGTATTGTTTAAATCTGGTTTTGTCATGGAATATTTTGTTTACTCCATCTATAGTGATTGAAAGTTTTGCTGGGTGTAGTAGTCTAGGCTGGCATTTGTGGTCTCTTAGTGTCTGTATAACCTCTGTCCAGGACCTTCTGGCTTTCAGAGTCTCCATTGAGAAGTCAGGTGTTATTCTGATAGGTCTGCCTTTTTAAGTTACTTGTCCTTTTTCCTTTGCAGCTCTTAATATTCTTTCTTTATTCTGTGTGTTCAGTGGTTTGATTATTATGTGGTGAGGGAACTTTTTTTTGGGTGAGTTTCCAATCTATTTGGTGTTCTGTAAGCTTCTTGTATCTTCGTAGGCATTTCCTTCTTTAGGTTGGGAAAGTTTTCTTCTATGATTTTGTTGAATATATTTTCTGTGCCTTTGAGTTGGTATTCTTCTCCTTCTTCTATCCCCATTATTCTTAGGTTTGGTCTTTTCATGGTGTCCCAGATTTCCTGAACATTTTGTGTTATGATTTTGTTGGCTTTAATGTTTTCTTTAACAAATGAATTTATTTTCTTTATTGTATCTTCAATGCCAGAGATTCTCTCTTCCTCTCTTGTATTCTGTTGGTTATGCTTGCATCTGTAGTTCCTGTTCATTTACTCAGATTTTCCATTTCCAGCATCCTGTCTTCTTTATTGTCTCTATTTCAATTTTCAAGTCTTGAACTGTTCACTTCACCTGCCTGATTGCTTTTTCTGGTTGTCTTGGCTATCTTCAAGGAATTATTGATGTCTTCCAATTTTTTGTTTGTCTTTTCCTTGATTTCTTTAAAAGAATTTTTCATTTCCTCCTATAGACCTCTATCATCTTCACAAAGTTATTTTTTAAAATTTATTTATTACCTATACAGTGTTCTGCCTGCATGTATTCCTGCAGGCCAGAAGAAGGCACCAGATCTCATTACAGATGGCTGTGAGCCACCAGGTGGTTCCTTCGAATTGAACTCAGGTCCTCTGGAAGAACAGCCAGTGCTCCTAACCTCTGAGCCATCTCTCTAGACCCAGAAAGTTATTTTTAAGGTTGTTTTCTTCGGTTTCTTCTATGTTGGGATGTTCAGGTCTTCCTGTTATATAGAACTGCTAGATTCTGGTGGTGCCATATTGCTCTTTATGTTATTGAATGTATTCTTGCACTGGTGTCCACTCACGTCTTCCTCCAACTGGTGCAAGCAGTGTCTGTGTATCAGGGAGCTGCTGAGGTCTGGGGGAGGGGTTTGGAGAATGGAGTGGGGCTTGTAGACTACAGAGTCCAACGGGGGTGGGTGGGAAGGCCTGCATGCAGGAATCTTGCCTGCTGGCCTGCAACTGGGGCTGCAACTGGGGGTGCAACAGGTGGGGGTGGGGAGGTACAGGTTGTGCCTAGAGGACCTAGGGCCTAGAGACTGGGCTAATTGGCTGGGAGAACAGTCACTTCTCTCTTAGTCCAAAGGGAGCTGGCAGAGTCTGTATCTCAAGGAGCGGCTGAGGTCTCAGGGGATGGGTGAGTTTTGGGGACAGAGTGGGACTTGTAGATTACAGGGTCCAGTGGGGTGGGGTGGACAGGCCTGTCCGCAGGAGTCTTGCCTGCAGGCCTTTCTTTCTGTGACTGTCTATACCCATTCTCTTTTCTTAAGCCCACACACATTGTTAAACACACTGTAACTTGTTTAGAGGTTTTTCTGTCTAGATCTCTTAACTGCATAGCTCTAGTCTTTTTTGACTGCGTGAGCCT
Source organism: Peromyscus californicus insignis (assembly GCF_007827085.1). Classification (NCBI taxonomy): domain Eukaryota; kingdom Metazoa; phylum Chordata; class Mammalia; order Rodentia; family Cricetidae; genus Peromyscus; species Peromyscus californicus. The sequence continues at coordinate 62,087,633 of NW_026294491.1, read as the reverse complement.
TTGAACTGCTAAGTGCCATGACTAGGGCCTCCGCTGTGGCTTTGGCAGCTGGCTCTGCCCACTTCTCAGGTCATGAAAGCCAAGTCTAAAGCTCACAGCCCAGTCAGAGGTGCATTTGACCAGGAACTGCATTCGATCCCCCAGCTCTGGAATTCCAGTGCCCTGCACTGTGGCAGGTGCTTTTCATTTAGGTTTTTTGTTTCTATTTAGCATAAAAAAGGCTGTTTCTGTATGGCAGAACATCTTAAAGGGCCGTGTGGTTTTCTGTTGTTGTGGGTTTATTTTATTTTATTTTTTTTAAGCTTTCTCAGGCCCTATGGATATTCAAGCCTCACATTGGTATGCCAAAATGTTGTTTCTCATTAAATGCAATGGCTGCCCCTTAAGCAATTGCTGTCCTAATGGGCAATTGCAACTCCGCAGCTCCCAGCAGGGATACTACCACACCGCCAAAGCCAGGAGGGAATTCTATTCCCTCAGCACTGGCCCTATCATGGCCACTAAAGGAAACTATCTAGATCTCTACTCCTCTTTAGAACTCAGATTCAAGGGCTGAGGTGAAACTCTGCTAGCTCAGAGATGCTGAGTAACAAGCAGCTAATCTTCTCTCTTTAATTGCGTCTCCTGAAAAAAGGGCCATCCTTCTGCTCATCCCCCACTTAAAAATCCTAGCTACACATGGTTCCTCCCTACCACTTCCTGTCAGCTAGTTGCTGACTCACCTTCTGACCCCAGGTTAAATTTATTTAATCAAACAAATGTAACATGTCTTTGCATCATTAACAAAAGCAGCAGAAACAAATGTAACATATCTTTACACGGTTAAAATACTAAAACATAATAGACAGGGTCTCTCTGTAAAGCTCAGACTGGCCTCGAACTCACAGAGATCTGCCTGCCTCTGCCTCCACAGTGCTGGGCTGCAGAGATGGCTCAGTGGTTGAAAGCACCTACTACTCTTGCAGAGAACTTGAGTTCCCAGCCCCAGGACTGTGTGACACACAATTACCTGTGACTCCAGATCCAGAGATCTGATGCCCTCTTCTGATCACCATGGACACCTACACTCATGTGCACAGGCACATCCATAATAATTTAAAAATTATTAATATGAAATTTCCAGTAGTGATACTACATCTGAAAGACCCTAACCCTTCAGGCTTACACCCCCAAGCCCCAGGAGAATAAGGAACTAAAAAGAAAACTAGTTCCAAGGGCAAGCTGACTCAGCCATTACTCAACCTGCCACAATGTAACAATGTAAAAAGATCTCTGTTAAGAGATGTGCTCAACTGTGACTGGGATAGTTGCAAGTGTTCCAGGAAGGACCACTGTGACCTTTGTGTAAACTCCACTCCCGCCCTGATATCCCCCTTGAGGTTTCAGGAAGAATGTACATGTGGATGTGACTGTACCCACTCTGTGATCAGACCATGATCTTGTGAAATGAAATTGTATGGGAATTGTAATCTTATGGCTTTTGTGGGTTTTTCCTTTAAAAGCACCTATGTGTCTATAGTAAGATGCGACTCTTGCTCTTTGGAGCTGAGTTAGTCCGACTGTACAGCCGCATTAATAAACACCTCTTGCTGTTGCATCAACTGGATCGGAGTCTGGGTTCGTAGGGCATACCCTCGAGAAGGTAGTACCCTGGGTCTGGGGTCTATCACATCCCTAATTTTGTTCGTCTGTCACCACGATACAGTTCCAGAAGATTTCATCACTCAGTGAACGAACTGGCATACCTTATGAATCTGAATCCCCCACGCCCAGAGTCATGTTTGTTGTTTATGTTTTGAGGCTGTGGAGCCTTTAGGAGGTGAGGCCTGGCAGGAGGAAGCAGGTCACTAGAGACCAGACTCTGCAGGCCCTGACCTGAATCCTGATTCCAGTTACTCTCGGCTTTCTGGTCTACCCAAGTGTGAGCCGTCTCTACCACACGCTCCCAGTGCTGCAAAGGCTGCTGTACCTTCCCCACCATGACTGGCTGAAGCTCTCAGTCTGTGAGCCCAAACCATCCTCCTTCCCTTGAGCTGGTTGTATGACAGTCTATGATCACAGTGTCTCAGCCGTGGCAAATGCATCACCATCTCTGCGTGCCTAACCCCTGAACCAGCGATATTCTTTCTAGTTCTGCAGCCTTGTCTACTGTGAGTGTTTTGTGTAGAAGGACTCGTACAGCGTGCCTTTCATGTCTAACTCCTCCCTTGAGCATAACGTTTTCAGTGGCCATCAGGCTGGGGTGCATGACTCTAGAATGGCAGTTTTAATACTCCCCGTCACCTAATGTCAACCTCTGGCCCTCCACACACACGTGCATACACAAATGCCACACACGTACAAACAAGTACACACACCTGTGCAGACACCCTACATACACACATGCAAAAAAAGAGGAAAAGGAAGAAAAGAAAAAGGGAAGGAGGGATCTAAAAACAAGAGAAGCAGGTGTTGGGCGGTGGTGGCACACACCTTTAACCTCAGCATTCAGGAAGCAGAGGCAGGTGGATCTCTGTGAGTTCAAGGCCAGCCTGGTCTACAGAGTGAGTTCCAGTCTAGGCACCAAAACTACACAGAGAAACCCTGTCTCAAACAATAAAGCAAGGTAGGAGAGAGGACTGGGGGAAGCCTCAGATCCAAATTCTACTCCAGCTTTTGCTACCAACCACCAGCAATTCTGACTTATTCACTTCCCTTCTCTGGGGTTTAGTGTCTTCCCCCGAGGAATGGGTACAGGCCCTGTGACCCCTCTAGTTACACAGTCCACTCCTATGTGAGGTCATAGTGATGGAGTAGGTGGTCCATGTAGATAGCATCACTTGGCCTCTCTGCTGTTCAAGGGACTCAGCAAATGTGTCGACTCTGATTGTCTTTAGTTCATTCTCATGTCATCCAGGAAGTAAATCAGAAGAGAAAACCCAGGTAAACATTCCTGTTTAAGCCAGTTTTTTGGAACTGATTTTTCCCCCCCAAGACAGGGTTTCTCTGTGCAGCTTTGCGCCTTTCCTGGATCTCGGCCTTTAGACCAGGCTGGCCTTGAACTCACCAAGATCCGCCTGATTTCTCTTGGGCCTGAGAGGGTTTCTTTGTTTTTAAACTTATATGAATGCTGGTTAGAAGTACCCAAAATATCTATTAATGGTCATAAAAAGATTGGTATAAAAATAAAAAATAAGAACAAAAAGGAACTGTTATTTTTTTTTTTTTTTTTTTTTTTTTTTTGGTTTTTCGAGACAGGGTTTCTCTGTGTAGCTTTGCGCCTTTCCTGGATCTCGCGCTGTAGACCAGGCTGGCCTCGAACTCACAGAGATCAGCCTGCCTCTGCCTCCCGAGTGCTGGGATTAAAGGCGTGGGCCACCACCGCCCGGCTGGAACTGTTATTTTAACAAGCAGTAAATTGATGAATCATGAGATAGCCTTGGAACGTATTTGACACTTAAATTCCTGAACACTTTTTTCAGGAAATGAACTTCAAATGGGGGAAGGAAAAATGTAAATGTGTTCAAGATGGGGAACTACCTTAAATAAAAATAACTACATTTTACTTTTAAATTTTTTTTTTTTTTTTTTTTTTTTTTTTTTTTTTTTTTTGGTTTTTCGAGACAGGGTTTCTCTGTGTAGCTTTGCGCCTTTCCTGGGACTCACTTGGTAGCCCAGGCTGGCCTCGAACTCACAGAGATCCGCCTGGCTCTGCCTCCCGAGTGCTGGGATTAAAGGCGTGCGCCACCACCGCCCGGCTAGAAGTACCCAAAATATCTATTAATGGTCATAAAAAGATTGGTATAAAAATAAAAAATAAGAACAAAAAGGAACTGTTATTTTTTTTTTTTTTTTTTTTTTTTTTTTGGTTTTTCGAGACAGGGTTTCTCTGTGTAGCTTTGCGCCTTTCCTGGATCTCGCGCTGTAGACCAGGCTGGCCTCGAACTCACAGAGATCAGCCTGCCTCTGCCTCCCGAGTGCTGGGATTAAAGGCGTGGGCCACCACCGCCCGGCTGGAACTGTTATTTTAACAAGCAGTAAATTGATGAATCATGAGATAGCCTTGGAACGTATTTGACACTTAAATTCCTGAACACTTTTTTCAGGAAATGAACTTCAAATGGGGGAAGGAAAAATGTAAATGTGTTCAAGATGGGGAACTACCTTAAATAAAAATAACTACATTTTACTTTTAAATTTTTTAAAAATATTCTTTAAAAATATATAGTGTTATGTATCTTCCCCTTTATAGTCAATTTTGCATTTGCTTAAACAAAGCTTTGGAAAAACAAGCTTCAGAGCTACAGTCCCAGGCCAGGAGGCTGGTCCAGATGAGTGCCTTTTCCTGCTGCTTGCTTAGTTACTTGGCTGTTGATGGTCACACTGCATCTAGAAACCAAACACCACTGTCACAGTGAGCTTTAACTGTCAACTTGACACAGCCTGGAGTCACCTGAGAAGGGAGTCTCAATCCAGGCATAGCCCATAACAGATTGGCCTGTGGACATGTCTACTGGGGAGAGGTAGATTGTCTTGATTGTTAACTGATATAGGAGAACCCAGCCCACTGTGGGTGGAACTATTCCCTAGGCAGGTGGTCCTGCATTGCATAAGAAAGCTAGCTAGGCATGGATTTGAGCAAGCCAGCAAGCAGTGTTATGGAACCCTTAAGAGGTGGAGCCTCACCAGAAGAAGATGAACCACTAAAGGCAGGTCTTAAAATTCTATTGCCTATAAATAAAACACTGATTGGCCATTGGCTAGGCAGGAAGTATAGGCGGGACAAGGAGGAGAATAAAGCTGGGAAGTGGAAGGCTGAGTCAGAGAGACACTGCCAGCTGCCACGATGACAAACAGCATGTGAAGATGTTGGTAAGCCACGAGCCATGTGGCAAGGTATAGATTTATAGAAATGGATTAATTTAAGCTGTAAGAACAGTTAGCAAGAAGCCTGCTACGGCCATACAGTTTGTAACCAATATAAGTCTCTGTGTTTACTTGGTCGGGTCTGAGAGACTGTGGGCCAGGCAGGAAAACTTTAGCTACACATCCTCTCTTTGCTTCCAGTCTGGTGAAGCAATGTGACCAGCTGCCTCACATTCCTGTCCCTGTGCCCTCCCCACCGTGGTGGACTGTATCCTCACACTGTGAGCCACATAAACCTTCCCTCCCATAAGCTGCTTCTAGCCAGGCATTTAGTGACAGCCCTGGAGGAAGTAACTAATACATCTGTCACACACCCAAGGTCATCTACCTGTGTTAGCTACTTCTCTGTTGCTAGAATGAAGCACCATGAACAAGGCACCTTGCAGAAGGCAGAGTTCATTTTGGCCTCGGATTCCAGAGGACTTTAGAGTCCATCATGCAAGAAGACATGGCAGCAAGCGGCAGGCATGCTGGTGAGAGTAGGGGTCTGAGAGTTCCTGTCTTTAACAGCAAGAACCAAGATGGGGAGAGACCCGGAAGTAGGGGCGGGACTGTGAACTCTCAAAGTCTAATCCAGCAAGAACTTCCTCCAACAAGGCTGAACCTTCCATAACCTCCCCAAATGGTGCCACCAACCGGGGACCAAGTGTTCAAATGTCTGAGACTTTGGGGACATTCTCATTTAAACCACCACACCAGTCATGAACGTCATTTTGTTTGTGGAAGAATCCAGGGACTCGGGGTATGGCTCAGTAGTAGAGTACTTGCCTAGCATGCATAAGGCCCTGGGCTCCATCCCAGCACCAGAAGAAGAGGACGGATGTGGAAGAGGAGGAGAAGAAGAAAGAGGAAGAGGAGGGAGGGAAAGGGGGAGGAGGAGTGGGGGAGTGGAAGAGCCATGCTCAGCATAAGGCCTTAGATTGGGAGCGAACACTCAGCATATAGAATAGAAATAACTCTTGGCTTCCTAGAATCCATGCTCATTTAAGAGCCAGAAACAAATTGGTGGGCCAATATTGTTATTTATTAAGCACCGCAATGATATTTATTAAGCGGCACTGTTTACCATGCGAGAGAAGCCATGAGGCACAACAAAACCCACTATGAGAATTTATTAAGGGAAAGGAATAGAAAGGGTGTGCATAGGCCTACAGAATGACCGTGCAGGAAGAGAGGGAAGGAATAGGTGGAACCCACTTTTATAGGCCCCCTCTCCCCCACATGTGCACAATATGGGTTTACACAGCTATGCCACGCATGCACATAGATCACGTGATCACACAGCACACGGATTACATAGGACTTAAGGCCCTGGGATGACCAAGCATCTTGCCTGGCTACTGGACAGCGCACACGTGGTCATATAGCTGGAGGAGTGGCTAGGAAGCCTAACATTCCAGACTCCTTGTTTTTATAAAAAGTGGTGGGTGACAGGGAATGGGGGTGCCATGTCTCCCAAAACTGTTTGAAGCTGACTCAGTGGGCATTGGTTAACCTTTGGGGGTAGGGAAGGGGGCTTTTGAGGATATCCTCCGTTGCTTTGGGAATCATCCATCACCTTCCACTGCTTTGGGCTCTGTGACTACTTGGGTCTGAAAAGGTGCTGTCAAGGCAGAAGAGGAAGTTTAGAAAAAATTTTACCTGGGGGGGGTCCTTCAGGGGTCCCAGGGTGAGGGAGGGGGGGTTCCGGGGCCAGGAAAGTTTGAGTTATACTTATCTGAAGTGGATCTGACCTGTCCAGGTGGTTTCAAGGTGGCTCTGGAGCTTGGAAGAGTTTTTAAACATGTTAAGAAGCAGCCACAGGGAATTTAAAATCTTGAGCTGGTAGCCATGATATTATAATGTTTAGTACTCTGCTATCAGAATTTTATTGGTTAGTGTTAGCAAGAGAGAGAGAAACCTGGAACATGCCTTTTTTCTGAGAAGGTCAGAAATGATAGGCTTAAGTCCCCTAAGGCTCTGGACTGAGAGAGGGTACTGAGCTTGGATAATGTTCCTGGTAGGATCCTGCAACTGGATAATAACAGGTGGATGGTGCCTAGCGATAGAAGGGTTCTGGGTGTCGCAGACTTTGGGGTCCACCTGAGAGGCTGGCAAGGGAAATGAAATGTGAGAGCTAGTAGGCTGGGCGGGTAGGAGGAGGAGAAGGCGAGGAGCTGCTGCTGAGTCTGGAGTAAGGCAAATGTGGTAAACAAACGAAATAAAAGCTCCTACCCTAGCTAGAAAATCTCTTCCTATTAGGGGCACAGGGCAGGTTGGCACAACTAAAAACATGTGGGTGAGAGGGATACTGCTGAAAATACAATTAAGTTGTGGGGTCTGGAGAGGTAGGTAAGGCTGTCCCCCTACCCTGACAATAGGGAGATGAGAAGGACAGGTGGGACCCCAAAACTCCCTCAGGACTGAGTACATGGCTCTGGTGTCCAAAAGGAAGGAAATGGATCACCCCGATACTGTAACAGCTACCCTGGGTTCCCTGTGACAGATGGCTGTGATCAGGCCAGGAACAGGGCACCTTCAATCGTCCATCGCCAAGCCTAGGAGGTCAGCTGGAGGGTGGTCTTCGTTCAATGTCCCATGTCACGAGGTGCACAGGGGCAGTCAGCTGACCAGTGTCCCTCTTGGTGGCACTTCAGACAAGGCCCAGATGGTGGCCCATGTGAGGCAGGGCAGGCATGAGCCCAGTGGTCTTCTCTACCACACTTAAAACAGGGACCTGGAGGCCTTCGGGTGGCTGATCAGATAGTGTGTGCCAGCATTTGGCAGTTCTGTTTATGGGCTTTCTCAATTCTTCCATGGTACACCTTAAATGCTGCCACTAAGACTTCTCCCTGTGGGGACAGGGTCCTCTCTCCAGATGCTTAAGTTTAGCCCTGAAACTCTGAGACAAAGTGGGTCATAAGGAGCTGTCTGCCCTCTAACAGGATCACTCAGGAATTATAATTTTTATTTTTGAGAAGTCTGTCTTAGATGGCATCAGTATGAAATGGTAGAGACAGGCCAGTTCACAGCACCAGCTGAGAGCTGACTGAGTGCCAAAGGAAAACTCAATCCTTCCATGAATACTTCCTTAACCCCTGGAACAAAGACGTTCAGGTTTCCAGAAGTGTGAGGTATGCAATAGCTTAGTGTATGTACAACAGTTCCAGGATTTCTGGGGGGTTTGAGACCTGGGGTTACTGAGTGTGCACGGAGGCAGTCCAGCTATCTAGGATGGAGAAAGTTGAAAGAAAGGTCCAATTATTCAGAGGTGGAGTCACGGTTCCAAAATCAGGAAAAGGGTTCGGAGACTTCACAGGTATGTCTAGTGCTCACAGCCTTAAACTGTGGGATGAATGTGTGTGGTGCATGCATGAATGTGTGCGTGCGTGTGTGTGTGTGTGTGTGCATGCGTGTGTGTGCATGTGTGTGTGTGTGTGTGTGTGTGTGTGTGTGTGTGTGTGTGTGTGTGTGTGTTGGGCAGAGTAGATTCTCTCTCAGAAGACAAGAGAAAGTCTCCCACTACTGTAAAAAGTTGTTTCTGTGGAAAAAGGTAAACAATATCTACCTCCTTCTCATAAGTGACAAACCACCGAAGTTCACCCTGGGGAATCAATGGGTGTGTTAGACCCACTGATAGAACATGGGTGAGGCGCTATGGGCAGAGGCCTGGTCCCTAAAGCTGGGAGGTCTAAGCCCAGCATGGATGATGGCTCCTCCATGGCTGCATAGATGGAGCCCCTTCCTTAAGACATGTAGCAGGCTTTCTTTGGGGTCACCAACCAGTTCCCAAATCATGACACAGAGACTTATTATTAGTTATGAATGCTTGGCCTTAGCTTATGCTTGTCCCACTAGCTCTTATAACTTAATTTAACCTGTTTCTATTTAACTACGTTTTGCCTCAGGGCTTTTTAACTCCCCTTTATTCTGAACGTCCTACTCCACGCCTGGCTGGCTGGCATCTCCCTCCCTTCATCCTTTTTTCTCTCTCCTTTCTTTTCTCTCTCAAGTCTAGATTCCTCCTCCTACTTACTCTCTCTGCCCACCAGCCCCACCTGTCCCTCCTCTGCCTAGCTACTGGATGTTCAGTTTTTTTATTAGACCAATCAGGTGCCTTAGGCAGGCAAGGTGAAACAGAAACATGTCTTTAAATAATTAAACAAATGCAGCACATCTTTACATAGTTAAAGTAATATCCCACAACAAAGATTCCCCCCAGCCTATATGCTCTAGCACCTGCACAGATCCTGAGGCCATGTGCAATTAGGGCTGGGGGCCATGGCTAGAACATCAGGTAAGGGTCCCCCGAATGTCCCCGCCCCATCTTTCTGGGAGGAAATGTGGGCAAGCACAGCTGACAGGATGATAATGGTGGCTGTTTTGCTCAGAGGACGGTGCTACACAACATCCACTGAAGAAGTACCAGAAAAACATGTACCCATGAGCACAATTCTGTGTCAAACAGAGAATGCTGTCCAGAATGCTAATATTAAAAGTCAGGTCTGCCATGATGGCACACACTTTTAGTCTCAGCACTCAAGAGCAGAGGCAGGCAGGTATCTGAGTCCCAGGGCAGCCTGGGCTACAAAGTGTTTTGTCTACAAAACAAAACAAAACAAAAAGGTCTGAGGCTGAAAGGAACACCGTTAAGAGCATTTGCTGCACTTGCAAAGGACCCAGGCTCAATTCACAGCACCTGTAGTGACTCACAACTACCTGTAACTTCAGTTCCAGGGAATCTTGTGCCCTCTTCTGGCCTCTGTAGGAATTGCATGCATGTGGTGCACAGACATACATACAGGCAAGACACTCATAGGCACATAATAAACATTTTTTTCTTTTTAAAAAGGCAGGTTGTGAAAGGATAACGGCGCTGGTGGCTGCAAAGGTCCCGATCACGACAGAACCCAGTGGTACCTTCTAGAGCTTTATTAGGAGGGAAAGGGGGAGGGAAGAGGGAGGGAGGGAGGGAGAGAGAGAGAGAGAGAGAGAGAGAGAGAGAGAGAGAGAGAGAGAGAGAGAGAGAGAGAGAGAGAGAGAGAGAGAGAGCGAGCCAGGCCTGGTGGAGAGGAAACACAGAAAGAGAGGCGCAGAGAGCCAGAGACCAGGGGAACATGGCGCCGCCTTATAAAGGCCAGGACGCACCTGCGCACACAGGCTCACACGCAGAGATCACGCGGTCACTTCCGTGTGACTACATGACCGCGTAACCATGGGGCATGGGTCATGCAGGAGGTATGACCCAGAAATGATGAGGCAGAGATGACTAAGCGTCCCTCCGGGCATGCACGACCATGGGGCGTGGTTGGAATTCCTATCAGGTTGGCCTTCCACAGCAGCCAAAGATGTAAGCCGTGCTCTGGGTAGAGAAACCCGATGAAGACATCTTTCATAACCTGTTTAGGTTAGTGGTTTTTTTGGCAATCTAATGGTAATTATTTAGTATTCATAAGCAGAATACTCCAGAAAGAATGAGGTCTTTGTGGATTTAGGACGTAGGTCTTGCTACTGAATAGCACCCATTTTCCTCTCTTATTCTAAATTTTTATTGTATTTATAGTAGTAGTCATAACAGTATCTATCACATTTCCATGGGTTCACCTTTTGTCTTTGAACTTACGATTGTCCTTATGTCTTATTATTCCCATTTTATAGATAAAGTGGAGGCTTAGAGAGTTCATCCACATCACAGAAAAACTAAAACCTGACTCCAGGTTTTAAACACAGATCTGTGGTGATATTTTATTTGTGCACCCCAATAAAGCTAATCTGGGGATCAGAGGACAGAGCCAGCCACTACATTAAACATAGAGGTCAGGCAGTGATGGCACACACCTTTAATCCTAGCACTCAGGAGGCAGAGATCCATAGAGTGCAAGGCCACACTGGGAACAGAGCCAGGCATGGTGGCACACGCCTTTAATCCTAGTGCTAGTTAACCGTAGAGGTCTGGAGGTCTGGACAGACAGATAGGAAGTGATACAGCTGGGTGGAAAGAGGAAGTGATGTAGCTGGGAGGAGAGAGGAAGTAAGATGGCAGGGACAGAAAGGTATATAGGCGTGAGTATACAGGAAGCAACTCTCTTAAGGTGAGAATTTCCTAGTGCTAAGAACGTGGCTGGCTTCTTTCTGCTTCTCTGATCTTGCAGCTTTCACCCCAATATCTGGCTCTGGGTTTTTATTAATAAGACCATTTAGCAATTCATGTTACACAGATCTGTCCTCAGATCCCAAACCTTTAAGCATTTGGGCTGAGTAAGTCAAACTGTTCCAGAAGTGGATCCAATTCTATCATAAATACAGATAATGTGACAAATAAAACAATTTTGCAGATAAATCTTTAAGTTCTACGAGTTAGTCCATATCCTGTTGCTATGAGAAACTATGTGAGGCTGGGTGATACATAAAGATAAAAAGTTCTGCCAGAAGTAGTGGCGTACGCCTTTAACCTCAGCACTCTGGAGGCAGAGGGAGATCACTGTGAGTTTGAGCCACCTTGTTCTCACAGTGAGTGTCAGGACAGTCAGAGTTACACAGAGAGACACTGTCTCAAAGAAACAAAGAGGAAGAGAAGGAAGTCTTTGTTGTTCATGTAGCTCATGACCTTGGTGGCTGAAAACTCCTACAAGCATCCGCATCTGTTCTGCCTCTGAGGAAGGCCCCTGAAGCAAGAGGCATCATGGCAAAATTTATAGAAGACAGGGAGATCACAAGGCTAAATAAGTAGTCAGAGAGATCCAGAGGTGTCTTAGTTAAGGTTTCTATTGCTGTGAAGAGACACCATGACTGTGGCAACTCTTAAAGGAAACATTTAACTGGGGTGGCTCACTTACAATTCAGAGGTTTACTCCATTATCATCATGGCAGGACATGGCAGTGTGCAGGCAGACATGGTGCTGGAGAAGGAACTGGGAGTTCTACATCTTGATCCCCAGGCAACAGGAAGTGAACAGTGTCACTGGAAGTAGCTTGAGCACAGGAAACCTCAAAGCCCACCCCCACCTTGACACACTTTCTCCAACAAGGCCATACCTACTCCAACAAAGTCACACCTCCTAATAGGCCACTCCCTATGGGCTTATTGGGGGGCAATGACATTCAAACTACCACAAGGAGCCAATGTGATCTCTCTCTCTCTCTCTCTCTCTCTCTCTCTCTCTCTCTCTCTGGTTTATTTACTCTGTGTGTGTGTGTGTGTGTGTGTGTGTGTGTGTGTGTGTTTCCTGAATGGATGTGCGTGTACCACATGCATGCCTGGTTCCAGTGGAGGTCAGATTCTCTGGAAATGGAGTTATAGATGGTTGAGAGCCACCATATGGGTGCTGGGAATTAAACCCAGCTCCTCTACAAGAGCAGTAAGTGCTCTTAACTGCTAAGACTTCTCTCCAGCCCCATAAATGTAATTTATTTGTTTATTTATTTTTGTTTATTTGAGACAGAATTTCTCTGTGTAGCTTTTGTCCTGGATCTCTCTCTGTAAACCAGACTGGCCTCGAACTCACAGAGATCTGCCTGCCTCTGCCTCCTGAGTGCTGGGATTAAAGGTGTGCGCCACCACTACCTACTGTCAGGCTTCTTTCTTTCTTTCTTTTCTTTTCTTTTCTTTTTCTTCAGGCTTGTTTCTGACTAGCTCTTATAACTTAAATTAACCATTTCTATTCATCTACATGTTGCCACATGACTCATGGCTTTCACCTCTTTTCCTGCATGTCTGTTCCCTCTGCATCTGCTGGTGACTCCACCCTTCTTCTCAGTGTTCTCTTTGTCCTAAAAATCCTGCCTAGCTATTGACCGTTCGGTTTTTTATTAAACTAATCAGAGTGACACATATCCACAGTGTACAAACAGATTAATCCAGTACATGTTCTGGGTCTCAAACTCAAGTCCTTAAACTTATAGGGCAAGTGATTTACAGACTGAGCTATCTCAGCCCCAGAACTCAGGTTTAACACTCTGGAGTGGAAGTATCCCTTAGCGGGTTGGTCTAAGGACGTAAGGGACAGCTCAGGGTTGCAGGTAGAAATCTGGAGGTTGTAGCTGGAGAGATGGCTCAGAGTGTGTACTGCTCTTGCAGAGGATCCAACTTTGGTGCCCAGAACCCACATCAGGAAGCTCGGGACAGCCGGTAACTCCAACTGCAGGAGAGCCAGTATCTCTGGTCTCCTTGGGCACTTGCACTCACACACACATACCTACCTACACACAGACACACACATACACAATTTGGAAGTTATTAGCACATCTACAGTACCTGAAGTGACAGCCTGATGAAGTCATCTGGAAAGCTGTTTAGACTGTGAAAACAGGAAGAGGTCCAAGGACCAGCCCCAGGGTCTTCATCGCTGGGGTAGGGCAGAAGAAGAGGAAGCAGTAATGTGACTGAAACTAAGCAACCAGGAACACAGGAAGAGGCCACAGTCTGCAAAGCCAAGTGAAGGAAGTTATTAAGGTGTAAAAGTCAGTAGATGGGTGAAACGGACAATTAGATTCAGATGAAGACAAAATTAGTCAATTCACAGACAGCGATAAAGACACGGAAAATAAAAGGGCGACTGAGAAATAAAGCTGAGTGATGGAATTCAGCACTTGGTCAGTGTTTTTGAACAGCCAGTGTGAAAAGACAGTATTTTTCAAGGTAATATAGATCTTTGTTTGACTCTTATTTAAAACATTTTAAGTGGTTCGTTTATTTTCCCTTTATGAGTTCATGAGTGTTTGCCGGTACGTATGTACTTGTGGGTGCCTGGTGCCAATGGAGGCAGAAGGAGGTGTCCAATGCCCCAGAAATGGAGTGACAGGTGGTTGTGAGCTGCCCTGTGGATGCTGGGAATCCAACTTGAAACCTCCACAAAAGCAGGCAACGCTCTTAACCCCGAGGCAGCTCTCCAGCACCTTTTCTTACTTTATATTTGTATTAATTCTTTGATAAATTCATACATGCATAAAATGTATTTTGATCAGATTCACTCCCCAGCTCCTCTCAATTCACCTCCCAACTTCCTGGCTTCTTTTATTATTATTTTATAGTCCCCTGTCTTCATCAGTGTTCTACTGCTGTGAAGAGACACTATGACCAAGGCAATTCTTCTAAAAAAAAAGCATTTCATTGGGAGTTTGCTTACAGTTTTAGAGGGTGAGTCCATTATCATCATGGTAGGGAGCAGACAGGCATGGTGCTGGAGCAGTAGCTGAATTTAACATCCTGATCCACAGGCAGCAGATAGAGAGACAGAAAGAGACAGAGAGAGACAGACAGTTGGACAGTGTCACACCTCCTCAGCAAGCCCACACCTCCTAAGCCTTCCAAACTATTCCACCAACTGGGGGCCAAGCAGTATGAGCCTATGTGGGCCATTCTTTTTTTTTGGTTTTTTGAGACAGGGTTTCTCTGTGTAGCTCTGGCTGTCCTGGAACTTGCTCTGTAGACCAGGCAGATCTCGAACTCAGAGGTCCGCCTGGCTCTACCTCCCGAGTGCTGAGATTAAAGGCGTGCGCCACCACCGCCCGGCCCTAATTAATTTTTAAATGTAATTTTTAATATGTTACAAAAGGTAGAGGAGAAAACTTGAATTTGTTGAAAAGATACAGGCAATGTTTAAAAGGTTCAAATTATGAACAATGTTGATGTTACTTCTGAACATTCTATTTCTTTCTTTTTTGTTTTTTTGAGACAGGGTTTCTCTGTGTAGCCCTGTCCTGGAACTCTCTCTGTAGACCAGGCTGGCCTCAAACTCACCTGCCTCTGCCTCCCGAGTGCCGGGATGATAGGCGTGCGCCACCACCGCCCGGCACATTCTACTTTTTATTTTAGTTTATTCATGTGGATGTGAGGTCCACATGTGCCTGTGGAGGCCGCAAGAGGGCTGGAACCCCTGGAAGTGGAGTTAAAGGTGGCTGAGCTGCCTGATGCGGGAACCAAGTCAAGTCCTCTGGCAGAGTGCGGTTGACCGCTGAGCCCTCACTCCAGCTCTATTTCAGGATGGTCTTGTACACGTTTTTTGTGTGAACACAGGTTTTCACTTCTCGTGGCATATGTGGAGTAGTAGTACCGACGTAGCCGGTACACGTTGTGGGAGAACTGCTCCAACGGCCACTTCATTGTGACAATGAAGTTTACCTTGAGTCAGAGGGCAGAGCTAGCTACTGGCTGACCAAAATTAGCCATAGAGGTTTTGGAGGACCCAGGACATAGAGAGAGACACGGGAAGTAGTAGGGAGGGGCTTAGACATATTCCTGAGCCTTTTGGATAAGGAAGGAGAGAGAGGGGAGGTTACTGGCTGCTTTTCCCATGCTTCTCTGATCCATCAGGCTTTTACCCTGACTCCCGAGTTTTATTAATACTAGAACAATTAAGGTAAATGCATTATCTGGCTTCTAACTTGGGGCATGAGATCGTGAGGCAGCCGCTCACCTCCAGCTTTGCAGCAGCTGAATCTATCATTAAGGTGGCCCCATGCCCTTGCTTCCCATCATGCCGGGTTTCTCCTGCACGTACCCCTGTGTCTGCCTTTCAGGGGGCTCGCTTCTTCTCCCTGAGGGTTGTGGGTTTTCCCTGGGGGCCCTTCCAGACCACTGCAGCACCAGCCTGGCTGCCACAACACCGACTTGCACCCAATCGGTCTTCTATGGCTGCCACCGCCACACACCCTCAACCCCCAGTTACACGCGAGCAGCTGCAGGTACCCTGAGGCTGGCCCATGCAGGGCAGCTTCGGCCCACTGTGACCCCAGCACCTGCCACACCAGCCTAGCTGCCTGGACACACGCACACGCACACGCACACACACACACACACCTGCACACACACACACACCAGCACCGCTGTCACAGCTGACTACCCTGGACACACACACAAACCAGCACTGCGGTCACAGCTGACTACCCTGGACACACACACGCACACACACACACCAGCACTGCCATCACAGCTGACTACCCTGGACACACACACACACACACACACACACACGCACACACACGCACACACACGCACACACACACACACACACACCAGCACTGCCGTCACAGCTGACTACCCTGGACACACACACGCGCGCACACACACACACACCAGCACTGCCGTCACAGCT
Organism: Peromyscus californicus insignis; assembly: GCF_007827085.1. NCBI lineage: Eukaryota > Metazoa > Chordata > Mammalia > Rodentia > Cricetidae > Peromyscus > Peromyscus californicus. Next base: position 62,071,656 of record NW_026294491.1, on the reverse strand, counting down.
GACTACCCTGGACACACACACACACACACACACACACACACACACACACACCCGCGCACACACACACACACCAGCACTGCCATCACAGCTGACTACCCTGGACACACACACGCACACACACACACACACACACACACGCACACACACGCACACACACACACACACACCAGCACTGCCGTCACAGCTGACTACCCTGGACACACACACACCCGCGCACACACACACACACCAGCACTGCCGTCACAGCTGACTACCCTGGACACACGCACGCACACACACACACACACGCACACACACACACCAGCACTGCGGTCACAGCTGACTACCCTGGACACACACACACGCGCTCACGCACGCACACACCAGCACTGCCGTCACAGCTGACTACCCTGGCATAGCTTCACCTCCACTGTTGTCATCAGCAGATCTGGTGAGACACCTGGGAATTCTTAAGAGAGGAATTAGTTTTTGTTTGTTTGTTTTTGTTTTTTATTTCCCCCCATATTAAGAATGGGGAACAAATGTCAGGCGGCGGTGACACACACCTTTAAGCCCAGCACTCGGGAGGCAGAGCCAGGCGGATCTCTGTGAGTTTGAGGCCAGCCTGGTCTACAGAGCGAGATCCAGGACAGGCACCAAAGCTACAGAGAGAAACCCTGTCTTGAAAAACCAAAAAAAAAAAAAAAAAAAAAAAGAATGGGGAACAAAATTATGATGCAGGGAATTAGGTCTCTATATGGTTCCACAGTAGATGGTTTGAAAACAGAAAAATTAAATGAAGGGATAATCAACTTAGCTGGGATTGACATAATGTCATTTATAATTATTGTCAGTTTGGTAATTCATGTTTTATCCCTAAAAAAGTGATTTGATATCCTTGCCAAATATGAAAAATTGATAAAATATAATCCTTAGAAAGATCTAATGACACTAAGAAAAATATTCTCACACAGAAAGAGGAGTTTAGAGCAGAACCTACTGCACCATTGCGTTATGAAACTGAAGAGGAGCAGCCTAAGGTTGTTAGAAAACCAGCATTAATTTATCCAGTTACCATTCAAGAATGACCTCCAGATGATAGGCTTCCTCAGGCTATACAGAAGTTACCTGGGATACTGTACAAGTGTTAGATTTGAAGAGATTTAAGGAAGCAGTCATTTCATATAGTATGCATTCAGCTTTTGTGAAGCAGATGTTAAATTCATGAGCAACTCAGAACAGAATTATTCCACAAGACTGGAAAGATTTAACTGCAGCAGTATTGGAAGCTGGTCCTCAGTTACAATGATGAACATGGTGGAGAGAGGAAGCTGAGGTCATAGAACAAAAAAGTAGGACTAGAGGTATGGAAATTTCCCAAGACTAGCTCCTTGGTGAAGGCCAGTATGCTGATTTGCAAAGACAGTTTAGATTTGACAATCACATCTTGGTGCTGTCATACAGCAGCTTTGAATGCTTGGGACAGGGTTGAAGAATCAAGAAAGAGGACTGAGTCATTTACTAAAATTATACAAGGCCCAAAAGAAATCTTCAGTAATTTTTTTTTTAACAAAGATTGACTTCAGCTGTAAATAATATCAGACCCAGTAGCTAGACAAATATCAACTGAATCTTTGGTTTTTGAAAATGCTAATTGCTTTACAACAAGATCAGCACCCATAGATGAATGGATTAGAAATATAGCTGATACTGGATCTCACACTTATGATGATACTTGCATCAGAAAAGTGATTCCTAAAAAATTTAAGAAAAATAAAAAAGTCAGATTTGGGATTTTTCTCTTTTTTTATTATTAAGAAGGGTTTTTTGCTTTATTTTGTTTTTTTGGGTTTTTTGTTTTGGTTTTTCAAGACAGGGTTCTCTGTATAATAGCCCTGGCTATCCTGGAATTCACTCTGTAGATCAGGCTGGCCCTGAACTCACAGAAATCTGCCTGCCTCTGCCTCCTGAGTTCTGAGATTAAAGGTGTGTGCCACTATGTCCAGCTAAATGTCAGATGTTTTAATTGTGGTAAACAAAGTCATCTGAAAATAGATTGTAAGCAAGGTGTTCCTAGAAACAATGTTTTTTTTCTAGAGATAATACAAATAGAAGGCCCCAGCCTTTTGGACTATGCAGAAGGTATGGCAAAGATCTATATTGGACTAATGAATGCAGATCAACATGGGACAGGCAAGGTAACCTTTTACCATTGACAAATTCTTAAGGGGGCCTCTCACAGGCCCCAATGTCAAATTGGTTCAATCATTCCATGTCAGCATTGGGGAAACTCCGATACAGAGCAATTAAAAGACCTAATGATTGTTGTTAAAAACCATTCTGCTCTGGGTTATAGAACAGCTTCAGTAGATAACAAAATTTTTCAGGAGAGACCAGAAAACAAATATTTTCAAAAATTCTATAAATGATCAAAGACATCAAAGCTAAAAATATGAATACATGGCATTGTAATTGAAAATTTACTAGACATAAGCACAGATGTAACAATTTCACCAAAATCTTGGCATCCAGATTGGCCTCTTCAGGAGGTAAATATTCAGCTTCTAGGGATTGGAACTTTATCACAGGTAAAACCAAGTACAAGGTGGGTTGAACATCTAGAGCCAGAAGGACAGGGAGGGAAAACAAAGCTGTACATAGCAAACATAGTAATGGTTTTATTGGGAGGTGATCTGTTAAAGCAATAGGAAATACAGATCAACATTCCTCCAATCTCAGCAACAAACCATAAAATAAAGAATGCTTCTGAGAGAAATATTAAAAGGTATTATCCAGAACAGTCACTCACTGTTCAGGTTGTACATAAGCAAGGCACAACAGCTCCTGATCTTTCAAAGCTACCAACAGCCCTACCTTTAAAAAGGTTAACTGACAATCCTGTCGGGGGAACAATGGCCTTTGACATCAGAAAAATTACAGGCCTTAGAACACTTGGTAGAGGAGCAGCTAAATGCTCAACATATTGAAGAATCACCAGTCCTTGGATTCTCCTATATTTGTCATTAAAGAAATCTGGAAAATGGAGAATGGTAACAGATCTAAGAGCTATTAATAAGGTGATCCAACCAATGGGCTCTTTATAGACTGTAATTCCCTTGCCTTCTCTATTACCTAAAGGATGGTCTACTATAGTGATTGATTTAAAAGACTGCTTGTTTACTATACCTTTACAAGAACAGGATAGAGAAAAATTTGCCTTCACGGTGCCTACTTATAATAATTCCCAGCCTGTAAAAAGGTATCAGTGGAAAATCCTTCCACAGGGAATGTTAAACAGCCCTACCTTGTGTTAGTATTTTGTACAACAGCCATTGGAAATAATTTGTAAACAGTTTCCTCAATCTATAACTTACCATTGTGTGGATGATTTCTTACCAGCTAATTCAGACTCAAATACCTTAGAAAAAAACATTTCACGAGGTAAAGAGAATTTTGCCTTGTTGGGGATTACAAATTGCTCCTGAAAAAAATACAAAGAGAAGATTCTATTAATTTATTCTAGGATATAAAATAGGTTTACAGAAAAATTCAACCACAGAAGTACAAATCAAGAGAGATCAATTACTAACACTTAATGATTTTCAAAAATTGCTGTGAGATATTAACTGGCTAAGGCCCACAATCAAATTAACAACTCAAGAACTAAGCAATTTATTTCAAGCCTTACAAGGTGATAAGGACTTAAATAATCCAAGAAAATTATCAGTTTAGGCTGAGAGAGAATTGGCTTTGGTAGAAGGGAAATTACAGGATGCTCATGTGAATTAGTTGGATCCAAAGCTTGACATTATTCTGGTTATTTTACCTTCTACACATTATCCTACAGAAATTTTTATGCTGAGAGAAGATAATACCTTAGAATGGATAGTAAAAATTTGAAGACCTATGTAGAAAAAGTTTCTGTTGTAGAATATTATTTTATTTTATTTATTTATTTATTTTTTTGTTTTGTTTTTCGAGACAGGGTTTCTCTGTGTATCTTTGCGCCTTTTTTGGAACTCACTCTGTAGACTAGGCTGGCCTCGAACTCACAGAGATCCGCCTGGCTCTGCCTCCCGAGTGGTGGTGGCGCACGCCTTTAATCCCAGAATATTATTTTAAAGTGTGTTACTTTTGTTCATATTGTGTTTGTTTAACTCTGTGAAGCTGTGTTACTGTGACTCTCTAAAACACATGGTAGTCTAATAAAGAACTGAACAGCCAATATCAAGGCAGGAGAAAGGATAGGCAGGGCTGGTAGGCAGAGAGAATATATAGAAGGAGAAATCTGGGAGATGAAAGAAGAAATAGCCAGAGGAGGAGGACTCCAGGGGCCAGCCACCCAGCTACACAGTAAGCCATGGAGTAAGAGTAAGAGTAAGATTTACAGAAGAGAATGGGAAAAGCCCAGAGGCAAAGGGTAGACAGGATAGTTAAAGTTATGGAAAGCTGGCAAGAAACAAGCCAAGCTAAGGCCGGGCATTCATGAGTAAGAATAAAGCCTCCATGTGTGATTTATTTGGGAGCTGGGTGACAGAACCCCAAAAGAGCAAAAAAAACCAACAATGGGTTTCTGAATTAATTCTGAAAGGAAAATTGAGACTTCATCAACTAATAGTAATAGACCCAACAGAAATTGTGGTACCTTTTACAGATGCTGAAATTGCCTCATTATGGGCAGAAAATGAACATTGGCAAAGAGCTTGCAGTCATTTCTTGGGAGAGAGCAGCAAGAACTATCCAAAAAGTAAGAGATTTCAGTTTATAAAAAGAAATAATTTAATCCTTGTAGCTAGAGTTTTCCTGCCTGGCCCACAGTCAGGACAAATCTCTCTCACCTGCCAGTCCCACAGCTGCTCAGACCCAACCAAGTAAACACAGAGACTTATATTGCTTACAAACTGTATGGCCGTGGCAGGCTTCTTGCTAACTGTTCTTACAGCTTAAATTAATCCATTTCCATTCATCTATACCTTACCACGTGGCTCGTGGCTTACAGGCATCTTCACATGCTGTTTCTCATCATGGCGGCTGGCAGTGTCTCTCTGACTCAGCCTTCCACTTCCCAGCTTTATTCTCCTCCTTGTCCCGCCTATGCTTCCTGCCTAGCCAATGGCCAATCAGTGTTTTATTTATTGACTAATCAGCAACACATTTGCCATACAGAACATCCCACAGCAGATCCTTTTTCACATTGTATGAAGAACACCAATATCTGGAGCCCCTCCATTCTTTTTAAATTTAACTTCTTTATTGATTCTTTGGGAATTTCATATCATGCACCTCAATTTTGCTCACCTTCCAATCCCTTCATATCCTCCCCTCACCCCGGCAGTGCCCCCACACACACAAGAGAAAAACAAAACAAAGCAAGCAAGTAAACAAAAACAAAACAAAACAACAACAACAACAACAGAAAAATCTCTTTGCTTCTCCTCCTTTCCCGCCCCTCCAACACCTCTTCATTCATCCTGGTGGCACTGGGGGCCTTGGTGTGTCATATAGTGTACCCCTTGTCCCATCAACTTTACGGGCAAATGTTCATTGCAATGAGTCACTGGTCTGGTTCAAGGCCTCTGGTTCCTGGTTCACCATCCTCACTGGATCCTCACCAGAGCTCTCCTGGGATATCCTGTGGTCACCCCAAGTCTTAGAGATGCTTCAGGTGTTGTTCCACAGGACCAGTCCCTTCATGAGCTCCAGCAGTTCCTAGATGGGGTAGATGCTAGGATGGACCAACCCAAGTCCCAGCTGTGGGCCTGGGTGGTACCTGAGCTGATCAGCACTGACCATTAGGGCCACTGGGGCCACCTGCCTCAGGTGAGGGGATGGAGTCAGCTGCCCTATGTCCATGCTCTTGGGGTCAGTAAACACTCGCCTGTGGTGAGGGGTGGGGCCATCTCTCCCAAAGGATATAGGAATGATAGGATAAAGGGTAGTTTTAAAATGTTTTAATAACATAAGGGTTTTCATAACAGTGAGACACATCTGCTCCTGGCAGCACCAACTTACTTCAAAAGAGGAGGAAGAGCATCAAAGACCCTCCATATGGAGTTTGCTTTCATTGTGGCAAAGTTAGCCACTGGGCAAGAAAGTGCCCTCGCATCGACTGCTGACAATATGCTGTCCAAAGTCTGTCAAATATTCTAGGCCCATAGGCCAAAGATGGATGCCCCAGTGTTCCAGAGGAACTTTGGGGAGACTGTCCAGGCTGCCCGCTGTTTCTGTCATTTCTATAGTTTTGGAAGTTGTTTGCTCTGCTCCTCCTATTTACTCAGGTAATATTATATCCTTCTTGTGTCTCTGATGGGGTTGAAGATTAGATAGCCATACTTACAGTTTTCCATAGTTATGGTAAAAAGTAACTCAGGTACAAAACTTTGGACTCACCATGATACGGTAGATAATGGAATATTTTCTTTGAATTTGCCAAATACCTAATGGACTGGACATTGTGAATGTATTTCTTACTTGATAGTTGTTCTTGTTGTATATAGTTTTACTATGTGAGAGTTAAAACCTTTCCTTTTTATTTAGACAAAAGGGGGTGAGGTTGTGGGAGAATTATTTGTACTGCCACTCCACTATGTCAGTGAAATTTACCTTGAATCAGAGGGCAGAGCTAGCTACTAACTGACCAAAATTAGCCATAGAGGTTTTGGAGAACTGAGGATATATAGAGAGACACAGGAAGTAGTGGGGAGGAGCTTAGACATACGCACAGGCCTTTTGGACCAAGGAAAGAGAGAGAGAGAGAAGGTCACTGGCCACTTCGCCAATGCTTCTATGATCGATCAGGTTTTTACCCCAATATCTGACTCCTGAGTTTTATTAATACTAGAACACTTAAGATAAATGCATTAGGTACATCTGTGTGTATCCTTGTGAGAGGCCATCAGACTATTCCTGAAGTACCACTCTACATCCCCACTGGCAGTCTGTGAGCATTCCTATTTCTCCACATCCCTGTCTATGCTTTTTACTTGTCTTTTTTTTTTTTTTTTTTTTTTTGGTTTTTTTCGAGACAGGGTTTCTCTGTGTAGCTTTGCGCCTTTCCTGGAACTCGCTTTGGAGACCAGGCTGGCCTCGAACTCACAGAGATCCGCCTGGCTCTGCCTCCCGAGTGCTGGGATTAAAGGCGTTCGCCACCACCGCCCGGCTTACTTGTCTTTTGAATTATGCCCATCCTAAGTGGGTGTAGTGCTGTGCTACCGTGGTCTGAATACTGCTTCCATGAGGCCTATTGCTGGTCAGGTGTTCTGTGAGATAAATGCATATTTTTATTTATTTTTTATTTTTTATTTTTTTGGTTTTTCGAGACAGGGTTTCTCTGTGTAGCTTTGCACCTTTCCTGGGACTCACTTGGTAGCCCAGGCTGGCCTCGAACTCACAGAGATCCGCCTGGCTCTGCCTCCCGAGTGCTGGGATTAAAGGCGTGCGCCACCACCGCCCAGCAAATGCATATTTTTAATCGCTTCATTCTAGTATTTCATTTGAACTCGTGGAAATAATTGGACTTCATATGTAAAGTGTTTGATTAGCCATACTATATAACAAACCACTTCACTACTCAGGCATGTGAAACAACACCGTTTCCTTACCTCAGGGGTTCTGCAGGCTGACTGTTGGGCGGGCCTTCTGCTGGATGTGCACTGAATGTTGCCACGGTCACCTGGGAGCCTACTGCATGAAACACCCCAGACAGCCCTGTTGGTACACTGCCAGGAATATAGGTAAGGCTGGACTCAGATGAGACACTTGAGTGTCCAGGACTCTCCGAACAGTCTCAGCCTTCTCCCTCCCCCCAGCATCGGGTCTGTGCTACAGCCCATCTGGACTTCATAAGTAGCAGCATACAGCTCTCAAAAATGCAGGAGTCGGGAGGCAGAGGCAGGCGGGTCTCTGAATTCAAAGCCAGCCTGGTCTACAGAGCGAGATCCAGGACAGGCAAGGCTACACAGAGAAACCTTGTCCCCAAAAATAAACATCAACAAGGAAAAGTCAAAGTGGAGAATGTTCTAAGTCTACCCATCACTTCATCTGTTTTCTTAGTTGAAGGGGATCTAGAGTAGTTTAGATCCATGTGGGATGGAACTACACAAGAATAATGGAGATCAATTACCAGAGAAAGAATAATTTACTCAGGAAATAGTCATGAATTTTCTGACTACATTATGGTTTAATGCTTTCAAGTTTTAAGACATTTAAGGCACCTATCACAGAGAATTTTTTGAGAAGCTGGAAAGAACTTGATCTCACACACAAAAACTGCTTTAAAAAAATTAATTTGGGCCAGTGGTGCACATCTTTAATCCCAGCACTCGGGAGGCAGAGGCAGGCAGATCTCTGAATTCGAGGCCAGCCTGGTCTACTGATCAAGATCCAGGACAGGCAACAAAACTACACAGAGAAACCCTGTCTCAAAAAACAAAACAAAACAACAACAACAACAAAAATCCCTTAACTAACTAACTAACTAACTAACTAACTGACTGACTGACTAACTAACTAACTAAATCTCCTGCATGTTCCAAATTTGTTTTATCTCTAGGCGTAGAGGAGAAGCAGCCTCAAGGGGTTCATAGACTCCCTGGAGCCCTTTTAAGAATGTTACAGACTCGGTAGCCCAGTGAGACCAGGAAAGGCGCAAAGCTACACAGAGAAACCCTGTCTGGAAAAACCAAAAAAAAAAAAAAAAAAAACAAGAATGTTGCAAACTGACTCTAAATACAATCTACCAACAAGGAAGGCACAACAAGACCCCCTCCTGGTGAAAACCTGACACTCAAAAGGCAACAATGTAACAAACTCTAACTCTAAACACAATCCACCCACAGGAAGCCCAAACAGGGGCCCTCCCAGTCGAGGAAGGCAACAGGTGCTTTGTCTCTGGACCCCTTCAGTTAATCTCTCAAGTGTGAATGTGTTAGTGAGTGCTCTCGCTCCCTCCCTCCCTCCCTCCCTCCCTCCCTCCCTCCCTCTCTCCCTTCCTCCCTCCCTCCCTCTCTCTCTCCCTTCCTCCCTCCCTGTCTCCCTCTCTCTCTCTCTCTCCCTTCCTCCCTCCCTATCTCTCCCTCTGTCTCTGTCTCTCTGTCTCTCTCTCTCTCTCTCTCTCCCTTCCTCCCTCCCTGCCTCCCTCTCTCTCCCTCCCTCTCTCTCTGCAAGCATTACTGGGGATAGCGGGCCTGCAGTACTCCTGACTCAGCCTCCCAAGTACCTGGGATTATAGGCCCCCAACTCCAGACCCAGCTGTACAAGTGTCGTTTCTGAGATGGATCTGGGGCTAAAGAAATTTTCCTTACTCTGTGGGTTTTAAGAAGCCTGAGGCTGGGTGTTGACGAGATGGGTGTCAACTCAGGACCAAGTTCTCAGCACCAAGGAGATTTATTTGCCCCAGAGGGACAGAGGGCAGGGAATATGAGACAAAGACAGGAGAGAGAGGATGAGGAAGGAGGGGAAGGGAACGGGGTGGGGGAGGGGTGTTTGTCTGGGGGGTTGGGGGGCAATGACAAAGGACCGCCTCTGGATGGAGAGGAGACAGACGTGGCACATGGGCAACTGGCGGTTTATAAAGGTGAGATCGGAACCCTGTGTTAGGATGAGCTGTTTAATTGTAACTGGGCATGTTAATTAGGTGAGCCAAAGGGGGCTTCTGACTGCTGGACTTCAGTCTTCGGTAGCTGGACCTTGGAGGTCAGCCTCGGGAGGAGGAAGTGGCCAAATAAAGGAATAGACCTTGGCGGTTAGCTTCAGGAATGCACTCTAATGGTTTTTAGCAAGGCAGAGGGAATGGGGGAGAAGGGCAAGGCCTGCCAGGGCCACATGCTCAGGTGTGTTTGGGTGGGAGCTCCGCCTCAACCCCTGGCACCCTGGCATCCCTACACCCAAAGAGTCTGGAATGTTCTGGTGGAAGATCCACCCCTCAACTTCCCTCCCCATCTCTTTCCCTAAACCTGTGCCTTCAAAGTCCGCCAAACACAGCTCCTCCCCCAGAGAGGCTCAGGACAACTCCCAGAGGGTATATAAGCTGCATCCCAGAAAACAGAAACTTGGTTCTCTCAGCCCCATGTCCTCTCTGAGGGGCTGGGAATCACCCGGGAGTGCTTTACCCATTAAACCTGGGCTTTTCCAATCCGGTCTGATTTGGTTTGCTGTGTGGGCAGAGAGGCCTATCAGGGTGGAAGACTTATCAGGGTGGGTTAGTGTCCCTTCACACCCCGATCCTGTTCATTTACCAGTCCCTCCGTATCCACCCCTCACCACCATAGTGTCCCCTCAAAAGAAAATTTTAAAAGGAATTGATTAAAAACAAAACAAACAAAACACTTCAGTCCTCCGTCTTTCCTGCCTCTCCAGCACCTCTTCGTTTGTGTTAGTGGCTTTGGGAGCTGCGGTGCATCACACAGTAGACCCTTTAGTCCACTCAACTTTACTTGCAAATGTTCATTGTGCAGTGAGTTGCTGGTCTGGTTCAAGGCTCCTGGCTTCTGGTACACCATCATCACTGGCCCCTCACCAAAGCTCCTCTCTGATTTCCTGCTGTTGTCCCGGGTCAGGGAGATCCTGAAGCTATGGTTCTACAGAACCAGTCCCTTCAAGCACTCGGGCAGATGATAGAAGGGGTAGATGTTGGGGTGGGCCAACTCAAAGCCCTGGATATGGGTCTGGATGGTAGCTGATTTGGTCAGTCCAGGGCTGCTGGAACCAACACCACCCTCCCCACCCCCGAGTGAGGGGCAGAGCCAGGTTTTCGGCTGCAGTGGCCAGCTAGGGGCAGGGTCAGCTCTTCCAGGGCCAGTGAAGGTTGGTACTGGCTCAGCACAGCCCTCGGATTTATGTGGTAACATGGGCCACAGAGATCAACATAGACCCCAGCGGCAGCAGGACCACAGACCCACACATGGCCCTTGGCAGCAACTTGGGTCCAGTGGTCACCATGGCCCCGTTGACATCCAGATCATATGGCTATGGTGGCAGAATGGCCCTTGGGCACCAACCTGGTCTCAGGTGGCTGACCAGACCTTGGCATCCACATGGCCCTCAGTAGTAACGGGAGCCATGGACATCAACTCAGACCCTGGCTATTGCAGGACCACAGACCCAGACATGGCTCTTGGCAGCAGCTCAGGTCCAGATGACATCATGGCCTTGGGTGGCAGGACAAGCCACTCAGATCAGCCTGGCCCCAGTGGCAGCATGGCTCTCAGACACCAACATGGACTCAGGTAGTTGTCCAGACCCTGGGCATCCAGTCAGCCTTCAGACCCTGGCTGCTGTAGGCCACGGACCTTAAGTGGCAACTTGGGCCACGGATGTCAACACAGACCCTGGTTGGTGTAGGAACACAGACCCAGACCTGACCCTTGGCAACAGCTGGGGTCCAGATGTCACCATAGCCCCGGATGGCAAGCAGGCCACCCCCAGCAGCCTGTTCCTCACCGCCTTTGTTTCTTCAGGTCTGCCTCTTTCCACAGCACATGAAACATTCTGCTTCTCTTTCTCTCCCATTTCTCCACTGTAACACGAATTGCTAAACAGTCTTATTAATAAAAAAACACCCAGAGTCAGATATTGGGGTGAAAGCTGAAAGATCAGAGAAGCAGAACAAGCCACAGTCAACTTCACCTCACCAACTCCTCAGCCGATGCTGTTTCCTCAGCCTGAAGCCTCTGAGTCCTCACCTGAATGGGACTCAGCTGAACTGCTGCAGCCTCTACCTTACCTCTATAAAATCCTCAGTCTAAAGAGAGCGAGTTCCTGTTTCCTCAGGCCTTATATACCTTCCTGTGTTCTGCCATATCACTTCCTGGGATTAAAAGTGTGTGTCCTTCCCAAGCAAAGGCATGAAATCTCAAGTGCTGGGATTAAAGGCATGTGCCACCATGCCTGGCTCTGTTCCAGTGTGGCCTTGAAGTCACAGATGGATCTCTGCCTCCCGAGTGATAGGATTAAAGGTGTGTGCCACCACTGCCTGACCTCTATGTCTAATCTAGTGACTGGCTCTGTCGTCTGATCCCCAGGTAAGTTTTATTGGGGTACACAATAGATCACCACACTCCACCATATATTTGCTCATCATAAGGGCACCTACCTGCCTGGCACTGCACGGTGCCATGTGAGCCTGTGGTTCCTTCCTCCCATCTGGGCAGTGCGGACACAGGCAGGACTGTGGATGTCTTCCCCTGCCTGGGCCGTCTCTATTTTATTTTTAACCAGAAAATTTCAGAGATCTTCACTCACTATTCTCCTACATAAAGACGAGGGCTGTATCGTGTAGAGTAAGGAGACAGAGGCTTGAGAGATGTCTCTGTGGCTATTAGCACTTACTGTTCTTCACGAGGACCTGGGTTTGGTTCCCAGCATCTCACAACTGCTTGTTACTCCAGCTCCAGTAGACTCCATGCTCTCTTCTAACCTCCCTGGACACCCACACACATGAGGATAGCATCAACTGTGCCTGGACAACATAGGCTCACACACACTCACACACATACACACACACACACACACACACACACACACACACACACACACACACACACACGAGAGGCCCTTGGCTTTGGTTTTCAATGTCTTTCTTAACCTACCCCAGAGTATGACCTGGGCTTACCAAGCCTGAGGTTGGCCCAGGAGTGATTGGAAAAGCTGAGTCACCACTGGGAAAGAGGCCAGTCCTGTAGCAGATGAGGAGAAACCTCAGGCTAACCCATCCTAGGACTGGAGCACCTCCATGAGGCTGATCCCCTCCCACGGTGGGTCACTAAGTTCCCTTCATGGCTGAAGAGACATTAATGACATTCGTTAAACATGTTGTGGCTGGATGTTGATTTTATCAAGAAGCCGCCAGAGCATCTGCTGTTCTGGATGATGTGCCCTTGCCCCTCACCTGCTCACTTGCAGCTCCTCACAGGTTATTTTAAGCCAGAGTTCAATTTTTAAGAAATCGGTAATGAATCTTGTTTAATCTCTTAATCCTCTTGCCTAATTCTCTTTTACATTAAGGGATTAAATCCTGAAGAGGAGCCTTGGCCAAACAGTGACTCACTCTTCCTTCAACAGTCTGTCCCCAAAGGCAGATAGAAGAGAAGGGCATGGGAGGGATGGATACATGGCTCCGCTCGGACGTCACTGGAATCTGGGCCCACTTATTTGAACTTCCCTCTCATGGCACAAAAGAATTAGTCTCTAAGGGGTGTTCATCTTGTTGCTGTTGTATCTACCATGGACTATTCTATCATGAGGCGGATCTTGCTAGCTCGTGGTCATACACAGTCTGCTCTGAGCTGCTTGCCTCACCGTGGGATGGGCCACACTGAGTCATCTGAAAACTGGCCCGGTCCCCTGAGAGCCCATTCATTTGCCTGGTGATGGATTGGACCAGGATTAGTGATGAAGAAGCTTCTGGGGCCGTGGCGAGGGGCTGGGACAGGTGCGTTGATGTACTCTGGTGCACAAAGCAGCTTGAAGCTGAGAAGGATGACAAGCCAAGTCTCCAACTGGCAGAATAGAGCCTGGGGGAGTCGATTCACTCTACAGAACCTGGAAATGGTCGTGTTCACAGAGTTCCACCCACCTCACTATTGGCCTCACTCACTGCTTCCTGTTCCGGCCTGAGCAGGTTAAGTGTGTAGTGGTAGAGCCGCAGGGCTTGACGAGTCCCTGCTTGGGGACCTGCAGCTCTACTGTGTCTGACTAGGACCTGGGAAGTGTGCCTTCCCTCTTACTCCTTACAAACAGCAGCCTTGTGGGCAGGACAGTAAAACAGAGCTCGACATGCCATAATTGAGTGGTGTGAGATAAAGCTTTCTCCCCGGGCAGCCTAGTAATACAGCTTAACACCCACGCCCCGGGACACTCCCCTCTGAGGCAAGGCATTGAAAGCAGGTGCCAAACAGTCAGGGTTGGATTCTCTACCATGTAAACACACACTTAACCTCGCATTTCACCAGACTGGCCTTCCTCACACAGTGGGATAGTTGATCTCGGACAATAGCACTGTCCAGTCGGACTGGAGGCTCTAGACTTCGAACTTAGAATTTGCCTGTTTCTGCTGAGAATTCCAGCTACCACCTTGGAATTTTGTATTGAAAGACCCAAGTCAACCATCAAACATGAGCCATATGCCTCATCTGGTTCAGAGCTGTGTTCCTTCCACTATGAGAAAGCAAGGCTTTTAACCATAGAGTGACAAGTAAATGCTGTGTCCTCTCAAGGATAAAAGAAGGTAAAGAGGCCGGGCGGTGGTGGCGCACGCCTTTAATCCCAGCACTTGGGAGGCAGAGCCAGGCGGATCTCTGTGAGTTCGAGGCCAGCCTGGGCTACCAAGTGAGTTCCAGGAAAGGCGCAAAGCTACACAGAGAAACCCTGTCTCAAAAAAACAAAAAAAAAAAAAAAAAAAAAAAAGGTAAAGAAAGGTAGAAGGTGCCTAAGGAGTTCAGAGGAGCAGGTGACAGGGTGTGGGAGTTCAAGTCTGTGTATCTGTGTCCCCTCTCCCCTCCAACTCCTAACATGCTCCTCTGACCTTCCTACACCCTCCAACTGGGCTTTGTAATGCAGCCAACATTTTAATCTCACAAAAAAAAAACATGGGGGGAGGGGCAGGAGAAATCCTTCAGCTGAGGAGCAATTTCAGAAGACCTAAGTTCAGTTCCCAGCACCCATGTTGGTGTTATGCCCGAGTCATGACACCCCCCCATCCCCCCACCCCCGCCAGAGATCACCAGGAGTCCGAGTTCGTATGCAAATGCAAAGGGCCTTTATTGCATGCTTAAGCTTGGGCTTCCTGTCCATTCAGACACAGCGGTTGGATCAGGGAGAGTGTCGAGCTCAGTTATGGCATGGTTTTTAAGAAGTAAAGGATGGGGGGTTAGGGGAATTCTGAGTTCAGACGGAGGCTGAGCTCCTGATTTGGCAGGAGTGAGGTAACAGAAGTCTTGTCAAACAGGGATTGGTGTTGGCGTTGCCACAAGGAGACTGGTAACTTATATACAAGTGATGTAAGCTATCCTTTATGTTCCAGAGCATCTAGTACCTGTTTGTCTCAATTCTGATTGGTTCCCTGCAGGGTGTAGTTTGTGGCTTTTCCTGGTCCCAGCTGTCAGCCTGCAGTCTGTCATGGCTGCACTGATGTTAGGTTAGGCCTCTTCGTCAGGAGCGGACCTCCCTCTAGAGAATCTCCCTCTTCGTCAGGACCTGTAGCCCTCCCTCTAGAGAATCGGATGCCTCTGTGGACACCCCCATGTACATTTGCATGAACACCCATAGACACACACACTAAAAATAAAATCTTTTTTTAAAAAGAGTAGAAAATTCTCAGCCAGGTGTGGTGACTCATACACTTAGAAGTTGGAGGTGAGGCAGGAGGATCAGGAGTTCAAGGTTATGCTTGGCTGCACGGCCAGTTCAAGGCCAACCTGGAATACATGAGACCGTGTTTCAAGAACCAAAACAGCAAAAAGAAAGGAGTGGGGGGGGGGGGCGGCATAAATTTTCTTTAAAAAAAAATCCTAAGTTCTCAAATTGGGCAAGTTCAGTTAAGAAGGGCCAATTTTTGCCAGGCAGAGGTGGCGCACACCTTGAATCCCAGCACTCGGGAGGCAGAGGCAAGTGGATCTCTGTGAGTTGGAGGCCAGCCTGGTCTACAGAGCAAGTTTCAAAACAGCCAGGGCAACAAAGAGAAAAAGGAAAGAAAGAATGATGGGTCCCTTTTCACTTACAAAGACTGGCTAGAGCGACTTGGGGTCTGCAGAGCAGGGCTTAGGCAGTGTTCCCCGAGGACACCCTCTCCCCTCCTCCTTAGCCTTTTCTGACAGGCTGGGGACTGCCAAGGTAGGGGTGTGTGTGTGTGTGTGTGTGTGTGTGTGTGTGTGTGTGTGTGTGTACACTGAGCCAGCCGAGCCCACCCCTCCACCCCTCCCCCTGCTCCCAGACCAGTATCAAGCAGATTCCTGACACCAAATGAACTGCTGCTTTGACGTCAGACCCCAAGAGAGGGGCTAGAGGAACCAGAGTGAAGGACAAGCCATGGCTCCTTTGGATGCTCTCCTAAGTGAGTCACCTAAAGGACCGTTAGACTCTATGCAGGAGTCTAAACTAGAGGTGCGTAGGGTGGGTTGTGGGCACCCAGAGGGGTGTTATAAGGAAGGAAGGGACTCCAAGGGACAGGCAGAAAAGGACAAAACATCCAACTACAGGAGCTTAGGTTGTAGGATACTTTCTATCTCACAGATAAGAACCGAGGGGGCAGAAGGCTAAGGACTGACTGGGCTGGATGCCATTTATGTGTGCATGTATGCATGCATATAAAAGTGTGTGCACAGGACTGGAGAGATGGCTCAGCAGTTAAGAGCACTAACTGCTCTTCCAGGGGACCCGGGTTCAATTCCCAGCACCCAGATGGCAGCTCACAACTGTCTGTAACTCCAAGATCTGACACCCTCACACAGACATACATGCAGGCAAAACACTAATGCACATAGAACAAAAATAAATTATTTTTAAAAAAGAAGAAGAAAGTGTGCAAGTGTGCAGGAAGTCTCATTCCTTATGAACTTCCCACCTCAGGTTGTGTGTGTGTGTGTGTGTGTGTGTGTGTGTGTGTGTGTGTGTGTGTGTGTGTTTAAAGATTTATTTTTATCTTTATTTATATGTCTCTGTATGTATGCGTCTCAAGTACAAAGACAACAGGAAGAAAGAGAGATGGGTGAGGGGAAAGGAAGGCCCTCTGGGAGGGCAGCAAGTGTCCCTCTGTCCCTCCAACCTTTCTGCCTTGTTTTGTGAGGCAAGGTCTCACTGGCCTGGAACTTCTCATGTAGACTAGACTGGTTTGACCAACAAGCCCCAGGAATCCACCTGCCTCCACCTACCAATGCCTGCCACCATGCCTGGCTTCATTTCACTTGGGGTCTGGGCTTGAACTCAAGTCGCCACGCTTGTGTGACACACACTTTCCGAGCTGAGCCGTCGCCTTTAGCTTCTTATTTTAAATCTTCCCCTGAGGTGAGCTTGTTTGTTTATTTATTTATAGTCTTCTCTCGTATATTACTTCCCTACCGAAGTTTCCTCTCCCTCTCCCTTCCTCCCAGTCCCTCCTGCACCCCACCTTGCCTCTCCCCCAGACCCACTCTTCCTCCGTTTCCCTTCAGAAAAGAGCAGGCCTCTCATGGACATCAACCAAACACAGAATAACAAGCCGCAATAAGACCAGGCACAAACCCTCACATCAAGGCTGGACGGAGCAACCCAGAAGGAGAAAAGGGACCCAAGAGCAGGCAAGAGTCCGTGACACCCCCACTCTCACTGTTAGCAGTCCCACAAGACACCAGACTACACAACCATGACATCTGTGTAGAGAACCTAGCTCAGACAGGCCCTTGATTGATTGTTTCAGTTTCTGTGGGCCATGTTCATGTGGTGTCCTCGACCCCTCCAGTCCCTACAATCCTTCCTCCTTGGGGTTGCTCTTCCATGAAAGAATCCCTCTTCCATGGGGTTCCCCTAGCTTTGCCTAATGTTTGGCTGTGGGTCTCTGCATCTGTTTCCATCAGTTGCTGGATGAGGCCTCTCTGATGATGATTGGGCTAGACGCCCATCTATGGTTATACCAGAATATCATTAGAAATCATTTCATTGTTTTGTTTTGCTTTTTGTTTTTTGCCAGTTGTGTTCGGTTCTATCCCAGGTCTCTGGGCTGTGCAGCCTCTGGTTCCTGGTCCTCCAGGCAGTGTCAGGCATGGGCTCCCTCTCATGGTGTGGGCCTCAAGTCAGACCAGTCGTTGGTCGGCCACTCCCACAAGTTCTGCTCCACCGTTACCCCAGCACATCTTGCAGGCAGAGCCAAGTATAGGTCAAAGTTTTGTGGCTGGGTTGGTGTCCAGTCCCTCCACTGGAAGCCTTGCCTGGTTACAGAAGACTTGGATGGTTCAGGCTCTGTATCCTCCATTACTAGGAAGGAGTCTTCACTAGGGTCACCCTTATAGTATGGAACAACTCACAGATTTGTGTGTCATCCTTGTGCAGGGGCCGTGCTAATCTTCTCTGTATAATTCCAATTTTAGTGTATGAGCTGCCAAAGTGGGCACCCAAGGTGAGTTTAATGCAAACATTTTATTGTTCCATCTGGCATTTCTGATCCAACAGTTCTGTAATTTTCTGGTATATAAAATATACCTCAAGGTTTCTAAAACCTAAAATCTAACACACTCATGCCAAATCTGTTTATTTATGAGGCTCTTGTAAACCAAAACATTTCAGTTCTGCAGTTTTGCCTCGTGACTGTGGGCACACCTTCACCGCCGCTTTCAAGTCCAGAGGAGACGCCTCTCCGTTACCACTAACAAAAACAGCAAGATTGGCCAGCTTCACCTGTCTTTGACTGCTAAAGCAGCTTGCAGTCCTTAAAGATGCTTCTGTCTGTCTGGTCCCGTGAGTGCCAGGCAGGCGTGCTGAAGGCGCAGCGGGCAGCCCAGGAGGCTGTGCAGCTCAGAGAAGCAAAGGGGAGTAAGCGTGGTGCTGTTCAGTGGTCAACCTGAGAGGCCAGATGGGGCCATCTTCCCAACACAAACCGCAGGAACTGCGGAAAACACCCCATGATTCTACCTCTGGGCCACAGCAAAAATGTTTTGGGTTGGGGGGGTATTTATTTTATTTTATTTGGCTTTTAAAGATTAGGTCTCTCTGCATAGCCCTGGCTGTCCAGGAACTCGCTCTGTAGACCAGGCTGGCCTCGAACTCGAAGAGATCTGCCTGCCTCTGCCTCCCAAGGGCTGGGATTAAAGACATGCGCCACCATGCCAAGTTTAAAGAGCATTTTGCTCAATTTCTTTGCAACCTTTCTTCATTGTACATTGTATTTTTAAATATTACAGTTTTTACCTGTTCCATACCTGCTTTCACTGAATAGTTTGATTTTAATTTTTTTTTTTTTTTTTTTTTTAGGTAAGGTCTCAAGTAGCCAAAGCTGGCTTCAAACTCACTTTGTAGCTGAGGATAACTCTGACTCCTACGCCTCCTGCCACCTTTCCCAAGGGCTGAAATTTCAGGTGTAATAAACAGGATGCCCAGCCTGGTGGTGCATGCTTTTAATCCCATCACTTGGGAGGCAAAGGCAGGCGGATCTGTATGAGTTCAAGGTCAGCCTGGTCTACATAGTGAGTTCCAGGACAGCCAGTGTGGTGACAACCTGTCTCAAAACACAACAACAAACAAAACACTTATGTGATATTTTTTATGTACCAGTCACTACCCAAACCCAAAAGCACTAACTCATGATCTTGTACCAGTTTCTCTGTTTGTCTCTAGAGGCCCCTCTTCTCTCCCTGCCCTGATGTGTGCCCCCCAGGCTAAGCTCTCCAAACTGCTTGGAGGAGCTGCCCCTAGCCTCTGACGGCCTCAAGTTTGTCCAACGACAAGACGTTCTAGAAGGAATATTGTTCCAGCTCTGCCTTTCCCTCTCTCCCTGCACGAGGATTTGCTGCTAGACTTCTCGGAATGTAAATATCTTCCATATTTATTTATTTTAGGTTCAGCCACGTGATCTGCTTTAGCCAGGGCAACATTTGTGGTCCTGGCATGAGCGCAGACCTGGACTGGACCAGACTGGCCAGTCTGGTTTGGCCTCTGGCCCCTGTTTCCACTGGGACAGGCCCAGGAGGCGGATCTGAGCCAGCCCCAAAGCCTGAGGCAGAGCCCTGTCAACCCAGGAGGAAGAAAACAAAGGCAGGCAGCTGGATCCCTGAATTCAGGCTGCCTGACCGATGGGCAGCCATGGCCGGCCGTCTGAGAACAGATGTCTGAGGAGGCTGAGGCAGAAGGCAGGGCACTCAGAGAGGTGGACAGGCAGCAAAGCTCCCCTCCTCTCCCTTCTTCTCCCCTCCCCTCCTCCCCGCTCCCCTCCCCTCCCTTCCTCTCCCCTCCTCTGCCTTCCCTGCCCTCTCCTTTCTCTTCTGCCCCTTTCCTTTCTCCCTCCCTCTCTCTTTCTCTTTCCTCCCCCTCCCCCTCCCCTCTCCTGCTTTCCTGTGTCTACTCATTTCCCATGCTCCCTCACACTGTCCTCGGTGCCCTCCCCCCACGGGACAGGCTAGCCTTGCTCCAGCCTCACCCTCAGCTCTGCAAAGAGTCCTGTATTAACACCCCCCAACACATACACACCCAGTTGGAAGAGTTTATTTATATCCTATCTAGGCTCTGAAGAGACAGCACCATGGTTAAGAGCATGGTTGCTGCTTTTCCAGAGGGCCAGGGTTCAATTCCTAGCACCCATATGGGGGCTCACAACTGTCTGTAACTCCAGTTCTAGAGAATCCAATGCCCTCTTCTGACCTCCTTGGGCACCAGGGCAGGCACATGGTACACTTACATCATGCAGGCAAAGCACCAATACACATTAAAAGGTATAATAAATAAATCATTGTCTTAAATCCTCATAACTGTTCTGTGGGTGGGTACCATTGTCCTTATCACTAATGAGGAAAGTGAGATTCAGGACCATAAACCTGACAGGGTCACACACAATGGAGCTCTGTGGCTGTGAGGCAAGCATCATGGTCACTGGGCTCCGCTGATGTGACTCTCTCTAAAGCATTGTTCATTTACCGGTGCCTTTGTTGGTGGTGTTTAGATGCTTTTTCTGTATTTGTTATCGTGGATTTTCCTTTGCTTGCTTTTCTTTTCTCTTCAGGACACTGCAGGAGTGAGCCTGCTTTGGATGATGGTTCATATATAGGGTGGAAACATTTTCTAAAAATACAAAGTATGAGCTTTCTTTTTTTTTAAAGATTTCTGGATTTTATATATATGCATGTATGCCTGCATGTATGTAAAGTCATCGTGTGTGTGCAGTGCCTGCAGAGGCCAGAAGAGGGTGTTGTTTCCACTGGTACTGGAGTTAGAAATGACCGTGAGCCTCTTGACTAGCTGGGAACTGAACTCTGGTCCCCTGGAAGAGCAGCAAATGCTCTTAACATCTGAGACATCCATCCCTCTAGCACCTGTTATGCTTTTTAAGACAGTGTCTCATGTAACCCAGGCTAGCCTTGAATGGCCTATGAAGTTCAAAGATGACCTTGAGCTTCTGATCCTCCTACCTCTGCCTTCCCTGTGCTGGAATTATAGGTGTGTAATAGCATGCTGGGAAACACATCCTTTCTTTTTCTTTTTCTTTCTTTCTTACCTTTTTTTTTTTTTTTAAGTCACTATGTAGCTGGGCATGGTGGTGCATGCCTTTAGTACCAGCTCTCAGGAGGTAGAGGCAGGTGGATCTCTGAGTTCAAGGCTAACCTGGTCTACATAGCAAGTTCCAGGACAGCCAGGGCTACACAGAGAAATCCTGTCTTGAAAAATAAATAAATAAACAAACAGTCAGTGCGTGTGTATACTGTATGTGTGTGTGTGCCAGCTCCTGTGTACATATGTGGAGGTCAGAGGTCAATGGCAAATGTTTTTCTATATCGTCTGCTTTAGCTTTGAGACTGCGTCTCTCACTGAGTCCCTGGGATCCACTTAGATCCATGCCCCGCCCCCTGTTACAAATGTACCTCCAGCTTTTACATGTGCTAGGGGCCAAACCCAGGTCCTCCAGCTTTTACATGTGCTAGGGGGCCAACCCAGGTCCTCCAGCTTTTACATGTGCTAGGGGGCCAACCCAGGTCCTCACGACTGCACAGCACAGAGCAGGCTCTTGACTAACGGAGGCGTCTCCCAGCTCTGTCCTTCTTCTGAAAATACGGCATCCTAGCCGATTAAGACAGGTTACTCTCATTTATTTAGCTGGTTCTCTGGAGCTAAATGTTCAGTCACTTCCCTTATTTCTTCCTTTTAACTACAACAGCTAAAACGCCTCTGGACATAATTAGAGGGAGAAAGACATTTGCACAGATCTCTGATTGTTCCCCTAAAGCACATGTCTGTATCACTTCAGAATAATTTCCTGGATCAATAACTATGCACATTGATAGGGTCCTTGTCTCTGATGACAGCCAGCCTCACTCCTGCCACTCCCACCAGTACAGGGCGTTCGATTGCTTACATTAAACTTAAAGGGGAGGAGCCTGGAGAGAGCTCAGCAGCGAAGAGTACTGGCTCCTCCTCCAGAGAGCCTGGGGTTCATTCCCAGCACCGGTATGGTAGCTCACAATCCTCCATAACTCCAGCTCCAGAAAAGGTGATGCCATCTTCTGGCCTCCTTGAGTACTGCACACACATGATACATACACACACACACACACACACACACACACACACACACACACACACAAGAAAAACATCCATACACATAAATTAAAATAAAAACAATTTAAAAGGAGCAGAGCTTTTTTTTTTAATTAATTTGCTTCCATCTGCCCACTCAAAACATAGAATTTTTTACAATTTTGCTGTCATTTGTACTTCTACGGCTTGTCCCAATGTCTTTTTGGTCATGACCTATAAGGCTTCCTCTAAATGTCTATCTTGTAAGCAGCAAAGGTTTTCCCCATGTCTCATTTTAATTGTACTTTTTACAAATGGATTTTTAGTAGTCAAAGTTAACCTGTTTTTACCCCTATGCTATCTACCTTGTGTGTTATATTTAGAAAGATGCTTTTCACAAGAACATCACTTAAACATCTACAGGCCTGTTGGCCCACACATGAGTCATGAAAGAGGATATTGAGCTAATTTGTTTTCTAGTTTCAACTTCGTCATGGTTTTTTTTTTTTTCTCTTTTTCCCAGGGTGGATGTGTGAATGCAGCTTTCTGAGTACTGAAGTAGCAAGAACCACGTTTGCACCTCAAAAACTTCCAAGGCAGTGATTGGGAAGGTTGGGGTTTCTTTGTGACTCGGCTGACCATTTGCATTGGGAACTATACATAACTAGTCACTGAGTACATCTGTGCTGTAGACTCACCTCCAACAGAGGGCCAAGAGTTCAGACACATGGGCCTATGGTGTGTGTGGGGGGGAGACTAAGGTTCTTCCACCAACGACTCCAACAGAGGGCCAAGAGTTTAGATACATGGGCCTATGGTGTGTGGCGATGGGGGCCGGCGGGGGTGGGGGTCTCTCACTCAAACCACCAGAGGCTTACACTGTGCTACCCAAGCTGTAGTCTCAAATTTCTGGGCTCAAAGGGATCCTCTCTTCTCAGCCTCCTAAGCAGCTGAGTGACAGGAACATGCCACCAAGCCCAGCTGTCCTTCTATCTTGCCAAAACTAAGTATTTTTTTCTGGCTGTGGAACTTTCAGACTAAAATGGGAGACACATCCAGGGCCAACTGGGACAAAGGATTCATCATGGCCTTCAGGCTCCCTGACCGTGTGGGTCACAAACACAGTTCACACAGGGATTCGGGTCTGATGATGGAGTCACACTTGGGGCACTGGTGAGAGGATGTGTGTGCTGAACTGTCCTCGAGGGTCCCCGGTGTGCTAGGATCATGAAGAGAGGTTGGTTCCGCCAGTGAAGTGTTTGCTGTTCAAGCGTGAGGACCTGGGTTTGGACTCTCAGTACACACATCAAGAGCAAGGCATTGTTTGTAACCACAGTCTCTCAGGGGTAGGTAGGGCAGAGACAGGAGGATCCTTGGGCCTCACTGGCCAGCCAGTCAAGCCAGGGGAGCTCCAGGTTCAGTGAAGGATCCTGTCTGAAACTGTAAGAAGGTAGGAGGCTGGTGGGATGGCTTGGTCTATAAAGGTGCTTGCTACAACTCTGACCACCTGAGTTGAATCCCTGAAGCCCACTGGTGGAAGGAGACACTGACTCCCACAAGTCCTCCTAAGTGCTGTGGCTTGTGGGGCCTACAAACACTCATGCACATATGCACCTGCATGTGTGCGTGCATGTACGCACGTGTGCGCGCACGCGCGCACACAGACACACACACACACACTGAACTCCACACGCGCACACACAGTGCACACGTGAATATCTATCCACATACATAAGAGCACGTGCACAAAGAAAGAAGGTTGCTGGAACAGAAGAGTGGCGAACTTGAACTAGACTGGAGAACTGGAAGAACTGGTATGGAATGGGATTCCAGATCTGGAATCAGAGAGGTGTGACAGGGAGAGATGACAGCACCCACCCCGCGCCCAGCCTGCTGCAGCGGAGTCCAGGTACCACAGAGGGAAGAGCACTTGGCAACCAGAGTCAGGATGTATGTAGAGCATCTCCTTAGAGTGTCAGCTATGAAGTTCCCAAGAGCGAACGATTAAGAAAGGGAGAAAGCACTGAGAGGCTCTCTCCTAAAGCTTCAGTGAGGGCCACCACGAGGGCTCTGTGGATAAGGCGCTAGCCACCAAGACTGACACCGAGTTCAATGCTTAGGACCCACATGGTGGAAGGAGAGAGCCAACTCCCACAAGTCGTCCTCTGACCTCCATATTCACACACTCAAAATAAACAAATACAATTAAAAAAAATAAGACCCTCACAAAACAAGGTGACCAGCGCTAAATTTAGTGTTAGGACAGTCTAGAGAAGCAGCTCCCACTGATTGCTGCCACTTCCTCCGGCTGGGCATTGTTCTTTCATTTCCTGAAATATCTTAGTTTGCATTTCTTAAAAAAATAAAAAGAACTACTACCCCAAAGATGCACTGGGATAAAATTAGATCACGAAGGAAAATGTGGAGACGAAAGTAAAAATTCCCGCAGTAGCTCTCAGCGTAACTGTTGTTGACATTTCTGTGTTTTCTCCCACTCACGGGGACCCACCAACTTTTCCTGTCTGGAAATTGTCCATGTACGCTTTGTTTTGGAGGTGGGGTGAGTTCTGAGGGTTTCACTGTGCAGCCCAAACCAAGCTGGCATGGACCCTGGGATCTTCCAACCTCAGCCGCCCACGTGCTGGGATCTCAGGTGTATGCCACCACACCCAACTCCAAATGTGTTTTCTGGATGGTGTGTTTTGTTTCTTTTATTTTTGTCTTGTTTTATTTTTGTCTTGAAACAGGATCTCAAAGTAATACATTTTTGCTGTGGGCCGCAGGAATATATTATAAGAACTCAGCTGGTTATGGCAAAGTCACTACCTGGAGGAATCAGGGAATTCCTCCAGAGGAAGCCAAATCCCAAGGAGTTTTTGGTGCTACTTGGCTATATCAGCTGTATTCTGTTTTGAAAGTCATGTGTGCCTTCATAGTTTTCCCAATTGACTTTTCCCCAAGAAGGGCTAACAGTGTGGACTGATCACTCTCTGGACATACACATTCCAGGTATTTGGAGAACAGCCTCAGGAAAGGCTTTCTCTGGAATCAGATATCTCCCTTGGCCACTTTCAAGGACTAGCAGTAATAACAGTCCACATGCAAGTCTCCTGATTTAAGGTAAATTCCACAAGGAGACACCACCTAGGTCAGGTGGATGTTAAGTAATAGCTTTACACAGTTCAGCTCAGACCCTCCTTTCTTACAGCCTTACTAACTTTATTGACTGCTAACTCCTTACCTAACCACTTCTAGGAATATTTAGATAACCTTCTGCGCTGACAGCTATGCTCAGCCAGAACCCCAATTCAAGCCTCCCTGTAATTATCATCATTAGCAGTGTCTGGCCAGGTCCATCCCCAGATGGAGGAAAGTACCTTATCAGAGATACCTCCGTACTTTCTAAGAACAGACTTAAGCATCCAGGCTACCTGTTTGAGAAGGCCTGGTGGATATACCAATTAAACTTTACTTCCTTCTTTCCCAAACCTTACCTCTGGTTCCAGATCTCCATTTAACTATCACCAGAGGCATCTAGCTGTACACAGGTTGCCTATCGACTGAGCACACTTTCCCCCACCTTGCAGAAAAAACGGCAGATAGCTTGGACAGATAGGAGCCACAGAAAAAAAGAAGGCAGTTTTACTTTCTCCCATTGACCTAGCAACTTATAGATTCTTAACATTTTCTACTAATCACGTTTAAGACTATAGTTGAGCACATAAGATTCCCTCTTCTTAGATATTACCCAAATTTAGCCTTTAGTTAATTCATTTCCCCATTGGTCACTTCCCTTTGGGGTTGCAAATGATAATTAACGGTTGTTGGCTCCCTATGTGATTCTTATCACCCCTCCATTTGACCCTGGAAGCCTGGCTTTGTATACCAGGACTTCCAGGGCATGGAGGGACGGAGAAGAGAAAAGAGAATGGAAGAACTAGACGGGTAAGAACTTGAGAGGAACAAACTGAGATGGGGAAGAATTAGATGGAAGGGCTAGAAGAGAGTACTAGAGGAATGAGATGGAAGATGAGGAAGAGTCAGATGGGGAAGTACTAGCTGGGTAAGAACAAGATGAAAAGGACCTAGATGAGGCAGAGTTAAGACAAGAGAATTAAGATAGAACTTAGAGAAAGCAGTAGATAAATATAGAGAGAAATCAGGCAAGAAAGGAGCTAGACATGAGAACAGAACTGAAGCTGGGTGTAAAGGATGTTATGCCAGAGGAATTAAAGCAAGTGGACTATAGAGCTCGGTGTGCTGAGATTCTGTTTCCTGAAAATAGTCCTCACCGTTAGTAGTTCTCTCTCCTGAGCCCCTGGGATGTATAATATTAAGGCTGGTCCCTCTAATATTATACAAGACATTTTGACCTCAAACTCACTATGTAGCCAAAGTTATCCTTGAACTCCTTCATCCTCCAGTCTCTGTCTCTCAAGCAAGGGTTCCAAACATGTGACATCATGCCTGGCTTGCTGAATGTGTTTTCTAACTGAGTCAGTCAATCAGTCAGTCAGTCAGTCAGTCAGTCAGTCAGTCAAAGTTAGTTGATTGGTTGGTTGGTGGTTATTTAATTCATTGAAACACAGTCTCTCACCGCCCTGCCTGTTCTCAGACTTGCTCAGGAGCTAAGGATGACCTTGAACTCCTGATCTTCCTGCCTCCACCTCACACCCTGCCTTAATATTTCTTTAACTTAACACTTGATGAAAAATTTTCCACCTCAAAAAATAGTATCTATATCAGCAGGTGTAGTCATTACAATCTGTAATGATTAGTGTTCCGTGTCAACTTGTCAAAGCCTAGTCTTTCCTGAGAGACAGAGCTCTGGGCATGCCTGTCAAGTGTCTGAAGCGTGATCCTAATTAGTCTTATCAATAAAAACCAGGGGTCAAATATCGGGGTGATAACCTGAAAGATCAGAGAAGCAGAGCAGCAGCCACAGAGACTTTTCACCTCTGTGAATCCTCAAATGGAAAGGGCCAGAGATCCTGTCTCCTCCTCCTGAGTGCTGGGATTAAAGGTATCAGCTTCCCACATGCTGGGACTAAAGGCTTGTGCCACCACTGCCTGGCCTCTCTGGTTAACTAGTGGCTAGCTCCACCCTCTCCAGACAAGCTTTATTTGTCAGAACACAAAATCACACAACATTTCCTCCTTTTTGTCTATATAAAAAGCAAAGGTTTTAACTAACATAGAAAAACTATGTACAATAACTATATACAAATATATAATTTCATTAACAACATCTAGTCCATAAGCATTTGACAAATTCAGAGAAATTACTCCATTATCTATCTTGTCTTGGTGAGTCCAAAGTGTTGTACCTAATTCACTTTCTATGCTAACTTGCGTTACCAATCCAAAATTATTCTTTTATGTTGTCAACCTTATTCACTTTACACCTCTTTAGTGAGTTTCTTTTCTGAGCATAGTAACAAGTTATATGACTATAACTATCTAGTCTTCAACTCCATCAGAGACCTGAGAAAGAAATAATATTACCTGAGTAAACAGGGAGTGTAAAGCAAACAACTTCCAAAACTAAGAAATGGAACAGCTGACTGCCTGGACAGTCACCCAAGTTTCCTCTGTAATGTTGGGGCATCCGTCTTTAGCCTACCGGCCTAGCATATCTGACAGACTTATCTGTGAAGCAGGATTTTTGAAGACTGTCCCACCTTGTCTTAGCAAAGTTCGGCAGTCACTTTCTTTTGTGTCCTGCTTGTCCCATTTGGACAGCATACTGTCAGCAGTCGAGGCAAGGGCACTTTCTTTCCCAGTAGCTAACTTTTGCCACAAAGAAAGTAAACTCCATATAGAGTTTCTTTGATGCCCATCATCTTCTCTGAAATAGATTAGTGCTGCCAGGAGCAGACATGTCTCATTGTCATAAAATAAAATAAAAAACTTTGTTATTAAAACATTTTTAAATGCCATATTCTGTAGATCTCAAGTGTTTGAAGACCACTTTCCTATCTAAAATATATCTCTGTTTGACCTTGAAAACATACCTAACCTGACTACAAGTTTGATTTTAATAGGTGATTAACTACTAACCTGCATTTCTTTATTATCCTAAACAGTTTGTAATAATAACTTGCAGTGACTAAAAATTTACATTACATTGTTAGATGAGCTGTATAGGTACAATACCTTAAACAAGAGCAGTAACATGGGCCTGGAGAGATGGCTCAGAGGTTAAGAACACTGGCTGTTCTTCCAGAGGTCCTGAGTTCAATTCCCAGCACCCACATGGTGGCTCACAACCATCTGTAAGGAGATCTGGCTCCCTCTTCTGGCCTGTAGGCATACATGCAAACAGAACACTGTATACATAATAAATAAATAAATCTTAAAAAAAAAAAATATTTAAAACTAGTAGTTACCTTTTTAGTTTAAAAGTAGATTCAATAATCTGCCTTTTATCCTATCATTTCTGTAACATATATACAGTATAACAAAAATAACCTCAAATTTGTATCAATATACAAAAATCCAAGCCAATGTAATTATTTAAAACTAGCAGTTGCTTTTTAAAAATAAATTCAATAATCTACCCTTTTATACTATTTCTATATCCCCCCTTCCCCCCCCCCCCCGCTTTTTCTTTTTAGAATGAGATCCCTGAATCTAATTTCCTTTGTTCAGCTTTTTTTCCTGACCATTACCAATAACAATTTGTAACCAACCTCCTAAACAATGACAAATATCCATAATCCAGTGAATGACCAAAAACCAACCACCCCAACTCTTGGGAATATGGGCATCATGTTCTTAAAATTACTTCCTGCTTTCTGGTGGCAATAGCATCTTTAGGGGACCCTGAAAAAAATTGGGATAATTATCAAGTCCTGGGAGAGCAAGCTGTATCATTTGTTGTCCAGTCTCTGTATAATGAGAAAGTACAGGGCTTATCTCAAGTCCTGGCTAGAGTAGTCTGTGAGGCTGGACCATCTCAGCTAGCCACCTTGAAATTGTCCTGAGCAGTTTGTAATCCAAAGTTGATCTTAGATGGTGTTTGTCAGCTTAGTGGCATTTCTACAGTCCAGGTGGAATCATCACTGTGAGGCCCCATCATCTTTTTGGAGACTTCAGAGATTGCTGTTAGGAAAGTTTATTGTTCAATGTAGAAATTTAAACACCATTAATATCAAAACAAAAAGTTTAAATTTTAAGGTGGTACTGTACCTAAAGAAATGTTTTAAAGAGTCAAAATAAATTTGAGGGGTAAGAGATTTGTGACAATAATAGTCCCTCAATTTTTGCTTTCTTCTGTCCCATACCAGGTGGCTCTTCTGATATGAAACAGAGACTCTGAATTTTCTTTTAACAACATGCTTGTGTTTAGAGAAGGAGAGAGCCATGCTCCAGCTCCAAAGCCAGCTTTAATTTTTAATTTAACTTGGACTACAAAAATACCATTGCATTATGTGTCTGTAGAGAAGAGCAGAAACAAACATTTAGGAAGATGTATGAAATTTTATCCTGTTGGAAATGTGATATATCAATAGGCCAATTTACTCTTTTTCTTGGGACATTTTTTCTGGATGACTCATCCTTTTTCTTCAGATGTCTCATTTGTTCAGATTCTTTAGCCTCCATTCTCCTGGAAAGACGAAGAAAAACAAACAAACCCTGCCCCAACCCTAACTTTAGGAATTTCCCATTTGGCAATTTATATCTGAACAAATGAAAAGTATTTGTTATAACTTATAAGTCTTATAAGTTAGTTTAGATTGGTCATGCTGGTTGATGAACTATCACCTCTTCTAATCAAGAGGTCTCTCTTGTTCTGGTTTCTCCTGAAATTTTTTTTTATCTTCTAAAACTGTTCTAACATCCAGAGCAGTATGGTTTTTTACAATAGGCATTAAGTCCTTCAATTGCTCTGGGAAGGAGTTTCCCCCATGGTGACAGGGGATGACTGAACCAAATTTGACATGGGGACCTGCAAGAGGCTCCCCAAGGTGTTTCCCAATGGCAAAGGGTTACCCTGTCTGTCCCCTGTTGATCTACATTCATTGGTCCAATGTCTGCCTTTGCCACACCTTCTGCATACTCCAGAAGGGAGGGATTTTCTGTTTGGATTATTCTCAGAAAAAACATTGTTTCTAGGAACACTCTGTATATAATCCCATTTTAGGTGACCTTGTTTGCCACAATTAAAACACTTAACATTTTGATTTTTCTTCAAGCCTCTGGAAATCACCTCTCCTATCCAAGCATCATCTTGGTTATGAGATTCAAAATTGACTGTATCTCAGATCCATTCCTCTGTGGGTGCTGATCTTGCCTTTAAAGGCCTAATTATCCTTTTGCATTGTGAATTAACATTTTCAAAAGCCAAATATTCAATTATTATTTGTCTAGCTTCTGAATTTGGTATCATTCTATTTACAGCTGAAGTCACTCTTTATAAGAAATAAGTGGAGGTTTCTTTTGGGCCCTGTATAACTTTAGTAAGTGACTCAGTTCTCTTTCTTACTTTTTCAATTCTGTTCCAAGCATTCAAGGCCGCTGCATGGCATAGAGACAGAGTGTGGTCATCATATAGAGAATGTTTATATACATTAGCGTAATCATCCTCTCCAAGAAGTTGGTCTTGGGAAGTTTCAATGCCTCTAGCCCCACTTCATTATTCAATGGTCATGGCCTCATCTTTCCACCAGGTCCTTCACTGTAATTGAGGACCAGGTTCCAATACTGCTGTAATCTCTCAAGTCTCATGGAATAATTCTGTTACTAGTTGACCATGAATTTAACATTTCCTTCACAAAAAGTGAATGAATACCATACGAGACGATTGCTTCCTTAAATCTCCTCAAATCTTACATTTCCACAGGTATCCATTCAGCTCTTGCATAGTCTTATGGATATCTGTCATTTTGCAGTTCCTGTAAGATGACTAGATAAATTAAGGTTGGTTGTTTGAAAATCGTAGGTTGTTCCTCTCTAATTTTATAATGTAATGAGGAGATTGGTTTTCCTTTAAATCCCTCTGTCTGGATCTGATTATCTCTATGATCTGTTTTAGTAAGTTTTTCTAAGGCCTATATCTTGGCACTCATATCAACCAACTTTTTTAGGGATAAAACAAGAATTATCATACCAACAATTATCAAAATGATAATTAACATTACATCAATCCCAGTTATGTTGATTATCCCTTTATTTAATTATTACATTTTTAAACCATGCATTGTGTAATCAAGCAGAGACCTAACTCCCTCCATCATAATAGTGTTTCCCATTTTTTAACATTGGAAAAAAAACTCTCTCCTTTTTTTTATTAATTCCCCCCTGTAAGAACCCCCAATTGTCTCACCAAATCTGCTGCTGCTGATGGTGAAGATGATGGTGAAGTGTGAGGCTGACTGCTGCTGCATAGAACAGTAGAAGTCTGAGCGGGTGTCAAGGCAGCTACCTAGTGTGGCAGAGGCCAAGGAGAGTGTCCAGAGGAAGTCCACAACCCACTGGGAGAGGGAGCAAGCTGCCTGAAAAATGCACCCAGGGGATCATGGGGAAGAAGCACATGCAGCAGAAGCTGACTGAAGGCAGGGCTGGCCGGTGGTGAGGGGCTCACTCTGGTGGCACCTGTGGAGTTTGCTGCAGAGAGGCTGCAACAGAAAAATCCCAAAGTCACTCAGAGGGCTTGGGGGAAAAAAAAAAGAAAGGAAAACTTAGCTGGCGAGGCAGTGGCTCTGGAGGGAGCCCCCATGCAGCTTGGGCATGTGCAGGTGGCTGCAAAGCCACAAGCAAGTGGTTTTTTTTATGAATTCATGTCCCACATTGGGCACCAAATGAAGTGTGATCCTAATTAGTCTTATTAATAAAAACCAAGAGTCAAATATCAGGATAATAACCTGAAAGATCAAAGAAGCAGAGCTATTAAGACCAATCCACGTGAGTCTATTTAATGGATAATAGGGATTATTAAGACATAAATTGAGGAAATACACTCACAAATACAGAACAGAGTATTATAGCTGAAGTCATCCTCTGATCTGACCAGGAGTGAATCCATCTTGCAGGCAACAGGGAGAGGGGCATATGACTCCCTTCCTTTCCTTATAAGAGGTCATATACAATGGCAAGAAGCACCATCTCCTTCTGGCCCTATAGCCCAAGATCATGGGTGGAGCAAATACCACTACACAGAGCAGCATCCACTAGATACTTCTTACCTCTACAAATCCTCAGACAGAAAGGGGCCAAGATCCTGTCTCCACCTCCCAAGTGCTGGGATTAAAGTCATGAGCCTCCCAAGTGCTGGGATTAAAGGCTCCACCCTCTGCTCTCCAAGCAAACTTAGTCAGAACACAAACTAAATATCACACAACAAGGGTCCTCTTGATTGTGTTAATCAATGTGAATAGACACTTCTTAACTATAGGTGGGACTATTTCCTAGACAGTGGATCCTGGAATGCACACGTGGAAGACAGTGAGCTGAGCAGTGGCCTGCACCTTGAACTGTGAGCCAGAATAAGCCCTTTCTCCCTGAAGTTGCTTTTGTCAGAATATTTTATTACAGCAACAGGAAAAGAGGCTAAGATACATATTGTTTCATTTACTTGACAGCCTATCAAAAGAGGGGCATCACTATTGCTCTAAGTTTCCTTAGGTTCTGAATTGTGTTGTTGCCTTATCCCTTCCTTCAGTAAATATAACTGAAAGGACTGTGTTGGGTAAGTTTATTTTTGAAAGATTTATTATATTATTAATGTGTATGTCCATGTGAACATTCCTCTGTGTATGTTCAGTTGGAACTTACAGCACATTCCTGCAAGCTCTAAGAAGCCCAGTTCCTGTCTCTCCAAACCCCGCCCACTCACAGAATCTCTGAACAAAGGGAAGGCACCAAAAAGCCCAGTTCTGCATTCTTGGCAGCTACAGCAGCTCCTCCCCTGAAGTTGCCAGCAGCCCAAGTCCCCACATAAAGTGGTCAGCTTTTGACCATACTTGGGCACAAACCCAGCTTGTGGGAGACACATCATCAACCCTCGCCTACAACCTATATAGTCTTCCTGCTTTAGATCAGGTGCATGACTTCTCTAGCCTTGATCTTTGGGACTGGAGAACCTGTCTGGGAGTTGCTTTGCTCAAATAAACCTGTTGTTATACTTTTTCAATTCAACTTGATCCAGCTTACTGCATCAGCAGAGAAACCTATTATTGGGGACAGAAAACCTATTAGTGTGTTCAGGTGACCACAGAGGCCAGAGGAGGGCATCAGGTTCCCTGGAGCTGGAATTACAGGCAATATGTGGGTTGCCGTATGTGGGTGCTGGGAACCAAACTCTGGTCCTCTGCATGAGCAGCAAGTGCTCTTAACTTTTGAGCTTCTCCCCTAAGTTTATTTTTAGGTGACACATTTGGAGATTAAAAGGAAGGTCTGAAAGCCTGATGTGGTGGTGCACGCCTTTAATCCTAGCACTCGGGAGGCAGAGGCAGATGGATCTCTGTGAGTTCAAGGCTAGCCAAACCTACAGAGTGAGTTCCAGGACAGCCAAAGTTAATAGTGAGGCCCTCTCTTTAAAAAAAAAAAAAAAAAAAGGCAGGTCCTGGAGTCCAGTTGCCTGGATTCAAAACCTTTTTTTTTTTTTTTTTCCAGTTCTTTTCTTTGCTCTCTCCAACCTTCCATTTCCATCTGAAGACAGGAATGACAGTGGTGTCTCCTGGGTCAGATTGCTACAGGGCTTCTATTTGCATACCCAAAGGGTTTAGCATAGCTTCTGACTTAGAATAGCCATTCAGGGAATACATTGCATTCTCCAAAATGATTGGGCCAATTTTCATTGATTTGGGGGTAAAAATCAAGTCCCCTGGGGGATCTCATAGGATTTAAATATCTCCTACATAAAAGTATTGAAAATGGTAATGCATGCTGGTCCTTTGCCCACTAGGCTAGCAGGTATAATTTACATACACTATGAGCAATTTCTCCTGGGGACTTATTCTCCCAAACTGTTTCCATCCCCCTAGTGGCCAAGGGGCTGATTGACAGTCTTTAACCCTATAAGAGAACTGATCTCATTGGCCTTGGCCAGGAAGTCTAACACTGTTAGAAAACAAACTTTGTCCTTTCACAAAAGGGAAACAGTGCTCACTCATTCTCTTGCTTCTTTTTTATGTGTGTGTGTGTGTGTGTGTGTGTGTGTGTGTGTGTGTGTGTGTGTGGTGGTGGTGGTGGTGGTTTTTGAGACAGAGTCTCATAAAACTGAAGCAGAATACATAACCAAGGATGACCTTGAACCTCTCATCAACCTCGATTCCAAACCTTGGAGCATGGCACAATCCGGGCTTCTGTAAAGATCCAGATTGAACTGGACAGGCAAACAGCTAACCATTGAGATTTTTCAAAGCCCTCAGGAGATCACAGTGGTTAGCAGAAGCCAAGGCCCACTAGGCGACAGAAACAGGCGGAAGTACTCTCAAACTCGGCTTTGTGTTTTGCATCAGGATCTTGCTATGTAGCCTGGATGGCCTGGTACTTAGCATATATCCCAGTGTAGCCTCAAATTCAAAGCAATCCTCCTGCCTCAGCATCCCTAGTGCTGGAATTAAAGGCATGAGCCACCATGCCTTGATCTTCAGTTTATCTTAAGTCCCTTTCTGTGTAACCCTTAGCCAATGACTGTAGATGTAACCAACCATCTTATTAAATAAGAAACATAGAGCCGATTCAGAGAAGAAAGCCAAGAGGTCAGAGCTAAGAGCCTCACCCTTCCTGCTTCAGCGATCCTCTTCAGCCAAGAGAGCTCTCTGAAAAAGAGCTACTTCCTGTGTGTCTGTCTTTATAAAGACTTTCGGTTCTGCCTTCTCATTGGTTGTAAACCCATGCCTCATCACTGCCTGTCTGTAAAGACTTCCAGGTCTTCTATGGTTGGGATTGAGATTAAAGGCATGTGTCTCCAATGTTGGCTGTATCTTTTTACACACAGAGATATACCTAGCTCTGTCTACCAAGTGCTGGGATTAAAGGCGTGCACCACCACCGCCACGCACTTGCTATAGCTCTAATAGCTCTGACCCCCAGACAACTTTATTTATTAACATACAATTAAAATCACAATTCAGTACAAGTAAAATACCACCACAAATGACTCAGGAAAATCTTCTCCCCTTACTTCCTCCTCCACTCTCAGAAGACCTGCATTTGGTTCACAGAACCCATCGGCATTTTTTAGAGTTCCTTATTGTCTTAATTAGGGTTTCTATTGCTGTGAAGAGACACCATGATCACAGCAACTCTTATAAAGGGAAACATTTAGTTGGGATAGCTTATAGTTTCAGAGATTTAGTCCATTATCCTCATGGCATCATGGCAGCATGCAGGCAGACATGGTGCTGGAGAAGGAGCTGAGAGATCTATATCTTGATCCACAGGCAGCAGGAAGTGAACTGTGACACTGGTGTAGCTTGAGAATAGGAGACCTCAACGTCAATCCCACAGTGACATACTTCCTCCAACAAGGCCACACCTCCTAATAGTGCTACTCCCTTTGGGGGGCATTTTCTTTCAAATAACCACTCTTATTTTGTTTTGTTTTATATTATGTCTGCATATATGTATGTATGTGCACCATGAGCATGCCTCGTATCTGCAGAAGTCAAAAGAATATGCTGGATCTCCTACAACTGGAGTTATGGATGGTTGTGAGCCACCTCATGGATTCTGGGAATCATCGAAGCCAGGTCCTCTGCAAGAACAAGTGCTCCTAACCTCTGAGCCAGTTCTCCATCCCCTCAAACCCACATTTTCAAAAAGCTAGTCATAGGGGCTTTCTAAAACATCTCTGCAACAGACAAGACCATTACAGAAAACCACAATTGATCAAAATGCAGAGAACAAGTGATTGTGGGGAGCCCATCCCAGCGGATACATCTACAACACAACTCCTGTGCCTAAGACTCAGGGAACAGCATGAAAGGGGAGCAGAAAGACTGTCAGAGGAACAGGAAGGCTGCTGTGAGATCGTGTCTCCTAGAACTGTCAGAGAAGCTACATCCAACAAAGGCTCACTAACATGGCCACCGAACAAGGAGGATACCAATAGACACGCTAACATGGAAAAGGGAGCTTTACAAGGTCTTAACCCTGAGCCAAAAACTGTAAGCAACTAAAGAGTGTTGAGAGCTGGAGAAACAGACTTCCCTAGGGAGGAGATCCCGGTTGGTTATCACATACCAAGTGGTCAGCCCTGAAATCCTATAATCGCGTACATACAAGTAACATTATAAGGATTATACAGGGTGTGTGTGTGTGTGTGTGAACACCTAAGAAAAAGAGAAAAAGAGATCATGAGTTTGAGGAGCAGCAGGGTGGGTTCATGAGAGGGGTTAGGAGAGGGAAAGGGGAGGGGGAAATGATGCAATTATGTTTTAATTTAAAAACATTTTAAGCCTGGCAGTGGTGGCACACACCTTTAATCCCAGTACTCAGGAGGCAGAGGCAGATGGATCTCTGTGCATTCAAGACCAGCCTGGTCTACAGAGTGAGTTCCAGGACAGCCAGGACTGTTATACAGAGAAACCCTGTCTAGAAAAAAACAAACAAACTAACAAACAAAAAATTTAAGGTGAGCTGAGCCTCAGAAAGGACCCCAGAGACTGTCCTCTGAACAACACACACACACACACACACACACACACACACACACACACACACACACACACACTGGGAAATACAGGAAAATAATCAGAAGAGGTAGTACACACCTGTAATCCTAGCACTGGGGAGTGGAGGCAGGAGAATCAAATGTTCAGTATCATCCTCAGATGCATAGCCTGCTGGAGGTCAGTCTGGGCTATATGAGATCCTGTCTAAAAAACACCAAGTATATAAACAATAAATAAGTAAATAAACAAACAAAGAAATCTGTGAGAGAGAGACAGAGGGGGAAATACAGGGAAACAGGACACAGGAAAGAGGACAGTCATGTGGAGTTTACCCACAAAGCAGCTGCCCCGCACACACACACACACACACACACACACACACACACACACACACACACACCCTGTGGCTGTTTGCTATGGTCTCCCAGGAGTTTTGTGATGCAGAACACCAGGTACTACTTCCTGCAGACTGGGGTTTAATTGGCCTGATGCACCTGGGGTTTGGGGATTTTCTTTTACACTCTCCATCACAATTCACACCCAAGACAAGAACCATGTTCTAGAAGAAATGCATCTCCTAGTCACTGTGCACACCAACCCCATGGAGATCTAATCACCATAAAGACCCTGGTTCAGGGAGCCTGGAGTGGGGTCCCTGATTCCATGCCTCTGTCAAGCTCCAGGGTGGTGATGGTGCTGCAGCCCAGTTAGCATGACTTTAAGGTCCCACCCTTTGGCCCCCAAGATGGCTCAGTGTTACCAAGCCTGGTGATGGGTTTGGTCCCCGGGGCCCACGTGGTGGGAAAAGAGAACCAACTCCTTCATGGTGTCTTCTTGTGTTCACAGCAGCACCATGACACACGTATGCCACACACATATACACACAGACACTAAATAAACATTTTTCTTCAAGTACTCATGCCCTTAGCATTATAGAAAGGTTATTATATACATTTCCCTACCATAATCCTGGTTTGTTTTTCAGTTCAATGACCCATCATGACGTCTTTTCCATATTAAAAAAGGTGGTCACTGTAAAAGATGCTCACTACAAAAGAATTTTGATTGGCCACATGCAATTTCATTTTTACTTTTTCAATTTTTATGTGTTTTATTTGATGTGTGTGGGTGTTTTCCCTGCACGTATATCTGTGCCCCACTTGCCTGCTTGGTGCCAGAGGAGGCCAGAAGAGTGTGTTGAACTGGAGTCACAGATGGTGGTGAGCTGTCAAGTGGATGCTGGGAACTGAACCTTCTGGAAGAAATTGAAACCCCACATAGATCAAGGATGGGCTCCCCAAGGTATTTCTGCTGTGTTCTCTCTGACCTCCAAAACCACTGCTCTCAGAAGTCCCCACTTGGGGTTGGGGGCTAGATCTAAGCATAGCAAGAGAGGAAAAAAATAAAAGCTTGGCAAGATGGTGCACACCTGTAATCCTGGGCTGAGGCCGGAGGATCAGACATTCAAGGTGTTGGAAAAGAATAATCTCCATGTCTCACAAAGGAACACATGAAAAGGGGAAGTAATTCAGCAAGGCAATTTCTTTTTGCAAAGAGGTTGCCTTGGAACCCACCTGAGCTAACCAGCAGCATCCTTGGCCAAAATGGTGTCTGTATTCCATCACTGACATGGGTGGGAAACCCGTCTCATCCCATTGCTGGGAACTCAGCTTCTCAGGCCGATGTTATTTACTTATTGGTGCAAACGGGAAGTGGGGAGAGGTGTTTAGGAAATATGGGCCCTGTCAATCTAACTAACTACCTTTGATAGAAAAAAAAGTTTCTCACAAAGGCCAGCCTGGGCTACATGAAGACTGTCTCAACAAAACCAAAAAAGAAAAGGGGAAAAATAAGAAGAACAGGTTAGACCTAATTCCACCAATCACACACAGGAAGTTATTAGTCTGTTATCATTTTACGGTGAATCCCAGAGGTCTGTGACTGTAAAACAGTGGTTCTCAACCTGTGGGTCACAACCCCCATAGGGTCACATATCAGGTATCTACATTCTGATTCATAACAGTAGCAAAATTATAGCTATGGAGGAGCAATGAAATAATTTTATGTTGGGGATCACCATGACATGACATGATGAACTGTTTTGAAAGGTCGCGGCGTCAGGAAGGTTGAGATCCACTGCTGTAAGAGTTTCCCCTTGAGAACCTGCTAATCTCCTGGTTTGGAGTTACTAAGAATCCAATTAAGAATTTTATCTATGTGTGCCTATATTCGTGTGTTGCTATGTTCATGTGTGCCATGGCATGTGTGTCACCTTCTTCCTGGTGACAGTCTCTTCTCCAGGGCGTACATGACACTAGCCAGCCTGGGAGGTTCTGGGCCTTCTCCTGTCTCCATTTTGCACTTCACTATGGTCATGCTGGCCATGCCTGGTTTTACATGGTTAGTTTTTTGTTTTTGATTGGAACTTGGGTCTTCAAAAAAATGAGGTGACACACCCATCAGTATGAGGTGGCTTATAAAGCAATAATAACAATAGACTGTAGAAAATTGTTAGAGGCTAGACCCTGTCAGAAACCTTTTATCCAATGTGTCCTTGATTTTTTCGCATTGACCTTGTAAGGTAGATATTGTTAGCTAGGGCCATGTGTAGTCAGATTTTTCTTTGGGCCGCCAGTTCACAAATAACAACATGGAGACTTCTTATTAATTATAAAAGCTCAGCCTTAGCTTAGGATTGTTTCTAACTGGCTCTTATAACTTAAATTAACCCATTTCTATTTGTTTACTTTCTGCCTCATGGTTTTATCACCTCATCTCTATAGCGCCCATCCTGCTTGCTGTGTGTCTCCTGGAGTCTCCTCCTTCTTCTTCCCAGCATTCTCTCTGCCAGAAAATCCTGCGTAAGCTATTGGCAGTTCAACTTTTTATTAAACCAATCAGAGTGACACATCTTTACACAGTGTAAAGGAATATTAAACAACTAAGCCCATTTAAAATATGAACATGCTGCCAGGTGGTGGTGTTGCACACCTTTAATATCAGCACTCAGGAGGCAGAGGCAGGCCAGTCTCTGTGAGTTCGAGGCCAGCCTGGTCTACATAGTGAGTTCCAGGACAGCCAGGGCTACACAGAGAAACCTTGTTTCAAAAAACAAACAGCCGGGCGGTGGTGGCGCACGCCTTTAATCCCAGCACTCGGGAGGCAGAGCCAGG
Organism: Peromyscus californicus insignis; assembly: GCF_007827085.1. Lineage (NCBI taxonomy): Eukaryota > Metazoa > Chordata > Mammalia > Rodentia > Cricetidae > Peromyscus > Peromyscus californicus. Next base: position 62,031,695 of record NW_026294491.1, on the reverse strand, counting down.
TGGATCCCTGTGAGTTCGAGGCCAGCTTGGGCTACAGAGTGAGTTCCAGGACAGGCACAAAGCTACACAGAGAAACCCTGTCTCAAAAAAACAAAAAACCAACCAACAAACAAACAAAAATATGAACATGTCTTCAAAACCCCCTCATTACATAGATCTTGTGGAACCCAAATTACTCAAGGTCAGAGAATCTGAGCTTGCTTTACCCAGCAGGGCTGCATAATGGGATGATTTGGCCAGGGGCGTGGTTATCAGGTGTTTTGAAAGGTCTACACTTGGCTGTATGTTGTGCTTTGATCTTAAATGGGGAGATCTTTTGCCTCACCCCTTGGCATTGTACAAAAAGCCCTTTGGAATAAACCTCGAAGTGACCCAGGGCCCTCCCAAAGCTATCCTGTGTCTCTTTCTTATTGTCTCTTTCTACCTTTCTATCTAATACTTCCTCAATTCCTCTCTCCTCCCCGCAAGAACCCTTCGACAGGTTGGAGCTGGACTCCGGCAGACTTCCCCAAGATCTATAACCTGGAGAATGATGGTAAAGTTTAGCTTCAGGAGGATCAACTTCCACAGGCACACATAGCCGGAAGAGGAGTCCCATTTATACCAAACTCTTTCTAGACCCTTTTCCTTCAGGGTTTCCTCCAGCAGTGGATTAACTATGAGACACCATTAGATGCTGGATTAGACAGCTGGGTCAGGCAACTACAATACATTAGACATCTCCACAGGGAAAGGGCAGGTCATCAAACCAACACAATGCTTTGCTGTTTCTCGGTGAGTGGCAACCCCAGACCTTGGCCAGTGGTACACAGCAGACTCCCATCATTCCTCGGGGAAAACATCAACAAAATTAAAGAGACCCAGTGCTGCAAGAGCAGTCCCAGGGCCTTGGATAAAGGAGTGGCAGGAATTGCATTGACTTTGTCCTGTTTTCTCAGCCTTGTCTGGAGGTGGACTGGAGGAAAACATGGTCTTATCCAAACAACACAATTCACTTCCTCCTCCTCCTTTTCCTTTTCCTTCTCCTCCTTTTCCGGCTCCTTAAGGCTCCTAGAAAGTCGGTTTTGCAACTTTCTTTCAATAATTCTTCCTTGGGTACCTGCTGAGCAGCGGCTTTCAATGCGGCCATCAGGGGGGTTTGCTGGCGGGGAGCCATTCCCTTCCTGCTGGGACTGGATGTGGTGGAGGGCACTAGAACTTATTGGATCCCTTGCCAAATATCAACGATGTCAAACTTTTCAAAAACATAACAGAGAAAGCAAGCTTTCTGAACTTTTTTTTTTTTTAACAAAGCCACTGTTACATTGATGCCCAAATCTGAAAGCTACAACATCAAAAAGAAAACTGCAGATCCAGAAATAGTGGTGGCCTTTAATCCCAGCACCTGGGAGGCTGAGGCAGGTGGATCTCTGTGAGTTCAAGGCCAGCCTGGTCTACACGGTGAGTTACAGGACAGCCAGAGCTACACACATAATGAGACCTGTCTTGAGAAAAAAAAAAAAAAACTTAAAAAGCAAACTACATATGAATTTCATTCCTGAATATGGATTTTTTAAAAAAACATAGGGAAGGGGCCGTGGATGTTGGTAGAGTTCTTGCCTGGCATGCACAAAGTCCTGGGTTCTACCGCTGAGCAGACTAGCAAGATGGCTCAGTGGGTCAGGGCACTTGCAGCCAACCTGATGACCCAATTGATCCCCAGGACACACAAGGCAGAAGAAGAGAAGTGAATCCTGCAAATTCTCCTTAGACTGTGAAATACTGGAAGCTAGTTTTTAAAAACCCATAGGGACTTTTTTTTTTTGGTTTTTCGAGACAGGGTTTCTCTGTGTAGCTTTGCGCCTTTCCTGGAACTCACTTGGTAGCCCAGGCTGGCCTCGAACTCACAGAGATCCGCCTGGCTCTGCCTCCCGAGTGCTGGGATTAAAGGCGTGCGCCACCACCGCCCGGCTCCATAGGGACTTTTAAAAGGTCTTTGGGTAAATTCAGCATTCCTTTGTAACAAGAATCTCTAAAGGGGACGGACGCTTTCTTCCCATAGTGGTGCAGGCAACTGAACCAGCCTCAGATTTACTAGGAACAGCTAACGACATCGGGGAAAGACAAGGAGACCCACATCACCAGCTCTCCTCCATGATGTACAAAGGTACCAGACAGCAATTTGAGAAAGGACAGATGCAGGAAGTAGAAAAGCATCTAAGTTAGCAAGAGGCCCTGGTTAAATTTTGTTTGTTTGGTTTTTGTCATCGCCTCCATCAGACTGGCCTGTAGGCAACTCTGTGAGACGTTTTCTTGATTAATGATTGATCTGGGAAGGCCCAGACCATACAGTTCAGTGGCAAAGTGCTGGCCTAGCATACATGAGGCCCTGGGCCTAACCCCAGTTCTGCAACAGGACAAACAAAAAGGAGGAAAGTTTTCATATTTGAAGTGTATTACTGTGAAAGTTTGGGCACGTAAGAATAAGAAAATGTGAGGCCAGAGAGATGGCTCAGTAAAGTGCCTGTCATGTAACACAATGACTGAGCTTGGAACCCAGGCAGGGTAGCATGCCTCTCTTACTCCAAGGCAAGGTGTGGGTGGAGACTGGCACATGCCCAGAGCTTAGCTCATGGGCTCCAGGTTCCACGAGAGAGCCTGTCTCAAAAGCAGAAGGTGGAGAGCTGGAGAGAAAGTTAGGAACTCTTGTTGCTCCTCCAGAAGAACCAGGTTCGGTTCCCATCGTGCATGCCAGGAGGCGTCCAACAGCCTGCGATTCTAATTCCAGTGCGTTTACACATTAAACAAATAAATGAATCCTACTGAAAAGAAGCATATTTTAAATAAATAAATGAGGTGGAATGTGACCCAGTAAAGCACCCAAAGTCAGCCTCTGCCTTTCACAAACACATATGTGCGTGTGTTCCTCCACACACGTGTGCGCACACCCACAGGAATACGTATATACAAAAAACTTGTCTATACAACACACACAGTAAGAAAGTGTACCACATTGTCCATAATAAAATGAACACACAAAGTTAATATCTTATAAGTAAATGACTTGGAACTGAAAAAAATAGAATCCTAAGATAGCAGCAAGAAAAGTTAAGAATCAAGCAAATTTTAGAAAATTATTTAAAAATAGGCCAGTGAGATGGCTCAGCTCAGTAATGGTGCTTTCTGTACGAGCCTATGACCTGAGTTCAAATCCCAGAAGTCACATAAAGTTAAAGGAGAGAATCAACTCCACAAAGTTATCCTCAGGCCTCCCCATGTGGGTGTGGCAGGCACACACACACACACACACACACACCAAATACACCGAATGATAATTTTAGTTTGTACTCGCGAAACCCCCAAAGGCTTGGGAATCGGTAGACAGTTACTGAAGTGAAGGGGTTGAAAATAAAGAGAACGGGTGGAAATACTGTTTATGAAGCGGGCAGAAGGCTAGGCGTGCTGGCATCTGTAAAGCCCAGAGTTCAGTCCTTAGCACAAAACAACAAAACCTGCAAGTCATTCAAGTCTTCGAATCACCACCCTCCCCCACACCCCTCAGCCTCACCCCAATAAAAGAGCTTAAGTTTGTCTCTGTGACGGTAGAGAAGAAGCTGGGGAGGTGTCTGGGCATGAGTCACACTGTAGGGCAGGGTTGCTAAGTGAGCAGCTGCAACAGGAGCTCTCGAGGCCGAGCCTCATGCCTCCTCCACCCCGGAGCAGCTCACTAGGGAACTAACCTTTAAAATGTAGACACCAGGGGAGCAGGGAGAATCTGGTCGAAATACATTGTATGAGAGTCTCAAAGAATAAATAAAACATCTCTAAAAAGGATGTAGGCATCAAGGCAACTATCCAGTCAGAACACCCTACTAATCCTCCCCAAGGTGCCAGGCTTCAACCAATGCCCGCTGGGCATCAGGAGAAAACTTTTAACATGACATGTGAAAATCGGAATGTGCCACAGGAGGAAATAAAATCATGAAGGAAGTGAATACTGTGAGGAGAAAAAAAATACTAGAAGAAATTAAACAAAAACCATCACTGAGATTCTCCAGGGAAAAAGGGGAATATGATCTATCCCCCCCACCCCTCTGTGTGTGTGTGAGTGTGTGTGTGTGTGTGTGTGTGTGTGTGTGTGTGTGTGTGTGTGTGTGTATGCAGAAGTTGTTTCTTTCCTTCTATGATGTTGGTCTCGGGGATTGAACTTGGGTCATCAGGCTTGACAGCAAGCACCTTTACCAGCTCAGCCACCTTGCTGGCCCTGGGGTAGGGGTGGGAGAGTGTAGAATTATCATAAGGCATTGACTTGTGCAGTTTTGGAAGCTAAGACGTCTCCAGAAGGCCAGTGTCACAGCTTGGAGTTGCTAAGACAGCAAATGCTTTCTTACTCAGACATTTTATCTGTCAGGCATGTGATGGGTTCAAAGTGCCCTGCCCACACCAGCGCAGGCAAACTGCATTATATTAGCCCCACCTTGTCTGCAGGAGACCCCAATAAATGCCCTAGATAGTACCATAAGCTATACGTTACACTTTTCTCTATCCATGCATATTGACGATAATGCTTTACAAATTAAGCATTATTATGTTATCATAAGATTGACAACTAACAGTAAAAATGGAGGCTGGAGAGATCGCTCAGCAGCAGTTACAGGCTCTTACAGAGGACATGGGTTCAGTTCCCAGCTGAACCTCTAACTCCAGTTCCAGGGGACCTGATGTCTTCTTCTGGATTCCAAGGACCTCTGAGGGCACCAGGCACACATGCATACATGTAGGCAAATACCCATACACATAAAATAAAAATAAAGAAACCTTAAAAAGAAAGAAAACCAAGACCCAGACAGGTTAGATAACTCTTCTAAAGTCACTTAGCTGCAAATGTAAAATCACACACATACTTACATATGTGCATGAATGGTATATGGAAAGACATACTCCAAACCCTGCATAGTGGCTATGTAAAATGATAATGAAGGTCCAAACAGTGGTTCTCAACCTTCCTAACGCTGCAACTCTTTAATACAGTTCCTCATGTTGTGGTTATCCCCAACCATAAAATTATCTCACTCACTGTTACTTCATACCTTTAATTTTGCTACTGTTATGAATCATAATGTAAATATCTGGTATGCAACCCCTATGAAAGGGTCGTCTGGCCCATGGGGATCTCGACCCACAGGTTGAGAACCACTGGTCTAAAGTCTTTTAGATTGAGTCTTCTCTTCCAGTTTGTATTACCAAATGAATATAGGACACTTGCTTAAATGTGAACTGACTGGCCTCAACTCACAGAGATCTGCCTGCCTCCTGAATACTGGGATTAAATGTGTCACACCCTGCAAGTTTGAATTTCAACAGAAGAAACTGACTTTTAGTATTTACTGAACATTTAAAATTTTTTTAAAGTAATGCTGGGCAGAGTGGCACACACCTTTAATCCCAGCACTTGGGGGGGGGGGGGGTGGCAGGGGCAGGTGAATTCCAGGCTAGCCTGGTCTAATAGAGAGTTCCAGTCCAGTCAAAGCTACACAGTGAGACCCTGTCTCAAACAAACAAATGAGACGTAGGAGTTTGGTGCCTGAAATTCACATTTAACTGAGAGTGCATATTTGTATTTGCTAAATCGGACAGCCTTGTTTTAGTCCACCTTGGGTTGGCAAGGCCAGCAACTCCTTGGTCCTACCACAATGAAATACCGATTTTCCAGGAATTCCGCCACCATCTGATAAGACCACGGCCTGATTCAGACATTCAAGTTACTCCGCACATGGTGACACATTAACTAGGGGTAATTCAACAACTATGCCGGAACCTCCGTCTTCGGTTTCTTTTTATATTTTATTTTATTTTATTGACTGAAAAAGAAGCCCTATCAATTGGAGGAAAACTGAGTTGTGAACAAACTACAGTTTATCTCAGGCTGGTCCTCAGAAGAATTCAACCTGCACCAGGCAGGGTTTTCTCTCTCAAGCCGGGACCACTAAAAAGCAGGCATGGATCTCACCCGGCACCCTGGCTGCTGGCGTGGCACCACGGCGGCGTCCCAGTCTACCCAGGAGGGGAAAGACTTGGTTTCTGGCGTTCTGCCCTGAGGATGTCATTTTGAATGTCACTTCCTAGCTGCTTATGAAACCTAAAATAACAAAGCGGCACAGAGTACTTCTGGGCCCCCAGCTGTGCCACCGGGTCACAGTTAAACAAACGCAAGCTTCATTGTTAAAGAGAATGCTGGCATAAGAAAGCCGAGCTCCACCGAAAGTCGGCCCTGCAGGGAGGCCAGTCCTGGGCGGGAGCGCCCCCTGCAGGCCCCCAGCAGTATCGCGGGGGAAGCGCGTCTGAGGAGGGCCCCAAGGTCATTTGAAACACTGTCAGTCGACCTGGAGGGCTACTTTGAGAGGACAACGGGTGTCATTCCACTGAGCAGAATCAAAGGCAGAGGACCCAGTGATTTGAACTCAGGCTCTACAGAGAAAACAGGACCCCTGGCCAGGTTCATGGTCAGTCCACTGGGTTGGCGGCTGGCATTTTGCCTGCATAGAGTAAAATTCTACGGATGGAATAGATGAGCAGTTCTGACAGATTCAAGTATGAATGGTGTGAAACCCTAAAGTCTGGGCTAGGAGTTCCATGGTACAAAGGTGTGCTTGTTCTGCAGGATGAGGCAGGCAGGTGGAGGACGTGAACAGAACAAGAGGAGGGAAGACGCTGTCTTGGCACGAGTCCAAATTACTTCTTTAACATCCACAGGTTATTTATGGGGTGCCAGGGATGGATCCCAGGACCCTGTGCTGTGAGGCAAGGCTGGCTATCAACTGACCTACATCTCTGCTGGGTCCCACACACCACTTCCTTTTTAAATATTTATTTATTGCGTGTTCACAAATGAGTGAGCACAGGTGCACCCAGGCCACAGGGGGTGTGTGGAGATCAAAGGACAACTCTCAGATCTCTCCAGCCACCTTGCGGGATGGAGGGATAAACTCAGGTCATCAGGCATGTACCAAAGCACATGCTGAGTCAGTCCTGCTGGCCCTCCACATTCTCAACGGCACTATGGGGTTAGACTTTCCCTATTTTTGTATCTGCAGGTAATCATTTCACTGGTTGCTAACAGGTAGATTGTATTCTGCTACTGTCCAATTTCATAGCTACAATGACTTAAGAATAGATTTATAACCAGGAGATGGTGGCATGCGCCTTTAATCCCAGCACTCAGGAGGCAGAGACAGGTGGGTCTTGGTGAGGTTGAGGCCAGCCTGGTCTACAAAGGGAGTTCTAGGACAGCTAGAGTTGTTATATATGTCACTGTGATTGGTTTAGTAAAAAAGCTGACTGGCCAATAGCTGGACAGGATAAGGTCAGGCAGGAGAACCAGACTAAGGACACTGGGAAGAAGAAGGGCAGAGTCAGAGGCGTCACCAGACAGCTATGGAGAGGACACAGGAGGTGCAGGGTGAAAGAGAAGTAACAGGCAGAGTGTGGATTGATAGACATGGGTTAATTTAAGTTGTAAGAGCTAGTTAGGAATAAGCCTGAGCTGTTGGCCAAGCATTTATAGTTAATACTAAGTCTTTGTGTGTTTATTTTGGAGTTGATGGTCTCAGCAAAAACTCTGCCTACAAATAGATTTATAACCTAACTTTTTAAAGGGCCCTTTCAGGACTGGGGCAATGGCTCACTGGGTAAAGCACCTGCCAGTCAAATGTAAGGATCTGAGTTTGAATCTCAAGAATACCTACAAAAGCTGGGCACAGTAGCATACATGTGTAATCACAGCTCTCCTACAGAAAGGTGAGACAGGGAGACAAGAGAATTGCTAGAAGCTCATGGGACAGATGGCATATCTAGTGTCTAACTTGTTTGATCCAGCCTCAAACAAGGTGACAGGGGAGGGGAGGCAAACTTCCTCACCAATGCTCACACACAATTAAAATAAAAACTGCTCTTCAAGTTTCCTATTTGCCTACCAAGTAAAAGAGAAGAATTTGGGCCGGGCGGTGGTGGCGCACGCCCTTAATCCCAGCACTCGGGAGGCAGAGCCAGGCGGATCTCTGTGAGTTCAAGGCCAGCCTGGGCTACCAAGTGAGTTCCAGGACAGGCGCAAAGCTACACAGAGAAACCCTGTCTCGAAAAACCAAAAAAAAAAAAAAAAAAAAAAAAAAGAGAAGAATTTGCTGGGTGATGGTGCACACTTTCAACCCCAGCACTCAGGAGGCAGAGGCAGGCAGATCTCTGAGAGTTTGAGGCTAGCCTGGTCTACAGAGGGAGTTCCAGGACAGCCAGGGCTGTTACACAAAGAAACTCTATCTCAAAAAAGAAAGAGAGAGAGAGAGAGAGAGAGAGAGAGAGAGAGAGAGAGAGAGAGAGAAGAATCTATCCCTCATCTTACAGCTGAGAATTCTCTCCAACTCAGGAATAATGAAGCCTAAAATTCTCTAACAATCCATTTGCGTCATAAGACAGCTACCCTTTAGCTCCCCAACACCTGAGGCTGGCCTCAAACACCCACTCTTCCTGCTTCCACCTCCAAATGCTAGAATTACATGTGTGCACCACCATGCCCAGCAGAAGTCACATACTCATAAGAGAGGTTCCCATGGGGGGTGAGATTGCTCAATAGGTAGGGACGCTTTATGCCAAGTCCTACAGTGGAGTTTGATCCTTGGGACCCACATGGTGGAAGGAGAGAACTGACTCCTACAAGTTATCCTCTGACCTCCATGTGCATGTGGTGGCATAATGCTCTCTCACCCATAGATAGATAGATGGATAGATAGATAGATAGATAGATAGATAGATAGATAATTTAAAATGTAATGTAAAAATATATATAATTGTCCCTCATCACATAACTCTACAGCAGCAGGACCAAAAAAAAAAAAAAAAAACTCCACGGCAGCACAGAGCACAGATAATGGGGAGCAGGTCAAAGTGTCACAAATAAGTGAGCTACACCCTGGGTATATGGGCTAACACCCACAAAATGACCTATAGACACTGACTGGTAAGAAATTTTCAACCCTGCTTTGATAAACGGAGTTGGGGCAAGGAATGAGAAGAGAATTATAAATCGGTGAAAGAGTCTGTGACACTTGCTGTGAGATGTTCTGTGTGGCAAATGTGTTGCTAATTAGTCAATAAATAAAACACTGATTGGCCATTGGCTAGGCAGGAAGTGTAGGCGGGACAAGGAGGAGAATAAAGCTGGGAAGTGGAAGGCTGAGTCAGAGAGACACTGCCAGCCACCACGATGACAAACAGCATGTGAAGATGCCGGTAAGCCACGAGCCATGTGGCAAGGTATAGATTAATGGAAATGGATTAATTTAAGCTGTAAGAACAGTTAGCAAGAAGCCTGCCACGGCCATACAGTTTGTAAGCAATATAAGTCTCTGTGTTTACTTGGTCGGGTCTTAGCGGCTGTGGGACTGGCGGGTGACAGAGATTTGTCCTAACTGGGCCAAGCAGGAAAACTCTAGCTACAGACACTACCTCCATCCGTGCACTTAATTTGTTTAACTCATTTTTTATTTATGTGTACATGTGTATAACATGTCTGTGTGTATGCATGCTGTGTGTATGCATGCCGTGTGTACAGGGGCCTGTAGAAGCCAGAACAGGGTGTCAGATCCCCGGGAGCTGAAGTTATAGGCAGTTGTGGGTGCTGGGAACCCAACTCTATCAGTAGGCAACAGCAACAAACTCTAAGTTATCTCTTCAGCCCCTAGAGTGGTATTTGCTCCACCCATGACCTTGGGCTATAGGGCTTGAAGGAGGTGGTACTTCTTGCCATTGTAAAATAAATGGTCTTCTAGAAATAGAATAATACCAGATGACCGGACTCAGTTAATCTCAGCTGTGTTAGAATATAGCCAGCAGTTACAATGGAAAAGCTGGTTAAGAGAAGAAGCTAAGACCTTTGAGCAGCAAGGTAAAATTAGAGGTTTTGAGATCTCCCAAGATCAAATTCTTGGTGGGGGCACTTTCACTGATATAAATGTACAAACTACCGTGGATGAGCATACATTATCCCTATGCCATACACCAGCTTTAAATACTTGGGAAAAAAATTCCAGAACCAGAGAAACCAACTGAATTATATACGAAGGTTTTCCAAGGCTTAGAAGAACCATTTATGGATTTTTTAAAAAGATTTTATTTATTTATCATGTATACAGTGAATGTTCAGCCTGCAGGACAGAAGAGGGCACCATATCTCATTGTAGATGGTTGTGAGCCACCATGTGGTTGCTGGGAATTGAACTCAGGACCTCTGGAAGTACAGCCAGTGCTCTTAACCTCTGAGCCATCTCTCCAGCCCCCATTTATGGATTTTTTACAAAGACTCACCAAGGCTATAAACAAGACAATATCAGACCCACAATTAAGATAAGTATTAACTCAGTCTTTGGCTTTTGATAATGCTAATACAGAATGCAAAAGAATGCTTACACCCTTAAAGGTCAGGTCAGCATCATTGGAGGAATGGATTCAACATATAAATGGTGGTAAGTCTCATAACTATGGTAATGAGGCTTGGATAGGAGAGGCGATTTCTAAAGGTGGAAGGAGGCAACAAGGTAACAAATGTTTTAACTGTGGTAACCAATTAACCAGGTCATATAAGAAGAAATTGTACACAAGGTGCTCCTAGAAACAATGTTTCTTCTAGAAACAACCCAAACATGAGACCCTAACCTTCTGGATTATGCAGATGTGGCAAAGGCCAACATTGGACCAATGAATGCAGATCAATAAGAGACATACGAGGCAACACTTTACCAGCAGGAAACACCTTGAGGGGCGCCTCTTGCAGGCCCCCAAATTTAATGTCGTCCAAACATTTCCAATGACTGTAGAGGAAATTCCTCCCCAGGATAATTAAATAACCCAATGCCTAATGTAAAGAAAGATACTGCACTATATGATAGAACAGCTTTGATAGAGGGATCAAAAATTCAAAAAAATCACCATAAAACAAATATTTTGGCAGACTTCCATAAATGAACAAAGACCAAAGCTTAGAGTGCAAATTAACAACATTTTCCTGGAAGGACTGGTGCAGATGTGACTATAATTACACCAAAATCATGACAACTGAATTGACCTCTTCAAGAGGTAGATGTCCAGTTGCTAAGTATTGGAACCCTATCTCATGTAAAACAGAGTTCAAGGTGGGTTGAATGCATAGGGCCAGAAGGACAGAGAGGAAGGCTGAGCCATATGTGGCAAATGTAGCAGTAAATCTTTGGGGCTGAGATCTGTTACAACAGTGGAATACCCAGAATAAAATTCTTATAATCTCAGAAAAGGAATATAGACCAATTCATATTTCTGGGAATGATATTATAAGACACTATAAAAAAACAGCCACCAACCATTCAGGCTGTACATAAAAAGAGCACAACTGCCTTACCTTTAAAAGCCCTACCTTTAAAATGGATAATGGATAAACCTTTCTGGGATGGACAGTGGCCTATGACACAAGAGAAACTATAAGCTTTAGAACAGCTGGTTCAGGAGCAGTTAAATGCTCAACACATTGAAGAATCTACCAGCCTTTGGAATTTTCCTGTATTTGTTATTAAAAAGAAATCTGGTAAATGGAGAATGCTGACAGATCTGAGAGCCATAAATAAAGTAATTCAGCCTATGGGCTCCCTACAGAATGGAAGGCCCTTTCCTCCTCTGTTACCTAAAGAATGGCCTATTATAGTTATTGACTTAAAAGACTGTTTCTTTTTTTTTTTTTTTTTGGTTTTTTTCGAGACAGGGTTTCTCTGTGTAGCTTTGCGCCTTTCCTGGAACTCGCTTTGGAGACCAGGCTGGCCTCGAACTCACAGAGATCCGCCTGGCTCTGCCTCCTGAGTGCTGGGATTAAAGGCGTGTGCCACCACCGCCCGGCCTTTCTTTACCATACCTCCACAAAAAAAGGATGGAGAAAAATTTGCCTTCATAGTACCTACTTATAATAATTCCCCCAGCCAGTCAAGAGATATCAATGGAAGGTCCTCGCACAGGAAATGTTAAATAGCCCCATCCTATGCCAATATTTTATGCAAAAACTGTTGGAAATAATTTATGCAAAATTTCCACAATCTATAATCTACCACTATATGGATGTTATCTTATTAGTTGATCCAAAGTTAGGTACATTAGGAAATATGTTTGAAGAAGTACAGAAAGTTTTGCCTCACTAGGGATTACAAATTGCTCCTGAAAAAATACAAAAAGGAAATTCTATTAATTACTTAGGATATAAGATAGATTTATAAAAAATTAGACCCCAAAAGGTACAACTCAAGAGAGATTGATTGTGGACTCTTCCTGATTTTCAAAAATTGTTAGGAAGCATTTCCAACTTACAGACCATCATTGGAATGCCTAAAGATGGACTAGCAAATTTGACCAATACCCTAAAAGGGAACAAGGACTTATAGTCCAATAGAATTATCAGCTGAAACTGAGAGGGAATTGGCTCTAGTAGAAAAGAAAATACAAGAGGCACATGTGGATCATGTGAATCCAGACCTTAGCTGCATTCTGGTCATACTCCCCTCCAGACACTCCTCCACAGGGATTTTGATGCAGAGGGAAGATATTATATTGGAATGGATATTTCTACCATGTAAACCAAGTAAGAAGTTAAAGACTTATGTTGAAAAGATCTCTGATTTTATTCTAAAAAGAAAATTAAGACTTTGTCAGTTGACAGGAATGAACCCAGCTGAAATTGTAGTACCTTTAACTAATGAGGAAATTTCCTCTTTATGGAAAGATAATGAATACTGGCAAAGATCCTGCAGTAACTTTTTAGGAGAAATTAACAATTGTTATCCCAAAAGCAAGAGAATAGAATTTATAAAAAGAACTGAATTGGTCCTTCCTTACATTGTATGGCAAAAGCCAATTTCTAGAGTCCCCACATTCTATACTAATGCAAATAAATCAGGAAAGGCAGGATAGAAATAAGGAAACTTAAGTAAAATGGTTCAAAGCCCTTACAATTCTGTACAAAAGGCAGAACTGTATGCCATCCTTATGGAACTAATGGACTTCATAGAACCTTTCAATATAGTTACTGACTCTCAGTATGCAGAGAGTTGTTTTACATAATAAAACTGCCGAATTTGCCGGGCAGTGGTGGTGCACGCCTTTAATCCCAGCACTCGGGAGGCAGAGCCAGGCAGATCTCTGTGAGTTCGAGGCCAGCCTGGGCTACCAAGTGAGTTCCAGGAGAGGCGCAAAGCTACACAGAGAAACCCTGTCTCGAAAAACCAAAAAAAAAAAAAAAAAAAAAAAACTGCTGAATTTATTCCTGATAACACAGAATCAACTTCACTATTTACACAATTACAGGAAATCATCAGAAATAGGGAACATTCTATATATATAACATACATCAGATCCTACACGGGTCTGCCAGGTCCTCTAGCACAAGGTAATGATGAGATTGATCAATTATTAATAGGTAATGTGCTAGAAGCCTCAGAATCTCATAAGAAACACCATGTAAATAGCAAAAGGTTTGAAAAAGGACTTTTCCATCACCCAGCAACAAGCCAAGGAAATTGTAAAAAAAAATGTCTTATTTGTTCCTTCTATAACCAAGCTCCATTACCTGTAGGAAGTAATCCTAAAGGTATACAAAGAAATGAAATTTGGCAGATGGATGTGTTTCATTTTGCATAGTTTGGAAGATTAAAGAATGTACACCATATTATTGACACCTATTCAGGATTTCAATGGGCAACTGCTCTGAGTTCCGAAAAGGCTGTAGTCAATCACACATTTGTTAGAAGTTATGACCATCATGAGTATAACTGTATGAATTAAGACTGACAATGTTCCAGCATACATCTCTAGTAAAATGGTACAATTTATTGCTTATTACAATATAAAGCATGTTACAGGTATACCACATAATCCCACAGGCCAAGCAGTCATAGAAAGATCCAATCGAACTTTAAAGGATATGCTAAATAAACAGAAAGAGGTAACAGTGACTCTTAGAAATAGGTTACATAATGCTTTATTAACCTTGAATTTTCTCAGTGTTGATGAGAAAGGGACAACAGCTGTGGAAAGACACTGGAAAACAGAAAAAACTCCTGAGCTAAACCAATCTGTTTACTTCGAAGATGTGCTGAGCTCAGAATAGAAACTGGGATACATCCTATGATGGGGAAGGGGTTTTGCTTCTGTTTCTGCAGGAGAAGAAAAGCTATGGATACCTACAAAATTAATAAAAATTCACTTCAAACAGGAGAAACCCCTTGAGGAGGAACAATAGCTCATCCACCAACGGGACAACTCTACAAATTGTGAGAAAAATTCAACAAATAAGGGTCAGGGCAGGGTTCTGTTTTTTGTCTTTACAGGATAATGGAAATACCCAACTTCAAGAAATCCAGGGGAGGACCTATTGGTACCAATATACTCTACAGGATAATATCTCACTGCCTGACATCAATATCTCTTTTACTCTAGAACAGTTGTGGTCCTGATTCAATTATAAATCAAGCTGGCTTTGGAGTTGGAATGTGGCTCTCTCCTTCTCTAAGCCCAAGCATATTGCTAAAAGGAAAATTAGGAGATTCTGTCTCATATTAGAAGAGCCGATTGGGCCGGGCGGTGGTGGCGCACGCCTTTAAACCCAGCACTCGGGAGGCAGAGCCAGGCGGATCTCTGTGAGTTCGAGGCCAGCCTGGACTACCAAGTGAGTTCCAGGAAAGGCGCAAAGCTACACAGAGAAACCCTGTCTCGAAAAAAAAAAAAAAAAAAAAAAAGAAGAGCCGATTGGTGTGAGACAGAAAAAAACCAATAATCTGGGGACCATTGTTGTCAAGATTCTATTTCTTTCCATGCTGATTTTTGATTTCTGGAAGCCATTCCTCCAATCACCCTAAATCCAAACTTTCCATTTTGATATTAGTAATGTTCAAGTTTTCCACAGTGAAAAATATGTCCTTCTAATAGCAATCTCTGAAGTCTCCGTAAGGAAGATGGGGCCCCACAGCAACTACTCTACTCAGTCCAGAAAGATGCCATTGTACCTAAGAATATTACTCAATGATCAGCCTTGGACTGATAATTCTTGAGGATAGTCCATCATACCACACTTCTGGCCAGAATCTCAGACAATCTTACCCATTATTCTGAGACTAGCTGAAAACTCTACAGCTAGTCTTATTGAGACCTAACTAAGCTTTCTTACAGAACCCCACAGAGATACCATTGCCCCCCAAATAGCAGGAAGCAATTCTA
The DNA here is from genome assembly GCF_007827085.1 of Peromyscus californicus insignis. NCBI lineage: Eukaryota > Metazoa > Chordata > Mammalia > Rodentia > Cricetidae > Peromyscus > Peromyscus californicus. Next base: position 62,016,443 of record NW_026294491.1, on the reverse strand, counting down.
AGAAATTGGTGCCCCTTTCCCAAATGTTTCCTTTTTTTAAGGGTTATGGATGGATGGTTATAGGGTTGGGGATGGAACAATAAAATTTAGACTCAGTATTCGCCTTTAGAAAAGGAAAAGGGGAATGGATAGGTATAGTATATTAAGGTAGATTATTGTATCTGCTAGTAAACTGTTTTAGCAAACTATCAGCCTTAGGTAATTTACACTGATATGGATTCTTGTATATTTGATACAAATGTAAGCTATTCTTATATTCCTATTTAAGATAATTTGTATATTGATACAAATACAAAACTATATTTGTTGCATTGTACATATATTTCTACTCCTGTTTGAAATATTTTGTATATTGATACAAATGTAAAATTATATTTTACTGTATGTATTTACTGTATGTATGTTCTACCTCTGTTTAGGATATTTTGTATATTGAGTCATATTAACAATATTGTCATATTGCATATTACACTATACATTTCTACCTCTGTTTCAGATACATTGTGTATTGTCACAATTTTGAGGTCATTGTCCTTATATGGTACATCTGCTTATAGTGTTTACCTTGTTAATGTGTAGCCTTAGTCCTTAGGTTATTTAGGTAGATAAGACTTACAGAATTATAGTTACCCATGCTTGTCATTTCTATAGTTATGTTAGTTAGGTTCTCCAGATTTACAGAAACATGTCAGATGGATAGGTAATCTTCAAACACTTCATAGACCTAGAGAATATGGCATTTAAATGTTTTGATAACTTAGAATTCTATTGACATAAGACACGATTGCTCCTGGCAGCACTGATCTGATTCTGAGAGAATGTTGAGCTTCTAAGATACTCTGATTATAAGTTTGTCTTCTTCTCGGCACAAAATGGCCTGCTGGGCAAAGAACTGCCCTTGCCTCAACTGCTGACAGCATGAATGTTGTCCCTTCCAGATGGGCAGGACACAAGGAAAAGTGACTACTGCCTAGACAGGGTAAGATGGTCTTTCAAATTTCCTGCTTCTGACAATGGTCTGTCAGATATTCTAGGCCTGTAGCCAAATTGAATGCCCTAATGATGCTGAGAAACTTTAGGTGACTCTCCAGGCTGCCAGCTGTCTCTGTCTATTCTCACAAGAATTTCGGAAATTGCTTGCTTGTATTTTCCATTTTCTCAGGTATTATTATTTTCCTTCTCAGGTCTTTGATAGAGTTGAAGACTAGATAGTTACAGTTACAATTTTCTCAGATCTTAGCTAGAACATATTAAGTTCTACAGTTAGACTCTTCAGGATAGGACAGCTATTGGAGTAATCTCAGTATTTGCCATTTACCTATGATCTGGACATTTCTGGACATTTAACATGTCTTTCTTGTTTGATGTTCTTCTTGTTGGTTGTAGTTCAATTTTTGTTTATGTGATTACCCTTTGTTTTTCCTGGACAATACTTGATAATTATTCTTATTGTATATAGTTTGCACTAAGTTTGGAACCTTCTTATTTAGACAAAAAGGGGAAATGTAGTGGTATTTGCTCTGCCCATGACCTTGGGCTATAAGGCCCAAAGGAGGTGGTGCTTCCTGCCATTGTACATGACCTCTCAAGCCCCAACCCCCTTTTTTTCAAAACAGGGTTTCTCTGTGTAGCCCTGGCTGTCTTGGAACTCACTCTGCAGACCAGGCTGGCCTTGAACTCAGAGATCCGCCTGCCTCTGCCTCCTGAGTGTTGGGATTAAAGGTGTGTGCACCACCACCACCACCACCACCACCACCCCACCCCCTTTTGGGTTTTATAAAATGCTGCAATCAACATTGTTGTGCCCAGATCGAGACCCCCAGAGAGACCACCAAAGACGAGCATGCCGGAATGCAAAAGCAAGGTTTAATTTCAGGATATCCAAAAGCAATACAAGCCTAGGCAGGGACTTCATCCAATACATCCAACGCAGTGGAGGCTGGAGGAAGTGCCCGCCTGTCTGCAAGCTCAGTTTTTAAAGGGAAAAATCACAAGGTTACATCATTTAGGGGTGCTAGTACAGATACACTTCTGATTGGCTCGCTTCTAGGGACTTCTAGAAATTACTTGCAAGGGAGTGGTTGCCCGCCACCATTTCTCATTGGCTGCCCTCAGGTGGGGGCATTTTTATGGTCAGTTACCCTGGAAACCAGGGAGAGGACATTCCATAGTTTGGCAGGCATTACCTCGTGACTACCTTGTGACTCTGTACTTTTACACTTCCTGGTTTCTGGAATCTGAACTGACTGGTTTTAGTAACTCATGGCCTGTACCTAAAAGGAGATATCTCAGGCCTTAGTTTTAGGGTGAAAGCATTTTGGTCTTATTTCTAAGATGGCTCATTTTGGTCTCACATTTCCCCCTTCTCATGTGCCTAATGGAACCCAATCATGGGTTTTGGGCAGTTAGCTCATAAGTATCCCTCTCTAATAATGGCCATGTATAGTTAGCCATCTTGTCTCTATGCCAGGGAGTTTTCTTTTGACCCAGCATTTCAGCCTTTTCTGAACAGGGAACATGGATGACGTATTCTCTTCTGGAACTGCTTCAAGCTGGCATTGGGGCGCTGTTGTCAGGGGCCCCCAAAAGGCTGAAAAGCTAGTCAAAGACTGGACAAGGGGGCATTTTTCAGAAGCATGTAGCCGCCTGACCCCATAGGGACAGGGAAGAACCATGTTAGCTGGGCTGGTCCACGTCAGCTTTTAGCAAGTCTGGAGCTCACAGTCATCTGGAGCAGTGGAGTCAGCGACTGAAACTTGGAGGTGACTGCCAGCCAAGTGGAAATCTGTTGAGACAAATTTAAACTAGGAACAGAAGTTAAAATTTATGAACTTATTTGGGACCCTTAGGTCCATACCCTTAGTAATGGGAAAAGCAGTAGTCCCAAGACCAGGAGAGAGGAAAAATACCATCTTTAGGAATACTCATCTGGGGTCCTTTCGACCTCTGTGAAGTGGGTCTAGGTTTCTATGACTCTTTTGATCCTTTGAGGCCTACTTACAAAATGACAAAACTTGCCGGGCGGTGGTGGCGCACGCCTTTAATCCCAGCACTCGGGAGGCAGAGCCAGGTGGATCTCTGTGAGTTCGAGGCCAGCCTGGGCTACCAAGTGAGTTCCAGGAAAGGCGCAAAGCTACACAGAGAAACCCTGTCTCGAAAAACCAAAAAAAAAAAAAAAAAAAATGACAAAACTTATAAAAGTTTTAGATACATTAGTATTACCAATCTGTACTGAAATCCATTTTGTAGACAAAGCAGGTAATGGGTATCTTGTAGAACAGCAGAAGTGGACTCATACCTTTGAGTCCCAACAAGAACTACAGATTTGGGTTAAAAGCTTGTGCATTTTCCTTCTGTCCAAAAAGCCAGGTATAAATTGGACAGAGATTTTTGGCCTGATGAGAAGCACATTTAGGTTTACATTTAGACATATTTAGATGACATCTAAAACAAATCCAAAATGTTGAGCTTGTGACTGCACAGTAAGTAGTCATTGCTCTACCAGCTCATCAGGGCTCCTAAATGTTAAGCTCTGAACCATAGAACAGGAGAGTAATCTGAAACATATCTCATTTTAGACTCATATCTGAACCTTTATGACTTAAACTTTTATATCTTAGAGCATTTTCCTAAAAGTGAGCTAACAAGCTAGCTATAGCCTTGCAGAAGGATCTGGTTGTCTGATGCTGCCATGCTGACAAAGTTAGAGCTAGCCCAGCCATCAGTACTATCAGAAATCTGAGAAGGATAAACTATATCTGAGTGCAGACCAAGAAGCTTCCAATCCTATAAATTATAGGGACCAATCCCTACCCAGGTCTCCATAACGTTGGAGGCACCAGTCAGAACAGCATCAATCTTCTTCCGCCATCAGGCCCATAAGGCAGAGTATTTTTCCTGTGGAATAGGGACACGGAAGACTGACCTTGACCAGGCAAAAGGGTACAATCAATTCCAGTGTCCTACTGCTTGTCCACAGTCTGGGCTGGGTCCTGGCGGCAGGCGTTGCACTGGGGCATCTTGCCCTATGGTCAGTGTTGTCATATTTCAGGCAGAGACGTTGTGGTGCCTCATACAGGATCTTCTTCGGGGACCTTGGGTCACTGCTAGGATCTGGAAGCCTGTCTGATATAATAAGCTTTTAGATCAACATTTAAATGCCATATTCTGCAGATTTCTGAAGTATGAGGGCTGTCCAGGTACATCTGAATAGACAAACTTTGTTTCTAATTACTTGTTTCAAGCTCAACCCTGAAAACACGTGCAAGGGACTGAGTAAATGAGTAAACTTATCCCTGTAATATTATATACCCTGACTACAATTAAAAAACTTGATTACTTATGACTGACTATTTATGTTCTCTAACAGTCTACAATAAGTAGCCTAAAAACAATGCTTTTAAGTTGAAGTTCTTCTAGCATCAAATACAGGTTCAGTAAAGAAACCAAAACAAAATATCAATATAAAACATATATGTATCAGTTTATCCAAATAACTTAAGCTTAACAAACTTAGCAAATACAAGGAGGCTAGACAACATTCTTAAGCCTGAACGTACCTTGGGTAAGGAGAAACATTTTTTTTTTAAGTCATTAGTTTTTAACTCTAAAAACTGTTCTTAAAAGATTAAGATCTCTCAAATGCCTTCTGTAATGCCCCATCCCGCGGGCCAGGTTATTTGATGAGACCCGAGGAGGCACCTCCTGAAAGATCAATGGGGGCGAGAAAGGAGACCAGGCACATAAAGGAAGACAGAGTCAGTCTGAGTCGCGTCAAGGTCTCATTTATTGACTGGGTGTTGAGGCTTATAAGCAGGGCTTCAGGCAGGGAGGGGGAGCAGGGGAAGCAAAAGGAGAGAAGAATGGAAAATTCCTAAGGAAGGGTGAAGTCGCTTTGGTCCCAGGCCCCTGCAGCTGGCTGATTAGCACGTACTCCAGGAAGTTGTACAGCCTGAGGTTAGGCCAGGAACCTGTTTTTGCAAGGTTTGATAAAGTAAGGAAGGTCACACAAAGTTCAAGACACAGCTGTCCGGAGTCGGTCCCCAACACTGTAATATCAACAATAAAGTATTTTCTTTTACTTTAAGGGGGAGAAAACATGGCATCATCACAATCTGTATACAGTAAAACCAAGCTCCCAAGTGTAAACAATCCCAAAGTTCAATATCTGGGATTTATTTATAACCCTTTTGGTTCTTTAAAATCATTATACAAAGTTTAGCTGCCAGAGCAATGTATATTCCTGTGTATAAAAGCATTGGTGTGTAGCTTTAATATTAACAAGTACCTTATTTATTAAAAGTTTGTTGCCATTTATTTAAATTCTCTAGGAACTTGCTGTTGAACACTTGGTAAAGACATAAGTATTAGGTGTTAACCCGAGTAGATCTTTATAACCTTAGTAAAAGATGGCTGCCAGCCACATGGCTGCCCATGAGGTCACCAGCCAAGATGGAGGAAGCCACGTGGTTGCTGTTTAAAGCTCGTTTTCTCTAAACAATAATTACTTGCACACATACACATAGTTGGATCCAAGTTACACACATACATTTGTACAGTTAAAGCTTGCTTACATTTCCAAGTCACATACCTGTCCACATATACACATAAGCAGTTTGCAGAATCATTAGCCATTCTTAAAATGAAAACCAACAAAAATTAACTTTTAAATTCAGTATTTGCAGGAATAAGAAACCATAACAAACAGTTTACATCATATCCCCTCTGACTTTCTACAACCTTCCATGTACCCTCAGTCCGTTCCTTTGATCCCTCAGACATTTACTCTAGACAAATTCTGTTTTTTTTCTTTTAAAACAGAAACTCTTACCAAAGTCTTTCTTGTGATTCCCCTCAGTAATCTAGAATATATTGTAAAGTTACAATATTTTAAACAAGAACAGAAATACATGCATATACCATAACAAGAAAAACTCTCAATTTGCAACTGCACTGTACCACAGACAAGAAACTGTTGGTGACATTCCATTCTTGGAGCCAGACCTTGATCAGGTTTTAGCCCCAGGGCAGGTCTTGGGAGCCCCACCCAACAGCATGGAAGAGGAAGAGGACAGGGAAAGCAAGCACCATGGGGACAAAAAGATTGCTGTTAACCTCAGATTTTCAAGAACACGAGAATGGCAGACTGAAAGTGACTCCATGCCCTGGCTGGGCCCACAGACTTGTAGGCCACTCCACAGCTGTGACCCTGGAGGGGCAGTTAGTTGTCCACCAGCCCCCACACTGAGCCCCTTGAGGCTCCTGCTGGCTCCCGCCAGCTCTGCCCCTTGTCCACACAGGAGCCCAGCCAGAACCTGCCGGCCATATCTGGGCCCCACAGTGCTCATAGCCTGCCCTAGCACACAGCCATGCCTAGTTCCAATCTGGCCGCCACCACATCGTGCTGTAAAGTCTCTACTTCAAAGCTCTCTGAATGAGCTGGGGCCCGTCTAGGCCCCCCGTGATGCTCACAGGCCACCTAGCTCTCTCAGCGGCACCCTGGGTCCCCGAGTTCTGCTGCCTGCGCTCTGGTCCGAGAGAGCAAGGAAGCAATGTTAGGTTAGTCTGTGCCAGTTCAACCACTGAAGGTGTCTCCATCCCTTCCGCTGGCAATCCAGCCCACAAGTCCCAATGCATACACAAGCTCAGGCATAAAACATTCACACATGTGGCCACAGTTCTCACACATTTATACATTTATATAGGTATAACAAATCACACTGACAAACAAGATAGGCAGAAAAAAGGCAGACAAAAGGAAGAACAAGGGCCCTACAGATGGTCCAGGCAGACGAGAGTCCAGAGAGGGAGCCTCAATTATGCCAAAGACCGTACGGATGGGACAGGGACAACTCAACAGAGTCTCCCGATCCCCAGACGGACCCCTCACGGGCGTCCAAACAGACGGACCCCTCATGGGCGTCCTAACGGACGGACCCCTCTCAGGCATCCTATGATGAGGGGACCTGTGGGGACCCCCGCGTCCTGATGAGGGGTTGGGACGTCTCCCAACTCCTCCAGGGTCACCTTACAGGCACGTCCGCCAAGGTGAGAGCCTGTCAGATTCAACTGCCGGCTTCGGATAAGAAAATGAAAGTAAAAGGAAAGTAAAGACAAGAAAATGGAGCGCTCTTACCGATCGGTGCAGATGGACCTCCGGAGCTCTTAGGGGTACCGGTGGGGGGTCTCTGGGGATCCCGGATGAGCCCCCAAATGTTGTGCCCAGATTGAGACCCCCAGAGAGACCACCAAAGACGAGCATGCCGGAATGCAAAAGCAAGGTTTAATTCTGGATATTCAATACAAGCCTAGGCAGGGACTTCGTCCAATACATCCAATGCAGTGGAGGCTGGAGGAAGCGCCCGCCTGTCCGCAAGCTCAGTTTTTAAAGGGAAAAATCACAAGGTTACATCATTTAGGGGTGCTAGTACGGGTACAATTCTGATTGGCTCACTTCTAGGGGCTTTCTAGAAATCATGGCTTAATCTCACTTCTAAAGGGGTGGTTGCCCACCACCATTTCTCATTGGCTGCCCTCAGGTGGGGGCATTTTTATGGTCAGTTACCCTGGAAACCAGGGAGAGGACATTCCATAGTCTGGCAGGCATTACCTCGTGACTATCTTGTGACTCTGTATTTTTACACTTCCTGGTTTCTGGAATCTGAACTGACTGGTTTTAGTAACTCATGGCCTGTACCTAAAAGGAGATATCTCAGGCCTTAGTTTTAGGGTGAAAGCATTTTGGTCTTATTTCTAAGATGGCTCATTTTGGTCTCACAAACATAAGGATAGCTCACTGGATAATCTGGAACAAAAATGTCCAGTTTCACAATTCACTAGAGAGATTAAAGTAAAAATGGAAACTCCTTTAAAATAAGCAGATAAAAGCCAGCAGTGGTGGCGCATGCCTTTAATCCCAGCACTCGGGAGGCAGAGCCAGGCGGATCTCTGTGAGATCAAGGCCAGTGTGGTCTACAGAGCGAGATCCAGGAAAGGCACCAAAACTACACAGAGAAATCCTGTCTCGAAGGAAAAAAAAAAAAAGCAGATAAAAGCGAACAGCTTATGTGCTAATCGAATCAGGAAAGAGGGAGGGGATGAAGAGGGGTTTGGTTAATTTTTTTTTTTACCCAAATGGTTGTGAATGGTTGCTCTGATCCTATCTCCCTCCCCCTCCTCTGCTCCCCTCCCCCTTCTCCACCCCCTCCTCTGTCCCCACCTCTTGCATTCCCTTCCCTTCTCTTCCCCTCCCCTTTTTCCTTTCTTTTTTTCCTTTCCCTTCTCCTTACCTCTCCCTCTCTCTTTGGCAGGGTCTCATGTAGCCCAGACTAACCTCAAAGTCACTATGTAGCCAAGGATGACCATGAACTCCTGATCCTCCTGCCTCCACCTCCTCATTGCCCGGATTACTGGCATGTGCCACCACATCTGACTTCATCCTGAGGCTTTAATGATGGCTTCAGCTGGTCAAAGGCCTGCCCTCAACAGTAAGGCATTATTCCCTCCAGTGGGAGGCAGCACAAAGCATAAACACAGTGGCCCTTCATGTGTCCACTGTGGCTGACTGAACACATAAGATTCAGGGAGAATGTATATATATATGGAGATGGGGAAGAGAGAGAGAGAGTCACATTCAGTTTAGACCAAAACTTGAAGTAATTAATGGATTGAATTAAATGTCAATTGTAACTGATAAAGGAGAATGTTGGGGTTTCTAAATTAATCATTTAATATTTCCCAAACCTTGAAGACACGTTTTCAGGTAGAAATGGTCCACTTAGTAGAGGGTTGAGGAGACAGCTCAGTGGATAAAATGCCTGTTTTGCAAGTGTGAGGATCAGAATTCGGATCCCCAGGCTGCCTGTAATCCAGCACTGCTGATGTGGACATAGTGGAATCCACAGCACAAGGTGCCTAGTGAAATGTAGTGGAATCCGAGAGCTCCCAGTTCCACTAGTGAGCCTGCCTCGGTAAATAGAGTGGAGAAGGTGTTATGTGGTATTTTGTTTGTGTTCTGACAAATAAAGCTTGCCTGGAGATCAGAGGGCAGAGCTAGCCACTAGTTAACCATAGAGGCCAGGCAGTGATGGTACACACCTTTAATCCCTGCACTTGTGGGGAGGAAGCAGGAAGATCAGGAGTTCAAGTTACCCCAGGCTACCCCAGATTGAACCAGTGTAAAAGAGGAACAGAGGCGGCAGTAATGGCGAATGCCTTTAATCCCAGCACTTAGGAGGTGGACACAGGATCTCAGCCCCCATTCAGTCTGAGGATTTGTAAAGACAGGATGCTTTATTCAGCCTGAGATTTTGTAGAGGTAAGAAGTGTCTGGTGGCTGCTGCTCTGCTTCTCTGATTTCTCAGCTTTCAACCTCAATATCTGACTCCGGGTTTTTATTGTTAAGACTAATTAGGATCATTCTTCAAAAAGGATCAAGGAAGACACTTAAGATCAACCTCTGGCCTCCCCACACAGGCACACTCACACCCCGCCCATAAACACATGCACCTTAGTGTTAGTTTTTTGGCTGCGTTGTGTTCTTACCCTGCAAGGAAATGCCACGAAACACGACAGAATCCGCTAACAAGAGTTTTATTAAAGGTAAAGGAACAGAGAGTGAACAGGCCTGCGGGAAACACGTGTGTGGAGAAGAAGGAGGAAGAAGAAGAAGAAGGAACCGGGAACATGGCGCCGGATTTTAAAGGCTGGGCGTGGACAGATCAGCGTCACTACTACACGCAAGCGCGTAGATCACATGGCCACGTTGCGCGCCTACGTAGCCAATGGAACATCACGGATCTTGGTCACGCGAGATGCCCTGACCCGGAAATGGCTATCCTGACCTGGAACTGGCTAGGCAGAAGTGTCTGTTGGGCATATGCGAACACGCCCGACCGTGGGGGCGTGTTGTAAACCTTTCACTTAGGCCACACACATGTCCATGCATAAAGAAAGAATGAGAGGTCCGGAAGGAAGGAATGGTGGGAAGGAGGTTCTGCTCCGTTCCAGCACCGATGGACAGAAATTAACCCTTACTAATCCACACTATTGTAAAACCCAGAATTGTAAGGACAAAAGAAGAACCTGTAGGTCTCCTGAGATAGAAAACCAGGTCAGCAACAAAATATCAAACATCAAAATAGCTGCGGATTTCTTGATAGTAGTACCAGAAGCTATGCGAATCCTGAAATGCTTTTTCACACAGCCTTTCTTGGGAAACTACTGCGATACATGCTTTAACAAAATTAGGGTGGTTCCAAGAATGAGCACAATATTGGAGACAGATAACTGACAAATAGCTCCAACACAAGAGGGAATTTCTTTTTATTTTATTGTTAATTTAAAAAAAAAATTGAGTGTTTTGCCTGCATTTATGCCTGTGCATCATGTGCTTCCAGACCAGAAGAGGGCGCTAATCCCCTGAGACTGGAGTTAGAGGTGGTTTTTGAGCCATCATGTGGGTGCTGGGAATCAAACCCAGGACCTTTGTTAAGGGTATGGAGGCAGAACATTCCAGAGTAATCGCTTTTATCCTTTGCTACACTGAAAATGAATTTGGTAATTATCCGAAAAAGGAATTTTACTCAATATTATGCTTATCACATAAAACACCAGAAAGAGCTGATGAATTCCACAACGAAGATAAATGCATAGAGCCAGGCATGGTGGTGCACGCTTTGATCCCAGCACTCGGAAGGCAGAGGCAGGCAGATCTCTGAGTTTGAGAGCACCCTGGTCTACAAAACAAGTTCAAAGACAGTCAGTGCTACACAGAGAAACCCTGTCTTGGAAAAAAAAAAAAAAAAAAGGTAACTACATAATGGTGTGTTCTGTCATCGAATACTATGCAACTATAAAGAGCATTGTTAGTTTAAAAAAACCAACATGGGTTTCTGGTTGACTGACTTATGTTTGATTTCATTTACTTATTTTGAAGCAGGGTCTTGTGTATCCCAGGCTGGCTTCAAACTCACTGTGTACCTGAGAATGACCTTGATTTTCTGATCTGTGTGTCTCCATGTCCAAGTGCACCATCATGCCCAGTTTGAGGCACTCGGATCTGCTGCTGACTGAGCCATATTCCTCATCTGAGCTGAGTTTTCTATTTGGGGCTGTGATTTCAGGATTCTGATTGGTAAATTGGCTACTTTTCATCCATCTGCTTTCCACCTCCCAAAATTTTTATGTAGACCTCTAGCCCCTCCCTTACCCCTGTCATGAGGCATTCAATTCACCATATCAATTGACAGCTAAAGCTTAGGGTTAAATGCTTATATGGAAACTGAAGATAAGACCTTGGGTCAAAGAAACCCTGAGACTGAAGCTGACCTCCCACACAAAGCTCAGGCAGCAGAGGAATGAGGAGGCAACACTGGAGGAAACTGTTCACTGACAGCAGAAAGGCTTTGCCTTGACTCTGAGCATGAAGGAGTCCCTTACAGATTTCTTCCTGGGACTAGAGAGATGTGTTGTGGGATATTTGTACACTGTGTGAAATACATTGCTGTGATTAGTTTAATAAAGAGCTGAACAGCCAATAGCTAGAAAGAAGTTAGGCGGGACTTCCAGGGACAGAGAGGACTCTGGGAAGAAGGACGAAGTCACCAGCCAAACAGAGAGGAAACAGGAAGTGTAAGATGAAAGAGAGGTAACACCACATGACAGAATGTAGATTAATATAAGTGAGTTAAGCTGTAAGAGCTAGTTAGGAACAGGCCTAAGCTATAGGCCGAGCTTTCATAATTAATAAGAAGTCTCTGTTTCATTATTTGGGGCTGACAGCAGAAAAGAAAGTCCTCCTATAGAGATATCTCCATGATTGAGAGTAAGTCCAGCTCTTTTAGAGAATCCATATTCATTTCCAAGAACCCCTATCAGGTGACTCATAGCCCAGGGGTTCCAAGGGCACACACACACACACACACACACACACACACACACACACACACACACACACACACATCATACATTCCCCAGAGACCTGCATATATGCACATAAATAAAATAATTTAGAAAAATATTAAAATAAATTGAGGAGAGCAATGCTGTTCGATTGAATGAATACTGTGAGGGAAACACAAACAAGAAACTGACATCAGAATTGGTCTAGAGTGTATGGTTCTCTGAGGGTGCCAAGGTAGATCTTCAGCCCATAATTTGTCCAGAATGTCTGTCCTTGAAGAGTAAAGAAAACTAATTTGAAGGTACATGCTATGAAAACAGGTTTCCAAACATTGCCAAACTAAATACACTTCTTAGAAAGGAAACATGGAATCATTGAAAGTAAAGACTCAAAATACAGCTCAGTTTTGGGTCAAGCACACCTGAAGAGAGAATGTACTATCTAGAAGATCCTTCCAAGACTCAGTGGGTAAAGCTGCCAAGCAAGCCCAGTGTAAAAGGTTTCCATACCCTGATAATTAAGTCTCTTCAATGATATAGTAATCCAAATCAAATGGAATTAATAAAACCAGGTTTAATCTGAGCAAAGCAATTCCTGGGTGACTCTCGGGAAAAGGAAGCGGGATAGAAATCACATGTGAGGTCTATGGACAGGACCTTAAATACCCTGTAGGCCCGGTCTTGAGGAACTGGGGGGGGGGGAGCCACTGCTTGGAGGTCTTTCTTTGAGGGGTGTCTGAAGAGGGTAGCTCCAGGGGAGGAGCCGCCACTTGGAATGGGAGGAGTAGGGCCAAGTTCCCAGCCAAACATCTCGCTGGAGTTTGGAATGGGTTCCGAGCTGGAGATTCCCAACATCCCAATCTTTTTGGGTATATATGAATGCTGGCTCAAATCTGACTACTTCCTCCTGGCAAAGGACAACATGGGAATGGGGGAGTCAGGAGTCAGTGGGCTCACACTCAGCAGGAGATTTGGGTGAAGAAACATTTGGGTAACTGCCATCTTGGAGACTTCAGGGATCTGTTTCTTGAGGAAGCAGAGAAGGCAAGTTTCCAGGAGAAAAAGTAGATTATTAACATCAGCCCTATGAACAGGGCTAGCCACGGGAAGAGTGAAGACTGCCAGAAAGAATGGACCAGAGATGTGCCCTGGTCATACAAAAGAAACAAGGGTGAGTGAGCCAGACTCAAGAACAGATACGCCCTTGAGTCTGGAGAGGTGGTACCAGTACTGACGTCCCAGGAGCTTGGGGGTGAGGGTGGCACACCAAAGCGGGATGATGTGTCCCAGGAGTACCTGTGCCATCACGTCTGTTGTTTTTCTGGAGGTGGCAAGTGCCTTCATCATCCTATAAAAGGGTCAATAAGAGCTAAGAGATAATGGAGCTTTTTTATGAGTGGTCATGTGGGTGAGGTCAACCTGCCAGTATTTGCCCAGTTGGTGTCCTCAAAGCTGGTGCAGGGGCTGATGTATCTGGAAGGCCCCCTGCAGGTTGGCCTTGGCACGAGTCTGGCAGGAGGGGTGGACCTCTCTAGGGACTGATCCAGTTGTTAAGGAAGGCAATGTTTGTAGCTTACAAAACCAGCAGGCAGAAAATACAACCACAACTGCTGCTTTGCCGTCCGATGTTATGGGAGCAGTAGCAAGGACTACTGTATCCGCTGCTCTTTCCCTGCCTGTGCATAAAGAAAAGCAGCACAAACCAACACAGGGTGATCTAGACATAGCTGATAGCAGCCTCGGAAAACACTCTCCCCTGGGCGCTGAAGCTCTGCCTAACCCTGACATCACCATCGTGAGTGGAGCCATGTTACAGATTGAAAGTGTCTGTTCCCTTGCAGAGATGATGTAGTGTCTTACAGTTCCCAGACAGCAGAGATATTCAACATTGTACAAAATGAGCCCCAGAAACCTTCACCTAATCAGCAGGTAATCAATAGTCAACAAGAAGAACAAGAACACCACTGAAAATAAAGACTTTGGTTTTCAGAAAGCTAAGTGTGTGCAGTGTACAGATGTTCCTCATGAAGTCACCGAGCAGCCAGAGCCGCTGCGGCCTGTGGAGCCAGCATCTAGTGGGTATGTTGGAGCACACAGAGAAAGTCTAGAGGAAAGCAGAAAGGAGAACATTGGTGGAAAAGAAACAACTAAGAATGTGTGTTCACCAGCTGCTGTTCAGCAGGATCTTCACCCTCAGGAAACTAATATGGTCGGCAAGAAGTCAGGCCACAGTCTTCCTGCAATAAATGAGTTAATGATGAAGAATGTGACCAGCAGTCAGAACTTCTAAAAGAGTTCCCTATGGCATTGAAACTATGACCAGACATGAAGTTTCTGTGGGCCAACAAAAGACACACGAAATCTCAGAAAATCAGACTGGTAGGAAGACTGGTAATGTGTCTGGGGATAGCACAGACCAAATAAAAATTATAGTATTAAACTCAGACCAAATCAAAGAATTAATTCCTGAAGAGGATCAGCCCTGTGACTTAGACAAATTGGCAGAATCTGAGAATAGAAAAGTCGTTACAGAAGTAAAGAGCCCATGTGATTCACAGGTCCTCAGAGAAGAAAGTCATGCCCCTGGAATGTTGGACCTGGAGAAAGACAAAATCCATCGCTGTGCCCTGGGTTGGCCCTCAGTGGTACATGAAGGTGTGCCTGTGGCATGGCAGTTCACAGAAGAGAAAGACCAGTGTTCCTTGGAGATTGACAGCTGCAAACAAGGAGAGCAGTCCTGCAAGGGTGGAATCACCATTTCTGAAATTAATCCTATCTCTAATAAGCCCCAAAGTCCTCTGATCCAAGTAGCTGAGAGCCTATTTTCCTGAAATACATGGTGAAAAGGTAAAAACATCCAAAAGATAGCATTTTTTCAATTAACTGTTACAAGAGAGAGAAATCTAAAGCAAAACAGGATAGCTCAGTGAAAATGGAGCAAAAAATAATAAAAAAAAATGTTTTATCTAAATGTGACAGACCAAATCCCTCAAAAAAGCAATAAAACAGCACCCCCTGAAATATCTCATGTGATAACTTCCAACTCTGATTAAAACACGCCAGCATTTTCTAAGCAAGCTTCTCAGGAAAGCCTTCAGAAAAAACACATATTCCCAAGACTCAGGTCCAGGAAAAGCACATGCAAGACTTTTGCCAAACAAAGACCCATGCAGGAGGAATAGCTTTTTGGTACAGTCAGTGTCACCAGGAAAGAAAAAATTAATACTCAAAGCCTGTAGCTCCAGACTTAAATATTTTGGAAAAAAGAAAAAAAAAGATGTGGAAATAAAAAGGAAATATGACAAACAAGATCAGAACAAAAATGCTGGAGACAAACTCAAATCGTGCAGTACTCTGGCAGCGCCAAATGGAAGAGCCCGGGTTAAAGATGAGCCGGTGCCAAGTTCCGAGTCCTCGGACTCAAAGGGCAGCTCCCCTAAGAGAGACAGAGTTAAAACCATGCAGGAATATTCGCAACGGCAGAAAGACAAGCATAGTGACCTCACCCTGATGCTTCAAATCCACATAAAGGTGAAAGAAGGGGGGCTGGATAGGTGGATGGCTCAGAGGTCAAGACTGCCTGCCGCTCTTGCAGGGGACCAGAGCTTAATTCTCAGAACCCACATTGGGTAGCTCACAACCATCTGTATATATATTTCAGTTTTACATTTGTTTATTTATTTATATGTGTGTGCCACCACGCACATATAAATGTCAAAGGGAAGCTTGTGGATGTTGGTTCTCTCCTTCCACCATGTGAGACTTGAATTGAACTCAGGTCGTCAGGCTTGGAGGCCAGTGTTTTTACCCTCTGACCCCACAGCCTCATTATGACATATTCACACATATACATCACTGTACTCTGCTCATATAGCTCCCCTGTTTGGGGATATTTGCTCACACTGTGAACTCCAAGTGAGCACTTGCATTAATTAAATAAAATTCACTTTGGATCAGGAGGCTGAGCTAGCAACTAGTTTACAGGAAGTAATCATAGAGCATCAGAGGGCATCTGGGAGAAATAGAGAGATGCACCAGAAGGAGGAAGGAGGAAGGAGGGATTTGGAGTGGAATGGCTTTCTTTGTTTTGGCGGAGTGGAAGGACGCTCTGTTTGGGAGACGCCAGCAAGGAGAGAAGGTTACCTAGGTGCTACTCAACCTCTCTGAACTGGCAGGTTTTCACCCCAGCCTTTGAATCTCGAGTTTTAGTTATAAATAGAACAAGAGAGATTTAGTTAAAGCTACCTTTAGTGGCAGCGACAGAGCCTGTGCCTGCAGGAACAGAATTCCCGCCAGGCTGTGGCCTGAGTGGCCAGGCTGTGGCCTGAGTGGCAGGGCCTCTGCTAGAGAAGCAGGCCAGTAACCGCGAAGTCACAATTGCTGGCTGAAATAGCAGCAGATTAAGACGCAGTCACTGTGCGGAGGTTAAGACCACACTTTGCAGCTACTGTTTCTCCTCTGTTCCCCAAACACTCTCCCTTTACCCCATCTACTTTCACATAGTGCACCTGTGTGCATGGTCACGTGGATGTGAGTGCACTTTCCTTTTTAAAATTTTTTATAGGGTTTCTGTTGTTGTTGTTTTTAACTCTTTACTCTTTGGCTCTTTTGGGGGGCCTGCCACCCAGCTCCCAAATAAACCACATGGAGACTTACTCTTTCTTATGAATGCCCGGCCTTAGCTTGGCTTGTTTCTAGCCAGCTTTTCTAACTTAACTTACCCTGTCTATCTTTTGCCTCTGGGTTTTTGCCTTTCTCTGTTTCTATACACCTTTCTTTACTTCTTTCTCCATGGCTGGCTGTGTAGCTGGGTGGCTGGCCCCTGATGTCCTCCTCTCCTTCTTTTCTTGCTCTTTGATCACCTTTTTCTCCTTCTATATATTCTCTCTCCCTGCCAGCCCTGCCTATCCTTTCTCCTGCCTCACCACTGGCCGTTCAGCTCTTTGTTAAACCAATCAGGTGTTTTAGACAGGCACAGTAACACAGCTTCACAGAGTTCAACAAACGCAACATAAAAGAACGCAACACATCTTTGCATCACTGAACAAATGTTCCACAGCATAAACAAATATTATCCTAAAATAATATTCTACAACAGGTTTCACTATGTAGCCCTGGCTATCCTGGAACTGTATATATAGATTGTTCTTGAACACACAGGAATCCCCCTGCCTCTGCCCAGAGTACTGGGATTAAAAGTGTGTGCCATCAAGCCTGGCAATATGTTTTCACCTTTTTAAGAGTTTGAATAATATTATAACAGCTGGCAAAAACAGAAACAAAACAAAACTATAAACATGTCCTAACCTTGGTCTGGCTCAGAACTGTTCTGTATGTAAATTTAGCCTTTCCCTGGAATAAATTAGCGTGCCTGATAAGTGTGCAAATGATTCTGGAGCTTGTGTGACACCCTGGCTCCATTCTTTTTTCAAGCTTTATTTAGTTTTATGTGTACACCTGTTTTGTCTGCTTAGTATGTACATGTGCCATATGTGTGCCTGGTGCCTCAGGAGGCAAGAAGAAGGCATCAGATGCCCTGGGACTGGAGCGATGGATGGATGGTTGTGAACCACCACATTGGTGCTGGAAATCAAACCTGGGTCCTCTGCAAGAGCAACAAACACCCTTAACCACTGAGCCATCTCACCAGTCCCTCATATTTTCTTTTATTAAAACCTTATAACTTCGTGATGTGTGTGCCATGTATGAGGGTCAGAGGACAGACAGTTATTGCTCTCCTTTCACACAGTCTCTGATGGGGACACTCCAGTTGTCACATTCGTATGGCAAGCTCCTTTACCCACACAGGTGCCTCACAAGCCCAGTAGTAATATTTTTGTTTTGGATTTAGTTAGAAAATCAAACCCAGGACCTATTACATGGTAGGCAAGAACCATTCCCTGCCCAAGAGCAGATGTTTTTTATATGTGTGAAAAGTTTTTTCTCTATTTTAAAAAAGTAGTATTTGGGGGCTGTGGACTTAGGTGCCTGTGGAGGGTCCTAAAAATCGGAATAACTTGGGGCTAGCCTTCTCCCTCTTCACTGAGGGTTATGAATTCAAGGCAGACTTCCGAAGAGCGAATGCTGTCTTAGATACTCCTCTGTTGCTGTGATAAGATATCATGCCCAAGGAAACTTACAGAAGCAGCTCACGGTTTCAGAGGGTGAGAATTCCCTCTACTTACACCTAACCCTCATGTCAGGGCTCTGGAGGTGGTGAATTTGCGGGGTAGGGGTGGGGGTGTGGGGGTGTGGGGGGAGATAGGGTCACTGGACCTCTTTGTTCCTCTTCCCAATGTGGCTATATCGAAAATTCTCCGGTCTCCGCTTTTTCCCTATTGCGTATCTCTTTAACTGTCCTATTGAGGACAAATGCCCAAGCCCACCTCCGTTAGGGCTGCCAGGCTCCAAGACCTAACCATAACAACTCCAATAACAAAAAGACCAGCCTCTTCCTACAGGGCAACTGGAGTGTGGTCATCTGTGAGAGCCTGAACTTCTCCACGAAGATCATTTAAGAGGTATTCAAATGCATGTCACAAATTCCAGTCAGTATACACAAGCCTCTGAGCAATCTGCTTTTACAGAAAAACGACGGCTAAATCCTCTGGTTCAGTCAGTATAATCTTAAAGCAAGGCAGCTGAAAAACACTCAGTACCTCTTCTGCTGCCTTGTGGACTGCCACTGGACCCTAAACTTTTTTTTCCCCTCAACCTTTAAAAACCTTCAAAAACAATGGCAGTCCCAGCTCGGCTCCCTGGCTCTCCCTCCGCGCAGCCGCAGGACGCAGGAGGGTGGACGCGGAAGTAAGCGCGCGCTTCCAGGACTGTTCTACTCCCGGAACCCCGAGAGTGGGTCCTTAAGTGCGCTCGTTAGACTACTTTTCTTTTGCATCAAGACTTAAAAATAAATAAATAAGTCTCCATCAGTGGTCGTAAACTAAATTGCTTGCTAAGTTTAAAAAATACTTCTTAAAACTTTTCCTAAACACCTCGGTCCTAAATACACCTCGCTGACCAGTGCAAGGATGACAAGGCATTGGAACCTCAGGGATAGAACGCGCGGGTCATTCATTCTTTTGACAATTGAGGGCTTGTCAGACACCAGACTTTTGACAGACAGCTGAGTGTCTATCACGCCAGGAACTGTTCTTGGTGCTGGGGAGATCAAAAAAAATGACAAGAATATAATGGAATTAAGAGACTAAAACGACACTTCGCACGTTATTTCGCTCTTCAGTCATCAAAGTCCCTCTCACGGATTCTAAGCTGTCGTTTTCCAGGCTTCCGCCGGGGGATGGACTACAACTCCCATGATGCTTGGCGCGGCACCTTTTTAGAGGTTTCACTGCGCTCCCTGGCTGCGGAGGGAAGGACTACAGTACCCAGAATGCTCTGCTCCCCCGCCTGGGTGTTTTTGCCCCTCTCTTGGCGTTGAACGCGGTAGTGGCCATCGGAGTGCCAGGCCTGGGGTTCTCGGTGTCCTTCCCCGGGTCACGGGCGAGGCGGCGACTTGACTTCTGGGCGCTGAGCCCGAGCGCGCGCGCAAGTGGCCGCCCTCCTCGCTGCAGGTTCGCGTCCCGCTTTGCTCCGTGCGCGGCGCGGCTCGCGGCCGCCTGGACGGCCCGGGACTGACGGCCCCGGGACAGAGGCGACCGTCGCGGCTGCGGGAGCAGAAGCGAAGCTGAGGCCCGGGAAAGAGGCGACAGAGGCGAGAGCGCCCGGGGAGGGGAGAAGGAGAGAAGATGGCGTCGGAGCTGGAGTCCGAGGTGCAGGCCATCGACCGCAGTTTGCTGGAATGTTCTGCCGAGGAGATCGCAGGGGTGAGTGCGGAGCCCGGGAGGGTTATGTCCGGCCCTCGCAGGCCGCGCCCCGGGGGAGGAACAGAGTCCTGGAAATCCCGGAGCGCGCCACTGACTTCGGGTAACAGCCCTGTCCAGGGGGGAAAGGACCCAGGAGGCCATCGAGCCTGCTCCGCGCCCTCTGTGCCCAGAGGTCCCCAGGCCCCCTGTACCTGGAGCTCTCCTTGCCCCTCTTTACCTTCCTCGTCCATGAAGTCTACCACGCTTAGGCCTTTGCCCTTTATGCCGGCTGTTGGGAGAGGGGAGGAAGGGAGCGAGCCGCTTCCTAGCGCAGTCGTACAGTCGCCCTACTTTATCTTCTGATCTCTTTTCTTGGGATAAGCAGAGCAGTGTCTGCGCTGAGGCGTGTCCTCACCAACTTTGTTGCTGGGACCGCCCGGGGGCACCCAGGCTGCAAACCGCACAGCCCCGCATTCCCCCTCAGTGCTTTTTAAAAAAGTCGTCTTCCACTTGTTTATTTAGTTAGATGGCGGTGCCTGGGTGCAAGGTAGTGTCTTGACACGTTTGCTGAACGTGGAGGCTGGGAGATTTTTTTAAAAATCCATAATTTTTCTAGAAGTTGGGAAAAGTTGGACGGAGAACAAACGTTATATAACTTTGAGAAAGCAGCTTTGGGTAACAGATGCAAGTTCATTAATGATAGAGTTGATCACAGTGTATCAGCAGCCCTTAGGCCCTAAACCTAAGCCATTCAAACTCAGTAAGGACTAAAAATGTAATACGAACAGTGCTGATATAAGTAGCAAAATTATAAAAACAACTTCAACAAACTCAGTGTCATCTTTTGCCAGAGAGGGCAGGGGACACCTATCAGAACAGATTGTCCACAGTGACTGTGAATGGTTCGAACAGTTGGAGCCCAGTCTCCAAGGCCTGCAATTGAAAAAGCTCCTAGAAAATGAGTGACTTCAGCACACCACCACACTGCATGTTGCGGGCAGTAGCTGGGATATGAGGCTGTTGAGCGTTTGAGGTGAATTGGTACGACTAAGGAAGTTCAGGTGGAAATGAGTGAGACAGAGGGTAAAGATGATACATTAAAAAAAATACACTGTTGCCTAATGAGTCTTTCTGAGTTTTTGGTTGTTTTGTTTTTTAAGGCTAAGGTGTGCGGCCTGTTTTCATGTACTTTGTGTGAAATTGCACAATCCAGGGCTTTTCAGCCCCATCTGCCTTTGATTTATCAAAGCGATTTGGAAAAGGAGATGAAAGCCTGCCCTAAGAAAACAGGAAAATAAGTAACAACAGTAACTTGGTATCCTTTTCTAATTGTTATCAAATCTGTTTCTGTCAAAGTAGTGGGGTTTTGGTTTGTTTGGTTTTTTTCTCTCCAGTGAATTTTTTGCATCTGTGGGCTAGTGAGGCTAGCTGTGTTACCCCATTCTAAAATTGATGAGAGTACCCTCAGTTTGTTGAGGTTCCTGAGGAAGCCATTTACAAAACCAGCTGGCGGCTGTTGCTCTTAAGTGGTGAATTTTCAAGCAGATGGAGTGCAGGAAAAGAAGGGAAATGCAACAAAACTTCTTTTTTTTTTTAATTTATTTCTAATTATGTGTATTTGTGTATGTCTGTGTCGGGTATGAGCATATGAGTGTACTGCACCTGGCCGCAGGCATCAGATCCCCAGGGTGGGTGCTGGTTGAAAAGTACTATGTGCTCTTAACTGCTGAGCTATCTCCAGCCCAACAGACCCTTATCAACTTGTGCCTATTTGAATTTGTGAAGATCTCCGTCTGAGCTCACGTTACTTTTTGCTCAGTTGACTTTTAAGGGGATTTCTTTTTTTTTTTTTGGTTTTTCGAGACAGGGTTTCTCTGTGTAGCTTTGTGCCTTTCCTGGGACTCACTTGGTAGCCCAGGCTGGCCTCGAACTAACAGAGATCCGCCTGGCTCTGCCTCCCGAGTGCTGGGATTAAAGGCGTGCGCCACCACCGCCCGGCTTAAGGGGATTTCTTATGTAGATTTATGAAATGAAACTTTAGGAAGTGTAGTCTGAAGGCAGAGAAGTCCTGTAAATAGAACAGCTGGACATTAGACTCATGCCGTACTCCGCAGCTGTATAATCTCACCTCGCATTAGTTACATCTAGAGGGCTTTACTGGGTGTCTTTAATTAGGACGCCAAATACTTTAACATTGTTCTTTCAGCCTTAGGCTGCAGCATGGCCCTTGATCACAGGTAAAAATTAACAGGACATTTTCTCTTAGGATAAAAGTAAATTTAGTCAGGTGTGGTGGTGCATGCCTTTAGTTCCAGCACTTCTGAGGCAGAGGCAAGCAGATATCAGTTTGAGGCCAGCCAGGGCTATATAATAAGAGCTCATCTCAAAAAAAAAATTTTTTTAAATTTTAGAGAAGATTAAACAGAGAAAGTAGTTATTGCAGAATTTAGACTTGCGTAATTGGTAATTCTCTAATACCAATTCCATTTAACTTAGTAAGTACTGATGCCTTTTGTGTCATTATTTTGAAATGGGCTTGCTGTGTGTCCCAGGCTAGCCTTGAACTCAGAATCTTCCTGCCTTAGCCTCCTGCATGCTGGACTTGCAGGCCTGTGACACCACCCCTGGCCTATGAGTAAGTGTGAACACTTTATTGACACAGTGTATCAGGCAGAGGAAAGACTTTGCTATTGCATCCATTTCAAGGAAACTGACTCTACACTTGGGATTTTAGAGATCACCGAACCCAGCTGCGGTCAGTCTTCTCTTTCTTGGTACAATTGATTCAAGTATGTTCTAATAGGTGATTATCATTTAGGAAGACACGTATTGTTTTTCCCCAAGCATGAAATAAATCTAAGCTGTGTTGGATGGTGTACATCTATAACCCCAGCACTCAGAAGGCTGAGGCAGCAGGGTCACATGGGAGTGCCAGTCCAGCCTGGGCTATACAGGTGATCCTTGTCTCAAAAGAAATTTGGAGCTGGGTAGATGGCTCATTCAGTCAAATGCTTCTTCATGGCAAGCAATGAGGACTTACGTTCTCCCCAGCACCCACTTAGAAGGCCAGGCACAGCAGTGTGTGGCTGTGGTCCCAGCACTGGGGAGCAGGAGACAAGCGCGTCCCTGGGGCTTGCTAGCAAGCTAGTCTGGCTGAATCAGTGGATCCCAGATTCTGTGAGAGACTTGTTTAAAATAAGGCAGTGAGAAATTGAGGAAGACATCGGATGCCCTTCCCCCTCAGGTATCACGTGCACACACAGCAGATGAGAGATTTCAAAAATTTCTTTCATGAACTTGAGTTTCTGTGTCTGTGTGTTTGTGTATGTGAAGAGTGAGTCGACGTGCGTGCCAGGCACTCTTGAGGAGTCAGTGGACATGATGTGGAGTCTGTCCTTCCCTTCCGTCTTTATGTGGACTCTGGGGATTAAACCCAGGTCACCAGGCTTGCCAGGCAAGCTCCCTTAACCAATGGGCCATCTTGCCAGCACTCATTATAGACATTTAGTGTAGAGTTTGTGGGTGTGTTGATTGTTTCTAGCTTTAACATTGTGCAGTCTTAGGGAGGTACAGCACACACTGTATGGTTCAGGGTTAGAGTGCATTCCTAGAGTTGTGTGGCCATGACTTCCCTTTCATAATGTTTTTATCATCCCTCCAAAGGAATATGTCCCTCTCCATTTCCCCCCAGATCTCCAAACTCTCAACAATTGCTAATCTATTTTCTGTTTCCATAGATTCATTTATTCTGGACATTTTATATAAATGAGACCATACAATGTATCTTATAGTTTTTCTTCTTTCTTTTCACAGATGTTCATCAGTGTTGTAGAATGCATTGATACTTCATTCCTTTTCATTACCAAACAATAGCCCCTTGTACAGATGGATATAGCACATGAATGGATATAGTTTTATCCATTCATGAGTGGATAGATATTTGGGCTTTGATGCTTTTTGGATATCCGGAATATGAGCTACTGTGAATATTTGTGTAGAGATTTGTGTGTGCACTTTGATTTCTCCTGGCCGTGTCCCTAGGAGTGGAGCTGCTGGGTCATATGGTAATAACTCTTTTGAGGAACTGCCAGCCTGTATCCAGAGTGGCTGCAGCATTTTATAGTCGGTCAGCAGTGCGGGAGGGCGCTCAGTTTTCTGCATCCCTGCCAGCACTTGTCTGCGTTTTGATTACTGCCATTCTGTTAGGTCTGAAGGACTTTCTCGTGGATTTGCACTTCCGTTTCCTACTTGATCATGATGCTAAACACGTGTATGAGCTTATTGCCCATTTCTGTGTCTTTGTACCTACCCTCTCAATGTAGTTTTCCTCCAGTTCCATACTCCATTTTACTAGCAGAGATTGCTGTTTTATAACTAACTCACATGTTGTGTGGCCTTCTTTAAAAGCAAACCAGATGTGCTCAAAAGATGCAGTTTTAATCGGCTGTAGAATACTTAAATGCAGTAGCAAAGAAAGCTGACCTCTAGGGATTCTCTTGCTTTGCGTTTCTATTTTATGTATGTTCTCATTCCGAGGCTTAAATTTAACATTCAACAGAAGGAGAGCTGGAAGTGTTGTCATGGCTTGTTTGCTTTAGTGGGATGAGGTGACAGTTTCTTTACTTGTAAGGTGGTAAATGCTGGTCCGTGTATCTGAGATAAGGACAAACCAAAGTGCAGCCAAGTTGGAAACCCAGTAATGTTTCACGTAGAAACCTTAGCTGCATTTAGCAGGTGAGAACTGGTAGGAAAAGCTGTTGATTTTATTTTGAGAAATATGTAAGCAATCATTGTGAGAGATAATCCTAAGTTTTTCTTGCTTTATATAATGATACATGTTAAGTTTAATCAGACAAAGGTGCCTGTAATAGAGTCCAAATACTAGGTGGCTTTTAATTGTTCACACAACAGTAATAAACTTTTGTATTTGTTTTGCAATATTGAGTACCTGGGCCTTATGAGTTCTGTACTACTGAACTACACCATGTATGTATGTGTGTTCATGTGTCTGTGCACATGTGTGCAGATGTCCTCAAGAGGCCACAAGAGGTCATCAGATCCCCGGATGTAGAATTACAGGTGTTGTAAGCTGCCGTGTGAGTGCTGGGGACTGAAGTCCAGTTCTCTGCAGCTGCTGTCCCTGCTGCAGCTGAAGCTTCTTTTTATCAAACCTATGGACAGATGTGATCCATCAGCTGATGGAGCCACAATAAATACTACATCATTTCTTCTAAGAACTGTCTTATCTTGATTACAATTCTGCAAAATGAGCTTTTAGGAGAGATGAGAACATAAAATAAGGAAAACTAAATTTTTTTCATTCTTTTAAAATAGGACCCCATGTGGCTCAAACTGACTTTCATTCCCTAAATAGCTGAATATGACCTTGACTTTATGATATTCCTGCCTCCACATCCCAAGTGCTGGAATTATAGGCATTACATTCCCCCACCTATTTCACCATTTTAAACTTAATCTTTTTTTAAAATTCATGTTCTCGTTCATTCCTCTCGCCCCTCTCAGTTTTTTGTTTGTTTGTTTTTGTTTTTTGAGACAGGGTTTTTCAGCCCAGGCTGTCTTGGAACTCGCTTTATAGACCAGGCTGGCCTTGAACTCACAGAGATCTGCCTGCTTCTGCCTCCAGAGTGCTGGGATTTTCATTCATTCTCTTATGCTTGCTTTCTTACCGTAGTGGAGTTTAGGTGCAGGGCCTTGCTCATGCTACACAGATGCTCTACCCCTAAACTATATCCCCAGTCCTTTCTTTCTTGAAAAATCTGTTCAAGACATTTCTGGCCAGGTTTGCCACATGTCTTTACTCACAGCACTCAGGTGGTGGAGGCAGGTGGATCTCTGTGAGTTCCTCATCTACATGGGGAGTTCTAGGCTAGCCCAGGGCTATAGAGTGAGAACCTGTTATCCCCGCTCCAATTTTTATTTTATTGTAAAATATGTGTGTGTGTCTGTAAGAGTATATTTACATGAGTGCAGGTACCAGCAATATCCAAAAGAGAATGTTGGATCCCTTAGAGCTGGAGTTGTAGGTAGGTGCTGGGAACCAAACTCTGGTCCTGTAAGAACAGAGCAATACATGTTTTTACCTTCTGAGCTATCTCTCCAGCCCCTAAATTTATTTATTTATTTATTTATTTTGGTTTTTCGAGACAGGGTTTCTCTGTGTAGCTTTGCGCCTTTCCTGGTACTCGCTTTGGAGACCAGGCTGGCCTCGAACTCACAGAAATCCGCCTGCCTCTGCCTCCCGAGTGCTGGGATTAAAGGCGTGCGCCACCACCGCCCGGCCCTAAATTTATTTTTTAAGTGAGTATGTATGCATGCCTCTTTTTGGTTTTTCAAGACATGGTTTCTCTGTGTGACAGTCCTGGCTGTCCTGGAACTCACTCTGTAGTCCAGGCTAGCCTTGAACTCACGGAGATCTGCCTACCTCTACCTGAGTACTGGGATTAAAGGCATGTGCCACCACTGCCTAGCTATAATTTGTTCTTACTCGTCCTGTCTCCCACTGAAAATATGCTTTTAAATAAAACCTTAGTATTGTCAGTTAAAATTGTATTCAGCTTTCTTACTTTTTCATTCATAAAAAACCCATATAGGATAATTTGATAACTTTTCTTCTTATCTTGGCTTCCCGGACAATGGGTAAACAACTGGACATTTACCCTTGGATGTGGCCAGTACAAATGTCATTTAAAAACTCAGTAAGTCAGGTGTGGTGGTGCAGGAGGCAGAGGCAAGAGGATCGCTGAGAGTTCCAGGCCAGCCTGGTCTACATAGAGAGTTCCAGGATATCCAGGGCTACATAGAGAAACCCTATCTCAAAAACAAACAAACAAACAACCCTCAGTGAGTAAGATTCCACTGCTTGCCCTTTTCGTAACTGTGGAGCTTAAACGGTGTGTGTGCATGTGCATGCTCACATAGTGTGCTCCTGTGTGTATAACATTGTGATTTAAAGCTACACTTTAAAAGGAGAGAATCATTAGGATGTTGGGATTTTTCTCCTAAGAAGTACTGTCATTTGAAAAATAACTTAGTCCCTTCCTGCATGCATAAAGCAAACAGGAAGGTAATGTTTGGAAAGTTCACGATTACTCGAGTGGTAAAAACTTTGTTTGCAGTCGTGGCCTTTCAGTACCAAGCCTTATGAACTAAGTGTTTATATTTTTAGCAAAAGTTCTCTGGAACATGAGATTGACTAAAAAGTTAAGTACACCACCTCACGAATATTTAAAATATTATTTTTAGAAGAAATATGTGGCTTGAGGATTGTGTAGATAATAGCTAAATGAAGGCCTTACATTGACTTATTTATTGTGTATGAACTTTTTTGCCGGATGTATATATGTGTAATGCCTGGTGCCCTTGGAGTTCAGAAGAGGGCATCACATACCTTGGAATTAGAGTTATGGATGGCTGTGAGCTACCATGCGGGTGCTGGGAACTGAACCTGGGTCCTCTGCAAGAGCAGCTGGTGCTCATCGCCTCTTGTCATCTCTCCAGCTCTTCAGATGCTAAGCATCATTTCTTCATAGTCCCTCTAATTCTTACCCTCCTCTGCTGCCTCAAGAGCTCTGGATTACAGGATCACGGATGGCACCGATGGCACCGCCAGGCTCGAGCTGGATCAGGAGTTCCTTCCCTGCCCCCTGTTGGTTTTCAAGTCAGGGTTTCTCTGTGTAGCCCTGGCTGGCCTGGAACTCGGAGATCCGCCTGCCTCTGCCTCCCGAGTGCCGGGATTAAAGGCATACAGCATCATATCCAGAAAATAGAAGTCTTTTTTAACAAGTCTGTGATTGCAACCTAAGTAAACACTGGGTTTGTGAGTTGTATTAGCAGTTCAGTTAACTGTTTTAGTAGAAGTGAGTCATTTTATCTCATGTTTTGAGGTTTATAATCTTTTTCTTGGCTTAGAGCCAATATGGCACAAAGAAGTTTAAGAGAGCAGTGGACACATGGTTGGAGGAGGCAGGCAGTGTGGCAAAGGCCAGGGAAGGCCAGGAGGAAAGAGAAAAGGCAAGGAAGTGCTTCGGGGGCCTGACCTGGGCTGCAGGTCTGGACTTCCCCTGGCTTTCTTTCCCTGTGGGGCATCTCTCTGTCTCTCTGGAATGTGAGTCTCACTGAGTCACCCCTGACAGAAGGGGAGGGAGGTGGAAACTGGACTAGAGGACACCTCCTAGGAGGCAGAGCATGCATACTGAGTGATTAGAAACAGCCGTAGGCAGGGGAAGTAAGCCAGGAGGACTTGGTGGGCCATCTCAGGGACTGGACCTTAAATGTAATGGGAAGCTGTATGACATGTTCATGTTGGTATTTGTCAAAAATTACCCCAGTTGTGAGGTTAGAAAAGTTCACAGAGAGACAAGACTGATGGGGTCCCCAGAAAGGACATGGCTACACGATGATGGGATGGGGTGAGGGGTTCTGTAGAGAGAGAAATGGATGGATGCTTGTCTGATGGTAAAAACAGAGCGATGATGTTGATCGGAGCAGGAGGAAGATTCTCAAGTTTAAGTACTTAGGTAAACACTAAAGTAGTGAAGTAGAGGGACAGATTTTGGTGGTGGTGGGCATTTTGAGTTGGTACTTGTGAGATATCCGGATATATAGGTAGTTGGAAGCAAAAGTTGGGGCACAGAAAAGGGAGGTGTTTTGGTTTTTGGTTTTCTATCTGGATTTCCGGGGAGAACAAAGGGGAAAGGATTTGTAGAGAGAAGTTTATCAGAGAAAGAAGCCATAGTCAATAGGTCAGGCTCTTGTGGGATGACATCCGTGAAAGACCACACACACACACACACACACACACACACACACACACACACACGTCTGTCCATCCAGGCTCTTGTAGATGTTTCCTCCTTCTGCCTTTACCAGGATCCTGGAGATTGAAATCAAGTCATCAGGCAAGCACTTTTACCCATCTGGCCAGCCCAGATTAAAATTTTAATGTATAATAGTATAAACAAAATATGATTATTATTATCTTTTTACCAAAAAGGAAGTTGGGTATAATTGCTCAAATTAGCAGTCCGTTGACCTTATTTAAAACTTTGTTGTTTTCTTTTTCTAAAGAAATGGCTGCAAGCAACTGACCTCACCAGAGAAGTATACCAGCATTTAGCCCACTGTGTGCCCAAAATCTACTGCCGGGGTCCCAACCCTTCCCCACAGAAGGAGGACACACTTGCACAGCATATCTTGTTGGGACCGATGGAGTGGTACATCTGTGGTGAAGACCCTGCCCTGGGATTCCCGAAGCTTGAGCAGGCGAACAAGCCTTCTCATCTCTGTGGCCGAGTGTTTAAAGTCGGGGAGCCTACATATTCCTGCAGGTAAAGTACGACAGGCCTCTGAAGCCTTCAGATTTTCCTTTCCAAATTTTGAAATCTATACATTTAAAAGTCCGCACCACCAATACATACAGTTGAATAAACTGATTTGGGGACAGATATCCATGAAATAACTTTGCGGATCAAGAACCAGCCTGTCACCAGCACAGGGAAGCCCCAGGTGGCTTCCATCTCTATCCTGGCTGTAGTCTCCCCTTTACCCTCTGATGCGTCTTGCTTACAGTGATTCTTTCTGAGGCTCACATTGTTCTGGAGTTGGCTGTGGAAACCCACCACACTGGCTCCCTTGTTCCTCTCCTCTGCCTTCATTAACTTTGGGGTGCTGCTTCCCTTTCTGGCAGGATGAGATACCCACAGCTTTCTGTATTTGCTGTGACCTATATGGAGAATCAGTCATTTCTCCAAGGAGTTTCTTTTTAATTGGGAATGGTAGAAAGTAGGATATGTTTGCTATGTGGGCTTAGTAATACAAAAATGACCTTAAAAGATTGGTGAAATTGAGTCTGTGAGAAAAGAAGGAAGAACATGCCCTGACCCCTTCTGACTGGCCATGCTTATTATCACTGCTGAACATTCTGTCTTTCCAGAAATTCTCTGTGCATAGTAGGCATCATGCATGCATGTGTATACATATATGTACAGACTATCTTAACCATAAGTATGCACACATATGGGCTGGCAAGGTGGCGTAGTGGGTAATGGTGTCTGCTGCCAAGCCTCATGAGCAGTGTTTGACCCCAGAGACCAGTGGTGGAAGGAGAGAGCACACTCCATGGTACTCCAAAGCCCACACACACGTGCCCATGCACACCAAGTAAAGTAATGTAAGGAAAGAGATATGTAAGTCAGGTGCGGTGGCGCACGCCTCTAATCCCAGCACTCGGGAGGCAGAGGTGGGCGGATCTTTGTGAGTTTGAAGCCAGTCTGGTCTACAGAGTGAGTTCCAGGACAGCCAGGGCTACACAGAGAAACCTTGTCTCAAAAGAAAGGAAAGAAATATGTACACAAAACTCAATTTTCTGTTTGACAAGCGCTTAGCGTCTTTCCATTCAGTTTACACAGATAAATAGTATTCCATTGTGTGAACATACTGTTGATAGAGACGTTGTTCAACTTCTAAAAAACATTTTGCTGTAAAATTTAAAGGAAGCTAATTAAGGTGTCTGAGTTTCCATGTTTTTCCCTATTAGCGTGGTCAGACTATCAATTCTGCTTGTACTATACAGTGAAGTACTGTCAGAGCAGGTTCTTGGTGTTATAAAGATCTCTTGGAGTGTGCTGCTGATGCTTGGAGAATAGATCTTCAACCTTGTGATTGACAAATAAGGAAGCTGCGTTCCAATGGCTCCAGCAGTGTCCTTTGTACCCAAAAGATACAATTCCAATTGCACATTTGTATGTCTTTAAAGTCTGGCTATTACCCTCAGTCTTTACTTTTTTTTCCCCTCATGATCTTAATACTTTTGAAGATTACAAACTAATTATTTTTTTAAAAAGTCCTTTAATTTTGTCTGGTAAGTGGACCTTGCATCTTTGGCCAGATTGCCACAGAGATGAGGAATCCAGCCCTGTTGTGTGGGCTGCGGTTCCGCTGATCACTTGGTTACAGTGCTGTCTACGGGCTGTTTCTCCTCTGAAGTCACTCCCCCATGTAATCAGGAATCAGTGGGAAGCACTTCGCTCTTCCCTCCCCTGTCTCTGTCTGCCACTGTGGCTCTCCTTTTCTCTATGGAGCTTTGAGTTTCCTTGGTTTTTAATATGGTTGCAGGGCTAGGACTTGAACTTCAGATGTGTTGACCCATGTCCACTGATGTAGTACCGATTTTTTTTTTTTAACTTGTACACTGTGTCCTAGCCTCACACAGTAGGAGCCTTTAGCGCTCGCTGTTGGCTCTTTTTGATGCTGCTAGTGTTCTCAAAATACTTACTTAGTTTCTGGCACAAGATTGCTGAGCAGTGATGGTGCACACCTTTAATCTCAGCACTCAGGAGGCAGAGGCAGGTGGATCTCTGCGAGTTTGAAGCCAGCCTGGTCTACAAAGAGAGTTTCAGGACAGCCAGGGCTACACAGAGAAACCATGTCTGGGGGACAAAAAAAAAAAAAAATGCCACAATGACATCTTAGATTTCTCCCTGTCTGCCTTGAAATCAACCATTTTCCCAAGAAACTGGTTTTCTTAGTAGAGAATGGTGTTTAGCAAGAAGATAGTGGCTGGGTAACCCGTGTGCTTCTTGCTTTGGGGTGTCAGTACTTCTAGACCCTCTCATGCTCTGTATCCTATCCCTGTCCAAGCACTGAAATCGGTATCTGGGGCTCCGGTGATTTCTCCAGTTCTAGCCCAACCCCTCAGGGTTCTTCCTGGGTTGTGCACTCTGGTAGGAGGAACTTGTGTCCCATCATTTCCATGGGTGCAGCCAGACATTCCTTGGCTTTTTTATGGCTTTTGCCACCCAGCTGTGTGTGATCACTCTTCTTAGCCTGTGCAGGGACTTTCTTCTTACCAGTTGTTGGGGCATGTACAAAATAATTCTTACGTTGGTGTTTGTAGAGCTTACTCCACAACCTAACCTTCCTGGTGTGTCTGCTGGACTGAGTGTCCCTGTGACACTCTATCCACATCACTCTAGGAAGCTTGCCGAGCCTAGCCTAGCCTCTGATCTGTGGTGACTCCACATCATCTTCTGTCCTTAGGCAGGGTCCTCAAAGGAACAGAGCCAGTAGAGTGTGGATACATTACAGAAGAGTTTGCTAGAATGGCTGACATGATGGTGTCTGGGGAGTCCAGAAGTGGCTGGCTCCACTCTGCACCCAGCAGCTGCCCAGTCCATGAAGCTTCATACGTCACTACGACCAGTCTGGTGCCGAGGACCTGGGTAACTCCCAGGGAATCCACTGATCTGCCCACATCCGAGGCCCAAGAAGCTGGAGTCCAGATGAGTGGGGATGGCACTGCGGCAGGGATAGCCGCACTCACTCATCCAGGAATGTGGGGCGCTGGGTCACATTGCACACACAGCTGGGGAGCAGAGAGATGAATGCTGGTACTCAGCTTGACTTCTCCCTTTTATTCAGCTCAGGACCCCATCATAAAGATTATGTACCCGCATTCAGGGTGGATCTTCCCACAGTTTAAACCTCTCTGGAAACATCCTTATAGACATACCCAAAGATCCGTTTCTACTGTGACTCTGAGTCTAGTCAAGTTGACAGTGAAGGTGACCAGCATATTTCCACCCCACACTCATGCTACCCTCGGCTGCCTTGACCACACAGGTCAGCTGACCCTCCTGACCCTCAGCCCTGCTCAGACTTTGGAGCACTCAGATGTCCTGGGGCTCTCCTTGGTTGCTGCTCTCTTGCTGTTCAGCCCCTCATATTTCATCTCATCGCGCTTGTTCTCGGTGGCCACGATGGTGGGATCGTTGAGTCTGTTACTCTCCCGGAGCCAGCAGAGGTCCATCCCAGCTGTGTCTGAGCTCACACAGGCCGCTGTGTTTGCTCAGCTTCCAACAGGACGGAATCCAGTCAGTTGGAATCCTGTTTAATCCTTCCATAGCCTCGGAGATGATATCTGTCAGGAACCTGAGGGTCAGTGAGTGAGTTTCTTCCCTAAAGCACACCTGATACAGAGGAAGACTCAGACTGTTTCCGGTTCTGCTGCTATATGCCAGAATGTGAGGAGAGTCGCCTCCACCCCGGCCTGCCGGCAGTCAGTTGGCAATAGTGTCAGATCTCACAGGCTGAGGTCCCAGTCCTACAGCACTGCCCCTCCCACCCGTCTCTGACGACTCAATTCCGAACCCTCTATCCAGGATGGATTGATTTGCAGTTGGGATTCCTATGGCTCTCTGCTTGGGTTTAGTTAATTTGCCACAGGGGATTGTATTCCTCGGACTATTATAAAGCATATTGCAAAGGATACAGATGAAGGGATGTACAGGGCAAGATCTGGGAGAACCTGTGCTCTCTGGGCATGCCTTCCCCCAGGTGGTGAGCATTCTGGAAGCTCTCCATGCTGTGTCCTTTCTGGTTTTTATGGAGCTTGGGTGAAGCTCGGACAGTCATGTGGAATGTGATTGAACGAAAAGGGTAAGACCTAATGCTCATAATAGACTCAATGGGAAGATCCTTAAAGCCTGTCTGTGTGGAGTCTTCTTGGCCTTGAGCATTCCTTTAGGTGGTATAGGGCAGGACGCTTCTAGAATCTCCACTTAGGAGCTACTCGGAGAGTTTCTTCATGGCTGTCTTTAAGACAGAAAGGCTGGGGTGACTAGAGTGTATTTTCAGTTCTGATGACCTGGCTTAGAGAAGGGAAGAGGTGAGAGGAAGGCAGGAGAAGGTCAGAAGGACTATGCATTCTGAGGCCTGAAGCACCTCAGGATTATTCCAGTCACTAGGAAGCATGAGCCAGAACATGGACAAAGCCAAAATCTGTCATGTCACACCAGGCCTCTGACTAGAAAGCCCTTTCTTTCTCCTCACATACCAGTATGTTAGGAGTTTTTCACTCATCTATAATGAAACGAGGGAAAATGGGCTGGTTGTTTTTTGTTTTTTTCATGCAGCTAAATTTAAATGCTTAGACATGTACTTTGTTGTTAAAAATACATAATGGTGGCTGGAGATGATGCAGCAGTTAAGAGCACATGCTGCTCTTGCAGAGGACCTGAGTTCTGTTCCCAGCATCCATGTTGGTCAGCTGGAAGCTATTGATAACTCTAGTTCTAGCAGGTCTGACTCCTCTCTGTCCTGTGCAGGCCCCTGTACTCAGGTGCACATACCCCATGCAGATACACAGAAATACATACAATTTAAAATGCTGAAAATACGTATTTGAGAACGTACGATATGCTGGCAAGATGGCTCAGCAGTTAGGGTGTTTGTCACCAAGCCTCACAACCTGAGTTCAATCTCAAGACCCACATGGTGGGGGGAGACAGAGCCGACAACTGTAAGTTGCTCTCTGGCCTTCACATGGGCACCGTGGTACACAGGCGTGCACACAGACACATGCACACACACAGAGACACATGCACACACACACAGACACACAAATGAGTACATAAATAATATTACGTGAGTTGATAATAAAAGTTTTGCTTTTGAGCATTCTTGTTTTGTTTTTGTTTTAATGGACTCTCCTTGTGGGCTCTGAGACTCAGAAGAGGCAGCTGCTGCTGGGAACTGTTGTCTCTAGTAAAGGCTGGGGAGTTTCTGATAGAGGAAGAAAACACAACTCTATCCAGTTTCCTAGGTTCTCTGTCACCCCTAGAGAAAGAATTCTGAGGCCAAGGAATTCTGATGGGTTTTATTACAGAGCACAAGTAGGGTGTACAGGCTTCTGGAGAGAGTTGTGTTGCTGGCGTTTTAGACAGCTTGTCTGATGGGCAGACTAAATGGAGGAGAGGATTCTCCTATGTTAAGGTGAATTCTAAGAATGGGTCAGCATTTCCCCTGTAGGGTTCGCTCTTTCTACCTTACGTGGGGTTTTCAGGCCTGTCAGGTACGTGACGGGACAACTGGTGTGGCAAGGCTGAAGATAGGGAGATGTCATTCTAATGAAGCGAGGACAGCAGTCACCTCAGCTGGCCATGTGGGTCCAGCCTCTGGGGTGGTGCTGTGGTTTAGTGGTGCAGCAGCCCAGGATGGCCTGCTGTAACGCAGCTCTGAAGTTGCATCAGCAGCTAGCCTCCGTGCAATTTGACCGTTAGGAGAAAATCAAGTTGTGTTGTGGTACTGCTCTCTGTTACCACACAGTACATACAAGTTTAGTACACAGACAGCATATTGGGCTGTCGAAAGAGCTGTTGGTAGCGCAGATCCATGGACTTGGCCCGAATCCACAGCTCTGTCTTCCCAAGTCGGACTGGCCTATGAACTGTTGTTTCCCAGTTGCAGATGTGAAATATGTGTCTAGTGCCTTAAACGTAACAACAAATATTGTCAGTCAGAAACCTGTGCCACTGTTCAAAATACAGGGGACAGTTGAAAGTGGTATTTACTGCTCTCACTTTAATATTGCTATTAGTTGTCTATTTCCAATTCTTGTTCAGTGGTATTTGTCAACCTTTTGAGAATGTTCTTTAAATTAAGGATAGAAAAATTCTCCCATTCTGGGTTTTGCAGCCTCAGACATTCACTCTTGAACCCAGTTGGTCATAGGGCAGTTGTTGCCTTAATATACAAGACATCTGCCCTGGCATGGTAGTGCATGCAGTTAATCCCAGCACTCAGGAGCAGAGACAGACAGATCTCTGTGAATTCAAGGGCAGTCAGAGCTACACAGAGAAACCCTGTCTTGAAAAAACAATGATAAAAAAGCAAGGTTAAATAAACAAGGTATCTAAGTCTCTTAGGAACATTTGCCACTCCATTCTATGGGAATTTCTTTTACTTTTACTGTATACAACCAAATCGGCAAACCCTCAGAACTGTCTTGAATTGATTATGAGCACTAAACCTGATGGCCTTTACCCACTAGAGGCAAGCCTGGTCTACATAGTGAGTTCCAGGACAGCTTGAGCTACGTAGTAAGACCCTGTCTCGAAATAAACAAAAAAAGTGCTATCGTCTTAACAAGAAGAGCTCGGCACTCAAGCCCGACCTTCATTGTAGATGCCTCTTCACCGGAGGGTTGTGAGCTATGACTGAAGGGTGTGTTAGCTCACTAGGTCAAGTCTTCCCAAGCCTGTGCAGAACTGGACCACTGGGGCCAAGTGTGTGCTGAGAGGCTCCCTCGTCCACTCCAGGATGAAAACAGAACCTTTGTGTTGACTTCATTGAGCAAAGATCTACAGAGTTGGGGCCTGGCACCTACTATTCTGGCACTTCTAGATGGGTTCTGATATTGTGGGACAGTATTAATTTTTGACACTCATATTTCTTCTTTTTCTTTAACTTGACAGGGACTGTGCAGTTGACCCTACCTGTGTTTTATGCATGGAGTGCTTTTTGGGAAGTATCCACAGAGACCACCGATACAGGGTCAGTAATGTCCAAACGACAGCCACACACAGTGTTGAATTTTATGCTAGGTACCTTTTGTCTCATTTTAACAATGGAATGGGTGCGAGGGCAGGCGGGCTGCAGTGTCTGCCACCCCACGATCACCAGAGTTGATTTGGCTGAGCTGGCTGGCTAGGTGGGCATTCCCTTCCCCGTTACTGCTCCACGTGGACTTCCTCCCAAAGCCGCGTGTTCAGTTGAGGAGAAAGACCTCCAAATGCAGGGCCAGTCTTCAGTGAGGGCGGAGGAGTAGCTGGGCCCCTGGGTAGAGCCTCCAGGCCAGTTCTCATTTTAAAACCTAAAGATTTAACAGTAAAGGGAGAGAATGGTTTTCGAATTGGGGGATTTTGTTTTTGTTTTTAGGGAATGTAGCTTGTTAGTATAGTACTTTCCAAACATGGGCAAAGCCCTGGGTTCTATTCCCAAGAGAGGAAAGAGAGGTGTTGAGTATAGAAAGGGTTTTGCCAAGCATGGGTAAAGCTCTGGGTTCCATCCCTGGGGGAGAGGTGGAGGTGTTCAGTGTAGAAAGGGTTTTCAAGCCTACACGTCTTGGAACTCCTAAGAAAACACAGAAATCAGGTCTTCTGTGTTAGCTGTCAACTAGTTTGATGTGGTATTTTAAATGATTATTAAAGAGGCCTATACAGGGCCCACCTCCAGCCCCTGAGATTCTTGATAGTTTTATTTGGGGCTGTCCCCAAACCTGCCCTTGTTCCTCTGCTGGGAGGGGGAGGGGGAGTGTCAAGATTCAAAGGTGAAGGGATGGTTGTTAAAAGGAATAGACTGTAGGAGAGGCTTCAGTCCTGGTCTTAATTCTG
The DNA here is from genome assembly GCF_007827085.1 of Peromyscus californicus insignis. Taxonomy (NCBI): domain Eukaryota; kingdom Metazoa; phylum Chordata; class Mammalia; order Rodentia; family Cricetidae; genus Peromyscus; species Peromyscus californicus. Next base: position 61,979,551 of record NW_026294491.1, on the reverse strand, counting down.
GAGCACAGCTGGGTCAGGGCTTTTCCACAGTTTGTTTGTATTCCCTCTGCCTAGGTCTTGATAATAATGAACAGAAAGGGCTATATAGAATATCAGCGTCTTGATAAGCCAGCGAGAGGCCCCTAGGTACCCTTCAGCTGCTCTGTCTGGTGTTTGGTAACAAGAGCACATGTGTATACCAGACTGTTCCCCAGTGGCAGCCTGCCTATGCTTCTTGGCCCACATCTGCATCTCCTGGGAATAAGTAGAATGTGCAGGATGACGTTAATTATGCTGTGATACAGAGCATACAAATGCTGGCTTTGGCCAGAGTAGAGGCAGAGTTATTCTAGAATTTGGTACATTTGAATTAGCCAATTGCTAACCCTTCTTTGTGACACTTTTTATTTTATATTTAGTTATATTTTTTTTGTGGTACTTTTTTTAAAAGTAGAATTTCTGGTGTACCAAGTATTAGCCTGTAAGTTCTGTCTTGCTAGACTTAGTAACTAGTTGCTGTAGCTTAAGGAAGTGTGACTAATTCTTAAGCCTCCAGGTGTTAACAAAGTTTACAAAGTTGCAATGAGCACTTTTTCCCAACCCTTTAGAAGAGCAGGATTTTAGGAGTTGTTAAAGAAGGAAACTGTTTCCTTGAACCTACTGCCTTACAACATCCTTAGCACAGATAGCAGCACTCTAGCAAACCCCAGGGGACCCTCGGCAGTCCTCTGTTTTCCTGATTAAGAAAGCCGTGTAGGCAGACACAGCCTCTGAAATACCTGAACTCTCCCCACCAGAACAAAGTAGCTCATGTCCTTTAGAAGTCAGGCAGAAGCCTACAGGCTTGCTTACTAGGAAACGTTGACAGCCCCTTTTAGTTGATACTTTTTCCCTTCAAAGCAAGGGAAGACTTAAGCAGTTTTCTGTCCTTAGCACTTGCTGTTCTGACTTCTTATCTGACAGTCCAGTGACTGTTTACCAGATACTGTCTTCTTTTTCCTTTAAGATGACGACCTCAGGAGGTGGAGGCTTCTGTGACTGCGGTGACACAGAAGCCTGGAAAGAAGGCCCTTACTGTCAAAAACACGAACTCAGCAGCTCTGAAGTTGTGGAGGAGGAGGTAAAAACAGCCCGGAGTGGTCCTGGGTGTGCACTGTGGTGACGAGGGGCTGTTGCTGCGTGTGTGCGTGCATCCATGCGTGTGTGGGCGTGCGTGTAGACCAGAGATGATTATCGGCTGTCTTCTTCTGTTGCTTCCCACCTTACTTTTTGAGACAGGGTCCCAAGAACAACACTGGCCATTGAGCTCCAGGGAATCTTCCTGTCTCCCCCTCCCCAGTGAGGGGTTCTCACCTAATGCATGCTGCCCGGACGCTGGGGACAACTCAGACCCTCAGGCTTGTTGCAAGCTGGCTAGCTAGACTGGCCGGGATCGTCAAGCTTCAGCTTCAACGAGACCCCACCTCAATACAAAGGAGAATCAATAGAAAAAGACACCTGACATCAACTTCTAGCCTCTATACACATGTACACATGTGTAATTGTACCTACACACATACATAAACAGACCAAACACACACAGACACACAAAGAAAAAAGTAAAATAGTTTGGATAAAAACAACAGAATAGAGAAAGTGATGTGAAATCTAAGTTTCTTTATCCATAAATATTTCTTGAACATAGTCATATTTCATCGCTTTAAAGATATATATATATATTTAAAAAGAGTGTATGGTTGCCGGGCGGTGGTGGCGCACGCCTTTAATCCCAGCACTCGGGAGGCAGAGCCAGGCGGATCTCTGTGAGTTCGAGGCCAGCCTGGGCTACCAAGTGAGTTCCAGGAAAAGGCGCAAAGCTACACAGAGAAACCCTGTCTCGAAAAAAAAAAAAAAAGAAAAGAGTGTATGGTTGTTTGCCTCCTGGTATGTCTTTGTACTGTGTGGGTCTAGTGTCCTCAGAGGCCAGAAGAGATTGTCCAATCCCTGCGGAAGGAACTGGAGTCATCGATGGTTGTGAGCTGCCATGCAGATGCTGGGAGTCAAAGCTGGGTCCCCTGGAAGAACAGCCCGTGCTGTAACGCTGAGCCACCTCTCCGGGCCGTCATGCTTCAGTTTGAATGCATTGTCTGGAATCTCTTTCCCACCATAGCAGCAGAGTTGCACTCCAGAGCCCCACAGCCTGGGGCGACTTAAAGTCCCGCATGAGGCAGGGTTCTCTCTGGGAACAGAGTCGCAGACATTACAAAGGGGGATTGAGTGGAATCTAGGCTTGTACAGTAGGAGCCAGCCTGTGCAGCAGTGGCCATCTGCATGCTGGACAAACTGAGAACAGTTCACAGAGCTGGCTGCCTCAGAATTCCCAGTTGGCACTGAAGCCCTGGGAGTTTCTGGAGTCACCAGTGCTCGGTTCACTTGGGGAGGCCAGATTGTTCCGAGGCTGGGGTTGGAGGGCAGCAGCTGTGGCTGCGCTTGCTCAGGAGTGAGGCAGACAGGCGTTGGCCTGCGACTCTTTCCAACTGACTCCTGTCAGAAGGAGCTGCTGACTCTGAGGGTGGGTCATCTTCTCAGCTAAAGCTCTGTAATGACCTCAGACAGACCCAGATTCCCTCAACCTACCAGTCAAGATCGACTTTTGCAGGGCTACAGAAAGCTCAGCAGTTAAAGGCACTTGCTGCTCTTTCAGAGGACCAAGGTTCGATTCCCAGCATTCCCATAATGGCTCACAACAATTTGTAACTCCTGTTCCAGGGAATCTGACAGCCTCTTCTGGCCTCTTGAGAGCCCAGGCAAGCATGTGCTGCAAGAAACACTTGTAGGCAAAACATCCATACCAATAAACATAATTTTAAAAACAACTTTTGCAAGTAGTCTGATTATGGGAAAAAGTTGTTGAGCAGACATATAGACCATTGGACACCTTGTGTTGAACATGCCTGGTTCCCTTCACTAAATCACAGGAGCATCTCCTGTCACTATGAACATTAAGAACAGCCCATCAAAATTCTACATGGCCTTGGTGGAAGGAGTGAACAGGGAGGTAGTGGGTGTCAGGTCCCTCTCTTAGTTGAGAACCTCAGTGGACTGTGTGACACCTCCTTTGTTATTTAGGAAACGTCTCCCAGGTCCTAAATGGGAAATGGCATGTTTTCTCCCTTGTAAGTTGGATGGTTCATTGTCTTTCCTTGTTTCGTTTTTTAGGGTTTTGGGGTTTTTTTTTCTTTTTTTGTTTTTTTTTTTTGCATTTATTTAGAGTCCGCGTGCACGCCCCACAGGCTCGTGTGACCATCAGAGCACCTTGCAGGAGTTGGTTCTCTCCAACCACCGTGTAGGCCCCAGGGACCGAACTCACATGGTTAGGCTTGCAGCAAACACCTTCACTCAGTTCTGCAAGTTGGAGGTTCCCATACACGGCTGGAAAGATGGCTGGTGTTGGAATTTAGAGATTCCAGTGTGCCATTCCAAAATATTCAGTTATATTCATTAGGCATTTGAGTGTCTGAATGTTTTGACTCAGCTAATTTAAAATTAAGAACATTGGAAGAAAACATTTTAGGAAGTTTAATTTTGTATTTTGTAACATACACAGGATTAAATTTGTTGTGAAACGAAACCTGTCACCCTTCTTGTGTTTTGAGAGTTGGAGTTGGAAGGCAAAAGAAGATAATTAGTGTGTACTAAGGGAGTTGTGTTTCTGCTCTCCCCCAGGATCCTCTCGTACATCTATCAGAAGACGTGATAGCAAGAACTTACAACATTTTTGCTATTATGTTTCGGTACGCAGTAGATATACTGACCTGGGAAAAAGAAGGCGAATTGCCTGCAGACTTAGAGATGACGTGAGTATCGTCTGTCCCTTGTATGGCTCTGCTAGATTGTAATGTCATCCCCACAGCTAGGAGGACATAGTCTTTTCTTGTAAAATTATTATTACATCTGTTCATCCTTTCATTTGTGTGTGGGGAGGAGGAACTGAGTGCCGTGAAGGTCAGAGGAGAACCTTCAGGAGTCACTTCGAGCTACGAAGTGGCTCCTGGAGTGAACGCAGGTTGTCGGAGAGAGCAGCAGGTGTCCTTAACTGCTCAGCCACTGTGCTCAACTGCTGTCTCATCAATTTTAAAAATGAAGCATGACTTCAGTATTACAGCTTTGCCGTTTGGATGCTGATGAGTGAAGGTTGTCCCAGGAGGGTTGCCTTGTAGCAGGGTTAGACCATGTAGGGCCAGCAAGAGGCTCAGCAAGTGAGGCCCTTGCCAGCAAGCCCCACAATTTGAGTTCTAGTCCTAAAAATCCCACACGATCCCTGACATCTCTGTCCTTTGCTCTCTCTCTCTGACTGACCTGGACCACTCTGTGTAACCAGGCTGCCCTCAAACCCACAGAGATCTGCCTGCCTCTTCCCCAAGGACTAAAGGCATGCGCCACCACTAGCCTTCTCCTTTGTGATGATCTAATAAAACCAGAAAGATGTTAGGGTGAGCTCTTCTATATGAGTAGGTTTAGGGCTTTTATGAAATGCTTGTAATTATAAAACGTTTTCAACGCTGCTGTTTTACTGTACATCTGCCATTTTTATTTAGACTATTGAGGTCGTAAACTAGTGAGCAGATAGCTGGATTCAGCCACAGCTGTGTTAAAAGGACTGGCTGCTAGTCCCTGGTTACATGCTCACTTCACACAGCCTACTCTTTTTGGAAAAGTCACTCCCTGCTTATTGGACCTTTGTTCATAGCTGAGGGTGACTGTGGGCTGAAGAGTAGACATCAGGAGGTCACCAAACTAATTCGACACCAGTAACCAAGGGGTGACTTCTTTGCTTTGTCAATGTGTTCCAGATAATTGGGGTTGTGCATAATGTTTTGGGTGTATCTATCTATCTGTCTGTCTATCTATCTATCTATCTATCTATCTACCTATCTATCTCTTTCTTGTTTGTTTGTTTTGATTTTTTGAGACAGAGTTTCTCTGTGTAGTCCTGGCTTTCCTGGAACTCACTCTGTAGACCACACAGGCCTCGAACTCAGAGATCCGCCTGCCTCTGCCTCCTGAGTGCTGGGATCAAAGTGCTACGACGCCTACCAGGGTAAAGTGTTTTAATAGGACGAGGTGTTGCTGTGCTATTTTCACAGAGATACGCCTGCCCTGTCTCCCAAGTGTGGGAATAAAGACGTGCGCCACCCGGCTTTTGTTTTGTCAACACAGAACTTGTAATATTTGCCATATAGTTACCATCTGGCTGCAAACCTGCATCCTCCAGAGCTGGTTTCCCTTCTTCCAGTTCCCCTGCTCCTGCTCCTGCCCAGCATGCCTTGATGGTCACACCCACTCTTCACACGCATTAACAATGTACCGTTTTTTCCCTAGAGAAAAGAGCGACACCTACTATTGCATGCTGTTCAATGATGAGGTTCACACCTATGAGCAAGTCATTTACACTCTTCAGAAGGCCGTCAACTGCACACAGAAGGAAGCCATTGGCTTTGCAACCACAGTCGATCGGGATGTGAGTCATTTATCCTATGAAATTGACACTGTTTGAGATGGAGGTCTCACTTTATAGTCCCTGGCCGGAACTTGCTGTGTTGACCAGACTGGCCTCGAATTTACAGAGATCTGCGTGCCTCTACTTCCCAAGGCCTGGAATTAAAGAAATTGAGCTTTTATTACAGATAAGCTAGCATAGAAAGATTAGTTAAAAGTATATGTGTCTAGGCTATTTTTTAATTTCATTTGGAATATTGGTCCAAATATATATTGTTAAAACTAAGCTGTTACCAGTTAGAACATTAAAAGGAAATGTACAGTTGTCCTGATTCTGCCTAGTCATTAAAAATACTGGGCCGTGAGAATGGAGGTTACAGAAGCCTGCTAGAATAAATGCTCTGTTGTCAGGATGTTATGTGTGTGTGTGTGTGTGTGTGTGTGTGTGTGTGTGTGTGTGTGTACTGGTAGTTTAAAATACTCTATTGTCAGGGTAATATATATGTGTGTATGTATATATACTAGTAGTTTAAAATGCTCTGTCTTCAGGGTAGTGTGTGTGTGTGTGTGTGTGTGTGTGTGTGTGTGTGTGTGTGTGTAGTTTAAATAGTTAAGACAGCATTAAAGAAAAATTGTAGTTTTTTTTTTTCTTTTTGTTTTTCGTGACAGGGTTTCTCTTTGTAGCTTTGACTGTCCTGGAACTCACTTTGTAGATCAGGCTGGCCTTGAACTCACAGAGATCCACCTGCCTCTACCTCCCAAGTGCTGGGATTAACAGTGTGCATCACCACCACCTGGCAAAATTTTAGTTTTTCATTGGTGACTAGGACAGATGTTATAAACATTAAAGACTGACTCAAGTTGTATGTTCAAGCATATTTATTGCTTTTACAGTTAGTTTTAAATGTCTTTACAGGGGCGTAGGTCTGTTCGATATGGAGATTTCCAGTACTGTGATCAAGCAAAATCAGTCATTGTGGTAAGTGATTTAAAAACATGTCTGTTATTTTTTATCAGCTTAAGACTAACCCTATATTTAGCATTTATTAAGACATTTGTATGCCTTTATAAACCCACTGTCACCTAAGTTGTGTTTAAAGATCGTGACTCTTGACATTGGATTGTTCTGGTTCTATCAAAGCTATATAAGATTGCTAACTGGGAAGAAATTACACTTTTGGCCACATCAAATTTTTACCTAACAATATTCCATACCTAAAGTCCAAAGACAGGTGGCAGACTTGGAAAAACCATTTCTGACACAGATGTAGTATGTGATGTGTGCATACCGAGAAAATATGCACAGTCATACATGGTAACAGTAGGCTGTGGACATAGGGTACCGAGAGGGCTCAGACAAGAAATAAAAGGAAGGAAAATTACATGTTCAGGAAGTATTCCTCGACTCCAGTAGACATTTCTCTAACAGTGATAAACAACCAACAGAACATGGAGACACGGACTGTGCCCTGACTAGGGAGATCAAGACATGTCACTCCTGCTGGAATGACTTCTGTCCAGAAACCAGAGGGTCCCTATGAGTTCAGTGGTCTGCATAGTGAGTTCCAGGACAGCCAGGGCTGTGGGGAAGACCCTGTCGGGAAAAGAGGAGGAGGAGGACGAGGAGGAGGAGTTTTGAATATTGGTTTTACAACAGTGTGAACACTGAGCAGTAGTACTGAACTGTGTCCTTAGAAATAGTTATGATGATGAGTTTTGTGGGTGTGTGTTTTAGTATGGTTCTTCAAAGTTGATAATGCACATCTGCGCAGTGAACTGAATTATTTAAGTAAATAATGTGTTTTTAAAAATTGAAGGCAGAAAGCAGGCTTACTTGAGAACTGAAGCTATTTGTAATTGGCTCTAGAGATTTTCAAATATGTGACAAAGGCAGTGGTGACTCCCAAGGTGAGGCCTCTCACTGTTGCCCCTGAATCTTTAGACTCTGTCTGGAAAATAACCTGAGTCACTATGTCAAACAGAGTAGCGCTTTCTTGTGGACACCGGAAAGTTGTGTGGGTGTCGTGGGTGTATTAAGAATGTTAGTGTCTTCCGCCTCTTAAACAGCTGTTTTAAGTTAGTCTTTTCTCCTCCTTGTTGCCTTTAAGAGGAACACCAGCAGACAGACCAAGCCGCTCAAAGTTCAAGTTATGCACTCGTCAGTAGCTGCTCATCAGAATTTTGGTTTGAAAGCTCTGTCTTGGCTGGGAAGTGTTATTGGATATTCAGGTAGGTTTAGTATGTCAAGCCTGTCTCTAAATAACTTGACAAAGGAACTGTTTCCAATGACGCAACTGTGGAACCCTTCACAAACAAAGCTGCAAAATGCTGCCATAATTAAATGTTAATGATACTATAGTTTAACTAATATTCATTTAAGTAATTTAAATGTTTGGCCTCCTACAGCTTTTGTATAAGACCAGTACTGTGCATATCTGTAAATGTGTACATTGGAACATACCAATTTATGTTTGCTAGTTTTAGGTTTTTATTTTCTCAGCTTACAAAGAAGACAATTTGTAATATACCATAATTATGAACCTCTTGCCAAAGCCAAAAATGAAAGTTGGGGTCTAGCACTAAAGGGTAAATTAGGGATAGATTTCTGCTGCCTGTCATATATAGGCAAGACATTATAATGTTGCTGTAAGGAAGACCCCTTAACATTTGTTTTGAAGGCTGTTAGAAAAACACCACACTGTGAACTGATGATGAAAAATACAGATAGGGCCAGATGAGGTGGCCGGGCAGTGGTGGTGCACACCTTTAATCCCAGCATTCAAGTGGCAGAGGCAAGCAGATCTCTGTGAGTTCGAGGCTAGCCTGGTCTGCAAAGTGAGTTCTAGGGCAGCCAGAGCTGTTACACAGAGAAACCCTGTCTCAGGGAAGAAAGAAATACAGATGAGATACACCGTATGCATGTATGCTGGGAGAGCTTGTCTAGAGCATGATATTTAGAAGATGTGAGAGTCTGTCTTCCAGGCCTCTCAGACAGAGCTGTAGTGGATTTCAGTTTGATGGGAAGTGTATTATGTAGCACTAATAGCCCCTACTGATAAATCTTACAGTGTAAGGGTCACACGTTGTTCTTTGAGCGACTCTGTGCTATAGCTACCTTGCACATGGTCGTGTTTATGACTGGTTTCACCACACCTGCCTCCCTTAGCATAAATACCTAGAGAACAGCATTACATCAGCAGACTGGGGATTCTTCTCTCTAATTAAATTCATTAGGGCAGGAAAGGCTAGTGCCTTCCTGACAGACGTTAACTTTGACATCTTGCAATTAGTGTTGTGATTTGAGATTTCTTAATTTTTTCTCCTTTTTGTAAAAATAAAATAGTTCAAAAGCCCCTTGCCCCATCTGACCTTCACTGAGACGTGTGTCGCTCTGACTGTAGCCCACACTGAAGTGTCATCTCGTTACCCTCAAAGCTTGCCTTTCTGTCTCCTGACCACTCTTCCTTCTCTTTAAAGATGGCCTCCGCCGGATTTTGTGTCAGGTTGGATTACAAGAAGGACCAGATGGTGAAAACTCCTCTCTGGTGGACAGACTGATGCTTAATGATTCCAAATTATGGAAAGGTGACTCGCTTACTGCTTCTAAGGGGTGGGGTGTCAAAGTTGGGTGGTTTTTAATTTGGAAATGTTAATAAATATAGTTATACTTTTTAGAATTATAGTTATAGTGCTAGATTTAGTCCCTGGCAAATACACACAAACTTTAGCCCTGTAACCTTACTTTTTGAAAAAAAAGTTTGTAGGGGAGGCCTATGACCTATATTAAACAGCTTTTATATTTTAGTGCAGTATCACATTTAGAATTGGGCAAGGTAGCATATGCCTGTATTCCCAGCACTCAGGAGACCAAGGCAGGAAAATTGAGAGTTCAACACCTACCCAGGCTACAGGCTAGCTTACGCTAGCTAACAAGGCCCTGTTTCGAAAGAACAGAGGGGGAGGATTAATTTTCACACATTTTCTTTTTAAAAGCATAGCAGCATGGGAGAGAGAGCTCAGTGGTTAAGAGGGCACACTGCTCTAGCAGAGGACCCAAGTTCTGTTCCCAGCACACACATCACATGACTGACGACCACCTGTAACTCCAGTGCCAGAGGGATGTGGCACTTCTGGCCTCCATGGTCACCTGGACAAACACACACACACACACACACACACACACACACACACACACACACACACACGGACAATTAAAATTAAAATCCTTTTAAAAATAAAGGGATTAATGACAAATGTTTTGTTCTGAACAAAGTATAGAGAGCTTTGTTCTGGTGGTTTGAGTCCCATCAAGCTATAGAAGTGGAATTCTGGCTTGTCTTACACTCTGCTCTTTCCTGAAGGTGCTAGGAGTGTGTATCATCAGTTGTTCATGAGCAGCCTGCTCATGGATCTGAAGTACAAGAAGCTGTTTGCTGTTCGATTTGCAAAAGTAAGTAGAATTTTTTTTCAGTTTTGATGATAAATAAGTTATTTAAGGAGTAAGTGTACTATTTTGGGCTCAAAAAATATTAGTATTTAACGGTGAGATGTGAGGTTATCCATTTGAAAGTCTAAGAAACTTCAGAATCTTTTTACCTTTTACCAGTAAAGGTGTAACAAGACTACCTGCCTCCACCCCCGTAATACATAAATATGTAGTGATTGCTGGGCGGTGGTGGTGAACACCATTAATCCCAGCACTCAAGAGGCAGAGGCAGGCAGGCGGATCTCTATGAGTTTGAGCCCAGCCTGGTCTACAGAGAAAGTTCTAGGACAGTTAAGGCTACACAGAAAAACCCTGTCCCGACAAGCAAAAAAGAGGGGGGCCGGGGGGAGTGGGTAGCAACATAAATACGCAATGATTGGGATTTGAAATGATGATAACTTAACCCCATGCCATTATAGATGGGTTTAATCCTATTAAAATTCACAGAGGCAGCATGCCTCTGTTGGTATGGTTTGGGAATGGTGAATTCCAGATGGCTGACAGAGTTGGCTTAAGTTCTGCTTTCAGCAGCATGAAGACACTAAGTATTTACTTTATGTATGCTTCCAAGTAGGAGTTCTTAACCGAGGAAGCACATGGTAGTCATCTGAAGAGCTCTTTCAGAACATCCATGTTTGTGTCCTCGTCCCAAATCTAATTGTTGGCGACCTCGCAGGAGTCACATGATTCTCATGTGTGTTCCGAAGCAATGAAAGGCTGGTTTGGAGACAGATAGCATGATGTTGCTGTGTCCCCCCCACCCCCCTCCCTCAGTGTACAGTGGCACCTTAGGGTCTTAGGAGGTCTGCCTGTGCTCCGGAAGAACCTATTAGCACAGCTTTCTGCAGCAAATTGGTATTGACCCAGCACCTAATTGCTAGTGATCCTTCGAGTCTCCGATGTCCTGGCGGTGCCTTCCTGTCGCCGTCTCCAGCACTGACTTCAGTCTAACCCTTAACCATTGGTCACTGGATTAGAGGAATTTCCCCCTTGTTGTTTAGAATTACCAGCAGTTGCAGAGAGATTTTATGGAGGATGATCACGAGCGAGCAGTATCGGTGACTGCTCTGTCTGTCCAGTTCTTCACCGCCCCTACTCTGGTGAGTAGTGTCTGCCTCTCCTTCCTAACTCATAGCCGGCACTCCTTGCCTTTTTTTGCCTTCTTAATAGAACTATGAGCGTTTGCAGAGTGATTATGTGACAGATGACCACGACAGAGAGTTTTCAGTCGCAGACCTCTCGGTTCAGATATTCACAGTACCTTCACTTGTAAGTACTGAAAGACTAGAGAACGCTCTTGTTTTCCATTAACAGAAGTAAAGCCTCAAAATCATGGAGGTAAGACCTGTGTGCTCCTGAATAGGCTAATACTTCGTGTAGAAGGCAGTCGGATTTCAGATATCGCCAAGCACACACAACATATCTTTGAATATCAAAGTAATAATGGAGGAGAATTGGATTTCCTAGTGGTTTTTGGACTGATAAGTTAACATTTAGCTGGTTGGTTTATCAAATATATTCCTGACATTCGAATCAGATAACATGCCATATACCATCTTAGATCTTGAAGAATCTTCCCCTCGTAAGGAAAGAGTAGTTAAGGCAGCTGAGTCACACTGCCTGGGCTAGTTTGTGACTGGTGTTCACCAGGTGCCCTCTGACCTTGTCACGGTGACCACTGATGGGATGAAGCAGCATGACAACACAGCTCGGGGAGGAAAGGGTTTATTCGGCTCACACTTCCACATTGTAGTCCATCAGCGGAGGAAGTCAGGACAGGAACTCAAACAGGGCAGGACCTGGAGGCAGGAGCTGATGCAGGGGTCATGGAGGGATGCTGCTTACTGGCTTGTTCAGCTCACCACCTTATAGAACCCAGGGCCACCTGCCCAGGGATGGCACCACCCACCACGGGCTGACTCTCACACATCAGTCACTAATTACAGGCTTGCCTACAACCCAGTCTTATGGAGGCATTTTCTTAATTGAGGCTCCCTCCTCTCAGATGACTCTAGCTTGAGTCAGGTTGACATAAAACCATCCAGGACAGTCCTGAAGCCTCCATTAATTAAGTTTTATCATGTATGGTAACTGAAGATCATACTTCATTGAACAAATTTATTAGCATTTATTAGGCAGGGCTTTTAAAAGTGAAATGGTGAATAAAACAGATGAGACTCAAATAATAAGTAAAACACTCTGCCAGAGGAACTGAGTTCAGTTCCCAACACCACATGGCAGCTAAAAACTGCCTGTAACTCCAGTCCTCGGGGTCTGATGTTGCTGCTTTCTGGCCTCCTCAGGTACCAGGCTGGAAAGCAGTGCATAGACATATGTGTAGATAAACAGCAATGCACATTAAATTTGCTTTCTCTGAGAGAGAGAATAAGGCCATAGGCCTTTCCCAGAGCCCAGAGGCTTCTCTTAGGAAGGTTCTTTATATGGAGACTTGAAAGGAGGATGTATGCAGAGTGCCGTGGAGGGGCTTTGCATGTGGGAGCAGGAGCTAAGTAAGCATGCTTGGAGACCCTGAGCTCAGAGCAAGGCCATGGAGCTTTAGGAACAGCTTGTACTCACTTTTCTAACAAGTACATTTCCTAGTGGGGGGAATGTTTTTTTTCATTTCTTTTTGTTAAGAAATGTGTTCTACTTGGGTGGTGGTGGCGCACACTTTTAATCCCAGCACTCAGGAGGCAGAGGAAGGCAGATCTCAAGAGTTAGAGGCCAGCCTGCTCTACAGAGCGAGATCCAGGACAACTAGGACTATTAGAGAAACCCTGTCACAAAAAAAAAAAAAAAAAAAAAAAAAAACAGAAAAAGAATATCTTTTAGTAATTTGCCCATTAATAAGTACTACTATAGGCCATATCAAAGAATTGTGTGTTTATCTTAAGAGCATGAGAGGTACTGGAACCACTGTATTTTGATTTATCGTGTGTGTGTGTGTGTGTGTGTGTGTGTGTGTGTGTGTGTGTGTGTGCATGCAAGTGTGCGCATATCTCTATATAAGTATGTGTGTATGAGTGTTTGTATATGAGTACGTGTGAGTGTGTGTATGTTGTGTGGTGCCAGGACTCTGACTCAGGGCCTCACACATGCTGGGTCAGCTCACTCTACCTTTGTACTATAGCTCCAGCCCCTCGTTTGTGGTTTTTAAAAGACTGCTGTTTGTAAGATGGGGAATAAATTGGAGGAAGACGGTAAAGTGACTCTGGGGAACTTAACTAGAACTTAGGGGGTGAACTGAGATGGCTCAGCAGGCAGAACCACTTGACGCTAGGCCTTACACCTGAGTGTGAGCCTGCGGCCCCAGGGTGGAAGGAGAAGAGGGCTGAGTTCCGCAGGTTGTCCTGTGACCTCCCTGGAAATGTGGACAAACGGTATTCAGATTGTCACACCCTCTGCTGCCCCCTGCTGTCTGGATCAGATCTGTTTCTGGGCCTCTTCAACTGGTCAGCCCACCCTACTGTCTCCCCTGGCCTAGCAGACATGTCTCCGCTGGGGTTGTCATGTTCGGCTTCTGAAGTTTAGAATCCTGGTGCTTGAAGAAAACGCCTTCATAGTTAGAGTTAGCCTGGCAGGTACAGGTGCCCTGGAGAGTAACGTTGGAGCTGGGATGATGGCTCCCTGGATAGGGCTTGCTGTGCGAGCAGTAGGACCCAAGTTCGTATCCCAGCTCGGGCTGGAGTGAGAGGAAGATGGTTGGGCTTTGTTAGCCAGCTTAGCTGAGAAACAGTGACTGCCAGGTCAGCGAGACCCAGTCTTGAAGGAGTGAAGGGAGGGCTATAGGACACTGGCCTCGGCATCCCTGTACACACACGGACACAGTACACACGCGGACACTGAACACACACACACACACACACACACACACACACACACACACACACCCCAAAGCAGGGGGGCCGAAAGAAGGAAGAGAGGAAGCATGAGGGCAGGGGCTCAGCACCCATGTGGGATGTTAGAGAAACAGTCCCTAAGTTGCTCTCTTGTCATCCCATGCTCGAGGTGGTGCATGCACTCCTACATCCAAACAGCACACACACTAAAAATAAAATGAAAGAGTAAAAACAGTGAACGAGCACATGCACATGCAGACACAGACCCAGAGAACACTGTCATGCTCCGTGGTCAGCAGTCGGTGTGGCTCTTGGCTTCACGGAATGTAGCTGGAGAATTTCTCTCCAGCTCCCGCCAAGCCCCGGCAGTCCAGGAGCCCACTTATAAAATAAACACACCGACTCTTATATAAACTGCTCAGCCATTAGCTCAGGCCTACCATTGTCTAGCTCTTACTCTTATACTCAGCCCATTTCTGTTAATCTATATGTTGCCACGTGTTCCGTGGCTTTACCTGTGTGCCATTACATGCTGCTCCCTGATCGGCAGCTGGCGTCTCCTCCTCTCTGCCTTTCTCTCCTTTTCCTCTCTCCTCTCTCCTAGTCCCGCCTATACTTCCTGTCTGGCTATTGGCCAATCAGTGTTTTATTTGTGCAGAGTGATATCCACAGCAACGGAATATGTGTGTGTGATGGGCATTGGTGTACCCAGCAAGTTACATATGGAAAGTACTTAATATACACTCGAGGAACTGCAGACCCAGAACTCCCTGCGCCTGTTCACTCCCTGCGCCTGTTCACTCCCTGCGCATGCATCGCTGTGCCTGTGCCGGATGCAGGGCGGGGCTCACAACTTCCCTGGGAGTTTGCTGTCTTAAGTATTTGGAAGAATTCTCCAGTGTACCATTTGGGCCTTGAAATTTCTTTGTGGAAACATTTTATATCAGTTATATTTCTTGAATAAATTTAGGGCTATTCAGGCGTTCTACTGTTGTTTTTTAATAAGCTGTGTTTTTTCTTAAGAATTTGCTAATTTAGCTGGGTGGTAGTGGCACATGCCTTTAATGTCAGCACTCAGGAGACAGAAGCAGGCAGATCTCTGAGTTCCAGGACAGCCAAGATGACACAGAAAAACTCTGTCTTGGGGGAAAAAAAAGAAAAGGAATTTGCTAATTTATCCACATTTCCAATTATATTGATTTACATGGTCTAGTATTTTTTATATAATACATTTCAAATCTGTAGTTTTAAAAAGTCCCTCTTCTCTTTTTAGAAAACAAAACAAACTAAAAATAAAACAAAACAAACAAACAAACAAACAAAAAACAAACAGGGTCTCAGTAGCCCAATCCGACCTCCAGCTTAACAATCCTCGTGTTTTACTTGATAGGCTTACCGGCGTGTGCTACCACACCCAGCAAGACTTGGTCTAGAAGTGACTGAGGGTTCCCAGTGGAGAGCCTGGAGCTTCTGCTAGATTTCCTGTCCTTGCAGAGCTCTGAACTTTCCTAGCCTTGATAAGACTGCCATGTCTCTACTTGATTGTCCTAGGATTTCTGCCCCTTTCAGGCTTCCATCCTACAGTGCTTCAGAATCTAAGCACTGTCCTGGTGAACCTGGAAGAGTATTGGACTCAGTTTCTGAGCACTCCTGTGTTCTTACTAGGATTCTGGCCTCATGGCTAATTATTATTATTATTATTATTATTATTATTATTATTATTATTATTATTATTATTATAAGACAGGGTTTCTCTGAGTAGCCCTGTTGTCTGTCCTGGAACTCGCTCTGTAGACCAGGCTGGCCTCAACTCCGAGCTCCGCCTGCCTCTGTCTCTGGAGTGCTGGATTGAAGGTGTGCTCCACCGCACTCAGCGTGGTCCCCTGTCTCTTGCAGCACCTTGCACAGCTCAGCTCAGCTCAGCTCCTTGACCTCTCAGGACAACCCAGGAGAGGCTGTTGCAGCATTAACGGCCTGACCATGCAGCTCCTGTCTCCATGGTTCTTTCTCTAGAAGCCCTGGCCCTTGTCTCCGAAACTCACTAATGCTCTAAGACTTTGTTTCCCCCTTTTTTCATAGAGTGTTGATCAGCTTCAGGCTGCCTCTGTCCTGACCGGGAGCAAACGAATACTGGAATAGGTTTTTTGAGAAGCTTCTTCATTAGTAATTCTTAAACACATCCCTGGCTAAAAATAGTATGTGCTAGATATTAGCAAGAATAAAACTGTTCTATAGCAGTACGACCTCTGTCATCAGAATGACCTTCTGGTTAACTCAGCCTTCATCGCAGAGCAGTTCAGTTCAGGAGCAGTAGTTAGAGGGCTGGAGAAACGGCTTGATTTGTAAACATGAGGATCTGAGTTCGATTCCCAGCACCCACATCAAAAAGCCGGCAGTGAGCTGGACAGGTGGAGACAGGTGGATCCTGGGCTCACTGGCCTGTCAGCCTAGCCTGCTTAGTAGGTTCTAGGCCAGTGGAAGAACTTGACTCTAAATAAATAAATAAATGCTTTGGAAATGACCCAGAAAGTTGTCCTCTGACCTGCTTATATGTATACACACAGAAATGAACAGAAACTAGCAGGGAGAACTCGTTTGGAGAGCACCAGAGTCGTTTCAGTTTCTTTTCTGTCTTTCCTTTTTCTTTTTTCTAAGACAGGGTTCCTTTGTGTAGTTCTGGCTGTCTTGGAACTCACTATGTAGACCAGGCTGGCCTCAAACTCACAGATCCGCCTGTCCCTGCCTCCAAGTGCTGGGATTAAAGACGTGTGTCACCACCGCCCAACCTTCAGTTTATTTTCTTAACTGCCCCAGTCAGCATTCTCCTGATCGGATCCTGTAGCATTCAGTTTAACCAGAGCATGTCCCCGAAACATTACTTTTATTCAGTCTTACAGGGGACTTTGACCTTTGTGAATATGTTGTAAAATGTATACTGAGTCTGGTGGTGCAAATTTTAATATGAACTAGGAAAAAACCTGAGTTAGGAAGTGATAATGTTTGATAAAGCAAGTTGGATGGCAGGCCCGTGCATAAGTGGTGGGGTCTGTGTTGCAAACTATGTAACAGTGTTTAGTGGTCACAGTCGTCTTGGAAGGTTAGCAACAATTTAGACCAAGTTCGAGTGCAAGGACCACAAGCATTCTGTGTAACCCCGGTGGGAGGTTAAATGTGCCTCCCACCATTTAGACCCACTGTCTCTAACGTTAACCGGAACCACCAGTGCCCTGGCAGTGAGGCTGCCTCCCCCAGGTGGTGCTGTGCCCACTAAGCCTCCCTTCCTCCTCCTCTGTGCTAAGCTGCTGCAGCACAGCTGTTCCAGCCCAGTGGGGTTGCCTCAGCTTTCCTTAACTTCCTAGTAAGTACACCAGCAGGTAAGAAGGAGAGTCCTTTCTTGTAATCTGTCGGGACTTGTTGCTCCCTCACACTCCCATGGAGATCCCAAGATCCTCCCTGGAGAGTTCTTGGCCATTCTTACCGTTCAATTTCCCTAGTTAAGGTAGGAAGTCTAAATTTACTTTCACCAACACAGTTTTCCTTTAATACAGCAGATCAAAATGAAACTGTGTTGCCATAGAGTGGAGTGAGCAGCTCACTGGATGGGCATTGGGGTTATTAAGCCTTTGTTATGGGAGGAGGTCAGTGTTATTGTCAAAACTTCGACTGTACCCTCTCTCAGTGATTCTACTTGCAGGAAGTTATTTTTGCCGCTTTACATATTGGGTATTTGTGACATCTTTTGTAATAACACAGACCTAAAAACAGTGCAAATGACAGCAGTCCAGACCTGTTGATGGTTACAAGGAATGAGAGAAATTGTATGAACTGCTACAGGATGCATTCGTCATAATTTTCTTCATAGTAATGCCAAAAATAATAGGTGGTTTGGGGAACTGGTTAGCCCCCTTAATAATTGGAGCTCCCGACAAGCAAAGGAAGTAGTTTCATACTGAACTTGAGAAAGTCAGTGATATAACCTGGACCCTGCAGTAAGTACCCACACTTACTGTATAGTGTGCATTCTTGGCTCAGTTAAGAAGTCACGCCATTATGCCGTCTTTTGGCCTTGGTGGACACTGCACACCCATGCTGCACATACACACATGGACAAACGCTCATTCACGTAAAATATAGATAAATCTTTAGAAGGATCTGGTGGTGCACTTGTGAGCTGAGATACTTGTGTTGAGAAAGTTTAAAGTGTGGGCACTAAACTAGTGGTAAAGGCTCTTGGTTCCCTGGGGCACAGGCTTTGATGACCAGACTTTGTGATGAACTGTTGTAGGCCCGGATGCTCATCGTGGAAGAGAACCTGATGACTGTTATCATTAAGGCTTTCATGGACCATTTGAAACAGCGAGATGCTCAGGGCAGATTCCAATTTGAACGCTACACTTCCCTCCAAGCCTTCAAGTTCAGGAGAGTTCAGAGCCTTATCTTAGATCTCAAGTGAGTGTTTCCTCAATTTCCAAACCAATTACAGCTTGTAAAATGCCACTGTTTCTGTGTTCACGGCCACTGTTGTCTGTCTGTGTAGGTATGTGCTGATTAGCAAACCAGCTGAGTGGTCAGATGAGCTGAGGCAGAAGTTCTTAGAAGGGTTCGATGCCTTTTTGGAATTACTGAAATGTATGCAGGTATGTATAAACTGAGCATACTTCTGTGTGAACACATGTCTGTATGCTTCCCCACCCCCCATTTTGGACGCATTTCGAAAAGATCAGTTGGATCAAGAAATTCTTTTATAATTGAGGCTCCTTAAGAGTAGATTAAATGAGATCCCAGCAAAAGATGTTTCAGTGGGCCAGTGAGGTGGCTCAGTATAGAAAAGTGCTTCATGCAGAAGCCAGATGGCATGAGTTCTGTCCCCAGAACCCACAGCAAAAATAAGATATTTTTTTTAAGATGTTTTGTTTTTAAAAGCACTGGCTACCGTTCCAGAGGACCCAGGTTCAGTTCCTACCATCCTTTCACTTGACAGCTCTAAACCATCAGTAACTCCAGTTCCAGGGGTTCCAGTGCCCTCTTGTGGTCACCACAGGCACTACATGTACCTGATGCACCAATGTGTGTAACCAAAACATACATGAAGAAAAAAAAATTTTTAATTAAAAGATGTTTGGGTTCTCATTAGTACTGCTTTTTTGAGAGTTTGCAAGTCCTTTTCTGTGGTTGTTTTGTTAATATACTTACTTGGAAATATATTTAAGTTCATTTGAAAAACTGTACTTGTTTTTGGATGCTTGGTGACAAGCTCAGGACCTGTGCCCGGATAGTAGGCAGGCACTCTATCACTAAGCCTAGCCCCAATAAACGCCCAGCCTCTGGGGGTTTTGTGTTGCAAAGAGGGGGTGTTTTTTCTTGTATTTTGTGTGTGTGTGCACTTGATGATGAATGGGTGCCATCGCACACCTGTGGAGGTTGACAGACATGGCAGTCCGTTCTCCTTGACAGTGCAGGTCTCAGAGGGGCTCTGGTTCAGGCTGACATCAGGCTCCGCTGCCCACTGGCCAGCTCACTGGCCTTTGTTTTATCTTTAGTGTTTCCACAGTTCCTTTTCCGCTTGGTGGGATCTGTACATAGTACAGGCTAGACCGTTTTCCTGATTAGTCCCCTTGTGAAGCATACGTCCATGCAAATCACAGTCTAGGAGGAGAAACAATCAGCATGGAAACGGTGTGAACACAGAAGACAGGGGACCTCTCTCAAACCCTTAGGAAAGAGCTGTTTTAAAAGGCCATCCCTTTGGGAAATGGTGGAGGTGTTCTGTTAGTAAATGGTTCTTACACACTGGGATAGCTTGGCCAGTTCCTAAAAACAATTACATTCTTTTGTATCAAGGTCTGTTTTCATTCTGGCATCTGAACGCTTTGAGCTACACATTAGTGAAGAAGTATAAAACTTGTCTTCTAAGGCAGCTGTGTAGTATATTTGTAGGTTGAGTAGCATTTTACAAGACTGTTACGGGGCTCAGGATGGAACTCTGCTGAAGCAAGAGCTTAGTAAATATGGCACCCTGGGTTCAGCTACCACTGGCACACAAAGCCTGGCGAGGTGTGGTGACACGTGTCTATAATCCTAGTGTGCAGGAAGCTGAGGCAGAGTGATCATGTGCTCCAGGCCAGCAGTCTGCTTAAGGAGACCCTGTCTCAAACATACATACATCATACATACATACATGCATGCATACATACATTTTAAAGAGATTTATTGAATTTCTTGGGGTTTTTTCCTCTGATACTTCCTGTTTAAAATTTTACATTATTTGAATAGTCTCTGTAATCAGTTTGTATTTCTTATGCATCCCTCCTTGGGTTTCTGTGTGGGAAAAACAAACTAACTAGTTTTTATTCTTACAAACTCTTTCTGCTTTCTCAGGGAATGGACCCTATCACACGTCAGGTCGGACAGCACATTGAAATGGAGCCGGAATGGGAAGCGGCCTTCACGCTGCAGATGAAGCTAACACACGTGATTTCCATGGTGCAGGACTGGTGTGCTTTGGATGTGAGTTCCTTCTTGTGGTGGGAGCTGTGAGGAAAAGAGTGGGTAGACAGACGCTTAAGTGAAAATAAGAGAGTTGAGGAAATATTTGTACAGCTTAGCTCAGAAACAGCATGCTTCCTCTTCCACCTGTACATTCAATAAAGATTCAAAAGCTCAAATTCTGAAGTGTAACTTTTAAAGTCAAGGAGGAACATGCACACTCTTATGTAACTGTTCATTTTCCCCATAATCCTCCCTAGACATTAAGCCTATGAAAATAGTGGATACATTTATCCAAGAATAAACTTGCTTTTGCTCTATTTACCTGTGCCTTAAAATAATTTTGGCCTTCCTTCATCAATAAGAACCTATAGAAATCGGGGGTCAGAGAAGCGTCCATGAGACTTGAACAGTGTATAAAAACCTGCTGGATACACAAAAGGGGTTTCTGACTGCATCATTCTGTGTGCTGAGAGGCCTGTGGTCATCCAGCGGCTTCTCAAAGCTGCTGGGAGCCTGGAGATGGAGGACAGGGATGGGCAGGACTGCCTGATGTCAGGACCTTGGGGTCATCTGGTCACAGTCTAGTTGAAGTGGGAGGCTGCTGTTAGGGTCAGCCTAACAGTGACATGGTCCATTTGTGTTTGTAAAGCGACTCTGTGGAGAGTGGGTGGATGGGACAAGGGTTGAAGCAGGGAGTTTAACAGAGCGATGGTTGCCAACACCTTGAGTTACTGGAGAATGAGAGAAAAGCTGGTTTTGAGAGACACTGAAAAGAGGAAAGTTGTCACTTTGAAAAAAGACTAGACAGCATGGACTGAGGTAAAGGGCATCACTGGTAACTTCTAGCTCTCCACAGCTTTCTTGGTAAGTGATGCCATCCACTGGACAGAAGAGGGATCTGTTCTGGGAGGGAGGACTGAGTTTGGTTTGGTCCATAGTACTTGAGGTACTTATTTGCCATGGAATTTGAGGTGCTAAGTCAATGTCGTAGCAACTCAATCTTTTGAGTAACTTACGTTACAAACCCTCTTTTTTAGGAAAAAGTGTTAATCGAAGCTTACAAGAAATGCCTCGCTGTGTTGATGCAATGTCATGGCGGTTTCACTGATGGAGAACAGCCAATCACACTCAGCATTTGTGGACACTCAGTGGAAACTATCAGATACTGTGTTTCCCAAGAAAAAGTTAGCATTCACCTCCCAATTTCTCGCTTGCTTGCAGGTAAAGCATCTCCCCTAAAAAAAAGACCCCTAAAGTTCTCTCAAGTGACTGTTTATGGTGTTTATAAATACCTGCTGTGTGCTAGCCGTTAGCCTGAGGGTTTTACATGTGTTCACTGATCTGGTCATTCGCTAGGAAGTGGAAGTCACCAAACTTGGTCCACGATGGGAGGACTGGGGCATAGAGAGTCCTTAGTGTTGGAGCAAGTGCCAAGCTGGCATTTTGAGGTGTTTGGGCTTCGCATCCCAGAACATTGTACTGCAGCCCTTGTTCTGACTTCACTGCCTACATACATGCACATTACATACACATCTCAGTGACTGAGCTCACGGTCTTGTGACAAGTTACTCTAATCAGTCACTTTGAAGCCACTGCTAATAAATCAACACCACCGTAGCTTTTCTCTCTAAATTCTTTCTTGCTCATTGATCGATAACCTTTGAAGCAGAAGGTTACAAGTGAATGCCTTATTGATCTCAGGCTGTTTTATAAGCCACTTCCAATCACTGCACTACCTAAGACAGACACCTTGCAGCAGCCAGAGGCTGTGAGTATGCTCTGATTCTCCTGGCGGGTCCCTCACAGCACTCCTTGAAATCCCTTGATTCTGGATATCTTAGCCTACTTAAACTGTGCTCCCTTTAGTTCATCTTTCTTTTTTTAAAAAAAATAATTTATTTATTTTTATTTCATGTGCATTGGTGTTTTGCCTGCATGTATGTCTGTGTGAGGATGCCAGATCCCCTGGAACTGGAGTTACAGACAGTTGTGAGCTGCCATGTGGGTGCTGGGAATTGAACCCAGGTCCTCTGGAAGAGCAGCAGGTGCTCTTAACCACTGAGCCATCTCTCCAGCCTCTGCCTTTAGTTCATTCTTAACTCAGAAAATAGTGACTTCCTGTTACCCAACACAGAACCTTTAATTAATGATTGTGGCTCGGTAACTTTTTTAATATGATTTGAAGGTATGCTTTGTTTTATTTTTGTATTTCTCAAGGAGAGACTATGGAGAATCCATACCGTGGCTTCCTTAAATGTATATTGAAGAGGTTATTAATTACTAATTCAACTCCTTTGATAGATCATGGCCTTGTTGAGGTTTTCCATTCCTCATGGGAGTATTAACAGTTTGTGTCTTCCAAGGAGTTGGTCCATTTCATCTAAATTATTAAATTATGAGTCAAGTTGTTGATCACTTTCGTGTCATGGGATCAAGTAGTAATGACTCCTTTCATTCTGAGAGTGCATGTGTTGAGCATCATCCCGTTCTCTGGCTGGTAGCCCTCCACATCCCCAGTCTCGTGGGCGTGTTCATCAGGTTGTAGTCTGAGACCACTTACACTGAGACTTGTGAGGCTTTTATCTGTAAACATTGACCAGTGAACCAGTACAACAAGCTGTGGACACTGGCTGGCACATGTGGTCCCAGGACTCAGAAGAGTTGCTCTGAGTTCAGGGCCAGCCTGCACTCCAGAGTGAGACCCTGTCCCTAAGTAACAAGACAGAGAAAGGGAAGGAGTGAAGAAAGAAGTACGGAAGGACAGAGGAGACAAAGTTCCGGTTGTAGGAGAAATGTCTCTCCTTCCTATGACTTGTTTACCCAGGTTTGTTTTCAGCAACTGAAAACTGTTGGTCAAGTGTCAGACTAGAGGGCGAAAATGTGAGTCCCCAACTCGGCGACTTACTGCTTTGTCCTTCCAAACCCTGATTATCTGGGTGAAAGCTGAGGCTAATAATTAGCCACAGTGAAACAGCTACTACTCCAGAAATATACTAATTTCTGCCTACATCTTCACCTCCCTGAAGTCTGCTGTGAATAATCTGGGAGCGTTCATCTCCCAGTATCAGATGAGCCCTGCCCTGGATGTTTGTAGTCAGAATAGAGAGCAGAATAAACACATGAAACACAAACAGTCCATATAGCTGCCGTGGTGGCGCAGTGCATGCTTGTAACCCAGCACTTGGGAGGCAGAGGCTAGAGGACTGAGCACAGGTTTGAGACCAGCCGGGGCTGCATATCAACAAAACAAACAAAACCCACTTCACACACAAGGGGAGCCGGTGCTGGTGACGCTTCAGCATTGACTATTAACAGGTTACTGGGAATGGCCAGCAGTGAAGGAAGTCTCTTGGAGGCTTGAACAGAGGCTGGTAAATACTGAGACGCACTGTCTGCTTATCAGTGGATAATGACAAGGAAATGGCTTAATCAGTAGTCTGTGGAGTGGCCTATGGTTGAGCTAAAAATGTTCCTCTCCTGGGTAGGAAGTAAATTGGTTCTGACTCTAAACTGGAAATTCTAGGGAACTTAATTCTGAGGTCAGGGTCAGCATAGACCATGAGTTCAGGGCCAGTTTCTCTGTTCAGTTGCGGATGGATCTCAGCTTCCAGCAGGAATGAAGCCCCTGGCCCAGGAGATACCTCCACACTGGCATAATGTGTATAAATGGGTTTGATTGCTGTCGAGCTGTTCTGGCCGTGTCTGTACATCCAGCATTTGCTTCTGAAATGTCAGCAGTGTTATGAAGATGAGTTCTAACTGCCTCTGATGCAGACTTGTTGAAAAGCTTTGTTTATAGATACATTGTATTTTATAACTTAATTTGTAATCCATTTCCAAAGATTATTTTTAAAAGTTAAATAGTAAAGCTGTGTGGTCATTGAGTCAGGTAAACATTAGTTTTACCTATAGAAATACCTTTTTGTTTGTTCTCCCGTGCAGGTTTGCATGTGTTACTAAGCAAAAGTGAAGTGGCATATAAATTTCCCGAGCTCCTACCTCTAGTAAGTGGCTTTGACATTAAAAAGAACATCTGGTCATTATGTTTGTTGTGTTTGAAACCAAACGGAAACAAACTTATTAGTTTGGGTTCTCCCCAGAAACAGCAGCTCATACATCTATAGTCCTGACAGAGACAGGAGACTGCAGGGATGCTCACAGGTCACAGCTGCCGTGAGAGCCTGCCCTGAACAAGGTGGAAGGCAAGAACCAATAGCCAGGGTTTTCATCTGACCTCCACACATGCACCACACCACGTGTACGCCCACCCCCCAGAGAAACCTTCCTTTTTACAGCCTCCATCTGAGTTGATGAGGCCCACCCACTTTATGGAGGATAATTTGCCATTTTCAAACTTTACTAAGATATTATTCATATTATAAAGAATACCTCTCAGCCACAGCTAGATTGGGCTGGCCATAAATAACCTAGCTAAATTGATACAAAGTTCATTGTCATACAAATACATCTTAGAGTGGATTCAACATACTATTTTGTAAGCTTTCCTTATGCAAATTTTAACAAGTTTTTTTTTTTTCAAACACACAGAGTGAACTGAGCCCACCCATGTTGATAGAGCATCCTCTTAGATGTCTTGTCTTATGTGCCCAAGTGCATGCTGGGATGTGGAGAAGAAATGGCTTCTCATTAGTAAACCAGGTAAGTGAATTTTGTTTGTTTTTTAGTTCTGTGATGTTTTGAGTCTATTCATTAGCTTTTATGAGAAACTTTTACAGTCTTAAATGGTCTTAGTCATTGAAAGTTTTGAATCTGAGGTCTAGAGAAATGGTTCAGCAGTGAAGAGAGCTGGCTGCTCTTGCAGAGGACCCTGGTTCAATTCCCAGCACGCATGTCAGGTGACCCACCACCTCTGTAACTGCAGCTCCAAGGGACCTGACCTCCTCTTTTGATTTATGAGGGTACCCACACACATGTGGCATAGCAGACAGACAGACAGACACACACACACACACACACACACACACACACAAATAAGACTCTTTTTAAAAAGGGTTTAATATCTGTGTTGAATTGTTAGAAAAATTAAATACAAGGTGAGCTAAGGTTTTTTAGGTCTTTTATTTTATATTCATCAGGGAAAGTGGAAACGAGTAGCAGTGGTCTTAACATTTACTTGAAACAATTTTTAGGACAAAGTTGGATAGTAAAAACCAGCATTTGTTTCGTTTGCTTAAATTAGGTTAAACACTGGGTGTGTGGGCAGTGAGATGCTCAGTGGGTAAGAGCACTTGCAGCCAGACCTGATGACCTGAGTTCAGTCCCTGGCATCCACCTTGGCCTGGTTTGCTTTTTACTGCCATGATCAACACCATAACCAAAAGCAGCTTTGGGGTGGGTGTTAGTTCATCGCAGAGGTGAGTCAGGGCAGGAGCTGAGTCAGCGACATGGAGGAACGCTGCTTAGCTGCTTCTGCAGCCCAAGGCCACTTGCCCAGCAGGGCCACTGCTCCCAGTGGCCGGCCTTCCCAGCCAGTCAGGAGTCGAGGGAATGCCCTGCAGACCTGCCTGCAGGCCAGTCTTACTGAGACAGGTTCTCGGTTCAGGTTCCCTCTTCCCATTTGACCTCAGCTTGACAGGTGACAGGAAAACTGACCTGCACACATGTGGCAGAAGACGACAGCACCTCCTGCAAGCTGCCCCTGACCACCACTCACACGGTTCACGGTACATGTGCCCACACACGTGTGTATACACACATACAAGACATAAGTGCAGGGGTAAAATAGACGTGCTAGGCTCATGCTTCTAATCAAGCATTCAGGAGACAGAGGCATGAAGGAAGATCCAATGTGAATTTGAGGCTAGCCTGGTCTATCTATATAGTGAGTTCCAGGTTAGAATTCCAGGTTAGCCAGGGCTACATAGTGAGACTGTCTCAAAAAAGGAAAGGAGGGAGAAAGGAAAGAAAGAAAAAGTAGGGGGTGGCATTAAGATAAAAATTTCTTTTATTTGCCGGGCAGTGATGGCGCACACCTTTAATCCCAGCACTCGGGAGGCAGAGGCAGGTGGATCTCTCTGAGTTCGAGGCCAGCCTGGTCTACAGAGTGACAGGCACCAAAACTATACAGAGAAACTCTGTCTTGAAAAAAACGGAAAGAAAAAAAAAGAAAAATTCTTTTTTTTTTAATAATTTATTTATTTTATTTCGTGTGCATTGGTGTTTTGCCTGCGTGTATGTCTGTGTGAGGGTATCGGGTCCCCTGGAACTGGAGTTACAGACATCTGTGAGCTGCCATGTGGTTCCTGGGAATTGAACCCAGGTCCTCTGGAAGAACTGCCAGTGCTCTTAACTGCTGTGCCATCTCTCCAGCCCCAGAAAATTTTTTTATTTGACTCTAAAATTGAATGTGATGTGTGCGTGTGTGCGTGCATGCATGTATGTGTGCGTGTGTGTGTGTGAGAGAGGGGGGGGGTAAAGAGATGGTGGGGGAGCTTTTGTGGAGGTCACTGCATAACTTGGTGCAGGTGGCTCCCCCTCCCGGCCTTTAGTGAATCCTGGGGATCAGACATCACAGTGAGGCTTTACCATCTCGACCATCCCTGCGCCCCTCCTCCCCAGTTTCAGAAACCCTAAACTTTCCTAAAGCAGTCTTTGGTTGTTGTTGGGAGACCCAGAAAACTGTAACGACTGTTAATGGATATCTCGGGTTGGTTTATTTGTGCTAAGATAGTGTTAACTAAAAACCCACGCCTGATACGTATGAACAGAGAGGCACACACTTGTGCTTACACAAACCCATATGCTCTTTCTTGGAGTGGGGGACTGAGGAAGCCATACCCATCCAAGTTTATTAGCTAATGAAATAAATTATTGTTTGTAGATCTATTACTACCACAATGTGAAATGCAGACGGGAGATGTTCGACAAGGATATAGTGATGCTTCAGGTAATGGATTAAAAGCCCTGACTTCAGGGGATGGGGAGTCTTGATCTCGCTCCCACTGAGCCAACCACTTAAAGCTCATTCCCAGACGTCGGACTCTTGCCTACCCTGTCTGCTAACACTCCTCACTCAAGGCCAACAGCCTGCACAGTGCTTCCACCTGATTCCAGAGCTCTGCAGACTCAGCATGCCAGATATGGCTTGTTTGTTTCCAAGCCGCCTGCCTGTCAGACTCACTGCCTTGGGGAGTCCACCTGGTTGATAAAATCAGAACCCCTGGCTGGGAAGATAGCTCAGTGCTTAAGAGCTTTTGCTGCTCTTCCAAAGAACCAGAAGTCTGTGCCCAGCACCCACATCAGGCACCTCACAACCACCTGGATCTGATGCTTTCTATGATAGGCACAACACTCACATGGCAGACACACACACACACACACACACACACACACACACGCACACACACACATGCATCATTTTTTAACTAAAATAGACTGGCTTGGTGGTGCACACCTTTAATCCCAACACTTGGGAGGCAGAGACAGGCAGATCCTTGTGAGTTCAAGGCCAGCCTGACTACATAGTGAGACTGTCTCCAAAAGACAAAGAATAGGAACAGCAACAACAGGAATATGACAGGGCTGTGGAAACGTCCAGCATGGCTGCTCTTCCAGAGGACTCTGGTTCAGTTCCCAGCTATTGAGAGCCAGTTTGAGTCAAAATTTTTTAAATGGGGGGCTGGAGAGATGGCTCAGAGGTTAAGAGCACTGACTGCTCTTCCAGAGGTCCTGAGTTCAATTCCCAGCAACCACATGGTGGCTCACAACCACCTGTAATGAGATCTGGTGCCCTCTTCTGGCCTGCAGGGATACATGCAGGTAGAATACTGTATACATAATAAATAAATAAATATTTAAAAAAAAAATTTTTTAAATGGCATTAAGAGAGAATTAAAACTAATAAAAATACAGCAGGCAATCTCAATAATAGTATACGTATTTACAAACTAAAGCTTAGTTGATATTTGTCTCAGTTCCTAGCAGGCAGTGAGCCCTGATAGGAAAATGCAGCCAAACTCATAAAAGTATCCTATGAACTGACAGGAACAGAGGCTGGGATAGCCCCTGCAGTTTTCGTGGGGTTTAGGTTTTAGGGGGCATTGTGTGGATTGTTTGACCAGCTTAGATTCCTGGCCCCTCTTGTCAGCCACACCATATAGGGTCTGTGGCTAAGCAGGTGTCCATCTTTTCTTAGAATTGGTGGCCAATAAGCTGAGTTTCCTTGTGCAGACTAAAACACCTCCCACTCACAATGAATGTCCCTTCTTACCCTCCTCTTCTCCTTTCTCTCAAACAAACAAAAAAAGACAGGTGTCTCCATGATGGATCCGAATCACTTCCTGATGATCATGCTCAGCCGCTTTGAACTCTATCAGATCTTCAGCACGCCTGACTACGGGAAAAGATTCAGTTCTGAGGTCACCCATAAGGTAAGAGCCTGGGTCCCAAGCCCCCGAGGGCTGAAGAAGCCTCTGCTGTTAGGATGTGGTCACCATCAAGAGACAGCTTGTCATATTCTCACCTCTGAATTTCCCTTCCTGCAGGATGTCGTTCAGCAGAACAACACTCTAATAGAAGAGATGCTGTACCTCATCATCATGCTTGTCGGTGAGTTCGGCCGCCTCACGTGTCTGTAGGTGATGGCAGTGGGCGCCTTGCACTGTCCAGGACAGGGCAGTGAGCAGAGCTGCTGGTGCTGAAACCTTCCCTGCGTTTCTCCTCTCGCTGGTTCTGGGTATAAATGGCTTCCTGACCCGAAGGTGGTAATCGCAGTTACTAAAACCCATGGCTCACAGGTGTCTGTCCCTTACCTGTGTCTCCAGGCCCCACCCCTGTTTTCCCAGTTCTCTCATCCCTCCTGCTCGGTCATTCACGTGCTGTTGCAGACTTCTGTGGCCATAGAGTAGCGAATCCCACTGGTGGGGCTGATGCTCATGAAGGGTCTCAAGGTGAGACCTTGCCTGCCCCGAGACAGAAGTGGAAAGGAAGTCCCCCTCCTTGCCACCAGAGGAGGATAGGGTGAAAGCCTTGATTACTAAGACCCTCTCCCTTCTCATCCTTCTCCAAAGCAGCCAGCAACCCTCAAGTCGGCATCACACTCAAGTGTGCTGGGAACTGCTCTCTACCAAACCACTCATTACTTGCTCCTAGCAGAGCGACTCAGTCCAAGGGCTGCACTCTGTTTCGGGAACTAGAAGGATGTATTACATGAGTGTCGTGGGTCTGTAAAATGTGCGCCTCTACTTTTTGTTCTGGACAGGAGAAAGATTCAGTTCTGGGGTTGGACAGGTGAGCGCCACAGATGAAATTAAGCGGGAGATTATCCATCAGCTGAGCATCAAACCTATGGCCCACAGTGAGCTGGTGAAGTCTCTACCTGAAGATGTAAGTACCTACAGTTTTTAAAAGACCTGGTCAGCTTCCCCCAGTGTGTGCAAGTCCGTCTCTGTGCTTCCCGAGTTCATGCAAGCTGCACTTCTGGGGAATTCAGCTAGTGCACTACTATGAGTAATTTAAAAAGAAAATATTGGGGACGCTGATAGAAAGCAGAGCAGGGTTAGAGACAGAGAACACTACGAATGTGGTTCTTAAGCTGGGCGGTGGTGGCGCACACCTTTAATCCCAGCAGTCGGGAGGCAGAGGCAGGTGAACTCTGAGTTTGAGGCCAACCTGGTCTACGAAGTGAGTTCCAGGACAGGCACCAAAAGCTGCACAGAGAAACCCTGTCTTGAAAAAAAAAAGAATGGTTCTTAGAGCTAAGTTGTTGTTTTTTTTTTTTTTTGGTTTTTTGTCCACTAGAGAAAATGCATTTTAAGGTCTTTCTGAACTTGCCATGGCTGCACAGAATAGTGTCTGTTATTTATTAAGGGAGGGAGTGAACTACACTCACTTGAGTTGAGTAGACTACTAGAGTTTTCAGAGCTTTTTCCTTCTCAGGCACCAGAAGAGTCTCCCCCCACACACACACACCCCCAATTTTGGTTTTTTGAGACAGTTTCTCCATGTAGCCCAGGCTGGCCTCAGAGTCCCCTGCCTCTGCCTCCGAAGTGCTGGAATCAAAGGTGTGCGTCACCACAGCTTGGTGGAAGCACCTTTTTTAACAATGAGCCATTATCTTATTGAGGTGACCAAAGTCACCTCTACAGCGGCATTCACAGGTTGGATTATAACTGTTTTCTTCCCAGGGCCTTTAGTCTCTCAGCCACCTGATTTTCAGCCATGGGCTTTTCAGAACTGCAGCTCCTATAACTGAAAGAGGCTCTTCAATGGGTTTGTTTTAAGTTATGTGTATGTGTGTCTGGGGGGCGCAAAGAGCCCAGAAGAAGGTATTGGGTCCCCTGGAGCTGGAGTTATAGATGCTTGTGAGCCACCTGACATGGGTTCTGGGAATTGAACTCAGGTCCCCTGGAAGACGACAAGTGCTCTTAACTGCTGAGCTGTCTCTTTAGTTCCCTCCTCAAGTGTTCTGCCAGAGTTAAAACAGATCAACAGCCCAGGGCTCTGCAGTTGCAGGTCTTGATGAATTGGATTGGCCTTGCCCAGTCACACCATCCTGACAGCTTTGGTGCTGACATGGTAGTTCAGTGGGCAGTGCCTCAGCTCTCTGACGGTGGTGTTAGGATGTGTCCTGGCCCAGGCTGGCTAGCACACTGCTCAGAGTGCTGCAGCTGCGCTCCATACCGCTGAGCATGCTGTTTCTTGCTACTTTAGGAGAACAAGGAGACCGGCATGGAGAGCGTCATCGAAACTGTTGCCCATTTCAAGTGAGTTTATGTCCTATTTTATGAAGTTTTAATTTTTTAAACGTTTATTTATTTTGTGTGCACCCATGCTCACTGCAGCGTAACAGAACAGAAGACCAGGGACAACTTGAGGAAGTCAGTTCTCTTCTAGGATAGGCATTCCGGGGATCGAACTCGGGTCATCAGGCTTGGCAGCAAACGCCGTTTCCCACCGAGCCACCTTTCTGGCCTCCATAATCACTTTTCTTAATGTGTTTCTTTTGATAAAGCTAAGGGTGAAGCTGTCACTTGGAGAGAGACAGGGGTGTTCAAGTTTTAGTTCTAGAGTAAGATTCTCATTGGTGTTTCTTCGGATCAGGCCTCACGGGCCAGTAAAGCTGCAGAGGGGTCTCCTTGCCTCAGACTAGGTGTTCAGAGCTGTTGGGTTCAAACAATAGGAATTCAGCTTAAGCAGTGATTTGAGCGAGTTCATCATTTGTTGCCATTTGAAGGTGCTATCTGAGTGAGGGTTGAAGCCTTCTCTGAGGGATGCCTCCCTGAGTCCATGTGCTCCCCAGGCCACTGGCTTTTCTGTTTTTCTGTGGGGGCAGTTCATCTTTTCGGAAGAGGTGGATGGGTGTGTAGGTGGATGTGTAGGTGGGTGGGTGTGCCTGCGTGTGTGCACCTGTAGAGGCCAGAGACATCCGATTCCGTGGAGCCAGTTCCAGGCAGTCATGAGCCACAGGGTGTGAGTGTTGGGAACTGTCCTCTGGAAGAGCAACCAGTGCTCTTACTGCTCAGCGTCTCTAGCCCCAGGGCAATTTTTATCCTGCTTTTTCTTCTCCACACTCCAGCTGCAGTGTCTCCACTGAAACATTCTAAAGATAGTATATATAAAACAAATAATCTGTGCTTTTTTAGAGAAATGATAGGAAAGGGGGTTATCACTGACTCCAGACGTCCAGCTCCATCTGAATCTTACTCAGTTTTATTCTTATTCTTAGTTTTTCTATATTTGTAGAGTGTTTGATCTCTGTTCTAAGTAGCTAGGAAGGTGCAGACTTTGAACAAAATGGGTTTGCTTTGTGTTTGTTACTCTCTAATTCAGGGCCTAATGCTTGCGCTCCATCCCCGCCCTCTGTTGCCCTTCAGTGTGAGCATAATGGGGGTGGTGCTTCCGTCTGGCTGTGTGTGGTGTGCCCTTTCGCTCTTTCTGCTGCTTCATCACCATGCACTGCATGGTCTGCCTCGCTACTGATAGATGTTTCATGCCTGGGCGTGCCTGGTATCGACAGCAGGTCATGTGCATCGTGGGCATCTTGACTAGGAGAGCGTTTCTTTGAAGAACCGCTAGATCCAAAGGAAAGCAAGGTTTATCTCCTGAGGAATTCCTCCATGCTGCCTCCCCAGCAGTACCTCAGTTTACACTCCCACTAGTCCCCGCCCTGTCAACACTTGAATGTGTGCGCACTTACTCACTCTGGGGGATGGGAGGTGTTACTCTGAACTGAACTCAGGAGTTAGTGACCTCTCTACCTCTGAGCTCCTCCCCGAGCCTGGTACACTTTTCCCAATCTGTAGAGCAAATGGGTGGACTTGCTGCCTTCCTTCCACTCACATTGTGCAGCAGTGAGGTAGAGCATCTTGTCCTGTTTATTGACCATTTGTAGATTGTGACGCCTTTGTGTCATTCTCTTCCCAGCCCTTCATCCCCATCCCACTGCTGTAGCATTGTTTATGTATTAGAAACATTGACTCTTGCCACATTAAATATGTGGCAGATACTTTCTCCCGGCTGCTTGACTTTACTGTAGCATTATTTCACACAGATGTCTTAATGCACTCTGTCCAAGAAAAGTGTTTTAGATCATATTACATGTTAAAACAAAAGAACTAGCATCGTGCATAGTGGTGTGCAGAGGCTTAGAAATGCTGCCGTTGAAGCCTGATCTGTTGGGCTTCTGAGCTGCATCTCCGTCCCGTTCGCTTTTGTAGTTGGGACCAATTCAAAGTGGAGGTGCTAGGTACCATGGCTCCAGCAAGGGCTTTGGGTGTGTAGTGTCTTGTTGACCCATAGCACAGTCGCAGCTGGACGCCCTAAAACAGTGGCTGGGACAGCTCCAGTCTTACTGAAACGTCTAAGGCTCCTGGTATGTGTGACTTTGTTACTGACATTCTTCACCCATAGGAAACCTGGGCTGACAGGACGAGGCATGTACGAGCTGAAGCCAGAGTGTGCCAAGGAGTTCAACCTGTATTTCTATCACTTCTCCAGGGCAGAGCAGTCCAAGGTGAGGAGGGCTCAGTGCAGTGGGAAGTGCTAAGTATGTTTTCCCTATGAAGAGCAAGCTGGTGCTGCCCTTCAGACACTGGAAATGGGTTCCAGAGGTCACAGATAGCTCAGCCTCTGGTCTAATGTGGCAGGGCCTTCACCGGGTTGTCTATGCATAGGTGAATATTTCAAATACACATTCACACACCTGACTTTATTTGTTTATCTGTGCTGGCATCAAACCCAGGACTTTGCCTGTGTGGGCAAGCGCTTCACCACTACAGTACATCCCCAGTTCATTTTCCTTGGCTTATATAGGATCAACTAGCCCATTGACACACATTCAGAACTGGTACTATTTGATAAGGGTTTTGAGACTTACATTTTTGCAGTCTTAATGTACTTTTTCAATAAATGGTGTTAAAAATAAAAATTATTGTGAAGTTTTTATTTTGTTTTGATATATTTTGTAACATTCAAGCCTAAGTTAAGTTTCAGGTTTATCCCTATTTTTCCCGAGTCTTAAAGAACAAAAGAATTAGCCTTGGTATGTGAGTGGTGGGGGAGGAATAAACATTAAGGAGGTAGAAACCATCTACTCAAGCCACACACATTGGCTCCTGCCTGGAATCCAGGCAGAAGGATCAGTTCAAGGCAGCCTGGGCTCCGGGTCCCCAGCCATGTGTGTGTGTGTGTGTGTGTGTGTGTGTGTGTGTGTGTATTGGGGGGGGGGGGTCTGTTAAAGGCAGATGCTGATGCTGTGTGTTATGTGTTGTAATCCTTGTCCCTATTACGTTGTCTCTCATTAGGCGGAAGAAGCCCAGCGGAAATTGAAAAGACAGAACAGGGAAGATACAGGTATTTAATCTGCTTTCCAAAAGTCCGCATCAGTCTCTCATGACAAAACATGGCTTTCTATTAGCCACAATGGCCACCCTTGGTAGGGTGGGAGATTCAAGAATAAGCTTTTCGTGTGAGCTTTCTCCTGTTCTGAGGAATAATGAATACAGCCGTCCGAAGATGTTCTGCACATTGGAAGATGTTACTCCCTCCCCAAACATCTGGAGATGGCTCTGGATTGGCTAGGATAGCCCATGTATGCCTGCAGATTCCTCTCTGCTCCTTGTGTTCCACGTGGTGCTGCTTGTGTTCGACAAGGGTTTCAGGATGGGAAGGTGGGCCAAGGACAGTTCTGTAGCCTCTTCAGTGCGGCCCCTTTACCAGCTTGTCTGCCTTCCAACCATCTCAGAGACAGGAAAGCATAGCCCGTGAGTCAGCAGGCTAGAGACGGTGCTGTAGGCTAAGCGCCTTCTGCACAAGTTTGAAGACCGGAGTGAGGATCTCCAGAAGACAAATACAAAAATAAATAACAATGGGTGGATGGGGCTGGAGAGATGGCTCAGAGGTTAAAATCATTGGCTGCTCTTCCAAAGACCCGGGATCAATTCCTAGCGCCCACATGGCAGCTCACAGCTGTCTGTAACTCCAGTTCCAGAGAATCTAACATTCTCACACAGACATACATGCAAGCAAAACACGAATGCACATTAAAAATAAATAAATAAAAAGGGAAAAACCTGGGTAGGTTTTGGTGTCCCACTTTTCATCTCAGCAAGCAGGAAGCCAGCAAAGACAGGGACTCCCCAGAGCAAACCAGCTAGCTAGACTAGCCAAACATCAGTAGGTCTGCCTTGGTATATGACATTTTCACAAAGAAATCAAGGAAAACACCCAGCATCAACCTCTGGCCTCCACACACTGTGCACCCACACTCACACATGAACACACACACCACACATACACACCAGGAGAGACAAAAGTCTGTTGCAAGTCGCTGTGTAGTCAGCGGTTTTATGGAGCTCTTAAGACACTGCTGGAGATAAGGGAGGCTCTGTGTATAGCTGGGGTTGTGTTTTTCTTTCTTTTTTAATATACAGCTGTCCTTGTATGTTTGGTTGACATTGAGAACGTAAAATACAGCGCAAAGGTATTTGCTAATAAATGTCCTTTAGTGAAGACCATCAAAAGTACCTAACAAGTCAGGTGTGGTGGTTCACACCTTTATCCCATACAGAGGAGGCAGAGGCCCGGAGAATCTGAGTTCGAGGCCAGCCTGGTCTACATAGTGGGTCCCAGGGCTACACAGGGAGGAGTGACTCCTTTAAACATGTTCTCCTTCCTTCCTAGCACTTCCTCCTCCGGCTTTGCCTCCGTTCTGCCCCTTGTTTGCAAGTCTGGTTAACCTTTTGCAGTGTGATGTCATGTTGTACATCATGGGAACAATACTGCAGTGGGCTGTAGAGCATCATGGATCTGCCTGGTCGGAGTCTATGCTGCAAAGGGTAGGTTTACTAGATTTCAGTTTTCTGTGCCTGAGAAAGTCTATCTCAATACACAGAAAAGCGAGGACCACGTGATAGTTTATTACCTTCTCTTGTCTCTGATGAACCATGTGCCTGCTGATATTTTTATACCAGGTGGTTATGGTTAACTGGGTCCCATTAGCCAACCTGTCTCAGTCTCCCGATCCCAACCTTTGCAAAGTCTGGGATCCTGACAGATTGTAGACATTTTCACGCGTGTTCCTCATTTGAAGAACCTTTAGCTCATCAGTGTCTGTATTTTACAGTTAAAGACCCTGGGACGTGGACACTTGGGTTCCTGTAACTAAAAGGTGGTCAGTGCAGAACCGGTTCTACTTGTCAGTCTGCAGTTCTCAGATCCACACGCGCTCTGTCAGCAGCTATGGCTCTGTCCATTGTATCTGTGGAGAGCTGAGTCTCAGCGAGGTTCATCTAACTCCCTGCTCCTCCACTGCTGACATCATTATTGTTCAGTCAGTAGAATGCCCTCTCTGTATGTACAACCAGGACGTATAGCCTCAGAACTCTGGAGCAAAGCTGCGTTTCTAGGCTAACTAGATGCAGGCGCTGTCCCTGAAGACTTCCCTGCCAGAATATCATGTAAAAGCAGAAAGGCCAAGGATTCAAATGGAGGCAAGCCTTCCTCTAACAGCTGCCATTCTCGGGCTGTCTCAGCAGTCTGCCGTGTGTCGTTGGTTAAGGCGTGTGGCTACTTCACCCCTCCCCTTTATAAGCACGAGGTTGAGATGTGAGCACAGGCAGCTGTGCTGTCCTGGAGACTGCCACTGCTATGGGAGAAAACGTCCGTGGGGACTGATGAAGCCAGAATGAATGGTGGTCATCCTGTATGTAGATCTGTCACTCAGGCGTTGCCCTACATGGAGGGAAAGCTAGAGCACCTCACGCATCCCCTTCAAACCTTGGAAGCAAGATAAGACTAGTAAGCTACAGAGCAGTTGGCTCAGTGCGTCAGGTTTCTCCAGACACATGGTAAGGATGTGAGATGGGGAGAGACTATAAACATTTAATAAACTGTGGCATTCAAGATAAAAAGTATCTCTATTTCAAATGGTAGAGATTTAGTCCTTAGACAGGCTGGAGAGATAGTCAGTGGTTAAGAGCCCTGGCTGCTCTTGGAAGACTAGAGTTTGGTTCCCTGCACCCACATGGTGGCTCACTACTGTCTGGAACTCTAGCTTCAGGGGATCTGACACCCTCTTCTGGGCTCCTGGAGCACCAGGCACATGGTACACTGCCATACATGAAGTCAGACACTCAGACACATGAACCCAATGGAGATGACAACTAGACATTATTAGGATGAGTAAGTGCGGGTCAGATGCCTAAAGTTTTGGATTTGGCCACCTGGTTAGATTTCTTTTTTTCCAAGGCTGTAGTGTAGGTACGAGACAAGCTGGAAATTGCGTACATTCATACACTGCTTGTCACAGCAGCAGTTGGAGAGAACCCTGAGAATTCATACTTGAGATCTCTTCCTAGCTGAAATGGGAAATTTTTGTCTTTGCCAGGAATTCTCTGTTAAGATACAAACTTGACCTCTGACTGAATAAACAGTTGAGATTTGTTTTCATCATGTTTAGTCTCTGGCTTATCATTTTTCAATAGTAAATATTTTTGTTCTTTTTTAAATACTTTTATTTTGGTTTTTCTATTTTTTATTTTCTAAACATGAGACTTTTTGCTTGAGGTGCTGCATTTGATCGGGATGGCCCTCCAAGAAGAAAAGCACCATTTGGACAGTGCCGTGGAAGGGCACGTGGAGACATTCACCTTCACTCAGAAGATTTCAAGTATGTGTAGTCTTTCATTCCATTCACCTTGCACTCGCTGAGTGATTTTAAATAGTGACTCATAACTGCTATTACTTGACGAGTTCTAAATGGTTATACTAAAGTCAAGTGTTGAAGGCTACCTTGTCCATCTGTGAAGTGATGCTGTATTAGATTCCAGGAGAAAAAACTCTTTGGGACTGTATATTAGAGACATTGCAGCTGGATGATAGTATCACTACGTCCTAACAAAACTATTTAGGGTCTGTGCATGCTTTAGTACACAAATGTTAATCCACAAACAACAGAAAATAATGTGGAGTTGTTAGCTCGAAAACTGGTATGACAGATCACTTCTCAGCCTTTGAGATTCAAGAGAACTTGGTCCAGAGGCTTCCCAGAGGAATCGCTTACTGTGTGGCCCCTATATGAAATTAGTGTCACACATATATTTACCTCTAGGATGTACTTACACTTGGATAAACACAAGAATGTCAGCATTTCACCTTTATGTTATTGCTCTTAGCTTACAAAAACATGGGGGTCGTGTCTGCAGTGTTCAGAATCAGAAGGTTAGCTGGAGGAGACTGGACTCTAGCTTTATATAAAGAATTTGACAGCTGGGCAGTGGTGGCGCATGCCTTTAATCCCAGCACTCGAGAAGCAGAGACAGGTGAATCTCTGTGAGTTTGAAGCCAGCCTAGTCTACAAAGTGAGTTTCAGGATAGGCTCCAAAAGCTACACACAGAAACCCTGTTACGAAAAATCCAAAAAAAAAAAATTGACTTTTTTGTTGTTGCTGTTTATTTTTGAGTAATGTGACTTTTTAAAGGGCCAGGAAGAAGTTGTTTTATGACTTTTTATTTTTAAATTTTTCAAGCAGTCCTGAGTTCAGTCCTCAGTAACACACACATACAATATCAATTTTTTCAAGATGTATATACATTTACATATTAGCTGTGTGTGATATACATACTCATACATTTTATATATATATATATATATATATATATATATATATATATATGAAACAGAAGCTGAAAGACTTATGTAGTAATGGCCATATACATACCCCCAGAGTTTACCAGTTAATACTTTGTATGTTTGTTTTTCTATTTCTATTTATTTATGGCGGCAGGGTCTCACTGTGTACACCAGGCAGACCTCAAACTC
The DNA here is from genome assembly GCF_007827085.1 of Peromyscus californicus insignis. Taxonomy (NCBI): domain Eukaryota; kingdom Metazoa; phylum Chordata; class Mammalia; order Rodentia; family Cricetidae; genus Peromyscus; species Peromyscus californicus. Next base: position 61,941,000 of record NW_026294491.1, on the reverse strand, counting down.
ACAGAGACCTGCCTGTTTTTGTATCCTGAGTGCTGGTGTTAAAGGGGTGCACCACCATGCCTGGTTTAATATTCACTTGTTTTGTTGTTTGTTTTTTGAGACAAGCTATGTAGTTTGTCCTAGCTGTCTTAGAGCTTGCTATATAGACCTGGTTGGCCTTGAACTCACAGAGATCCTCCTGCCTCTGCCTCCCAAGTGCTGGGACAAAGACATGCACCACCACATCTGGCAATACTTCACTCCTTTCTTCCCATCCCCTCCCCCAGACAGGGTTTCTTGGCTGTTCTGAAATAGACCAAGCTGGCCTCGAACTCACAGAGATCTGCCTGCCACTGCCTTCCAAGTTCTGGGATTAAAGGCGTATGTAACAACTGTCCAGCCAATACTTCACTTCTTAAAGAAAAATTTTTGTTTCATTTTTAGAATAAGCACTCATTCTGTTACTCTTGAAGGTTGCAACTATGAATCTCTATTGTTTAGGATTTTTTAAAATATATCTTGTGGATTTTGTATAGTCATTCATATTTTTTGGATCAGATCGTGCCATTTTCTGCCCATGATAGCCCACACATTTAGTTTCTGTATTTCTCTCTGCTCCCAAAGATGATCAGGCTCAATCTCTGCCTTTCCTGCCTAGCTCAGCGGCAGCCATTTGCTAAGGTGTTTCTGGGTGAACTCGTGGTGCTGGAGTGGGATGTAGGAATTCCTGGGTTGAAAGGATTGTTTCTGTAGCTTCTACATTTCTTTTAAGTGATGGTGAGAATATTTCATTGCCCTGAAAGAGAAGGGTAGTACCAAGAAGTGGTCCTATGTTGGATATTTGATCACACTGTGAACCCCAAATTAGCATTTGCATTAATTAAATAAAATTAACCTTGGGTCAGGAGGCTGAGTTAGCAACTAGTTTACAGAAAGTAATCCAAGACCATCAGAGGCGTCTGGAAGAGGTACAGCGATGCACCAGAAGGAGTAGGAGGGATTTGAAGTGGAAGGACGCTCTGTTTGGGAGACGCCAGCAAGGTTAGCTAGGTGCTACTCAGCCTCTCTGAGCTGGCAGGTTTTCACCCCAGCCTTTGAATCTCAAGTTTTATTTACAAATAGAATGATAGAGATTTAGTTAAAGCTACCTTTAGCTATAGCATCAGAGCTGTGCCTGTGGGAACAGAATTCCCGCCAGGCTGGGACCTGAGGCCAGGAGAGAAGCAGGCTGGTAACTGCGGAGTTGCAGTTGCTAGCTGAAACAGATGAAGGTGCAGCCACTGTGCTGAAGATAAGCAGCAGTCCTGTTTGTCATGGCATGTCTGGTTTCCTCCTTTGCTCCCATGCATGTAAGTAAGAGCAGAGGGGAAGCTGCCTCTGCCCACTGCACATGTGCTTTGCTCTTCATAGGCACCAGCCTTTCTGCGTTCTCTCTCTACTGGCATTTCCCATGAGTTCTCATCCTGCCTTCTGCCTTCTTCGGCTACGATGCTTTTTGTTTTCCAAAACCACACAAAAAAACCTCGCTGAGTCCAGTCATTCTCTGATCATTATAAGGTGTCAGTTTCAGGGAATGAGTCCCAAGGGCTGGGTAGCCAGCTAGTCAAGCCAGTCACTGAACTCCAGGCCCAGTGAGAGATACTGTCTCAAAACATAAGGTAAAGAAGAGCAGAGGAGGCCCTCACAGACACACACAAGACAGTCTGAGTGCGGTCAGATGATGGGCGGCAGGTGTGGTAAGCAGTTCCAGTCGTCCTTTGCAGGAGTAAGTGCTATGCAGTGTTAGCTGTTCTTACGCCTTTTATTTCTCTTTCTTAGAACCTGGTGATGCACCCAACAACTCCCCAAGCATCCTAGCTATGCTGGAGACATTGCAGAACGCTCCCTCCCTAGAAGTACACAAAGACATGATTAGGTGGTTGTTAAAGGTAACATTTCCACATTGCTTTGTGTCTTGTGAGAAACATTAAATACTTGTTATTTGTAATAGCATTTCATCAGGATAACAGATTTTTTTTTCAGATGTTTAATGCAATTAAGAAGATAAGAGAAAGTTCCTCCACCAGTCCTGTGGCAGAGGCAGAAGGAACCTTAATGGAGGAGGTAAGAAAAAGCAAGCTAAGCCAGATGGTGGTGGTGCACAGCTTTAATCCCAGCATTTGGAAAGAAGAGGCAGGCGGATCTCTGAGTTCTAGGCCAACCTGGTCTACAGAGTGAGTTCCAGGATAGCCAAGGATATGCAGAGAGACCCTGTCTGGAAAAAACAACAACAACAACAACAAGAGAACAAGCTAGAGCCAGGCATGCCAGCATATTCCATTAGCCCCGGCACTCAGAAGCAGAAGCAGGTGGATCTCTTGAGTTTGAGGCTAGCCTAGTCTACAGAGCTAGTTCCAGGCCAGCCAAGGCTGTTACATATTGAAACTGTATCTCCAGAAAAAAGAAGGTAGACTAATAATACAAAAACTTTAGTAGGTTAGTATGAACAAATTAAGTTTCTCTGCAGTAAGTCAGTAGTTGATATTATTCACAAAGGTTAAATTCCAGAAGATGCGTATATTAACTTATAGCCATTTTCTAGTTTGTCTTTTCCCTTAGCATCTTAGATTGCCTCTTGCATTTAAATAAGAAGATGGTGGCATGTATCTTAGTTAATGCCTACAATGCAGATGCTTTGCTGAGCGGGAAAGACTGTCTGGCCTTTAAGACTCTAACTGAATGGAGCATCATTCCAGAGCTCAAGAGACAAAGACAAAGCAGAGCGGAAAAGGAAAGCCGAGATTGCTAGACTGCGCCGGGAGAAGATCATGGCCCAGATGTCGGAGATGCAGCGGCACTTCATTGATGAGAACAAGGAGCTCTTCCAGCAGACCGTAGAGCTGGACGCCTCTGCCTCTGCCACTCTTGACAGCAGGTAGACAAAATAATGGCCTTTAAGACTTGACCGTTGGTTCTTCCATGTGCTTTTAATGCTGACGGAATTAAGTGGAAGTGTGGGTAATTTTGTGGCCTTCATTAAATGGTGTTCACTTCTAGGCCAGGGAAATAGCCCAAGGTCAGCCAGTAAACTGTGTAACAAACAAACAAGAATCTGAGTTTGCTCCCAGAACTCACAGAAAAAAGCCAAATGCTGGCCCATGCTTGTAGTCCCAGTACTGGGGAGGTAGTGACAGGCATGTCCCTCGGGCAATGACCAGACAGCCTAACCTAATCAGCAAGCCCCGGGCCAGTGAGAGGCCCTGCCACCTGAGGTTGACCTTTGGCCCCCACATACACACACAAAAGAGAAATGTCTAGCTCTGGCTAGTTTGTGTATCCGCCTAGAGTGTTATTTTCTACAGAGAACCTTTGACATTCAGGAGAGAACACTGTAGGCTGGAATGTGCTGCAGGCAGGTTGCTCTAAAGATTAGAGATGGTTTTAAGCACATGAAAGACTCCTACCACTTCATGTTTAAAGACCACAGGTTCAACATGTACCTACCTGGAGTCTGTCATTTAATGGTTATAGAGACACTTCCCAGGCTCATTCAGTATAGTCATAACCTTTTTATTGCAGCCCTCTGATTTCAGATACAGCACTTACAGCATTGGGCCCCGCGCAGACACAGGTCCCTGAGCAGAGAAAGTTTGTCACCTGTATATTGTGTCAAGAGGAGCAAGAGGTCACTGTGGAGAGCAGGGCGATGGTCTTGGCAGCGTTTGTTCAGAGATCAACTGTGCTGTCCAAAGACAGAACTAAATTCATCCAGGATCCAGGTCAGTTCCAGCTTTTGTATTGGATTGTAACCCAGCTGCAATGACAAAAAAATACAAGCAGCCTCCATGCCAGACATCCTGGTTCACATCTGTTATCACTGCACTCGGAGGCTGAGGCCAGAGGATTGTTCTGAGTTCAAGGCCAGACAGGGCTATAATACAAGACTGTGTGTCGTATTTCTTAGCATTTCTTCTCGAAGCTCAGAGCATGAGGCACAATGGGGAATTGGAGTCTCTTGGCAACCAAAGCTTCAGCTAGATCATGATCCTTTATTATCTGGAGTGCATATCAAAACTCATAGATGCTCAGGTCCCTATATAAGATGGTATAGTACTGGGAGGGAGCTCAGGGGCTGAACACTTGCTTGCTGGGAGTGGGGGTCTGGCCTCTATCCACAGCACTAAGTGGGGAAACCCTGCTCAAATGCATAGAATTTGCATGTGACCTTGGGGAATCTTCCTAGATACTGGATCTCTAGGTTATGGTTTCGACGCTGTGTAAGGGGAGAGTGACAAGGACATAAGGCAGATGTGTCAGCACCCATAGAGGGTTCCCCTGGACGTTTGGTCTGCCTTCTCTGGACACCACAGATGCAGGCTCCTGGGGATGGAGGGCCAGCTACCTAATGCACTTCCACCCTCACAGTTCAGGGCTATTGACTTCCACAGGTGATGAGATTACAAGAGTCTCGGTTTTTAAGTTACCAGAGGCTTGCCGAAGTTGGTGATATCTAAAGTCAGAGTAAATTAGCATTTCCTCACCCAGGTCTTTACAAATCTAAGGACGCACGTTGATCATAGAAAAGTTAAATGCTTAGAGTTTTGTTTTGTTTGTTTTGTAATGCAGAAAAATATGATCCATTATTCATGCACCCTGATCTGTCTTGCGGAACACACACTGGCAGCTGTGGGCACGTTATGCATGCCCATTGTTGGCAAAGGTAATTTATATTCTTATATTACTCAAGAAAAGCCATCTGACGGCTCAAAATTGACTTTTAAAGCAAGGGAAATTTCATTCTGAGGGTGGGGATAAAAAGAACTAAAGATACTAGCAAACTTATATATTTGCCTAATATAAGTACTTGCTTTGTAATGAATGTAAAGGATTAAGAAGAAACTTTTAGAGTGTTGGGTACATTTTAATGTAGCTTTGTATCAGAATCTCCTTCATCCCTCCAGAGAAGAGAACAGATCTCTATTAGGTAACAAGCTGGAAGGACAGAAAGATTTGGTACAGTGGGGTAAACTCTGAATCCCCTAGCGATATGAGTAGTGCATTCTTTCTTCAGGTCCAAGGTGAGCAACTCTGGATTCCAAAGGTGTTAGTTAGTCCATGCTTTGCGGCTCTGAGGCTGTAGCACCCTGTCCTGGTGTTTCCTGTGCTCCACAGCACTGTGATTCCAGCACTGTACTTGCTGTCAGTGTGGTCACCCCAGACAAATGACCACCAGCCCTGAGAAAATGGCCAGACAGTGAGAGCACCGAGAGGTGACTCTTCCCACTCTTGAAAGCTTATTAAAGCAGTCAGGTTTTGTTGTTGTTGTTGTTGTTGTTGTTGATAATGTTTCTGTGTTAAGACAAATCCACTTTGAAGAGTAAAATTCCTCTTCAAGTCAAGCTGCCTGTGTTTGAGACAGTTCGGTTTAGTTCAAGTTTTTAATTGTTTGCAAGAAAAATGACTCAGACTGTGGCTGCCTGCCCTCCTGCCGCCGTGACCTCCGTGGATGTTGACCCTTCTTCTCTAATTGTGAAGGTATTTTGACTCGGTTCAAGCTAAGGAGCAGCGGAGGCAGCAGCGTCTACGCTTGCACACCAGCTACGACGTAGAGAATGGCGAGTTTCTCTGTCCGCTCTGTGAGTGCCTGAGCAACACCGTGATCCCCCTGCTGCTCCCCCCGAGGGATGCTTTCAGCAGGTGAGCTCAGGGTGCCAGAGATAGGCTTTGTAGATGGTGGAGGAGGGAGACTCGGCTCTGGGAAACTGCACAATCCCCCCAGATAACCTTCTAGACGTGTTATCCAGTCACTTCTCCGAGCAGATCTGTGGAGTTTGATTGTGATCTTTAAAAGGGAACAAGCCAAAATATAACTTTTTTAAAGTTTACCCGTAAGTGCTACAGAAGTTGTAAACTTTCTGTTTATTCATGAAAATCTGGTATCTTCTTTATTTCTAGAGATCCTACTTTAGAGATGTTCCCTCATACTTCCCAAAGAACTCAGTCTGTTGTTGAGTGTGGTAGCGTACACCTTTAATCCCAGCATTTGAGAGGCAAAGGCAGTTAGATTTCTGTGAGTTCTAGACCTGGCCGCACAGTAAGACTCTATCTTAAAAAAACAAACTCTTCTGCTCTCCATATGTTTCCATGGCATACATGGGCACACACACCATACACATCCACAGTAAATAAAATTAAAAGTGATTAAGTGCTAGAGAGATGGCTTAGCCATTAAGCACTGCTGTTCTTCCAGAGGACCCAGGTTCAAGTAAATCTTTAAAAAATAACTATGCAAGTTTTTAACATAAGTTTTATGGATATAAATTACCTCTTTCTGTGCAGTTCTTTGAATTCAGTTCAGAGCAGAGGCTGGGTTTTCTGTTCAGTTTAGGGACTCGGGATTTGGCTTTGGCTTTGGCGCCATAAAATGTTTATAATTGTTGTCGGGTTCCCATTTCATCTATGCTTTTGAATCACAAAGCGTCATGGTGCTAGCTTACCCTGTATTTGAACTAGGAAGTAGCAACTGCCTGTTCAACGATTCTACCTGTGACTTTGGTGGCTAGTTTGGGTTCTTTCTCGTGGTTGTTAATGATGGTGTAGCCACAACTGAAGGATGGTATAGGACAGTTTGGGATCTGACATAACCGAGTTCAAGGGTCAGCTCTGCCCCTCAGAACCTAAGTCAGGCTGCGTGGCTCAGTGTCCCCGTTTATAACATGGGCACAGTCATACATAGGTGTATTTGGAGGATCAGGTGGGATGCTGCGAGCATCTTACAGTAAGGGCATTGCTAAGCTTGTCACTGAGCATGTGGTGAGGGTTTGTGGTAGCGGTAATTGTGAGGTTTCAGAAGTTCTGCCACATTTCAGTACTAAAATAAGTGACACTTTCTATGATATCACCATTGATCACTGTAACTTCATTTCTGTTGGCCGGTGTCCTCTGAGCATTTGCTTCCATTGCTGCCATTAAACCCATAGTCTCGCGTGTGTAGTCAGAGGACAACTTTTGGGAGTCGTTCTCTCCGGCCACCGTGTGGGCTCGAGGATTAACTTGCCAGCTTAGCAGCCAGCCCCTTGCTGGCTTAGCCATCTCACTAGACTGAGATTGTTTTGTTTTTAATACACCGAATGTTCCCTGGCCTGGCTTTGGTTTTTACTGTGTGGGGGGGGTGTCTTGCCTGCATGAGTGTCTGTGTCCCATGGGTGTGTTTGGTGCTCACAGAGGCCAGAAGAAAGTCTCGGTCTTCGGGAATGAACAGTCGTGAGCCACCGTAAGGGTGCTAGGAATCAAACCTGGGTCTTCTAAAGGAGCAGCCAGTGCTCTTAATTAACCTTTAAGCCATCTCCCTGCCCCATAACCCTGATTTTTAAATATTTGAAATAGGTCTAAAATACGTGTTTTATTTAAGAAAGCTTTTGTAACTTTTTTTGTAACTTTTGGTTTTTTGAGATTCAACTGCCACCGCCACATGACAGCTTTTGTAACTTAATGAAACTAATCAATGAAGAATTAAGTGTTCTCTGTAATCTCTTCCAGGAGGTTAAATTTTTCAGACCAACCAGATCTGACACAGTGGATTAGAACACTATCTCAGCAGATAAAAGCATTGCAGATGCTTAGGAAAGAAGAAAATGCCTCTGGTAAGTGCTGAAAAACCAATTCTGTGTGTGTGTGTGTGTGTGTGTGTGTGTGTGTGTGTGTGTGTGTGTGTGTGTGTGAGAGAGAGAGAGAGAGAGAGACAGAGACAGAGACAGAGACAGAGACAGGTGGTGTTTGTGTGTAAGTGTGTGTGTATGTGTGAGAGGTGGTGTGTGTGTGAGAGAGTGTGTGTTTGTTCAATGTTCGTGCATGCCCGTGACATATTGAGGTCAGAAGAAACTTATAGGAGTTGGTTCTCTCCTACCATGTGGGTTACAAGTATCCAACTCAGGCCATCAGCCTTGGCAGCAAGTTCCTTTACCCACTGAACCATCTCACCAGCCCTGGTAACCTGATTTCTTTTTCCTCGAAAGTGTAAGTTGATTGGAAAATGTGTCTCCAGACAACATTGTTTTTAAGTATTTTCAAACGAGAGTCTAGAGAGATGACTTGGTGATCCAGAGCACTTGCTGCTCTGGCAGAGGACCTGAGTTCAGTTCCCAGCACCACTTCACAGGTTTGCAGCTGCCTGTAACTACAGAGGATCCAACCCCCTCTTCCAGTTGCTCTGGCAACTACATGCACATCTGTATTCACTCACAGACATGCATACACACACAGAGAAATAAAAAGGAAATTTTTAAACATGTATGTAATAGGAGCTGGAGAGATAGCTCCGTGGTTAAGAGCACTGGTTGCTCTCTTAAAACATCTATGTTCAGTTACCAGCACCTACATGGTGGCTGTTTGTAATTCCAGTTCCAAGGAATCTAGCACACTCTTCTGACCTCAGTGGGCACCAGACACACACATGCTGCACAAACTTCCTTGTAGGCAAAACACTCATGCACATAAATTAAAAATAAATAAATCTTTTAAAAAATGTAAATAAGTCTGGGAATAGTGGCACACACCTTCAGTCCCAGCACTGGAGAGGCAGAGGCAGAGGCAGGCAGATCTCTTTGAGTTTAAGGTCAGGCAGAGTGACATGGTGAGACCCTATCTCAAAAAAAAAATGAAGTATATAAATAATAAAACCTCTTTCTACATATTTAAAAGTGAAACCTTCCATTTTAAAATTTGATATGAGCTAGTTATGGTAGCATACATCTGTGATCTCAGCACTGAGGAGAATAAGGCAGGATCATAAAAGGCCATCCTGGGCTACATGACTAGACCCAGGCTCCAGAAAACAGTGAAAATGTGTAACCTGATTCATTCCACTTGTCTGCTGCAGGAAAGTACACTTGACTCCCCATTTTCGAGAACACACAGTGTGTGTTTATAATAGCGCTTCTCTCCGCCACTGATGGACTCCCTGCATGGGGAGACTGAGTGCTGAGGGGATAATGTCAGCAGTTCCCATTGGCAGAACCCTGCCGTGTGCTCAGGGCCTGTGGGAAGTGTTGTGGGCGCATGTCTGTCGTCATGATCGTCGTGGTCACCTCTCTCTCGGTTTTGTTCCCTTAGTGGCTGTACTGTGAGGTCAGCCCGAGCACTGTAGGCAGTGCACTGGTCAGCCACAGAAACACTCACTACCCTTTGGGGGGACGTTTGGCAGTTTGTAGTCATTGGAATTGTCTTCAGGTTGTTACTTGTTTGTTTGTATGTTTGTTTGTCTCCATGGCTGAAATACATAAAGGTTGTGTTCTGCTGAATAATTATATACACTGCCTATTTCTGCAGACACTCCCTCTTCAGAGACCGTAGAAGACATGAGTGAGATACAGGTCCCAGAAGGCTTCAGGCCTGATTTTCATCCTAAGTGAGTATAAGACAGTCTTCCCTTTAAATCTAGCCCACTGGAAAAGTTAAGTGGGCTGTTGGTGGAGTGTGCCTCAGCGAGACTGAGAGTGAAGTATTACCAGTGTTCATCTTGAGTTCTGAAAGTCATGTGCTGTATGAGGTTAATTGTAGTAGACTAGCAAAACTGTAATAAAAGTGTGTGGATCGGTGGCTCTCAACCTGTGGGTCCCAACACCCTTGGGGCTCAAATGATTTTTTTTCTTTTTAAGATTTGTTTATTTATTATGTGTACAGTGTTCTGTCTGCATGTATGCCTGCAGGCCAGAAGAGGGCACCAGATCTCATTACAGATGGCTGTGAGCCACCATGTGGTTGCTGGAAGAGCAGCCAGTGTGCTTAACCACTGAGCCATCTCTCCAGCCCCTCAAATGATTCTTTCACAGAGGATGAATATCAGATATCCCGCATATCAAATATTTACATTACGAATCATAACAGTAGCAAAATTACAGTTATGAAATACCAAGGAAATCATTTTATGATGGGGGTCACCACAACATGAGGAACTGAATTAAAGGGTCACTGCATTAGGGAGGGTGAGCACCACTGTGTAGAGGTTCCACCCTGTTGAGCTCCTGTGTCCTGATCCCCGACACACCATCACGACATCTAAATCCAGGCCACTCAGCTTCCAGCCCACCAGGTCTCAGGCTTCTTTCTGATTGCTGCTTTCCCTTAGACCCCCAAACTCTGGTCACCCAGACTCCTTGGTCCCACTGCCCATTGTCTGTGACGGAGCAGATTCCTTGACCTCTATGGGCCTCCTTCTTCATCTGTAATGGGAAGGAGTTCTTTTGGAGTCTGTGCCTCTCGTGTGCCGAGGGACCAGTAAACAGACCTGGAAGGTCTGATGTGGAGAAGGCCTCAGGCCTCTGCTTGCTCTGCTTCCCCCGGGCCTGCTGTTTGGTCTTTTCTGAGACGTATGTCCATACCCTCCATATTTTCCTTTTGCTTTTTCTGTGGCCCTATGCTGGATATTGAACTCGGGGCTCGCTCATGAATACCAGGCATGTGCCGTACCACCTTGCTGTATCTCCAGCCCTATTTTCATGTTTGAACTCAACAGTACCTTATTGTCAGATAAGACCATTTGGGGAGGGCATGTTAAATCAATGTCAGCTTTTGCATTGTGTGTTTTGAATAATCCTCTGTGTGCTGACAGGACTCCATCCTGTAGTGGGTGCTCTCTCCTGGAGTACCCAGCTCCTCGTCTCTCTAAGCTTGCTTCTCTGTAAAGTGTGGTTGTTCCTGGGTGGGCCGGTGATTCCAACCCAGGCCTGGCGCTTGTTTTCCCACACGCCCAGACCTGTCAGCTATCCTCTGTCCTGGAGGCCTTGCTCCAGCACACAGCCTGTCCTCTGCACAGGTCAGGACAGGGCACAGCTGTCCTTGACTGTGTTCCTTTGGTTGGTTGGTTGGTTGTTTTTTTGAGACAGGGTCTCACAGTGTAGCTCTGACTGGTTCCGTACTCAGAGTGGCACCTCACCTTTGGGAGTGGCCATGCACTACCATGTGGGGTTCTGTGTATTTGTTGAGAAACAAACGACATTCTGACTCCTGTTCCTTGCCATGTAACTAGTTTGAACTCTTGGTATCTTTCTTGTCTGGAATGTTTGAACTGTCCTTCTGATGTCCCTTTATGTGTCTTCTTAGTCACTGGACAGGTTTTGTGACCCTTCCCTGCTGAGTCTCTGTGTGGTGTCTTGAGTTTCTCCCTTGGGAGCTTCTGTTCTTTGATGTGGCCCTCTGTTTGCTTAGATTGGCCCTCTTAGCCTGATCTCCTCTTAGTCTCAACAGGTATTCTGGCCTGGCTTCCTCTGCCCACTCGCCTGTCCACACTGGGAATTGATCCCAGAGCCTTGCTCACACACTCTGACTAAGCCATACCTCATCCGGGTTTAGTTTCCTCTCACTGACTTAAGTGACTATGACACTCCTTCCGTCTGTCTGCTTCTTGGGTAGCTATTTAACAATGCACCGTAGACACTCAGTGGGTACCTGCTGGGCAGGTCAGAACTTGCTGAGTCCCACCAGCAAGGTCAGTAGCCACCACCAGCTTTTGCACCAGGGACTCCCAGATGCCGGTGTTAGGAGAGCTTTCCTCCAAGGTTCTGTTCTGGAAACTCCAGCGTCTGTGGCTATGGGGGGCATTCCTGAGAATCAGTCACAAGTCCCACGGTTCAGACAGTAAATGGACCTGGTTGCCCTGCCTTCTTCAGCCCTGAGCCTTTCTCTGCTCATGCACAGAACGTAACTCCCCTCAGCCAGTCAGTGGCATGCAGCCATCTCTGGAGAGATTGAAAGGTTTGATTGCAGCACAGGACAGAGTGGCTGAGACATGGAGCCATTTTATCCATGTGTGCAGCTTTTGAACTAAACCTATGCATGTTTACACAGGAACCCATATTCTAATAGCATAAAAGAAATGCTAACAACATTTGGAACAGCTACTTACAAGGTGGGACTGAAGGTTCATCCCAATGAAAAGGACCCCCGTGTGCCCATCATGTGCTGGGGGAGCTGCGCATACACCATCCAGAGCATAGGTAAGACGATCAGTGTTGTGCTTCCTTAAGTCATGGGGGCGGTGATTAGAAACCTGTTTAGAAGCTGATTGTGGTGGCCCACTCCTTATCCTAAGGCAGAGGTGGGCAGATCTCAGGAGGTTTGAAGCCAGCCTGTTTATAGAGTTCCAGGGCAGCCAGGACTTGAAAGTAAGACCCCTGCCATGAAAAAACCAAAACAGCCAGGTGGTGGTGGTACATGCCATTAATCCCAGCACTTGGGAGGCAGAGTCTCGTGGATCTCTGAGTTCAAGGCCAGCCTGGTCTACACAGAGAAACCCTGTCTCAAAAAACGGGGTGGGGGTGGGGGATCCAGCCTTTTTGGGCACCAGGCACCAGTGTGGGGCAGACAGACCTGGAGGCAAACACTCACACCCAGTCACTTTGTAATGAACGTTTAGTATAAAGAAGTAATGAAGAGAAAACGGGAACGGTTGTAAACCAGCAAGATGCTGGTTTGTTTGACAGTGTAAATAAATACACAAGAGAAAACAGATTGAGGAGATGGCTGTGGGAGCTGCTGACTGAGGGACCCCTAGGGTTTTCCTTAGTTTTGTGTGGATGAGTGTCTGCCTGCCTATGTGTCTATGTCCTGTGTGTGAACCTGGTGCCTGCAGAGGCCAGAATTGGGCATCATCCCTGCAACTAGAGTTACAGAGTTGTGAGCTACCAAGTGGGTGCTGGGAACCAAACCCAGGTCCTCGGCAAGAACAGCAAGTGCACTGGGCGGTGGTGGTACATGCCTTTAATCCCAGCACTGGGAGGTAGAGCCAGGCGGGTCTCTGTGAGTTCAAGGCCAGCCTGGGCTACAGAGCAAATTCCAGGACAGTCAGGGATACACAGAGAAAGAAACACTGTCTTGAAAAACCACCAAAAAAAAAAAAAAAGATACTAAAACCTGACAAAATTTCATTCCCTTCAGAAATAATAGAACTTATTTAAAAATGTACAAAGAAAGTAACTTTTAAGAAAATAACAATATCTATGGCATTCAATTTACCTTCTTAACTATCTTAAATCTTTAGAAAGAATTTTGAGTGATGAAGAGAAGCCCCTGTTCGGGCCTCTGCCTTGTAGACTGGTAAGAGCATTCATTCCTCTCAGGAATGTAAAGATGCCAAAGAACCTGTCTGTGCCCGGGGGTGGGGGGTGGGGTGGGGTGGGGGGGGGGTGGGGGGGTGGGGGGGTGGAGACGGACACGCGGCTGGCAGTACTTGCTTTTGTTTGTTTCATTGTTTCATAGTGTATCTTTAGAAGGGGTCTGCTCCTTCTCTGGTAACTATAAGACTTCCTTATTTCAGGACGACTGTCTCAGGTCTTTAACACGATTTGCAGCAGCACATTGGACCGTAGCGTCACTTCCTGTGGTACAAGGACACTTCTGTAAACTCTTTGCATGTGAGTGTTCCAGTGTCTGTGGCCATCTATGTTCTGGCAACTTCTGGTCTTTGGAAATTTTCTTTGTAGGAGTCTAATGACTCGGTTACAGATGAAGTGTTTTCTACGTGGTGCCTCTGCACTGATGCCGGCCTTGGCGCTGGTGCCGGCCTCTGCGCTGGTGGCGGCCTCTGTGCAAGTGTGCTAATGTGTCCCCTCCCTTCTCCAGCCTTGGTGCCTAACGACAGCTATGAAGACCTGCCATGCATACTGGACGTCGACATGTTCCACTTACTGGTGCGTGTTTACAGTCTGCCTTGCGTCCTCTTCACTGCCCTCCCTCCACAGCACTGCCTTGGGCTTGAGGAGTCTCTAGCCAGACAGGCCCAGGAGGTGCTCTCGCCACGGATTCTGCACAGCCGTATCTAGTTAGGTTCTGAGGATCCTGGGTCTCGGGTCTGTCGGGTGTCCTTCCTCTCTTACTTGGCTTTGTGGCTAAGGTCTGCACTACAACTGTCTGCTTTTAACCCACTAAGAGATAAAAATAGCAGCGCTGCATAAGTGATCCTGACATTGACGCACAATCCGTTTCGTGGTTTTGTGCATTTTAGGAAATCCGAGCAGCTCTAGCCCTGGGGTCACAATACTTAATGGCAGGCTGCCTCCCGCTCCTTTTTTGTACTCTTTAAATTAGGTATGTTCATTGTCAAAATAGTAGCTTTCCCTATGAAATTTACAGATACACATCTCACATATTTTTATCATATTTGCGAATCCCTTCTACTTTCTGGGCCCCTCCTCCTTCTCCTCCTCCTCCTCCTTTTTTTTTTTTTAATCTAGATACACAGATGAAAGAAAAGATGCCATATGTGCCACATTTGTCCTTCTGGCCCCACACACTTCATTTAGTGTAGCTGGTTCTTAATGGCTGAATAATACTACCTGGTGTGTTTCCTTGATTCTACCTGGTGTGTTTCCTTGATTCTACCTGGTGTGTTTTCTTGATTCTACCTGGTGTGTTTCCTTGATTCTACCTGGTGTGTTTCCTTGATTCTACCCGGTGTGTTTTCTCCTTTCACTTTTTAAAAAACAACATTTATTTGGCATGTGTGTTCCACAGCTCAAACATGGAGGTCATGTCCTCTGATCTCCACACCCTAGGGTACATACACAAAAAAATAAGTGTTAAGAAAATGTTTTATCATTACCAGTAGTCTGTTCATAGGGGAACCCACTGGATAAATGAAGTGATAGTAACTGGTCCTCCAGGCCCCTTCAGCCCCAGTCAGTCATTGAGCTGGTCCTGGTGGGTCTCAGGGTCCCCTCGTCCATCTTAAGTTTAAGCGGAGGCCTAAGATCCCAGGAAGAGTGCAGAGGTGCGTGGCCATGGGGAGAGGCCTGTGCTGACGTTCTCTTGATGGCCAGGTGGGCCTGGTGCTGGCCTTCCCGGCTCTGCAGTGTCAAGACTTCTCGGGAAGCAGCCTCGGGACCGGAGACCTGCACATTTTCCATCTGGTCACCATGGCGCACATCGTACAGATCTTACTTACCTCATGTACAGGTAACTCCCAGCGTCCGTTTGTCAGCTTCTGCACCTTGACTTTCCCGGTTAAAAGCAAACATCTTCTGAGTCACAGTCAGGTTACTTGCTCTTCCTGTTTGTCTTCCTGTAGAAAGTTTTCAGTTCCGTTTCTTTCTGCTGTGAGAATCCCCTGCTGTATGAATGGCTGTGCTTTTCAGATGAGTCCATTCATCTGTGAACGGCATGAATTAAGCCCAGCTGAATGTTGTTTCAGAATGCCAGTTTCGTTTTCGCTCACGTTTTGTTAGTACCCCAGGGAGCTCAATCTCAAACTTGAGATTTCAAGTTTCCATTCAAGCATCCTGTCATTCAAACATTGCAAGACAGTGTGTTAGCTGATCGTCCCCACTGGATGGTGGCTGCAAGACAGTATATTAGTTAATCCTACCCACATTATAATGGCTGGCTCAGTGGTCAGATGGAGATCAGTACTGTGTGCACCCTTGAAAAGAAAATCCCGTGTGTTTATAGGAGTATGTCCTGTATACGTGAGTGTGTGGTATGTGGGTGCGTGGCTGGGATTCTTACCAGCCCTTCCGGCCACACAGTGGGAACACCTTTGTCTTTCAGAAGAGAACGGCATGGATCAAGGAAATCCCACTGGGGAAGAAGAGCTAGCTGTTCTCTCTTTGCACAAAACACTTCACCAGTGTACTGGAAGGTGAGACCCCAGTCTTCCATGGGGGGTACTTCCCACATGCCTGTGGGGTCATTTGGGGTCAGCTTGAGAAAGCAGTTGGCTTGTCAGCTGGGGAAGTTGGTGTGTATTGCTGTACCAAAGATTTAGGAGTGACTGCTCACACCCTGACACAATGAGTCTCTGAGAGAAGGGGATAATGTCTGGACGCTTGCTTGATGGTGAGCCCTATATTTGCTCAGTAAGATGCCAACTAGTGGGCAGATGCACTCCGAAGATGCTCTCCTAAAATGTAAGTTATCAGCTGGGCTGTGGTGGCGCATGTCTTTAATCCCAGCACTCGGGAGGCAGAGGCAGGCGGATCTCTGTGAGTTCGAGGCCAGCCTGGGCTACAGAGTGAGTTCCAGGAAAGGCGCAAAGCTATACAGAGAAACCCTGTCTCAAAAAACAACAACAAAAAAAAAGAACATAAGTTATCTTATCAGCAATTTCAGAATGCAGATCAGATGAGCATAGTGTGTTTGTTTGCAAGATGATCCAGGAGCAACAGAAACACAGGCTGGTGTCACTGTGCCTTGGAATAGCAGTCTCTCTTAGGTCTTAACAATGTGTGTGTGTCAGGAGCCTATGGAAACGTTTGTTCTGGGCTAGAGAGATGGAAACAGTGAGGGGAAGTGCTTGATGCATGGACTCTATGAGCCAGGTTTGAATCCCAGCACCATATGAAAAGCCCTGTGGGTGGTGGAGACCGGAGGATCACTGGGGCTTGCTGGCCTCCAGCACAACTCCAGGCTCAGGAAAAGACCCTGCCTCAAAGTAATAAAAGGAGAGTGATGGAGAGCAGGCACTCAACATCCCCTTCTGGCCCCTGAGCGCACACACACATTTGGACACACCATACATGTACATCCACACATTAAAGAAAAGCTCTTTTAGTTAGCCCATCTGAGAACCCACACTAATGAAGTAGTCTAACATGCAGAAGAACTTACAGGGTATGTCCTGGTGTTATTAATGCCAGCAAGGAGCTAACAGTGATCCAGATGTTCGTGTAGGACATAGTTTGATGATCAGCATGTTCTGAACACAGTGACTGAATTAAAAAGTACAGCAGGTATCATGTTCTAGATAGCACGGTCATTTTGAACATCACGTAGTGCAGCTGTGGGAGACAGACAGTGTGGAAGCAGTGTACAGAGTACTGTGTGGTGGCGTAAGAGTCTGGAAGAACTGCGCGGGGGGGGGGGGGGGGGGGGGGGGGGGGGGGGGGGGGGGTATTTGTTTTTGTTTTTTGTGTGTGTATGGTTTTTCGAGGTAGGATTTCTCTGTGTAACAGCTCTGGCTGTCCTGGCATCTGCTTTGTAGACCAGGCTGGCCTTGAACTCACAGAGATCCACCTGGCTCTGCCTCCCGAGTACAGGAATCAAAGGTGTACACCACTACACCTGGTTTGGGTTTTCATTTTCTAATTTTTCTGTATATCTGCCTGTATTACTTTGACCCACTCCTAACCGTAATGGCACCTATTCCAAATTCAGTCTTGTTTTCACACCATGTTTTCCTGAAGTGATCTTGTCTTAATTGTTTTCTCTCCTCAGTGCCTTGGAGGAAGCGCCCTCCGGCTGGCACCTGTGGAGGAGCGTCCGGGCCGGCATCATGCCTTTCCTCAAGTGTTCTGCTTTGTTCTTCCATTACTTAAATGGAGTTCCAGCCCCACCAGACCTTCAAGGTAACTTTCCATTTCTTTCAAATGTAGGAAGTGTTCCATGTCATCTGCTCCAGCCATTAGAGTAAAGATGGAGCTGGGTGTGGTGGTGCACACTGAGCTCAGCACTGGGTGGCAGAGGCAGGCAGCTCTGTGAGTTCAAGGCCAGTGTAATCTACATAGTGCATTTCAAGACAGCCATTGCTACATAGAGAGAGCCTGTCTCAAAAATAAAAATTAAAAAATTAATAATGAAAATAAAAAGTAGAATGAAGATAAGTTAGCTCTGGGGACAGAGCTCAGTGGTGATGCTTGCCTGGCATGCTCAGCCTGGGTTCAGCCCCAGCATGCTAAGAAAACAAAACAATAAACAAGTACGTCTGATGAATGAGAGCACATGTGTGTGTGAATGCTGATGTGCATCTTTGCGTACGTGCTCTGCCTCTGAATCCCAGGATGTTGCTGACTGTGAGAGCCTCTGTTAAATGTCTCAGAAATATCTGTTCTGGGTCAGTTTATCTGTTACTCTTAGCAGGGTTCAATTTACATATTACTCATGAACTAGGTGTAGGAAGCAGAGGCAGGTGGATCTCTGAGTTCAAGGCCAGCATGGTCTACAGAGTGAGTTCCTAGACAGCCAGGGCTACACAGAGAAACCCTGTCTCACAAAAAAAAAAAAAGGAAAGAAAGAAATAGAAGCGATAGCTCTCTCACTTCTGCATGGGACGTAACTGTGGGTGTTTGTGCCTCTTTCCCCATTTACAGTTTCTGGAGCAAGCCATTTTGAACATTTATGTAACTACCTTTCCCTACCAGCCAACCTCATTCGCCTTTTCCAAGAAAACAGTGACATCATGAACTCTCTGATTGAAAGGTAATGCTTGGATGTTTTTCTGCATTCTGTAGAATGGTTTATGCACTAAGCCTTAGCTTTTCATATTTCAAAGTTCTTTAGTGGAAAACTGCTGAACCTGATAGAATTCAACACATAATTCAAGAGCTGGGGTGTTTTGCCAAGTGTGGTGTCGCACGCCTTTAACCCCAGCAATCAGGAGGCAGAGGCGGGTCTCTGTGAGTGTAAGGCCAGCCTGGTCTACATAGTGAGTTCTAGACTAGCCAGGGCTACATAGTGAGACCCTGTCTCAAAAATAAATGAATGAATGAATGAATGAATGAATGAATGAATGAATAGAGAGAGAGAGGAAGAGGTACATACATAAATGTTTAAGAGAAAGAATGCAGAGTTTAGCTGAGGACTTGGCTTCAGGGTAAGATTGGAAGGGAAGGGGAAGCATTCTGAGGAATGTTTATTTCCTTAGTGAACTGGTTTATTATGGACTCAGTTTCCACAGTTGTCTGTGTTGCTGTGTTGTTTCGTTTGTTGATATGGGGTCTCCCTATGAAGTCCAGGCTGGCCTTGAACTTCAGACCCTCCTGCCTTGGCCTCCTGAGGGCCAGGATTGCAGATGTACACCACCACAGCAGTCCTACTAATAGATTTGAGAGCTGAAGTATGAAGACGGTGGCACCCACCTGTAATCTCAGCACTTGGGAGGCTGAGGCCAAGGGCTTGCTGCAAAGTCAAGGCCAGCCTACACTGTCTAATGAGTTCAAGGCCAGCCAGGGCTCACATCCTGAGACCCTATCTCAGACAATAAAGACAAGGCATAGAGTATGACTGCAGGTTATCAGAACCTGGGGTATGTGTGTGTGTCGGGGGTTAATGGGCATAGCTTTCAGTTAGGGCAGATGAGACGGGTCTGGAGATGGGGTGTAGTGATGCCTGTACAACAGTCTGAAAGTGCTTGATGCCGGGAAACTGTTAATAATGGCTAAAATGGTCATTTTATCTATGTTTCTTCACATTTTTTTAATGTCTGAGAAGCTGGGTATGATGGCATATGCCTGTAATCCTAGCACTCAGGAGGCCAAGGCAGGGGGATCTGAAGTTTGAGGCCAGCCTGGGCTTAATAAGGGGCCCCATATCAGCAAACAACACAGCATAGCAACCCAGGCAGCTGTGGAATCAGAGCCCATAACAAACCAGTCGGAGGCCAGCTAGACTACATAGTGAGACCCTGTCTCACGAAAGTAATCTCCCTTCTCTGTTTGCCTTAAAGTTGGTGCCAGAACAGTGAAGTTAAAAGCTATCTGAACGGCAAAAGAGGGGCAATAAGGTGAGTTGGCGCCTCTTGGGTATTTGGTGTGGGATGGGTGGCAAGAAGCTACATGGGGTGTGAGTGCCATGTTCCTTCAGTGGCATGGCCCTCGGTATCCAGGACTGCACAAGATAGAGCATCTTGTCTCAACATGTCAGTCTCCTGCCGGGGGTGGGACAAGAGCATAAATACACCGCATCCTTGGCAGGGAAGAGAAACGGAGGTAGCTGTGTTGGGGGAACTGCTTTTAGAAATGTAGCTCTTCGTCCTGGGTTTTGTTAGCTGTTTTTCTTTATCCAAATATCAGGAATGGTATGAGGTTCCATGAGCTGAGTGTCTCTCCTGAGACATCAACAGACCAAAGAAACAGTTCTAGCCAATAAGTTTAGGAATTACTTGTCACTTATAAGAGGGTAAGGAGTTACTCACTGAAAGATCAGGGGTGACCGAAATGCTCCACTCCACCATAGGCGACTGCTGACAACCCTGCCCCCAAGACCAAAGGCTGCTTAGAGCCAGGGAGTGGTGGCTGGATCTCAGATGAGGCCTCTGGTCCCCTCCCCTCTCTTTCCTGAGGGAATGTTCGCAGCCCCGTCAATGTGCAGACCAGCTAGCTGTGTGTGTGCTTCTTACATTTGAGTGTGGGGCCACCTAGATCTCTCCCTGCTGTATGTCAGCTGGGAAGAAGTCACCTCACTCCCATAGCACCCCTGGTGACTATCCAGTTGTGGCCAGTTCTTTTTTTTTTTTTTTTTCCAAGACTAGGTTTCTCTGTGTAACAACTCTGGCTGTCCTGGAACTCACAGTGATCTTCCTGTATCCCTGCATGCCAGAAGAGGGCACCAGATCCTGTTATAGATGGTTGTGAGCCACCATGTGGTTGCTGGGAATTGAACACAGGTCCTCTGGAAGAGCAGTCAGTGTTCTTAACCTCTGAGCCATCTCTCCAGCCCCCTGTGGCCAGTTCTTTCCCATTCATTTAATCTGCCTCTGTGCTTTAGTTGAACTCTTGTTGTGTGAAACATCCCTGTGGGTCATACAAGTGTCTCACCGCTCAAGCCTGCTGCTTCTCCAGTCCACACCACCGTGATTATCCGAAGACTAGATGAGATTGCCTGTTTGCTCATACACCCGGAAATGAGAATGCCTGCTCTGAGGAATCTGAACCTCGTGTGATTCCAGTTTTCACATTTGTAAATGGTTACCTGTCACCACCTCCACCCTTAGCCTGCAGCATTCCTGAGGGACATGGGGCTGCTGCTTTTTTGTTTTTCTTTGGTTTTGTTGAGACAGGGTTTCTCTGTGTAGCCCTGGCTGTCCTGGAACTTGCTCTGTAGACCAGGCTGCCCTCAAACTCACAGAGATCCACCTGCCTATGCCTCCCGAGTTCTGGGCTTAAAGGCGTGCGCCGCCACCGCCACCACCAGGCTGACACAGTGCTTCTTAACTTGAACTACACATCAGAGTAACTGGCTAACTTTCAAACTATGGAAGCCACTCCTGGCAGATGTGGAGTTCTGATATGGGAGTTCTGGCATGTGTGCTCCCCTTAAAACTGCAGTTGATGATGGTGTGACTGGCAAGTGCTGTCTGAAGCACCCCATGGGGGGATCCACACTGTCTTTGCTGTAGCTGAGAGTAGATAACCATATGGCATTCCTGAGCTGGGCTGCCACAGAGGTCAGGGTGCCTCACAGAGGAAGAGGCCCTGAAGTACTGACTGGATTTGAATCTCAGCTTTTTCTGAGTTCCGTTCAGTCAGAACCAATGTAGCTGATAGAAAGAAAACTGGATATTGTGAGAGTCCAGCTCTGACCTGCTCCCACCTTTTGAAGGGTTCTTAGGTAAAGGAGAGAGGAACGAGGAAATATTAGATAGATAGAAGGAGATGATAAGAAAGACAGAGACACAAGATAGCTTCGGGAGGGCCCTGGGTCAATGTCCAGCCACCCAGAGCTTTATTCAAAGGGGCTTTTTATAATATGCCAAGGGGAAAGGCAAAAGACCTCCCCCTTGCAAGATCAAAGCACAAATGTACAAAGTGTAGACCCTTCAAAACACCCGGTAACCACGCCCCTGGCCAAATCATCCTCTTCAGCAGCTCTGCTGGGTAAAGCAAGCCCAGAGTCTCTGACCTTGAGAAGGTCTCACTAGGAAGCCTCTGTGGGCCCCCACACGCTATATTCTTCAGATCACCCCTGGTCAGCACACCCCTTGGACATCATTCCCACATTGTGTGGGTGGGCTCCCATCCTGTGTCACCCAGGTGAAGCCAAGAGTGAGCACCCTCACCTGCCCCCTTCCTGCAGCCACCAAACTTTTGCTGGAAAGGGGCAGATAACTGAAGGCGTGCGTCACTGTTGACCTCATCACTCATGCTGAGCACATCACGGGAGAGTGGGAGCTCTAGGGGTGCCTTCACTGGCTCACTCCGCCAGCCCCAGTCCTGGGGGCTGCGTTGAAAGAATCCAGACAAGACACATACAGCACAGTGTAGAAGACAGAAGTGGTTCGTTTTGTTTGGTTTTTTTTTTTAACTTTACATTTTTATTTGTGTATGGATGTATGTGTGTGTGTGTGTAAGTCAGGAAAACTTGCAGGCATTGATGCTCTCCTTCCACCATGTGGGTTTCAGGGGTTAAAATGAGATCCACAGGCTTGGCACCAAGCACCTCTACCCACTGAACCATCCCACCAATGTTGGGTGGAGGGAACACTCTCAAGGGTGAGAGTCATTTTAGACAGCCTTTATACTCTTTCTAACATCTGTACTGCAGGCAGCTTCCCCTGGAAGGGCCTTTCCTGCCCAAAGGATTGATAGACCCATTTGGATTACCTTTAAGAGGAGGCACTGGTCTGTCCTTCACTAGGAAGCCTCCAGCTGGAGCAGAATCTTAGGTGGTTTAGCTGGTTCTCTGTTCATGGCCTTTCAGGTTGTCCTGTCTCCACCACAGCCAGAATTCATCAGATCTCCTTTTGTAGGAGTGAGAGTCCTGCAGTCTCTAGGGAGCTTACAAGGGAGGGATTCGTACCCTGACCTCCAGGCCTGTTGATGGCGGATGGCTTCCTAGTGACTGGAGAGCAAGCGAGAGCATCTTTAGTTACCTTCTCTGGCCTACACTGTGGTAGGCCCTCAGTTGCTCAGTTCAGCCTCTCTTGATTGACTTTGACTTAGCCAAGAATTAGCCTCACATCATTATGACACGGCCGTGAATTCACTGAGCTCTTCACATTTCTACTTTCTTAGCTACCCAAGAGGATCTAACAAACTGATCGACCTTCCGGAGGATTACAGCAGTCTCATTAACCAGGCGTCCAGCTTCTCGTAAGTTCTCTCAGCCCAGGTCCTCCCACGGACCCTCAGGTCCTCCCACGGACAGTCGGCGGCGGGGTGGGGGGTGGGGGGGGGTGTTGGTGGTGACTCTTGGTTTTGTTTGGGGACAAGGAATCAGCAGTCCTTTCCATAACACGGTTAATAAATGTCACTTGCCACCACATTTCAGAGTAGGGCATGGAGGTGGCAGAGAGGTGGCGGCCGCAAGAACCAAGGGTTTCTGGGTAATGATTGCACTTTAACAAGAACCTTTTGTGATTCTTGATCAATTTTTAAATACTTGGTACACAGGCAGCATAAAGAGTACGCTTTCATGCTGGAGAGATGGCTTCCAGAGGTTCTGAGTTCAATTCCCAGCAACCACATGGTGGCTCACAACCATCTCTAGTGGGATTTGATACTTTCTTCTGGCATAAAGGCATAGATGCAGATAGAGTGCTCATGCATAAATTAAATAAATAAATCTTTAAAAAAGAAGGAATATGCTTTCATAAGAAAAAGCATAGCGCTGGGCAGTGGTGGCGCACGCCTTTAATCCCAGCACTCGGGAGGCAGAGGCAGGCGGATCTCTGTGAGTTCGAGGCCAGCCTGGGCTACAGAGTGAGTTCCAGGAAAGGTGCAAAGCTACACAGAGAAACCCTGTCTCAAAAAACAAAAAAAAAAGAAAGAAAGAAAGAAAGAAAGAAAGAAAGAAAGAAAGAAAGAGAGAGAGAGAGAGAAAGAAAGAAAGAAAGAAGAGAAGAAAAAAATAGATCATACTGGCTTGCTCAGCCTGCTTCTTATACAACTCAGGCCCACCTCCCCGGAGATGGCAGTGCCCACGGGGGCTGTGTGCCCTCCCACAGCAATTACAATCAAGAAAACGCCCCCCAGACTTGCTGCCAGGCCATTGTGGTGGAGGCAGTCTCTCGGTTGAGGGTTCTTCTCTCCCCTTCCCCGTGTGTCTAAGATGCTAACTGCATGGGTTGCTGTCTCTAAGCAGCGACTGTTGTTACTCCACACATCGTCACCTAAGCAGCTGAGTGTCTGCAGTGACCGGACACGTCCTTTTCACTGCTGCGTAGTACTTCGCTGCCCCGCAGTAGCTGGTGCTCTCTTTCACTTTCTCAGCTGTTGCTCCCCTGGATGTCTCTGGTACGCGGGTTTGTGCGTGTCCCAGTGTCCTAGCACAGGAGAGCTAACACTGAAAAGTTCTCTTCCGGGCTACCGTAGCCACACTCCTCCACAGCAGTGATGTGTTATTGTGTCTTTGTCTCGGAGGTGCCCCAAGTCGGGTGGCGACAAAAGCAGAGCCCCAACTCTGTGCCTCGTGTGTGGGAGTCTCCTCTGCTCTCAGAGCTACTGCTGCCAGGCCGAGCTGGAGGGGGAGGATGTCGGAGCTTGCACAGCACACACCTACTCCTGCGGCTCCGGGGCTGGCATCTTCCTGAGGTAAGGCCCTGAGAGGGCTTCGTCTTCCCTGAGCACAGCTACTCCCAGGACAGGCACAAGAAAATAGCACTGTATGAGGACTGTAAAGGTCCAGGGCTCGCACTTTGCCTGTATGGCGCCTACCAACTGGTTCTTCCACAAGTGCCAGATCCCAGATGCCAGCCCAGCTCCCAGCTGACGGCTCTGCTCCTCTTTGGCCTCCCTAAATGTGAGGCTGCCCTGTCCCGGGTGTCCTCCCCAAACCCAGGTAAGAATACCCCTCCAGGGGCTGGGGAGACAGGCCACAAGAGCACTGGCTGCTCCTGCAGAAGACCTGGCTTTGGTTCTCAGCGTCCGTGTGGCAGGCAGCTCACAGCTGCCTGTAACTCCAGTGCAGGGGATCTGATGCCCTCTCCCGGCCTCTGTGGGCTCACACACCTAGACTAAAACACAACTTAGTAAATCTTTAAGAAGCAGTGTGGACTCTTGTTCCGTTGCACTAGGTACTGTTAGATCTCCCTGCAGTCACAGGCTGCCGTCCGGTGTTGTACTCAGCCAGAGAACACCAGTAACTTGTGCATCATTTTCCAAACGAGTGTTTTTCTCATAATTATGGTGAAAAGATGAGTAGTAGTTCATGTTTAGAGTTTAGCTCTCTCACTTCAGTTTTAAATTCTACTATTGGAGCCCCCGGCTCTCACTCCGAAGTCACTGTATGCGTTTGCAGTATGTCGTTACCAAGTGCATGCGGCCATCTTAGTTCCACTGAAGGCCTGGGCAGCGGCTTGTTAATGTCAGCTGTCCCTGCTGTAGCTGCTTTTCTCCGCTAACCCTGGGCTTTGGTTGCTTTCTTCATTCTCTTACATAAACCCTTGAATCCACACCTGGCTTACTTACAGAAATGCAATGATGAATGCTCTCTCCACAGAGTACGGGAATGTCAGGTGCTATTTTTAGCTGGCAAAACCAAAGGATGTTTTTATTCTCCTCCCTACCTGGATGACTACGGGGAGACAGACCAGGGACTCAGGTAAGGACCCAGCCTGAGAGTTAGGGAGGCTGACCTTGAGCCTCAAAGCCCTTCCCTTCATGGAGAGCATGATGAGTCGGGAGGTCCTGGAGTCAGCCATGCTGACGCCCAGGAGCCAGTTCTGCTGGAGATGGCTTTGTTCCCTGTGGACTGGTTTCCAGGCTGCCTGCTTGCTCTGCATTCCCCGCTGAGAATGCTGTGAGAGGGTGGGGAGACAGCGCCATTGCTACAGCTCTTGTCATGCAGGCGTGAGGACCCGGGTGTGAGCCACAGAACCCATGTGAAAAGCTAAGTGGGAGATGGAGACAGGAGGGTCTAAGGCTTACTGGACAGCCAGCCTCGCCCAGTTGGTGAGCACCAGAACTGAACTGGCAGGTAACTGAGTGAGAAGACACTCCAAAAGTGTCCTCTGAATTTTGTGTTTTTCAAGGCAGGCCTTCTCTGTGTAACCCTGGCTGTCCTGGAACTCGCTCTGTAGCCCAGGCTGGCCTCGAACTCAGATCCACCTGCCTCTGCCTCCCAAGTGCTGGGATTAAAGGTGTGCTCCACCACAGTCTGGCTAATTTTTTTCTTCATATTATCTACTTTTAAAAATTTATTATTGCCAGGCAACTCACCTGATCTGCAGAGTGAGTTCCAGGACAACTAGGGCTATTCAAAGAAACTCTGTTTTGAAAAAACAAAAACAAAAAGAGTAGGTAATAAATAAAAACTTTAAAAGATTGCCATGAGGAACACAGGGTGAAATGGGAAAGGAAGATCCTGCAGCCCCGTTCCACTCATCACAGCATCTCCAGCTTCAGCACCACAGACCCTGTCTGACTTGTGTGGCTCTCTACGGGGAGACCACTTATGTCCTGATGACATAAGAACAGACTTGACTGAAGTGGCCACAGCTGCCTTGAGAGGCGGTTGCTTCTGCTGTGAGACTCCTGCTCACAAAGCCCACTGCAGAGCTTGCGAGCCTTCTCTCTGCCCCAGAGATGATGAAAGAGCTAAGGCAGATGTAACTCCCCAGGCTTGAATAACCAAGGTTGGACCACATGCCACCTGGTGACCGTTCATCCCGTAGCCCTGAAGAGTGAGCGCCCTACAGGAAGGGCCCCAGTTTCCAGTAGAAAGGGCAGAATCTGAAACTAGTTCCATGCACCTTGCCTGGCGCAGGAGGGTTGGGATGTGAGGGATGGATAAACAGTGCATGTGAGTGACACGTGTCTCTTTCTAGACGAGGAAACCCTTTACATTTATGCCAAGAGCGGTTTCGAAAGATCCAGAAGCTGTGGCAGCAGCACAGTATCACCGAGGAAATTGGTCACGCACAGGAAGCCAACCAGACCCTGGTCGGCATCGACTGGCAGCATTTATAATAAAAACTTGAACTTGGACAAGGTTTTCTAACCCAGCTGGCTTTTCCAGAAAGACGACAGAAAATAAGTTCGGCTGAATCTATTTTGAAATAAATTCTTTATTTAAGCTCTCTTCCCAGTTTTATTTTTCTAGTTTCTGGCTCCAGGGATTGATGAAAATCATTTTCCACCAGATTTTATTGCTGTATCCCTCAGATGTTACCTGGGCAGAGATCCTTTTTAGCCCGGAGCCTTGCTCCTGCTTCAGTAGCCGCTCCACATCACTGATTGTGTTGGACTTGTTGGCCATTCAGCAGAGGCCAAAAGGAGCCCTGGGGCCCAGCAAGATGACTTTTCCAACCTTGGTGCCTCAGCGCTGAGGTGCGGTTCACCTCTGGGACTGGACCTCACCTCGGAGAGCAAAGCAGTTGAATTTGAAGCTGGGATTCCCTTCTCTGCATGGCCTAGAAGGCTGGAGATGCGAGCAGGAGAACCTAGGGGGAGAGCGGCTGGCTTTTCACAGCGGTATATGGTTGGTTTTCTCTATTTTTGTCAGGACTTTTGGCTTACTCAAAGGGCTTTTGAAATGGAAAGGACCTCCTAGTTTTTCCGACAGTTACTTCCTGCTCTGAGGTAAACGGAGAGCATGTGCAGCCTCAACCAGAGGGCAGCAGACCTGTGAGAGCTCAGACCTGTGAGAGCTCAGCTTAGTGAAAGGCTACAAGCCTGTAATCCCAGCACCTGGGAGGCTGAGGCAGGAGACCAGGAGCTCAAGGCTAGCTTCAACCATGTTACGAGCCTGAGGCTAGCCTGGCTGACTTGAGACCTCGTCTCAGACCAACCAAAATGGAGGAGCCAGGGTTTTGAGGTTTCTTGCCCCACCCCACATCTCCTGGATTAGCGTGTTGCTGTGCATCTGCCAGCCGTTCAGGACATGCTCAGACAGTCTGCACACAGCTTCTGCCCTTTTTAGGTATTATTCTGAGTGGTGCCTTTCTAGAACCATAGCCCCTGGGTGCCGCAGGTACAGCTCCTGCGCAGCACGCCTCCTTTCTCACTCGGCAGACGTGCAGAGAGCTCACATGCACGCCGTGACCGCAGATTGAACAAAGGGGTGAACTCCAGTCTCCACGTGGGCCGAGGCCACACCAACAGAAAGAGGCTGTCGGCTTTTCTAACCCATCTAACAACCTTTTCACTCAGCCTTTCAAATTGCAACCCCAAGTTCTGTTCCACTCAGCTGCACCCGTGCCACAGTATCCCAGGAGGGTCAGAAATTCAGACCAGAGGCGAAATGCAGCCAGCACAGCTCCAGGATCATGTGAGGAGCCGCCTCCCCTCCGAAGGATGGACTTCACGTAGCTCTTCTGCTTGGCACAGGCTCAAGAGCTGAGAGGTTGCAACAGGAGACCCGAGTTAGAATCTTGTGTTCCCCCTTTCTCTGGCCTTTCCTTGACACGGTCTGAATGGGCTGTGAGGGATATGCCTGATGTTTGACCTTTGACATGCGCGCAGTTTCTTCAGATTGAAGTTCGTTCGACTCCTCTTGGTCTTTCGCCTTCCATTCACCATTTTTAAATTTGAAATTATGAGACCTCTCTGGGCATGAGCTTCGTGCTAGAGCGCTTGCCTAGCGTGAGTAAGGTCCTGGGTTCAATCCTGGTGCCAACCCAAAGGGGAAAAAAATCATGAGCACAAGCTTGTTTCATCTACGTAGGCTACAGACATCTTCAAGGTCATCCTGACACTTCCGGGTTCAGGACTGACTCTCAGGACCCTGGAATTAGCAGAGAATAGCCCTGCATTTCACTCCTGAGAATGTCAGCATCGGGGCAGTGGATTCCCACAGATCTGCAGCCTGTACTCTCCGTGAGGCAATGTTAAGATGGTTTCCCGTCCCTGTCAACACATCTGACTTTTGTTTGTTTCGCATGTTTTTTTTTTTTTTTGTTGTTGTAGAAATGTTTATATAACATGCTTTCCATATCAGGGAAAATCATATGTTTAATAAATTGGCTATAATTTTAATATCTGTGGACAACTTGTAAAATTTGAAATGTATCATATGTAAAAAGTTTAAAGATTAAATAAAGGCTTTAGGTGTTGACATTCCTTCAGTTACCTCCATCTTCTCTGCTTTCACACACACACACCCCATGTCACCTTCTGCAAAAGTGGGACATTGATATTAGCCTAAAATTTAAGAGGCTTAAACTATTAGTGTCAGTATGGCCACTGGCCAAGCCATACTGACCTTTCTGGGAAGCGTGGACATTATCTCAGCCGATTAGGTTTCCTGCGTGTCTTTGAGCTAGAACTCTCCAGGGCGGTTTCAGACCTCAGCTCAATAGGAAGCAGGTCTGCGTGGGACTCTTCCCGTGTGTAAGCTCTTGTTGGTCTGCTTGCTTCTCTGCAGGTCCGTGTTCTTACACTCAGCAGACACTGGGTGCTTGGGATGTGTGCAAGAAGGGAACTCACTCCTCAGAGGTCTGTTCTCAGAGTCCTCTGACTAGGGCACTGTCCAACATCTGGCCCTCCACTGGGACACTGTCCAGCATCTGGCTCTCTACATTGGGCTTCCCACCTGGTCATTAATGCCGCCTCCAGTTGACTCTTGCCCCAGGCCAGGCTGCTTCTCACGGGCTACTGGTTTCTCTGTGTAGCCTGAGCTGTCCCTGGAACTGGTCTGCAGAGACCAGGCTGTCCTCGAACTCACACTGATAGACCTGCCTCTGGCCACCAAGTGCTGAGATTAAAGATAGGGGTCACCACTGCCCAGCAACTCTATCCCCTATCTACAGGCATATACTCCTCTATCTACTGACATACACTTTACAAACAGTAAGATTGACCCTTTCTAGAGTACAGGGTTGTTTTCACATTTTGACAAATGCGCACAGTTGTTTAACAACCACCACATGTTGAGAATTAGAACAATCCTGTCTCCTCAGAATATCCCTTCATGCCCCTCATCTCCTCTCGCTGCCCTGAATGCTGGCTCACTCCCCTTGCTACACCCCTTCCAGAACGTTAGGTGAGTGGAATCACATCGGGTGCCTCCCCCACCTGCTGCTTTGCCTACCAGTACATCTTAAAGCTGGAGAACATAGCTTGGTGAGTACCTAGCATGCATGAAGTGCTGGGTCCCATCCCAAACGCCACAAAAACTGCTGTGGTGTGTAACACCTACAACCCCAGCACCTGGGCGGGAAGATCAGGAGTTCAAGGTCATCTGAGGTACACAGTTTGAGGCCTGGAATATATGAGCTACGGTTTCTAAAATAGAAGTATTAAGAGGAAGAGTGCATTTTGAGTCACACATGCCTCTGGGTGCTGGTGGCATTCCATTCTGCAGATGTTAATGCAGTCACCAAATGAATGGCCTTGGGTGATTGTTGGGGACCACCCTGTGCTTACAAACACTCCTGTGGACGCAGGTTTTTATTTCCTTGAGTGAATGGCTGCGAGTTCATTCCATCATGCTGTCCCCTCTGCAGCCAATCCATGTCCACTGAGAAGTGGGAAGGCATCCTCCATCAGACCCTCTCGTGGACTTCATACCTTCCCCAGATAGAACTCTGCCGCTGACACACCCAGAATGCCTCACACTGTGGGTGAGAGGCCATAATTGTTCCAGCTAAGCTGCAAACCTGCTGGGCTAGCATAACAGGTGCCCAGGTGATGAGGGCGGGAGAGGAGCCAGCTAATCCTATTAGCCCATATTGAGGTTACTTGGGGTTTATTTGTTGGTGGCTTAGTCTTGAGCCTAAAGCATGCCAAAGGGAGTTGTGGGTTCTTGCTTGAGCTGAGACTACAAACGCCCAGAATTCCTGCCTCTCTGGGTGTTCAGCGCGGAAGTCACCAACTGTTACTTCACTTGAGAATGTTTTGAAAATCGAAGCCTGGGTCAAAACAATAGTGATGCACGCCTTGGATCTCAACACTCAGGAGCCAGAGGCTGGCAGATCTCTGTGAATTCAAGGCTAGTCTGGTCTGTGTAGAAAATTCTAAGCCAATCAGGATTACACAGGCTGAGTTTGAGGCTAGCCTGGTCTACATAGCAAGTTCCAGACCAACTTGGGCTACAGGGATCCAGTCTCAAACAGAAGTCTGGGTTGGGATGTGACTCTGCTAAAAGCCCTCACCCAGAGCACACAAGGCTGGTTCTGTCTTTACCAGTGACCCTGCCTGAGTCTGGGCTTACACACCTATTAGTGAGTTCACACGAGCTTGAGGAGCCTGGTACCAGAGTAGTACTGGGCACCAAAAGGAATGGGCTAGGTTTTCCTGACAACTATCAGGCCGTCTCTGACTGTTTCCAAAGCAATTAATCCTGTCTTCTCCAAACCATACCCACCCATAACCTGGCCCCCAAGGAGACTTACCTTTTTTTTTTTTTTAGAAATCCAGCATGGAAAAAAAAAAAAAAAAGACTTTTTTGTGGGGGCAGTTCTCTGTAAAGTCCTGGCTTTCCTGAAACTCACGTTGTAGACCAGGCTGGCTTAAACTCAGAAATCCACCTGCCTCTGCCTTGAGTGCTGGGATTAACGGCGTGCACCACCACTGTCCGGCTAAGACTTGATTTTTTTTAAGTTATTACTTATGTATCTGTGGGAGGGTGCCATGTGTATAGGTGTTCATGGAGGCCAGAAAAAGTCACCAGATCTCCTGGAGCTGGATTTAAAGAGGTTGTGATATATACCTATGGGTGAGAGAACCGAACATGTGTCCCCTGGAAGAACAGCAGGCGCTCTTAATCACTGAGGCAATCCCTCTAGCCTCCCTCCCCCTCCCCTAGTTATAAGACAGTCTAATGTAGCCCAGGCTAGCCTTGGAATTTACTTTGTAGTAGAAGATGACGTTGAGCCGGGCGGTGGTGGCGCACGTCTTTAATCCCAGCACTTGGGAGGCAGAGGCAGGTGGATCTCTGTGAGTTCGAGGCCAGCCTGGTCTACAGAGTGAGATCCAGGACAGGGACCAAAACTACACAGAGAAACCCTGTCTCGAAAAACCAAAAAAAAAAAAAAAAGACGAAGAAGATGACATTAAACTCCTGATCCTCTGGCCTCCACCTCCCAGATGCTAGGATCATAGGTATGCACTGCCAGGCCTGATTCTGCCCGTGTAACAAGGTACTGGCCGGAACTGGACGTCCTGTGATATGTGCTGTTGAACGGACTGAGACAGTCACTTCACAGAAGTGATTTTCATACAATATAGCTTTTAATATCTCAATATGACTGTCGACAGCATAGTGACATGTGATCTAAAGTAGCTTTCACAGTGGGTTCTCAGCCCTCCCGAGGGATGGTGGGAAACTCAGGGTCCTCACCACAAGTGCCTGCCTCAGCCTCTGGGCCGCCCTTTGCTCTGAGAGACTCAGAGGACAGCACCGGAGCCAAGATGTGTTGGGTATCAGCATCTGTGATCGGGTCCCCGAGAGGTTCGAGCCACACGGTGCACTCCTGCAGCGGCAGGGCCCTGTGGCAATCTTGGCACCCGCAGCCTGGGCACCAGCAAAACCGTGCTTTGCTTACCCGGAGAGCTTGCCTGTCTTTCCCAAAAGAAATGACAATTTCCCAAACATGCTGGTTTGGAAAGAAAGCCTGTCTTCAAGAGTCTTCCTTGATACAGAAGCATTCCCACAGGGCTTGCGGGAGGGGAAACAGAAGTTCCCAGAGGCTCTGGCCTCCTCATGTGCAGTCCACAAGGACTGTCATGGCCGCCGGAGCCCATGTTCCCAGCCCACCAGGAGGTAAGGCCTGGTCCCCAAGGGGTAGCCTCTTGTCTGGGTGTCGCTGCTCGTCCACAGAAGGACAGCAAGCTCACCCTGTTCTTTCTCAGACAAACCACAGACAGCAGCTCACCCAGCACTTTGTGAGCGGAAGGGATGCTGGGACATGCCAGCCCTTGGTTCAAGCTGGAGTAAGTGACTGAGGGGTAGGGATGGGGACAATCACTTTTGGTAAAGGAAAGTCCTCACCTCTTCACGTCTGTGAATTCCTATGTGGAGGTAACCCTCTGGAGGACTCCATTGCCCTTATAAAAATATAGCCGCCCCTCTCCCGCTTTCTAACATTAAGGAAACGATGACCAGCTTGTTAATCCTGTCATGAAAGAAAAGACAACGTGGCCCTTGGGTTTTTTCACCCTTGTGTTTATGTATCAATGATGGTTTGGAGGCAGAACTTAAAAGAGGCGGGCACTACCGGGGAGGGGCCTTGGGGTGGCCAGTCACCTGTGGGAGAGCTGGACTCACACTCGGACGGACGGCCCCTGCGAGACTGGACATCCACTGGAAGGGTTCATTCACTCACATTTGGTGGCAGCCATTTCACAAATGTTTGCCACATGCTCTAAGGACCCTTGAACTTCAAGGCCCACGGTCAAGGAGAGTCAGCAGGTGCCCAGCTTTCTTGGGAAATTCGGACTTTCAGCTGGACAAGGGGGTATCCACATTTCCTGGAGTCCGCTAAGTGTGGTGGAGGGGACAGGCCCCAGGCCATCAGCCAGCCTCTGGGGCCTGGCCTGCGTCGGCGCCCTCGGCCTCCACCTGATTACCCTTGCCTAGCTTCTTGAAGCTCTCCAGAAAGGCCTTCCAGGTCTCCGACACGCTCTTCTCCAGCAGCCAGCCCTCACTCTCACACTCGGGGTCCTCAGGGTCGGACACGCTCTCCAGCGCTGTGTGCAGGTATCGGAGTCCAGCGGTGATGCTCACCTGGTGGCGAGAGCGGAGACTTAGAGCAGACATGGAGCATCGCCAGGAGCTGGGCCGTGAGGAAAACGCAATGAACAGCTCCCCGGATGTGGAGCCTAAGCTGATGGTTGATGGTGGCCCTGCAAGCCTGCGTTGGTGAAGGCCTGACCCATCCCACCTGGCCTCCCTCTCCAGCCCCCATCCCCCCCCCACCCCACCCCCAGCTGTTTAGAACATGTAACATTCTTTGCCCAGGTCATCATGGTTCTCTGTTAATCCAGAGCCAACCCTGAGTGAGTGCCCTGCCTCCGCCCCTCTCCCCCACCCCCATCGCCCCCACCACCTCCCACCGCTTCTTCCTGCCTCCCACCTTGCTGGACACACCAGCCCTTTACTCCATGCCCTCCGACGCTTTCAGGGTGTGTTTCTTGGCCCATAAGAATGTTAGCAGCTTCACTGGATAAAGGTCCCAGTCACCTCTTGGGCTGGCAAGATGGCTTGACAGGGAGAGATTTGCTGCCAAGAGTCGACCTGAGGTTGATTCCCCATAGGGAAGGGAGATGACTGACGGCCACAGGTTGTCCTCTGACTTCCACAAGTGTGCCATGACACACATATGCGCGCGCGCACACACACACACACACACACACACACACAAAACAAATACGATTTTTGAAAAAGTCACTCCCAGGTCAGGCTCAGTGGTTCACGCCCTTAATCCCAGCACTCGGGAGGCAGAGGCAGAAGGATCTCTGTGAGTTCACAGCCAGCCTGGTCTACCAAGGAGCTCCAGAACAGCCAGGACTGTGTAGAGATCCTGTCTCAAAAAAGCAAACAAGCAAAAGAAGTCATTTCCGGGGCTGGAAGATGACTCAACAGTCAGGAGCACTTGCTCTTGCAGAGGACCCAGGTTCAGTTCCCAGTCCCCACAGGGTGGCTCACAACCATCTGTACCTCCAGTTTCAGGGGATCTGACCCCTTCTTCTGACCTCCACTGGAACTAGGCATGCACATGATGCACATACATGCATGCAGACAGAACACACACGTAAAATAAATCTGAACAAATGAAAAGCCATCTCCTCGTCTACCATCCCCATGGTGTGGGGTGATCTCCTATCCTCTTATTCAGGTGGTGACAAATGGGTGCTTGTCACCAGCTGCTCGAATTTCTGCACTCGCATCCACTGTGGCAGACTCTGGTGCCCAAAGTGCCTGGATTGGCATCCCAGCCTGTACTTATGTGCCTGTGAGGCTAGAAGACAATGGCTTCCAGATTTCAGAGGAGATGGCAGCCACCTCCTGTGGATGGCGTGGGACCCTGTGTGTGTCAGCTGACTGGTGACGGGTAGGTACCGTTTTTCTTCCCTTTTGTACTCCATTCACTACTCAATCTATGCAGATTCAAGTTCCCTGTGCAGCTCTCCAGGAGGAGGACTGTCCCCCCCCCCGACCCCCACACATCTGGTTCATCCAGCACCCCAGCCCCAGAGCACACAGGGTGTTGGTGGCACCTCCCCAAACATCTGCAATGGGCACACTGAGGAGAATGTGAGTGTAGGAGTATCTGTGATAGGGACTGGCCAATCTTAGGTGGTGTTGTCTGTTGAAAGTTTCCTAGCACGTTTTACAGCGGAAACAGTGACCTGCTCCTGAAGGAAATCTGCTGCACCGAGGACTCTGCATCTGTCCTTTAGTTCCTATGTTTGATCATCTCCTGACTGGACTGGGATGCACAAGAGGTGGAGGCCAAGGTCACTGGGCTGCCAGCAGCTCCGGCAGCCCAGTGTCTACAGCAGCTCTGCTCACTGCGAGTTGGGGTGTTCAGACTCCCTGTTCTGGTCCCCGTGAGGATCTGGGAGGAGTCCAGGTACTCCACTGGAGTCGTCAAGGACAAACGTCTTGTCATTGGTTTTAGACGGTGGTGACTCTGTCCACCTGGTGGTAAGCTCTCCCCTCATGCCACTCATTCCCAAGACTACCTCAAGGTGTCATCAGCAAGTAAGTGGCTCAACACCAAAAGCCTTCGCATGTGGTCCAGCCACGACGTCGTTTCCCGTGGTGGCTGAGAAGGCCTATGTAGATACTCCCTGTCCACATCTATGGACTACAGGAGAGATTCAAGGAACCTTCTCTGATAGAGAGAAACTGCCTCAGCTAATGTTTCTGTCTTGATACATTTTGATTTCGGAGCCTGGGTT
Source organism: Peromyscus californicus insignis (assembly GCF_007827085.1). Taxonomy (NCBI): domain Eukaryota; kingdom Metazoa; phylum Chordata; class Mammalia; order Rodentia; family Cricetidae; genus Peromyscus; species Peromyscus californicus. The sequence continues at coordinate 61,905,553 of NW_026294491.1, read as the reverse complement.
TTCTGCTGCAAGAATTGCTCCATGCAGGCATCCCAAGTCACCCAGAGTAGCTTGTGGCCCATTCAGCACCTAGAACAGCTCCCAGCACCAGCTGTTTGAGAATTCCCTTCCAAGGATGAACTGGACAAGAGGATGGGGGTGGGGTGGGGTGCTGAGTTCCAAGCTCCAGAGCTTCAGAAAGAGGAGCTTAGCCTAGCAGATGACATGAGGTACCCACTGGTGGTTAGATGACCGTGTTAACACTGACTGACCCGATCGACTGAAGGTCCCAGTAGTCCCCAGAGGTAATGCTGCTGTCCCCATGTAACAGTTGATACGACCATCCAAGGCCTTAGAAACAGGAAGTGGAAACACAAGGGGAACCCCCAAGTCGGGCTAAGTGAAAAGCTAAATGTAAAAGGTTGCACAGTGCAAGGGCCCACGTACACTAAGTGTCCAGAGTAGGTAAATCCACAGACAGAGTACAGATGGGGGAGCTGAGCATTTTCTTGGGGGGCCTAGGAAATGTTTTAGAACTAGATTGAGGTGGTGGATAGGTGCTACAGTGAATACACTAAATGGCTTGATTTTTACAGGCTGTAAATGCAAATGTCTTTAATCCCAGCACTCAGGAGGCAGGAGCAGGCAGATCTCTGTGAGTTTGAGGCCAGCCTGGTCTACATGGAGAGTTGCAGGGCAGCCAGGGCTACATATAGAAAGACCTTATCTCAAAAAGAAAATAAAGAAGAAGAAAACGTTATTTTATGTTGATTTTTACCTAAATATTTTTGTAAACAATGATGCCAGGCCTGGTGGTACACACTATGGACCCAGTTTTTAGGGGGAGGCTGAGGCAGGGGATAGTAAATTCAAGGCCAGCATGGGCAACATAGTGAGACTCTGTCCCAACAATAAAAAGAAGTCGGGCATAACGACAGACACATGTTGCCTCCCACTTGGGAGGCAGTGCCAGGAGAGTAAGGAATTCAGGGTTAGCTTTGGCTATGTATCAAGTTCAAAGCCAGCCCGAACTACTTGAGACCCTGCAGGTCTGCTCCCCAGGTCGTCAGGCAGGCTCCCTCTCCCTGTCCTCTGTGGACCTACCTCAAAGAGCCAGACCAGGAGTGTGACCACACCCATGGAGTTCATGAGGCTGCTATAGTAATTCAGCAGGGCGGCCCTGCAGCCCCGCAGCCAGAGGTTCAGCTCCTCGGTCTGGTGGTCGTAGCTGTAATGTGCCGAGTTGTTGGTGAGCTGGTACTGGATGCAGGGCCGTGGCGAGCTGGGGTTGCAGCAGCTGAAAGGGACTCCATCCACCAGGTACCGCCCATCCACGTTGCTCTTGATCCGGCTGGAAGAGAAAGAGCCTGGTTCAGGTTTCTGGGACATCTCACTGCATTTTCTTTCACGCACTGCCCACGAACACCCACCACGTGCCAGCCTCTGCACTAGGAACTACAGACAGAGCAGTGAGCACTGACCCTACCCCTGCCTTCCTGGAGTGAATGTTCTAGAAGGTGGAGGCAGAAGGCAAAGTGAACAGAGAACACAGAAATTCACCCAACCACCCTATGTTGCCAGGCAGGCCTCCAGCTTGCAGGAACTTCTTGGAACCACACCAGGCCAGTAGGAATTAAGGACCGGGGATGAAGGTGGCTGCTGCTGATGATAGAATGTAACCCCTCACCCGTTCACCAACCATCTCTCCCCATCACAGGTCACTCAGGACCAAGGCCCTTTCTAGAAAGATGTTTCTGGAAGGCCTGCTCTGGCCCAGGGCCTGTGCAAGGGGCTGGGGATGGGCACAGACCTCAGCTCTGTAAACTCACAGCAGGGGAGCCTCCCTACTCGCTTTGAAAGACAAAGCTGTATCCTTGGCTCCCTAAACCACCAGGCAAGGCTCACAGGACTCTTCATATCTATTAGTTTGATTCTTTAGGGTATACTGTGCCTTGGAATCTTTACAGTGAAAAGGCCTCCCCACGCCCACAGACTGTACAGGCTACCTGACCAGGTGACAAAATCCTTCCAACAGTACATTTAACACACCTTTAATCTCAGCACTCAGGAGGCAGAGGCAGGTGGATCTCTATGAGTTCAAGGCCAGCCTGGTCCACAAAGCGAGTTCCAGAACAGTCAGAGCTACACAGAGAAACCCTGTCTCAAAAAAGCCCCCCTCCCCCAAAATGTGTGGACTTGGCTGGGCCTGGTGGAGCACTCTGTAGTCCCAGCCCTTGGGAGGTGCAGGCAAGACATCGGGAGTTTAAGGTCGTCCTCAGCTACACAGTGCGTTCAAGCCCAGCTCAGATCACATAAGACCCTGTCTTATAAATACATAAATAATAATACATAAATACATAAATACACATATCACATAAGACCCTGTCTTATAAATACATAAATAAAAGCTAGAGACAACTCAAACTGACGACGTGCTTGACCATGCAGGTGAAAGGACCCGAATTTCATCTGCTGACGTGATGGCTTGGGCTTTAGGGAACCAGACAGACGCGTTCCTGGAAGTCACTGGCTAGCCAGTGTAGCCTGCTTGGCCAGCACCTGAGGACACCTAAGGTCATCCTCGGCCCTCCACACACCCATGCATCCTTGTGTACACATACACATGTGCCCATGCACCCTCATACACACGTCTAAAATAAACCAAGCCTGCCTTAGCACCATCATTGGTAAGAGCCCATGTAGAGGCAAGATGGCTCAGTGGGTAAAGGGGATTGCCAAACTTGATGGCCTGAGTCTGCTCACTAGGACTTCACAGCAGGAGGAGGGAACCCTCTTCCACACTCTGTCTTCTGACCTCTGCAAGCAAGGTGCAGAATATGCACATCTGTACACACACACACACACACACACACACACACACACACACACACACGCTCCAATGATAATAATAAATAATTGTTTTTAAAAACTGAAAAACCCACAAGGTAGCCTTACATACTAGCCTTAAGCCTTAGAGGTCTTTCCGCATCCGCCAATGGAGAGTGTCCTGGATTTTGTTTGTTTGTTGTTTCAGTGAGCTACGTCTGTGGCAGCCTGATGTGGGGATGGACCGCACGTCCACAGACTTGTTCGTGTGGCATACAGACGTCAAATCTACAGAAGAAGTGCCGTGTGTCTGTGGGTGAGCCTGCCCCCCCCCCATCATTCTCACCTGAGAGGCTGTCGCATGTCCAGCCAGCCTTGGGAGACACAACCTGCATCTCCCAGCCACACCCACACCACACCCACACATACACTCACACCCACACCAGTCCAAGCTTTGATCTCTGTAGACCTAGTAGATAAGGGATAGTACAGGGCTGGCTGGGGATTTAGCTCAGTGGTAAAGCGCTTGCCTAGCAAACACAAGGCCCTGGGTTCGATCCTCAGTTCCAAAAAACAAAAAAAAAAGAGAGAGATAGTACCTTGGGTTTTCCTTTGTTTTAAGGGAATTCATCTTGTCTTACTTGAGAGGATATGGTTCTCTTACATTTATTTGTGTACACACACATGTATCACGGCACCGTGCAGAGGTCAGAGGACAACCTGGTTTCTCCCATCATCATCCCTGCCCACCCACCCCCACCCATGCCCCTCCACTAAGCCATCTCACTTGGCCCCTCAACCTATCTGAATTTACATTTTCTCTTTCCAAGGGAAACTGAGCACGCTTTGCTGCGGATCAACCATGGGGTCGTTTCTGTGCGCTGCCTGCTGCTTGCCACCCATCAGGACTGGGGCTTTGGGAGGCTGCACATGGTGGCCTGGGCTGTGACATACTTCCACGTGTCCTTCAGTGCTGACATCTACTCATGGGCAGGGTACACTGAAGAATAGGTGGAACTAGGTGGCGTGGACATGAGGCCGGGGGCCGAGGGGACCACTGGAGTTGACTCCTGCTCTGCACAGTCCAGCTTCATCCCTTCAGACAAATTCCTTAATCCTGGCCTACCTCAGTTTCCTCAGCTGTAACATGGGGCTGACATGAGGATTATACCAAGTGCACAAAGGATGTCTCACTGGGCAGTGGCCGAGCAAGAGCCGTTCCGAGTACCCGAGAAGCCTTCATCAGGTTAGGAAATGAAGGGACCAGGGGACATCACAGGGACATGGCCACCTGTGAGTTCGAGGCTGTAGTGCTGGGCCTTTGAGGTAGCTGCAGGGCAGGATCCTCTCTGAGGCAGGCATATGCAGGCTCGCTGCCCTGGAGGAGGCGAGGGCTGATAACCCTGGGCTGCCACTGGAGCCACCTGCCTGATGACGCCGTTGGGCATGGACAGCATGAGCCAAACCTTGCTGGGCTTCTGCCGAGCCCCTGGAGCTTGGCACTGGGTCAGTGCTGGTGGGAGTGCCCTCGGTGGGGCAGGAAGGCAGGTTGGAGGGGTGTGGGCAGGGCCTTCAGGTGTCCCTGAGCTGGGGTGAAGCCTACAAACCTGCCTCAAGTACACTGCAAGGATGTCTGAGAGTCTGACCGGTAGTCCTAAGGCTGAGGCAGCAGAGGCCCCCATCTCTCCACCCCTTCCCTCCTGGAGACCAGTGGCCCTGGGCACACTGAGCAGAATTGAGTCTCTGAGAGGATTCCTCCTTCCAAGCACCCAGGACCCTCACTGGCTTTACTCACAGCTGAGGCGTCCACACTCAGGTGCTGTTGGTCCTGCTTCTGACTCGCAGGCTGTCCCCTGAGCCCTCTCTCCCGGCACATACATCCTCTGAAGCCATTGCTAGTATCCCCAGGGACAGTGTGGGTATGGCAGAGAACAGATCTCGGTGCCACTTGTTATCTGTGAGGCTGGGCCTTCCTGGGCCTGTGTGAGGTGACTGGAGCCCTCACAGGTAATACAAGTAACACAGTGTTCCCTCAGCCTTCAGAAGATGTCGGCTTCACTGCCAGCCGCTGCCATGAGAAGCAAGATGTAAAGGTACTGGTTAGCCACGAGCCTCGTGGCAGCAAAGTATAGATTTATAGAAATGGGTTAATTTAACATGTCAGTAATAAGCCTGAGCTAATGGCCGAGCAGTTATAAATAATAATTAAAAAAAAAAAAGATGTTGGCTTCTCTCCACCCAAGGCCTTTGAAAAGGACCTTGGAAACCACCAGACTGTTCCAGAGAGGAGGAAGTGGGACTCTGGGCAGGGCAGTGTCTCAATCTAAAACCACACAGGTAATTGAAGACAGCCCACAGCAGTTACCCACTGACTTCCCTATGCCTTGGAATCCACCCACTTCTCAGGAGCAGAGGCCGCTATGGCTGGCCTTGAACTCCTTATGGAGCTGAGGGTGAGATGAGGATGCGCTTCTGATCCTCCTGTGTGCTAAGACTGCAGGCATGCACCACCACATCCAGTTTATGTAGAGCCAGGGACGCAACCCAAGGCTTCTACCATGCTAGGTACGCATCCTGCATCTGAGTTCCCTCCCAGCCCCGCTTCTGCAGGCCTTCTACTTGGGGAGACTTAAATACGAGAGAAAATGTGATCCTCTACTCATTTGGTATCTCAGTAACCACTGCCTAGCACCACCAACCACCCCACACCACCCCAGATGTCCCCAAGCTGAACTAAAGCCTGCACACCTGCTTCATACACGCCACAAGTGAGTCTGGAGTGAGAGTCAGGTCAGCAGTCACAGGGTCGGTGCCAGCAGAGGCTCCTGAGTGTCCCCACTCTCCACTGCCCCTTCCTAAACTTCGGTGATCGAGACACCCTACTGGTCTCCACAGGACGTGACCGTGTCTCCCTCCCACTGGGGCTCCTTGACAACATACTCCCTTCCTTATGCAGCTCCTCGCCGCCTGAAGTGAACTATACCTGGCTTACTTAGGGAAGAAATCGAAAAACTAAGCTAAGCAGAGAGAAGGGAGGAAGTGGTTGGAAGCCAGCAATGTTGCTAAGCCCTTGCTGTAGACCCCATGCCCGGAGCAGCCCCCTGGATCAACTCTCCGCCATAGCTTCCTAGATTCTCACTTTTTAGGTAGGCTACCAAAGCTCAGAGGTCAAGGCAATGGCCCCCATCCCCCACCTGTCCCTCTGCACACTGAGTAGGGTTAAGTCATCATGTACCAGATGCTATAACCCTCTCCACTCACTTATCAATTCACCTGCCAAATTACATGTTTTCCAGAAGAGTCTGCAGGATGCCTTGACAAGGCTAGATGTAGCTTGGCTGTGAGGGGTAGCCTAGAACACAGGCTTTACCTTAAGACATTACAAGACCCAGTGACCCACCCCCCCAAGCAGAGTACTTTTATAGCCTGGGAAATACTCCGATATAAATAGCCAGCTCACCACCTAAGGAGCTCTGTGCCACCTGCCTATGTCTTAGGGGGCGAGTAGGGCCCTAATCTGTGGTTGGAAAGAGGGCAGGCCCTAAATAAACAAGGTGGTACTCCAGACAGGGGGCAGAGTTGTGTGCCAAGAGGTCCCAGGGAAGTGCCATCTTGAGCTTGGCCCTTCCTCCCCTGTGCTAAACTGGGTTCCTCCTCCGGGACCCAACACCCTGGTCTGATGAAAGAGACAGGGCCCTAAAAGGAGATCAAAGAAACCCTGTGGGGACACATCTGTGTTCCTGAGAACTGGGGTCATTCACGGGCTTGGCGCCCCCCGTCTGCAGACCTCAGATGGGGACAGCAGAGTATGTCCCTCTTCCTAGACCCCCAGCTGAGGAGGGATGGTGAGGCAGTTACACAGCCTTCAGGACAGCCTGCAGAAGTAAGGGTGGGGAGCTGGGGGGCAGTTCTGGTTATGGGGCTCCCTCTTTCCTCCCTGGGGCACTGACGTAGAAGCACTGAGATTCAAGTTGTCCTCTGACCTCTACACACTGTGGCACGTGCACCCTCCACACCCCCACACAAAATAAATGAATGCATGTTATTTTAAATTTCTTTTTAAAGCTTTTTGTGGATAGTCACGTGCCCCACCTCCCTTTCCAGGACAACCAGAGCTGTTACACAGAAGAACCCTGTCTCAAAAAAATCAAAAAAGAAAAAAAAAGAAAAAGAAAAAGAAAAACAGAAAAGAAAATGTGAGCATTACTGGACTAAAATGTAGAAAATGTAACGCCACCTGTCAATTATGGATGAGAATCTGTCTTGAATTTCTTTTTCTATGTTTTTTAATTATTTATTTGGTTTTTTGAGACTGGGTTTCTCTGTGTAGCCCTGGCTGTCCTAAAACTAGATCTGTAGCCCAGGCTGGCCTTGAACTCAGAGAAATCCACCTGCCTCTGCCTCCCGAGTGCTGGGATTAAAGGTGTGCAGCACCATGGCCTGCTCTTTTTCTGTTTTCATACCTCAGTATTGTCAATCTTATTTTGTGTGTGTACAACAGTGAAATTTTTCTCTAGGACAATGAATTAAGATAATTGAATCCAGCCAGGCATGGTGGCACACACCTATAATCTCAGCACTCGGGAGGCAGAAACAGGAAGATCTCTGTGAGCCTTCCTGTTTCTAGCCTAGTCTACGAAGAGAATTCCAGGACAGCTAGGTCACAGAGAAACCCTGTCATGAGGAAAAAAAAAAAAGATAATTGCATTTGCATCCCAGCAAGTTGGTATGGTACACACAGGTAAAGTTTTGTTTGTTTGTTTGTTTGTTTGTGGTTTTTTGTTTGTTTGTTTTTCGAGACAGGGTTTCTGTGTAGTTTTGATGCCTGTCCTGGAACTCACTCTGTAGCCCAGGCTGGCCTTGCACTCACAGAGATCCGCCTGCCTCTGCCTCCCGAGCGCTGGGATTAAAGGCGTGCACCACCACTGCCCAGCCACAGAGGTAAATTTTTAATCATACTGTTTGTTGTGGTGGGGTGAAAGCACACCGCAGCACTTGTGTGTCAGGGACACTTGTTGGGTTCTCTCACCATGTGGCACCAAAGTCAAGTCATCAGGCTTGGCAGCACGTACTTCTGCCCACTGGGCTACCTTGCCAGCCCCACTGAAGTAGTTCTGATCGAGTCAAATGTCTGCTGGGAAGTTTGGGTCTGCTGGACAACTAGAGTAGAGTGACCTGGGTCATATCTCCACTCTCAGAGCAGAAGGAATTTGAAATTCCAGAGGAACTCTTCTATTACTCTTCAAAGCTGAGTCTCTGGGGAAGAGAAGAGCCTGACAGAGAGGACTGGGGGGGGGGGGGGGGCTGAAAGGGACAGCAGCTGCCTCCTATGGGAAAGGACGGAGAGAAGGAAGAAAGGGAAGGGAGGAAGGGAGGAAACAAGGCAGATGGGCAGGCGTTGAGAAGGTGGGTCAGTGGGAAAGCACTCTCCAGCATGCCCAAGGCCCTGCATTATGATGGCCCTCATCACAACGTGGGGATAGCAAAGGTCGCCCGGAGGAGGACTTCCTGCAATTCTACTGAATGGACATAGTAGTAAACCAACTAAGGACTTAGTAAACTCATATATAAGCGCTGTCATCCTCCACCAGAGATGCCTCTTTTCACAGTAGTTGGTGAGTAACAGAGGCTCACAACTGGTCAGCGCACAGAGAATCCGAGACTGCTCAGCCCTAAACGGGTCGGTATCACGGCCCTCCTTCCGATGCTCAGGCACCATCTCGGGGGGAATTGGGCGCAGAGTGCCCAAGCCAATGCACCCTTGCAGATAAACGGTGCTTTCCAGACACAGCAGGGCAGTTAAACATATGAAATGATAGCCAGATGTTGACCACATGCACAAAATCAAGCTAGAAAAAGTCCCAGCGTGGATGGGGGAGTGGTCAGGAATTCCAGCTTCTGAGGAGCTATTAGCAATGGATGGCTGCTGGGGGAGGGAGTCAGTGTTCCTCAGGGATGTGGGCCCTGAGAGACTATCCATACTCCAGTAGATGGCCAGACACCCATGTACACACTGATAGCCTTAACGAGAGAGAGAGAGAGAGAGAGAGAGAGAGAGAGAGAGAGAGAGAGAGAGAGAGAACATGAAACTGTGAGGAAATCATGGTGGGGATTTCGGTCACAGCAGGGTGGGGTAGACCTGCTCAAAACACATTACACGCATGTGAATCATTCAGTCAATTTGAAAAGGAGAAAAAAGAAAAGCTTTCCACGGAGAGTCCACGTTAGAATTGGCCTCCCATACTCCCGAGAGTTCTGCGTGTCCCCGGCGTACATCCTGCTGAGGTGGCTTATGCAAATCCGGCCCTCCTATCCTGTCCCCACAGACCTGTCATCTAGGAAGGGCAGAGCTAGTCACAATCCTCTCCTTGGCTGGGGATTTGTGGCTGTAATCTCCTTCCACAGAGAAGATGACATCCCAGCAGTGACCTTCACTGGGGCTCCTTCCAGCTGAGGAGCAAAGTCTCCTCTAAACTAAGATGTCAGTGGTCCAGGAACCGCTGGGCTTCAAGCAGTTCCTGCCGCTGGGTGCCTGCCAGTTCAACACCGGTGAGATTCACCAGAGTTACTCAGAGGAAAAAGCAGCCGGGTGAGCCACCACCCTGGAATGTCAGCCAGGGAGTGTAGAGCATGCCCCCACCCCAGAGAGCATCTATGGGGAAGAGCAGCCAGAGCTGAGGCCAAGGCTCCTTCCCACCAGCACCTCCCCTCCACGGGACTTCACTTTCACACAGGCCAGGAATGCTTTGGAAACACTTAGTTGTGCTATGTCAGTAAAACAGCTCTGTGGATAGAAGTGCTCACCATGCTTGCCTGACAACCTGAGTGTGACTGCCAGGCCCACAGCGGAAAGGAAGACCCTAAAGCTGCCCCTGCCCTCTGCACACACAGTGTGCCACACTGCACACACACACACACACACACACACACACACACACACACACACACACACACAGATAAAATTCACTGGGCATGGTGGCACATGCCTTTAATCCCAGCACTTGAAAGGCAGAAATAGAAGGATCTTTCTGAGTTCAAGACCAGCCTAGTCTACATAAGGATTTCCAGGTAGCCGAACTACATAGTAAGACTCTGAATTAAAAAAAAAAAAAAGGAAGAGAGAGAAAGCCAGAACAAGCGGGCATTTAATGAGCTGTTCACCAGGCGTAGGCAGACCGGGAGACAGTCTATGATCACATATTCCAGTGTCTTCCTTTGAAAGATGGGGAGAGACCCGCAGGGCTGAGCAGCCTGCCTGAGGTCACAGTCAGTTGAGAACAAAATACAGTCCAAAGCTGACTGCCCTGCCCTCCCTGAACACCACCGGAAATAGTTCACCTTGAATTCTGCCATGTCTGAGGACGGACTCATTGCAAACACCTTTGGCCTTTTCAAGTGTTGAAAGCGCCAAAAACCAAGACGCAAACCAGAAAATGTGATGGAACAAGATAAGTACTAAGAAACATCTGAGTCTGAGCGAGCTCTGAAGACCCCATTCTTACTGTATGAAGTGCCCCACACTATGGCTCTCCTCCTGGTAACTCCGATCCAACTAAGCATCTTTATTTCACTACACACCTGTCCCTGCCTCAGCCAGATGTGAGGTTGAACCAGATGAAGTTGCCATTGTTGAGGGTCAGAGGGCCCAGGCCGCTGGCAATTTCACATGGTCCAGCCTAACACCCCCACCCCCCACAACTGATTCTATACCCAACAGAGGGGAAAACACGCTGGGCAGGCTGGGAGAAATCGAACACCTGGGTCTCCCTCCCTGGAGTGGTGGCTACTCACTCTTTGACCTCCTTGGAGGAAAAGTCCAGGTAGCGATTACTGATCCACTGGATCTCGAACCAGTCCCGGAAGCCGTTGTTGCCGCAGCACCTGAACTCGATTTGAAGCATGTCGATGGTCTTTTTCATGAAGCATCTGCCTGGGGTGTCCGTGTCCCGATAGTATTTCATCCCATTCTTGAGCCCGTAAGCCAGGGTGCTCTCCAGGGAGCCCCGCAGCAGAAAGCAACAGAGAGCCACGAGGAAGAGGAGGGCGTTGAAGAGGACGCAGACGGCCAGGTACGACTTCAGCCAGGGCTTCCACTTGGCGTACTTGGCAGGGTCCAGGGCGTCATAGCAGATCTTGCCAGCCAGCGAGTTGAAGACACAGGACAGCACCCCGACCCCGATCAGGGAGTTGGGTACAAAGTGGCTTTCAGAATTATTCATCACTTCGCTCCTCTTGCGGAGTTCAATCTTCAGGAACAGCCCCAGGCTGAAGAGGATGATGCCGGCCAACACGGACAGCCAGTTCATAAGCCAGAGCCCCTGGGCCAGCTTGACCCGCTTCTTCTGGTCAAACTTGACTTTGAGCAGCGCCATGCTTACCGAGTGGGGTCCAGGCAGCCTCCCACAGTTCCGCTTCCACTCCTAACCCGAGTGAGGTCAGGGGCTAGACCACTCAGGGCCTTAGGAAGTGCACCGTGGGCCCAAGCTGCAGGGAGGTGCCCATCTCTGGGGCCTCCCTAGCCTAGGATCCCCATTAACTCAGTAATGGTAGTGGGAGCTGTCTAGGTCTCTGCTGCGTCCTTCCCAGGCAAGGAGGGAGAGCCGGAACACTGCGGATTAAGAGTGGGATCCACAACGCAGCTGTTAATCTCTTTAGCCAGGGTCATCCCATTAGAGAAAGCCATGCCAATTCAAAACATGGCTGGGAGGAGCCTCCGCGTGTGTACTTGCTGGACCCAGCTCAGCTCAGAAGCCCAGAACCAGAACGACTGAAGCTGGCTAGAGCAGGCTGGGTAGTTCCTGCGAGCCACGGTGAGGTTGTCGAGTCCGGGAGTCTGCAAGAACAGAGGTGCAGCATTTGGGGCTGGAGCGGCTCCGTGGTTAAGAACACTGCTCTTGAAGAGAACTCGGGTTCAATTTCCAGCATCCATGGCTCACAACCATCTATAACTCCAGTTCCCGCGTCTGGCTTCCGTGGGCCGGGCACATAATCGGTACACAGACATATGTCAGACAAAACACCATTCACATGTGTTAAGATCTCAAAGAAGTAATCCCAGATGCTATCCTCATCTTGACGGTTTTGTTTTTGTTTTTGCTTTCTTACTTTGTTCTTATTTTAGACAGAGTTTCACTATGTAGCCCTGGTTGGCCTGGAACTCACTGTGTAGATCAGGCTACCCCCAAACACAGAGATTCCATTGTCTCTGCCTCTTGAGTGCTGGGATTAAAGACATACAATGCCACAAGTAGCTACGTGTAGCAAGTTCAAGACCAGTGTGAGCTACATGAGGTTCAAATGTAGCTCAAACAAACAAGTAAATAACCAACCTAAACAGCAATTACATTAAACATCTGTCACAACGTCACAAACAAAGATAGAAACGGGAAGTTTAAGTCCAGGGATGGTGGTGCACACCTTTAATCTCAGCACTGGAGAGGCAGAGGCGGGTGGATCTATGAGAGCAAGGCCAGCCTGGTCTACAGAGTGAGTTCAAGGACAGCCAGGGCTACACAGAGAAACCCTATCTGGAAGATTTTCTTTCTTTTTATGTTTTTGTTTTTCAAGACAGGGTTTCTCTGTGTAGCTTTGCACCTGTCCTGGAACTCACTCTGTAGCCCAGGCTGGCCTCGAACTCACAGAGATCCGCCTGGCTCTGCCTCCCGAGTGCTGGGATTAAAGGCATGCGCCACCACCGCCCGGCAAGATTTTCTTTTTAATTACATGTGTATGTGGGTGTGGGGAAATGTGCACATGGGTGCAGGTACCCACAGAGGCCAGAAGAGGGCATCTGATCCTCTAGGGCTGAAGTTCCAGGCACTTGTGAGCTGCCTGATGTAGGCACTGGGAACCAAACTCCAGTCCTCTCCAAGAGCAGCAAGGGCCGTCCCTCCTGCCCCAATTTTCACCTTTTTAAGTCTCTCTAGGTAGTCCTGTCTGTCCTGGAACATACTGCCTCCTGAGTTCTGGGATTAAAGTTGGGTGCCACCACGCCCAGCAATTTTCACCAGTCTTAGGAATGTAGAATGTTAGCACATTGCTATTTTAATTTGCAGTTTTAATTTTTAATTTGCAATTGCCTCATATTTATACTGAGGATCATGTGTGTACATGTGTGCAGGTACATACATATGCCAGTGCTTTGGTGTGTGGAGGGCAGAGGCGCTGGTTTCTTTCTCTGCCAGTCTCCACCTTGTTGTGTTGAGACAGAGTTTCTCACTGAACCTGGAGCTGAACCCGGCTAGACTGGCTGGCCAGGGAACCCAGATCATACACCACTCCCAGAGCAGGGAACCCAGATCACACACCACTCACTCCCAGAGCAGGGAACCCAGATCACACACCACTCACTCCCAGAGCAGGGAACCCAGATCATACACCACTCACTCCCAGAGCAGGGAACCCAGATCACACACCACTCACTCCCAGAGCAGGGAACCCAGATCATACACCACTCCCCTAGAGCAGGAAACCCAGATCACACACCACTCCCAGAGCAGGGACCCCAGATCACACACCACTCACTCCCAGAGCAGGGAACCCAAATCACACACCACTCCCAGAGCAGGGAACCCAGATCACACACCACTCCCCTAGAGCAGAAAACCCAGATCACACACCACTCCCAGAGCAGGGAACCCAGATCATACACCACTCACTCCCAGAGCAGGGAACCCAGATCACACACCACTCACTCCCAGAGCAGGGAACCCAGATCACACACCACTCACTCCCAGAGCAGGGAACCCACATCACACACCACTCCCAGGGCAGGGAACCCAGATCACACACCACTCCCAGAGCAGGGAACCCAGATCACACACCACTCATTCCCAGAGCAGGGAACCCAGATCATACACCACTCACTCCCAGAGCAGGGAACCCAGATAACACACCACTCACTCCCAGAGCAGGGAACCCAGATCATACACCACTCCCCTAGAGCAGGAAACCCAGATCACACACCACTCACTCCCAGAGCAGGGAACCCAGATCACACACCACTCACTCCCAGAGCAGGGAACCCAGATTACACACCACTCCCAGAGCAGGGAACCCAGATCACACACCACTCCCAGGGCAGGGAACCCAGATCACACACCACTCACTCCCAGAGCAGGGAACCCACATCACACACCACTCACTCCCAGAGCAGGGAACCCACATCACACACCACTCACTCCCAGAGCAGGGAACCCAGATCACACACCACTCACTCCCAGAGCAGGAAACCCAGATTACACACCACTCCCAGAGCAGGGAACCCAGATCACACACCACTCACTCCCAGAACAGGGAACCCAGATCACACACCACTCACTCCCAGAGCAGGGAACCCACATCACACACCACTCACTCCCAGAGCAGGGAACCCACATCACACACCACTCACTCCCAGAGCAGGGAACCCAGATCATACACCACTCCCCTAGAGCAGGAAACCCAGATCACACACCACTCACTCCCAGAGCAGGGAACCCAGATCACACACCACTCCCAGAGCAGGGAACCCAGATCACACACCACTCACTCCCAGAGCAGGGAACCCAAATCACACACCACTCCCAGAGCAGGGAACCCAGATCACACACCACTCACTCCCAGAGCAGAAAACCCAGATCACACACCACTCCCAGAGCAGGGAACCCAGATCATACACCACTCACTCCCAGAGCAGGAAACCCAGATTACACACCACTCCCAGAGCAGGGAACCCAGATCACACACCACTCACTCCCAGAGCAGGGAACCCAGATCACACACCACTCACTCCCAGAGCAGGGAACCCACATCACACACCACTCACTCCCAGAGCAGGGAACCCAGATCACACACCACTCACTCCCAGAGCAGGGAACCCAGATCACACACCACTCACTCCCAGAGCAGGGAACCCACATCACACACCACTCACTCCCAGAGCAGGGAACCCAGATCACACACCACTCACTCCCAGAACAGGGAACCCAGATCACACACCACTCACTCCCAGAGCAGGGAACCCACATCACACACCACTCACTCCCAGAGCAGGGAACTCACATCACACACCACTCCCAGGGCAGGGAACCCAGATCACACACCACTCCCAGGGCAGGGAACCCAGATCACACACCACTCACTCCCAGAGCAGGGAACCCAGATCACACACCACTCACTCCCAGAACAGGGAACCCACATCACACACCACTCACTCCCAGAGCAGGGAACCCAGATCACACACCACTCACTCCCAGAGCAGGGAACCCACATCACACACCACTCCCAGGGCAGGGAACCCAGATCACACACCACTCACTTCCAGAGCAGGGAACCCACATCACACACCACTCACTCCCAGAGCAGGGAACCCAGATCACACACCACTCACTCCCAGAGCAGGGAACCCAGATCACACACCACTCACTCCCAGAGCAGGGAACCCAGATCACACACCACTCACTCCCAGAGCAGGGAACCCAGATCATACACCACTCCCAGGGCAGGGAACCCAGATCACACACCACTCACTTCCAGAGCAGGGAACCCACATCACACACCACTCACTCCCAGAGCAGGGAACCCAGATCACACACCACTCACTCCCAGAGCAGGGAACCCAGATCATACACCACTCACTCCCAGAGCAGGGAACCCAGATCACACACCACTCACTCCCAGAGCAGGGAACCCAGATCATACACCACTCACTCCCAGAGCAGGGAACCCAGATCACACACCACTCCCAGGGCAGGGAACCCAGATCACACACTACTCCCAGGGCAGGGGTACAGGAGTGAGCCACCATGCTAGCCTTTCACATGGGTGATAGAAACACAGCAAGCTCCTTACCCACTCATCAATCTCCCCATCCCCTGAGCATCTTTTCAGTGCTTATTTACTTCATGTGTACCTTTTTTGCTGAAGTGTGAAGTGTCTGCTTGTAATTAATTTTTTAAAGATTTTTTTTATTTAATGTGCTTCATCTGTGTATACTCTGTGTGAGGGTGTTGGATCCCCTGCAACTGGACTTACAGACAATTTTGAGCTGGGTGCTAGGAATTGAACCTGGGTCCTCTGAAAGAACAGCCAGTGCTCCAGCCATCTCTCCAGCCCTGGAATTATTTTTTAATCCACTGATTATTTTTTTTACTAACATACCCATATTCACAAAAGCAACACTCTCCAGATCCTGTTTTAGGCTATTTTATTTTTAATTTAAAAGAGTTATGGGGAGATTGCTCAGTGGTTAAGAACACTGACTGCAGAATCTGGAAACAACCTAGAAGCCAGTCAACTGAAGAATGGATTAAGAAAATGTGGTACATATACACAATGGAGTACTACTCAGCAGAGAAAAACAATGACAGCATGAAATTTGCAGGCAAATGGATGGAACTAGAAAATATCATTCTGAGTGAGGTAACCCAGACTCAGAAGGACAAACATGATATGTACTCACTCACAAGTGGATACTAGATAGAAAGCAAAGGACAATCAGACTGCAACCCACAGATCCAGAGAGGCTACCTAGCAGGGGGGACCCTAGGATGACTGTGGCTTATAATAAGTTTTGGTTTTGCCCAATCACTGGGCATGCTTTAGTGAAACATTTCACTATTAGGATAAGGATTTGTACTGTTTTCATCTTTCATCAAGCTGATGAAAGAAAATGCTGGCCGTACTTTAAGAAGGGGAGGCTAAAATCTTTTTAGATTATAGATTAGCCTATAGAAAAATGTCTGCCATAAATCAAACAGTGAAGGGGAAGATGAATAGGAATCTCACTTACACTACTTAAGTAAAACATAGCTCCCTGAACATATGAAGACAGGTTTCTTCTGTATGCCAGAATCTAATCAATATTTATATGTATAATTCAGCTATTATTTGGCTTAAAAGGGCTTATTGGGAAATGTTATCATTTTTACTATTTTCTACAGAGAAAATATTTCCAGTTTCAAATAACCCTGGACTTTTGAATTATAACCTGTCTTTTTTTTTTTTTTTTTTTTTTTTTTGACCTGAGGACCGAATTCAGGGCCTTGTGCTTGCTAGGCAAGCGCTCTACCACTGAGCTAACTCCCCAACCCATAACCTGTTTTTATGTTCAAAAAAAAAAAGAGCACTGGCTGCTCTTCCAGAGGATCCAGGTTTGATTCCCATCATCCACATAGCATCTGGGCATTTGATGCATGCCCTCTTCTGGTCTCCTTGGGTACCAGGCACACACATGGTGCACAGATATACATGTATACATGCAAACAAAACACCCACACACATAAAATAATAAAAAAAATTATAATTAATCAACCTGCCATTCAAAGTTGTGTTTTACTATCAATGTTAAACCAATTCACAACCAGTTTCCCACGGCCGGTGACTGTCCAGAGCTTTCTACAACTCTGTCACATTCAGCTAATTCAACATCATCTTCTGCTTATGGGACACTTAGAAAAGTCATTTCTAGCACACCTTTAACCCCAGCGCATGGGAGGCAGAGGCAGGTGGAGCTCTGTGAGTTCAAGCCCAGCCTGGTCTACAGAGCGAGTTCCAGGACAACCAGGGCTACACAGAGAAACCCTGTCTGGAAAAGCTACCACCACCACCACCACCAGAAAAAAAAAAAAAAAAAAAAAAAAAAAAGGCTCTGGGATCAAGGCCATTGAGCGGCAATGAGGTAAAGTGCTTGCTGCCATTTCTAGCACCCTGGGTTCGATCCCAGGAGTCTCCATGGTGGAAGGAGAGAGCCAACCCCTACAAGTTGTCCTCTGACTTCTGCTCAGACGCTGTGCCACGACTAGATGGACACACACACACTACAACGGTTTGCTGGTTTGTCTTTTAATTTCCAGGTAACCCGAGCGTTGTGGTGCATGCTCACAATCCCAGTACTGGAGAGGACTGTGAGTTTGAGACAGACATAGCCAGACCCCGTCTCCAGTGTTTTCGTGTCCAGATCTCTAAGTCAAACCAAACCAAAACCTGCAGAGAAGGTGTGAGACCAAAGCCACCAGACAAAGCTTGTTCCTCCAACAGAGCCACCTTGGAAAATAGCACTGATTCCACTGTTGAAGCGAAGCTTGGGCGCCACTCGACAGCTCCGGAGGCAAACTGGGGTGGGGGCGGGGGCATATAGGAACAGTGTTATGTTGTTGCTGTCAGACAGTTTGCGTAAAACTTTTTTGGTTTATTTATTTATTTATTTATTTATTTATACATTACCCAGGGTCTCTGATTTTGTTTGTTTGTTTGTTTTGTTTTGTTTTTCGAGACAGGGTTTCTCTGTGTAGCTTTGGTGCCTGTCCTGGAACTCACTCTGTAGCCCAGGCTGGCCTCGAACTCACAGAGATTCTCCTGGCTCTGCCTCCCAAGTGCCGGCATTAAAGGCGTGCGCCACCACCGCCCTGCCGGGTCTCTCATTTTTTACGAGCTCCCACCTTGCCTCTTCACAGCTTTGGAACTTCAGAACACTTCAACTTTTAGCCACCAGAGACGTTGGAAAGAACGAACTTGCTTGCCGGTGTTGCTAAGCTTTAGTGAAGACTTTTCCCCAAGC
Source organism: Peromyscus californicus insignis (assembly GCF_007827085.1). Lineage (NCBI taxonomy): Eukaryota > Metazoa > Chordata > Mammalia > Rodentia > Cricetidae > Peromyscus > Peromyscus californicus. The sequence goes on along the minus strand of NW_026294491.1, from coordinate 61,887,210 downwards.
AAGACTCTGCCTCTCTCACACAAGCATCTGGAAGCTGTCCCGAAACAGGATTTAGATAGCAGGAGGAAGCCCTTAGACCACGCACGTGAGTGAGAGAAAATAGGAGGGAAGTGCTGAGTAGGTGTCAGAATTGGCACGCAAAAATAGCCCTGCAAGGACGTGGATTAGCCAAGCGCCTTAGCAAACCGCCCGGGGACAGCGCGGAGCCTATGTTGAGTCTATGCGCGCCCCCTGGTGGCCGTAAAAAGAATGGCTTCAATGGATGGAGAGGGATGCTGAGGTCACTCACCCCTGCGAGTCCAGCATCCCCGAGGAGGTCAAAACCAAGGAAGGCGAAAGGAAGGAAGCCAAAAATGGGCTCACGAGAGGAAACATTTTACTTTCATCAAGATACCACGCTATGATGAAACCTCTGTAAATGTTGCCTATGTTATATTTAAGACATAAACATGTGGCGCTGTCCAAACGGCTCAGCCGGTAACGGCTCTGAATGCACAATTCCGGGCGTCTGATTTTGCTGCCCGGAAGAACCGTGTAGGCATCAGGCTTTTCCCAACAACTGTTTCTGCCTGATGGACTTATGTTTACGAGTTGTTTGTTTGTCTGTTTTGCTTCTTGTGGTGTTGTGCAGTTCACTATTCGGCCCTGGCTGGCCTTGAACTCACTATGTAGATGGGGCTGACCTCCAACTCACTGAGATCTGCTGTCTCTGCCTCACAGGTACTGTGGCGTGTGTCACCACACCAGACGGCTGTTTCTGAGTGTGTCTGCATGTGACCCTTTAAGTTGAAGTTTAGTTTAGTTTTGCTTTGAGACTAAGCCTCACTACATAGATCGGGCTGACTCACCATGTGGACCAGGCTAGCCTTGAACTTTCAGGCCTGCCTCTGCCTGAGTACTGGGGTAAATGGCTGTGCCACCATGACTGACTTGAAATCTTGTTTTCACAGTGTATAATATTTGTTTGACAGTGCTTGTCTCTGAGCACCTTGAGTCAATATCAGCCTTGAACATATCTAACTGTTCAAGCCTAGACCAGTTAGTTGGAAGGGGGGCCCTCTTGACAGAAGAAAAAGCCTACCAGGCATTTACCTCATCAGGAGGGTGAGGAAGAAATTGGAAGTTTGCCATCTCCGTTGTCTATCCATGGCCCCTTTATCTGTCTGCCTGTGATGGATGACTCACTCCTAGTTCTTTGGAAGCTGAGTCTGTCAACAATCTTATCATTTCAGAGTGAGTTAACAATCCTGTTATCTCATAGTCAACGGTCAAGGGTTCTCTTTCAGAAATTTTCATTACGGTAGGACACAGACGAGTACCCTTTTCCCCAAAGGATTTAGTAGCCCAAGCTAGGAAGAGGTAGTTTTTCCCCTTTCTTCATGCCCTCCTTGATCACAGCTAACACCACAGGCTTTCTCTGTTCTTTTCACTGTGAACTAGAGTCCTCGGAAGGAAGCCATGTCTGCAAAGGCCGATTGATTAGCACATCGGTGATATGGAGAGGTTGGGATATTGCAGGTCCAGAGCCACATTATCTTGGGACATCATTAGCCCCCTTAATAGCCACTTACTGCCCTCCTCTGTTCCTGATCTTTTGTGACCATTAGGTAAATCCTTTGGAATGTAGGAACAGACCCCTGGTTCCATCAGTCCAAGCCAAGACTGTGCCCGACAGCAGCTCGGCCGAGCAGAATCATTTCTGCTTTGCTGTAACCGGAACTTGACTTTCTTTGTTCTGTTACTATAAAAAGCTCACGGAATTACTCCCTCATGGGAACATGGTATTTGAGGACACCTAACGCTGTGATCCTGGGCCACCATCACTCATATTGGCTTCCCTGGAGACAAGAACTGTCTCCTCTGCCCACGCCCTGCAGTTATCCTTCTTTGATCTCTTTGGGGTGTTTCTTAAATGTTTCCAAAGAAACAATGACTTTGCTGAAGTCACGTGCAAGTCCGCCTGACTCAGAGGTCCATGGAGTCCAGGAAATGTTGACTGAGTTGGCCTGCACTGTCCACATTCTTCCAGTTTTTTTTTTCCCCTCCAAGATCAAGCCTGCTAAACTGAGTGGGTGGTGCACATCTATACTCCCACCACTCTGAAGGGTTGGACAGGTTCATTAGTTAGAAGCCAGCCTAGACTAGACAATGAGACTTATCTCTAGGAGAATCAAAATCAAAATCAAATAAATGGGCTAGAGATATGGCTCAGTGGGTAGCATGCAGAAAAACCTGGATTTGATTCCCAGGATTGTATCAGCCAGGCATAGTGACATGTGACTGTAATCTCAGCACGAAGCGAGGTAAGGGCAGGGGGAATCAGGAGTTCACATTATCCTTGGCTACACAGCAGGTTTGAGACCAGCCTGGGCTACATAAAATCCTGTCTCAAAGAGCTGTTGTTTGTTTAGGGTTTTGTTTTATCTATTTATTTATTTTTTTAATGTAGCTACTGAGAATCCAACAACTTGACCTCAGAAACTGGCTCATTCACTTTCCTTTCTTGTTCATATTGCCTCAGAATATAATGATTCTGGGCTGGCCATGGTGGCACACACCTTTAATCTCAGCACTCTTGAGACAGAGGAAGGCAGATCTCTATGAGTTCGAGGCCAGTCAGAGCTACACAGACAGACCCTGTCTTAAAAGCAAGTAAACATTCTGACCTGCTCAGGTAAAGCATTTGCCTAGTGTGTGCTAAGACCCTGGATTCCAGCCCCAGTATTGCACAAAGTGTGTGTGTGTGTGTGTGTGTGTGTGTGTGTTGTGTGTGTGTGTGAAAGAGAGACAGAGACAGAGAAGTTATGTGTGTGTACACATTTTGCTTCATTTTCAGAGACTGAGGAAAACCCAGAGGAAGTGACATTTGAGTTACACAAAACTTTGGAACCAAACTGTGTGGAATTTGATAGAACAGAGCCCAAGAGGTTTTGGAGGAAATGTTTGTATCCAAATTATCTTCCACTTGCTTCTGTAGATGCGGTCTCCATTTCTCCCGACTGCCATGTGTTCTGGAAGGTGATTAACATGGGCTCTACCAAGACTCCGTTGCTCTGACATTTCCAATTGGCAGCAGCAAGAGACTGCGTTCCATGCGGCCCCTCATTACTTCCACTCCGGTTGGCTGTATTCAGGCACTGAAGCCCACAGCTCTTGGTTTTCTCCCCACACCTCCCCCTTTCTCATCCAGGTAACAGCTCCAGCCCTAGGGAAGAGGCAGCGCTCACACCATCTCATTTCTAAACTCTGCCTACATCTTCGTAAATAGCTCCCGTGTTAAGCTCTTCACAAACTACCTTCTGAGCTGTTTCCCACCAGGGCCCTGATTGACCCCGTGTGTGGCTAATGAGTGTCAGTTCAGACGAGCCGGAGCATGACATGTACGAGGAATGGGAACAGACAGCGGAGGGCTGGTCTGCACTGGCCAGCAGTGGATAAGGTTTAGACCAAGAGTGGCGTGGCGTACGCCAAGAAGACACTGGTAGCAGCACACAAAATGATCTCAACAGCGGAGGTGGAGAGATTGTAGGCAGATCACAAGAAGATAACGTATCACCAGATTGGGAAGATCGGGACGTCTGATAGCAGGCCGTGCTGATAAAGAAGGGAAGGCTCAGCACTCTCAAGCACCTGTAAATTAACAAACCTCTTAGGAAAATTACTGATGTCATATTCCAGATGCTCATAGCCTTTGATGCAGTGATTTCCATTCTAGGTACTTAGCCTACAGCGAGAAAGGCACATTGCCGAGTCATTTCTACACAAGGATATTCATTGACAACTTTTTGTTTCTTTTCAAGACAGGGTCTCTCTATGTAGCCCTGGCTGTGCTGGAACTCACTCTGTAGACCAGGCTGGCCTTGAACTCAGAGATCCACCTGCCTCTGCCTCCCAAGTGCTGGAATTAAAGGTGTGCGCCACCATGGCCCTGCTGGTCACCTGCAAGATGTGGGTGTCATTGGTAGTGTACTGACTGGGAGCTGTTGGCAAGCCACGCCTGGCTTATTGACAGCCTTAATGTTCATTAGACACTGATTGGTTCTCTGTGTAAATGAACACGGTATAATCATTAAAGAGCTGATATACGCACTCATGTGAAAGACCTCCGAGTATAATGGTAACAAGGTAAGGGGCATGCTCCCATTGGGACTCAGGAAAAAAAGGCTATTCAGTATAGCACGTTTATAAATGTACAAACAAAACAAAAAAACATGGGGAGGTTAACTTTACACTGATCCTTTTTTCCCTTGTATTGTTATGTATAGGGTGTTCAGCCTGCATGTAAGCCCACACACACTTGCAGGCGTGCCCAGGGAGGCCAGAAGAGGGCGTCAAATGCTCCAGCCCCCCAAACCCCCAACCCCCCCAGGACTGGAGTTACAGATGGTTGCAAGCTGCCAGGTGGGTGCCGGGGATCCAGAGTCTCTAGAAAGAAAGACTGGCAATGATTTTTTTTTCAATATTGAAGTATGTTAATGGGGTGCTAGCTAGATGGCTTAGTGTTCATCTGGTGGGGATTACAGCCACAGGCACAAGATCTGAAATAGGTGGCGTGAGGATCTGTGGGCTCACTCAGAGGCACAGAGGGCATGCCGAACAGCAGGGAGAGCTCAGCAAAGCCAGCCAGCTCTAGGGGCTCAAACTCTTCTGTTGTCTATTGCAACTTGCTGGTTTGTGGCTGGTGTATTGGAAGATGCTTGTGATATCAGCCCTGATCAGGAGTTCCAGGATAAATAAGCTAAAAACTCAATGACAGATTTCCAATATCGAAGGGATTTCAAGGCATTTGTTCCGTGGTTTTGGTGTGAGCTCTTCTCTGCCTATGTTAAGGCCAGGGGTATCTTCCTGTCTTAGTTTTTGAGATGGGGGTCTCTGACAGAACCTACGGTCTTTTTTGCTAGACTGGCCGGCCACGGGCCTCCTGGTCCTCCTGTCTCCCCGTCCCCCAGCACTGGGGTTGAAGGAGTAACACTTAACTTTTCCGTGGGTTCGGGTTCTGAACTCAGGTCCTCAAGCTCGTTCTTCAAGTACTCTCCCCAGCCCCAATGCTTTACTGTTATTCCTGTTTTTCTTTTCCCAGTGGTAATGGAGATCAAATCCAGCCTACACAAGGACTTACCCAATGCCCGGACTTTTCTAAATGTGGTGAGCCTTCCTACAAAAATGACCAGTCTTCAAAGAGTTGCAAGGCCATTAGTGCATGCTACTGGAGTGTTGCTTCCTGCAATGCATCCTTTGCAACCAGATGCACATGACTGAGACATTTATTACACCTGTGTCTGTTATCAGAGGCATTTCTCCTGAGTAATTGACAGGATACAAATCCTGACACTATTAGTGTTCCACTCCAAGGGTGAGAGAGGAAATCTGGCTCACTTCTTATCAAAGAACAGAGCTTCTGCCTTGAGTCCACCCGGGCTCTGTCTCATTAGCTTGTCACCCTGTCAGATTTCACTGACCCAAGAAGCTACTTTAAATCCTCTTATGGAGTGAGACAGAACATTTTATATATTTTAAACATAAGTATGTAAGGTATTTCAAGTATCTTTATCCTTGAGGAATAAAAATTAAAGAAAAAAAAGCATGTTAAAATCTAAAAACATGTCCTAAAACTAACTCCAGGCCAGGTTGATGGTGCACACCTTTAGCCTCAGCACCAGGGAGAATGTCAAGGGACTCGAGGACAGCAAAGCCCAGGGCCAGGGCCCCTAGTGAGACCTGTCTCAAAAGCGAAGTCTGACATGTAAGAATGCGGGACAGTGGTTTCTAGAACAGAAGACAAGGTTGTAACTGAGGGTGTTAGAGCAGAGTGAGTGGGAACTAAAACTCAGCAGGCTGTGTACCTCCGTTCCTTCTGGAGGACAGCTAGCAGTGTGATTATGACTGAGAACTTAACTGGCCTGTATTCAGAAGCCTGCCTTCCTACTCCACGCTCAGTACTCAGTCAACATGCTGTTAGGATGAGTCCCACTGGGAGTACAGCCTCAAGCTCCAAATCCCAGCATGAGGAGACTCAAGTAGGAGGTCTCCACATTCTGAGCCAGCCTACAGAGTAAGTGCCAGATCTGGGCTAGCATGGGGTCGAGGCTGGAGAGATGGCTCAGTGGTTAAGAGCACTGGCTGCCCTTCCAGGGGTTCTGAGTTCAATTCCCAGCACCCACATGGTGACTCACAGCCATCTGTAATGGGATCTGATGCCCTCTTCTAGCGTGCAGGTGTACATGCAGATAGAACACTCATATACATAAAACACATAAATAACTCTTTAAAAAAAGTGGGGTCCACACTAGTCTCAAATTTCAGCAGCACATCATGTGAGCTGTGACCTTACACCAATTACATGTTTGCTCATGCGAAACATGGTGCCAATAGTAACTGCTTCATAGATTTTGAAGGTTTAGTAACTAACGTAAGTGTACAAAAGGTGTGTGAGGCCGGTGTGGTGTCAGAGGCAGCAACACGGGGAATCTCGGTGAGTTCTACACCTGCCAGGGCTGCAAAAAGAAAGAAAAGGAAAAAGGTAAGACGGAGGGGGTGGTACGTGGTGACTGACTCAGTCTTACAGTTAAGGCTCACATGCCTCTTGGAGTCCATTCAAAACTTCAGACCTAATGACACTGGATTCCAAAGTCCAGGAAGGAGTCTTCATAGGCCCGCAGAAAAATACACAGGACAAACCTTTAGTGTGTATGGGGGACGACACAGCCCTGTTAATGGAGCTGGTATGGGCTTGCCACTCCCATTTAAACTGTCCACTAATGGAGTTCTCCCGACATCCCCTATTATTTATTGAAGACCTACTTTAGCACGCTCTGTGGTCAACTATAAGAACAGCAAATCCCTCAGAGCCCAACCATTCTGGCCCTACTTCTTCAAACTGTCACATTCAAAGGAAGGCACGCAAATGTCATCCAAGTAGCCAAAGCCCGCTAGCTCTGTCATGAATTTAATAGAACTCACAAGTAGGGGAGCTTCCACAACTTCAAGCCCCTGAAACCGCAAACATAAACAATGTGACAACATGAAGTAAACTGAACGGGACGTCACTGAGTGTGCCCAGTGCTCAGTCCCACTGGATGTCCCGCTCCGCTTCAGGGAGAATACTCCAATTTGGGGAGGGCACATTTCGGGCCAGCCAGTTGAAATCGTCAACGTGGTCCCAGTTATTTCTGCTCCTATCTAAACCGGAGTCCTGGAAGTCCTTGTCGATCCCGAGGTAGCTCCAGGTGTAAGGGGCGAACTGGATGCCGCTGCAGTCCTCCACGATGGCCCTGCTGGTCACCTGCAAGAAAATTCGGGTGTCTTTGGTAGTGTGCACGCGGAGCTGTTGGCAAGCCACAGCCAGTATGCAATCACAACAGTCCTCCAGGAACACAGAGGTGGACACCGGGCCGCAGAGCACCTTGCAGCCGCGGGCCTTTGCCAGCCGCAAGGTGTTGGGATTGCCACGCAGCCTGACCGTGCAGTTGGTCAGGTCGCTCAAAAGGATGTCGCGCTGGTGCAGCTCTTCGGCTCTCTTCTCCAAATCTTGGGAGTCCAGGTTGGAGAAGCCACAGGCCCAGCTGAGCCCGGGAGCTCCCTCCTCCTTGGTCGAGGGCGGCGAAGGGGCCGCCGAAGCGGCAGGTGCGGCGTCTACCTGGGCGGCCCCAGCAGCATCCTTCTTCCGCGCCTTGAAGGCGAAGCGCTTCTTGGGCTGCAGCTCCTGGCGCCGCTCGGTGAGGGTCGCCTGCAGCTGCGCCAGCGCCGCCTGGCCCTGCCGCAGGTCGTAGGCCGCGAGGAACAGAACCGAGTCGTTCAGGAGTTTGCGCAGCCCCTGGAGCCGGCTGGCCGCCTCTTCCAGCCGCTCGGCCGACGCCTCGCCCCGCAGCAGCTCCTCGGCCGCCGCGCGCTCCCGGGCGAAGGCGGCGGCGAAGAAGCCGCTCTTCTCCTCCTCCACCTCCTGGTCCTGCCGCTTCTGCTTGCGCCTCTCCACCTCCAGCTGCCGCTCCTGCTCGCGCCTCTGGATTCGCTCGGGCACCAGGCTCAGGTCCCGCGGGGACGCAGCGGCGCCGTCGCCCAGAGCCGCGGAGCAGCCCACACCCTCCATCTTGACTCCAGGAGGCCTCACCGGCCGCTTTTCCTCCCGGGCGCTCTCCGCAAGGCCTCCCACCAATGCGCCCTGTGATTGGTCGGCCGCGGTGACGGCAGATCCCGCCATATCCTCTTCGCCTATTGGTTTCCTCGCGCTGGGGGGGCGGGGCGGAGGGCGGGGCTGGCTGGCAGGAGGGGGTGGGGAGACAAAGGTCCTGGTGGATGGGTGGGGTGGGAGGCAGGCGGGTGAGGCTTTTTTTTTTTTTTCTTCTTAAAGGGGCAGGCCTTATATCCGGGATTGTGGGGTGAGTTGCAGCAGCGGCAGCTGCACATGTGAGTTTGTTTATAAGAACAAGGTTAGAAACTCGCAGGCCTCCCCCTCCCCCCAGCTCCTCCCTACTACCCCCTAACAGGCCGGAGATCTGCTACAGGGTGGTGGGGAGGAATGTGTGCTTGTGGTGGCGGTGGGGACAGGTAGTGCGAGAAAGATGGAGGGGGGGTTATTGCACCTCCCGGGCCGCGCCGGAGGAAGCTGCAGCTGGAACAGCTGGCCAGGGAGCCGCTTGCATGCCTCTGGTTTTTTCTTCTTCTTTTTTTTTTCTTTCCCTTTTCCCTTCCATCACCTCTTTGCTCAACCGGTCCCTGCCGCCCCGGTAACCCTCATCCTTCCTGCCCTCCCCCATCCACTGCAGCTCCGCGCGGCCTGGGGGCGCCTGGGTCCCCGTGGGCAGTTATTGGGGCGGGAAGAAGGCGCGAAGCACCGCTATGAAAGAGACTGGGTTCCTCGCTGGAGCGGGTTCCGGGGCTCCTGGGGGAGTCTAAAAACAGATTATTATTATGATTAATATTATTATTATTAGCCAATTGCTGCAGTCGGAGGGGGGAGCGGGGGAGGATGGCACGCCACCCCCACCCTCGTTCTCCCCGGTGCGGTGGCGGCCGCTCCCTGCGCAGCTGGCGGCCGCTGGCCGCGCGGGGCTCAGACCCCAGGCGGGGCGCCTCGCCTCTCCCCACAGGGCCGACGGTCTTGAGGAGGGCGATGGGGAAACGGTACATTATGTCTCGAGGGGGTGGGAGGGATTTGTCACCGGAAGTGAACGAGCCTAGCCTAAAGTCCGGACCAACCCGAGGTGCGAGTGGGCAGCCGAGACCCAGGACCGCGCAGTGTCTGGCAGAAGCCCAAGGCGGCGGCCGCCGAGGACCAGGGTGGCGTCCTCGCATGCTGCCTTCAGCTGCCCGGCCTTCTGGACCCGGGCAGCCCACGCAGCCCTCGATTTCAGCCCCATCTCCACCCTAGTTACCAGCCTCCATTTTTGTTCTTTTAATTGGGATTTTTTTTTTTAACTGCCAAAAAAACTCACTTGAAATTTAACCCACATACCTGCGTATTCTGCAGAGGAAGATGGGAGGGAACGAGAGCCGTTCAATTAAGTTGGAAATAAGACTTGAGTTCCAAGCCTCACATCCCACTCGCCTCTTTTCCTAACCATTAAAAAAAAAAAAAAATCCAAACCTCAAGCACAAATTCTCGATTGAAGAGAGAGCATTCCTCTACTGAGTCAAGACAGGTGTCACTGGGTGGCAAATTCCAGGCGAGGTGGAGGGCAGATGTAACGGAGCGCCCACGCCGACAAAAAAGAAAAGCCAATGGTTACTTAGGCTAGCCGTGCAGAAGAGGCCTTATTTTTGTTAGTTTTGTTTCCTGGGCAAGATAGGTGAGGTTTTTGTTTTCTACTTTTTTAAAGCAATTTTATTTCACGAAAGTATGAATTTGAGACTATTGAAATTAGCTGATGACGTTGTTCAGGTTTCCTAGAGGAATGTAGTAGCTGCTTTCTTTCATGATAGATTGTTTTTTAGATTTATTTATTTGTGTTGTATGTATATAAGTGTTTTGTGTGCACCATGAGTGTGCAGTGTTTGTGGAGGCCAGAAGAGGGCGTCAGATCCCTGGAACTGGAGTTATCCGCAGTTAATGGGCTGCTATGTAGGTGTTGGGAAAGAGTTCTTAGGAAAGAGCCCATAGTGCACCTAACCACTGAGCCGTCTCTCCAGCCCCAATCGAAAGATAGATTTAGATTACAAAGATTAAAAGAAGACTGATTTTGCTACAGGAAACAGCAACAATCTGACTTGTTTTACTTAAGGTTCCCAGTTTGGGAGCCTGTTCCGTTCTAATTAAGCAAGCTGGTAGTGAAGGGTGTCTTGAGCTTGGACTTCAGACTGTCAGCTATGGTGAGTCTGTCCGTGGTTCTAAGTGTGGACTATACGCGAAGTAGAAGTCGGTATCATCAGCCCCTTTGGGGTTGCGTTTCTGCCTATGGACGGGTTTTTTTCGGCCTGCTTGAGAGGAAGGTGCTGGAAATTGTCTGTTGTTTAGCTTAACGTTTAAGCACGAAGGGACAAAGATGGAGAGTCATGGAACTGACTCAGTGTGTTGGGGACAGTTTTTAAAGACTGGCATGAGGCCTGAGAGGGGTCGATTCGAGGTTGCCTTGGAGCACTGGGATGAGGTTTTCTATCGCCGGGCTGGAGTAGGTGGCCAAGGCAGGTGTCTGGTTTCTGAGTTAAAAACCATAGGAAGGCTGCTAAACGCTGGCATTGCCAGACTGTGTTGCATCCTCATTCTAACATGTGAGGGCAGTGGACTGAGAATGTGTCCCTGACAGAATCCCGGCTCACCAGAGGTAAGTGCCCGCCCTGTTGGGAGGAGGTGGGTTGCAGGAGGAAGAAGACAGTAGCAGAAACCACAGTGTTAACTCTGCACCTCTCAGGGAGAGGCTGAGGAATCTTTCCGGCGTCTTGTGAAGGGAAAGAAGGACGTAAAAGGGATATGGAATTTAACTTTTTATTTTTTTTTTCAGTCTTTTGAGACAGGGTTTCTCTGTGTAGTTTTGGAGCCTGTCCTGGAACTCACTCTGTAGACCAGGCTGGCCTCGAACTCACAGAGATCCACCTGCCTCTGCCTCCTGAGTGCTGGGATTAAAGGGCGTGTGCCACCGCCACCTGGCGGACTTTTTTATTTAATTATTTTATTTCTGTATGGGGTGGGGGTGGGACACACACGTGTACACGCCACACCGTGGGTGTGGAGGGCAGAGGGCAGCTCGCAGGAGCTGGTCTCTCTTCCTACCTTTATGCAGGCTCAGGCTTGAGGAAACACTTGACCAGTTCAGCAAATTGTCTGTCTAACTTTAACTTATATTTAACATTACTTTGAATATTTTATGGTTCTCTATGCTGGGTTTCCTTTTTTGTTTTTTAGATCTCTCTTTTGTTCTTTCTTTCTTTCTTTCTTTTCTTCTTATGTGTATGAGTGCATGTGTGAGTGCAGTACCCACCAGAAGAGGATGTTGGATCCCCTGGAACTGGAGTTACATATGGTTGTGAGCTGCTGTGTGTGTGCTGGGAATTGAACCCAGGTCCTCTACAAAAGCAGCATGTGCTCTAACCACTGAACCATCTCTCCAGTTCCTGCTTGATCTTGTAATGCCTTAAAAGTGAATCATGTACCAGGCTTGTGGTTCATGCTTGTAATCCCAGCACTTAGGAAGCAAAGCAGTAGGATCAAGAATTCCAGGCTAGCCTGGGCTATATAGCAAGATCCTGTCTTTTAAAGAAGAAGAAAAAAAATCTCATATTGTAGTTATATGCCTCGAGAAACGAATAAGCAAATGGTGAGAGGAGCCTTGGTGTGTGCCTGGACAGTGCGGGAACGTGGCCTCTTGAAGGAGCCTTGGTGTGTGCCTGGACAGTGCGGGAACGTGGCCTCTTGAAGGAGCCTTGGTGTGTGCCTGGACAGTGCGGGAACGTGGCCTCTTGAAGGAGCCTTGGTGTGTGCCTGGACAGTGCGGGAACGTGGCCTCTTGAAGGAGCCTTGGTGTGTGCCTGGACAGTGCGGGAATGTGGCCTCTTGAAGGAGCCTTGGTGTGTGCCTGGACAGTGCGGGAATGTGGCCTCTTGAAGGAGCCTTGGTGTGTGCCTGGACAGTGCGGGAACGTGGCCTCTTGAAGGAGCCTTGGTGTGTGCCTGGACAGTGCGGGAACGTGGCCTCTTGAAGGAGCCTTGGTGTGTGCCTGGACAGTGCGGGAACGTGGCCTCTTGAAGGAGCCTTGGTGTGTGCCTGGACAGTGCGGGAACGTGGCCTCTTGAAGGAGCCTTGGTGTGTGCCTGGACAGTGCGGGAATGTGGCCTCTTGAAGGAGCCTTGGTGTGTGCCTGGACAGTGCGGGAATGTGGCCTCTTGAAGGAGCCTTGGTGTGTGCCTGGACAGTGCGGGAATGTGGCCTCTTGAAGGAGCCTTGGTGTGTGCCTGGACAGTGCGGGAATGTGGCCTCTTGCTGCTCAGTGGGATATATCGGGGTGCTGGGCAGAGAGCGGAAGCCAGATGCACCAAGGTGGATCTGAACCCTGCTTTCTAATGGTGTCTTGCCGGAGGGAACATTCACCTGTTCCTCTCTCAGCAAGCAAGCTATGCGTGGGTATGGGTTGTGAAGTGTTCTCTGAAGAGATCCACTCCTCTCTTATCAGAGGGGAGGCCAATTTCCCCACCTCTAATGCTGACTTTTCTGACACAGAGACAATGGAAGACATCTGTGAGGGTATGTCCTGTTCTTAAAAGGCTCCATACTTATCGGGAGGCATAACAGCCACTTCTTTCTGCTTCTGCTCCTGGCCGTTTCGTCCCCGTCAACACTCATTACGCTAAGGAACTTTTCCCGCTGTGTCTCAGGCAGACCCTGCTCTCACTCACGTATCTAGTGCCTGCTTATCAGGACTGAGTGTGCTAGGGTGATGAAATGGCTCGGTATGTAAAGGGTTTGCCGAGCAAGCCTGATGACAGCCTGAGGTGGATCTCAGAAAGCCACGTGACGGTGGGAGAAGACACACTCCATAGAGTTGTCCTCTGACGGTCACACATACAGAGCATTTTAGAAAAGAGAGGAGGAGGAGGAGGAGGAGGAGGAGGAGGAGGAGGAGGAGGAGGAGGAGGAGGAGGAGAAGCCAGTGAGGGGCTTTGTTCTGTTTAGACTTCGTGTGTGTGGAGGCCAGAGGGACGGATTCAGGGCAGAGAAAAACCGCAGCAGAAAAGAGGTAAGCCCTAGGCATGCAGTGTAAGGGTCGTCCTTGAAGGCTGGAGGGTGAGGGCCACACACAGGTGCAAAGAGTCACTCTGGGAGGAGGAAAGATGCTTCTTGGCTGCAGAGTAGGTTTTTGTTTTAATTTTAAAAATTATTTTATGTGTATGAGTGTTTTGCCTGCATTTACATGTGTACTGCATATGTGCAGAGCCTGTAGTGACCAGAAGAGGGTGCCAGGTCCCCTGGAACTGGAGTTAGACAGTTGTGAGCTGTTTTGAGGGTGCTGGGAATAAAAGCAGGGGTCCTTGCTGGGCAGTGGTGGCGCATACCTTAATCCCAGCACTCAGGAGGCAGAGGCAGGCAGATCTCTGTGAGTTCGAGGCCAGCCTGGTCTACAGAGCAAGTTCCAGGACAGCAGGGATACACAGAGAAACTCTGTTTCTAAAATAAACACGGGTCCTCTGCTCGCTGGTGCTCTTAATGCTGAGCCATCTGGAAAACCCAGAGTATGGGCCTGGACTTCTTGTTTGGTTGGTTTTGGAGGAGACTAGGACTTGAACCCAGGTCTTTGCACATGCTAGGCCAGTGCTCTGCTGCTACAGCCCAAGCACTGGGGCTACCGGCAAGTGCCACTGCACCCACAAACCCATTGCTTTCTTTGTCATTTTTTAAAATAGAAAGTGTGTGTGTTTGTGTGTGTGTGTCTCTGTCTGTCTGTGTCTATGAGTCTCTGTGTGTGTGACTGTGTCTGTAAATCTGTATGTCTCTGTGTGTGTGTCTGTAAGTCTGTATGTCTGTGTGTGTGTGTGTCTGTGAGTGTGTATGTCTCTGTGTGTGTGTCTGTGAGTCTGTATGTCTCTGTGTGTGTCTGTGTCTGTGTGTTTGAATGCAGGCAAGTATGTAGAGGTCAAAGGGCAACTTTTGAGAACAGGGTCTCTCTTTCTACCTTGTTTATTTATTATTATTATTTTATAATTTGCCTGCGTGTACCATGTATGTGCCTGGTGGCCATGGAGGCAAGAAGAGGTGTTGGATCCCCTGGAGTTTCAGATGGTTGTGGAGAGACACCACATGGGGTAGGAATCTAACCCAGGATCTCTCCAAGAGTAGCATATGCTCTTAACCATGGAGCCATCTTTCCAGCCCTATATTTTAATTTATTTATTTTTATTTTATTTATATTTTGGTTTTTAAAAAGGGTTTCTCTGTGTAGCCCTCACTGCCCTGGAACTTGCTCTGTAGACCAGGCTGGCCTCAGGGATCCACCTGCCTCTGCCTCGTAAGTGCTGGGATTAAAGGCATACACCACCACTACCACCCAGCTTTATTTTTTAAATTTATCTCTGTGTGTGTACCATGAGTGTGTGTAGGTATCCTCAAAGGCCAGAGAGTGTCAGATCCCAACGTGGGTGCTGGGTATTGAACCCAGGTCCTCTGGAAGAGCAGCGGGTACTCTTAACCACTGAGCCGTCTCTCCAGCTCCCATTTTCATTTGTCAATTTTTTTAACTTCAGTTTTACATTGTGTGTGTGTGTGTGTGTGTGTGTGTGTGTGTGTGTGTGTGTGCAGGTGTGGAGGTCAGAGGACAGCTTGTGGGAGTCAGTTCTTCACTTCCACTGTATGGGTTTCTGAGATCACACTCAGGTTGTCAGACTTGAGGACAAGTGCCTTTACACACTGCCATTTCTCCAGCTCCGCCTTGCTTGGGGACAGTGTTTCAGACATGCTGATGAGCCCATGAGCTTCCAGGGCAATTTTCCTGTCTCCACCTTCTGTCTAACCTTGTGGGTGCCAAGATTACAGATGCAAACCACCGTATCACTTTTTGTGGATCCCAGGTTTCCAGGTGTATATGGCAAGTGCCTTTCCCGCTGTGCCTCCTCCCTGGCCTCCTCACTGGCCTCCTCGCTGGCCTCCTCGCTGGCCTCCTCGCTGGCCTCCTGTAGCTCTTTGTAGCCTGAACATTCTGCTACTGCTGTTCTCTCAGTTTGGTTCCAAAGAACCAGAGGTCCCTGATCGATCGACCTCTTGTCCCCTTCACAGAATTCCTCTACCGTTCCTTTAGAAACCTGGAGGACAGAATTCCACCCTAGGTTCTGACTTCCTTCTTGTCGGTCTCTCCTCCCCATTGGGCAAGCTTACCTTTCCCAGGGAGCTAAGCCCTTTTCAAGTCCTAAGATTTGAATCAAGACAGTCTGGCTCCTGCATCCAGGCTGTCAACATTGCCTGTCTGATCCCATTGCCACATCTGATGTGCTGCCACCAAACAGGACACTGGAGTCATCCGCAGCACCTCCCCCTCTCCCAGCTCCACGCAGGCTACAAGTCCTGTCCATTTTACCTCTGTCTCTCTGCTCTGGCCCCTTCTCCCCATCCTGTGCCTCGGCTCCCTCTGCTCTTCCTTTGGTCTTCCCTGTGCTGCTCCGAATGCCTGAAGTCCCCATGCTACTTAAAACATCTGCTGGCGTATTGTTCCAGTGTCCGGCCTCCTCGTGTGGCCAGGAGGCCTTTCGTAAGCTGCCGGCAGTGTGCCTCCCCAGCCTCGTGTGCCACCACTGCCTCTAGCCATACTGAATTCCTGCTTTGCCCCGTGCGCCACATCCATGTATTTCCAGGTCTCCTGCTGCACTTTTGAAATCATTGCTAACTGTACACTGGCCACCCTGCTAGACGTGCAAGTGTCAGGGGACATGGAGACAGGGCTCCTGCAGGACATATGGGCTAGGAGAGAAATGTAATCAGTGTGGGGTGAGGGGGGCTAACGGGAGAACGGAGAAACAGGGTCGTTTGCTCCTCTCCTGCTTTTCTCTTGGCAAATAGTTCATTCCAGAGCTGGGTGCTGGGAATATAGCAGTGGACAAGGGAGGTAGTGAGGTCTGGCTTCACGGCCCAGAGTGGAAAGCTTGAGTGTTCCTGGCCAGACATCGCAAGTGCAGGGACCCCAGATCTGTGGGAAAGACCTGACCAGAGCAGCATTCTCAGCCCTGCTGTGTCATGTGGTGACTTAATGACATCATGGCGCATCACACGGTGACTTAATGACACCATGGCGCATCACACGGTGACTTAATGACACCATGGTGCATCACACGGTGACTTAATGACACCATGGCGCATCACACGGTGACTTAATGACACCATGGCGCATCACACGGTGACTTAATGACACCATGATGCATCACATGGTGACTTAATGACATCATGGCGCATCACATGGTGACTTAAAGACATCATGATGCCAGAGCTTTCCCTGGGGAAATTAAACCTGAACCTTTTGGAGTGAGGCCTAGGCATGTTAGTGCTGCTAGGGACCAAAGCCAGGGTCTTGTACATGGCAGACAAATGTTCTACTATGGAGCTACAGTCCCCATCCGTCAATGGTTTTTGAGACAAGATCTCATGTAGCCCAGGCTGCCTTCAGACTTGCTGTGTAGTGCAGGCTGGCTGTAAATTCCTCATCCCAGGATTACAAGTGTGTACCACCACACCCAGCAGCGCACGATGCTCCTCGGGATTCGAAGTCCCCTACCCCGAAGTGGAGATCAGAGGCAAGGTTTGGGAGGTGAGCAGAGTCCCACCACCATGGGTCTTATAAACCACTGGAGAGACTGCACTTCATCTTGAAGGCGCTGGAGCCCCTGGAGGGTTTCAGCTGGGTAATAGACGCTCCTATCGTCTGCCCCTTCCCCCTTTAACACAGGGTCAGCTTGGTAGCCCCAGGCAGCATGATTCAGGACTGAGCAGAGCAAACGGTTGTCAGTTCAGAGACTACTGCAGGAGCTGAGGGAACGGTGGGCGTGAGCGACAGACGGACGGAGGTGGGAGCGAGGGAGAGAAGGGAGCGGAAGTGTCCGCGAACTCGAGGGACCAGACAGGACTTAGTGAGAATGGAAAGCTTCCACTTGCGGAGTTGAGTCTGTGGGAACCATGATGCTTGAAGCCGCGAATCAGGAGGCTCAGGTCTTGAGAGAGCCAGCAGGTCCCTGGTGGACATGCTTTCTCCTGTGTCCCTCTACCTGGGACAGCATGACTTATCTTCTCCACAGGACAAGACACTTGCTTCCTACATGACCTGGCATACACCTCCTTTCTGGGGAGGCTGTCTGTGTCCTGGTGTGTGTGTCACTGATAAAGCCATTGTCTGCTTATAGGCATCTTTCCCCATGCACATGTGGTGTGCATGCTTGCGTGTATACACGTTTGAATTGGTATGGTTTTGTATGTGTGTGCATCTGCATTTGGATGTCGGCATCAGGAGTCTTCCTGAATAGCTCTCCACCTTATTCTTTGAGGCAGGGTCTCTCGGTTGAACGCAGAGCTTATAGAAAGGGCTGGCTGGATTCCTGGCACCAGTTTTGAGATCTGGAATTACAGGCAGGCTGACATGCCCATTCAGCAGACCCAGGTTCAATTTCCAGCACCCACAAGGTGGTTCACAGCTGTAACTCCAATTCCAAGGGCTCTAATACCCTCTGGTGTCCAAGGACACAAGGCAAACATGATGCAAAAACATCTATAATAGCAAACACGCATGCACATAAAATAAAATCAGTCTGTTTGTTTGTTTGTTTCAAGACAAGGTTTACCTGTCCTGGAACTCATTCTTAGTGTCTCTGCCTCCGAGTGCTGGGATTAAAGATGTGTGCCACACTTCCCGGCTGTGTTTCCTTTTATAGGTTATCATATGGAAAAAGTTTGTGTCAGAGGCTTAATAGTAGACCAGATCTTTTTTGCACTTAGTTCAAGCCCTCAGCACCGAAAGAAAGAAGAGGAAAGGGAAGGAAGGAGGGAGGGCTTGAAAAGCAGTTCTGTGAGTTGTGCCTTGTGTGTTGTAGTGCAGACGTTCTGACATGGATAAGAGAGCACCCTGTGTGTCAGATGCTAAGACGGCACTATAGAGTGTCCTGTCGAGGGACCCACTCCTGCTGAGAGACTCCCTTTGAAGAGTAACTAAAGCTTGCTGATGCAGAGAAGCTGCTGGTTTTGGGGGGACAGTGACACAGGGGGTACAGGAATAGGGTGCAGCATGTCTGTGGTTTCTCTTTCCTAGGAGGCCCCACAGTGTCTATGATGTCTAGTAACTTGTGACTTGCCAAGGCACAAGTGCAGGCATCTCCATGGGGGGCTGTGGGGGAGGAGCATCACTTAGTGACTGAGGTCTTTCACGTGTGTGTGTGTGTGTGTGTGTGTGTGTGTGTGTGTGTGTGTGTGTGTGTGTTTGTGACAGGACTAACCATGGCCCAGGTTAGTCCAGACTCACTGTGTAGCTGAGGAGAGTCTTGAACTCCTCATCCTCCTGACTGCATCTCCCTGGTGCTGGGATCATAGGTGTGAGCATTACACTGGCGTCTGTGTTTGAGCATGGCATGCTGTTTTTCCTCCTCTTTGTCATGAACTTTACTCCCTCAAGTGACAAAGATGTCACTCGTGTCTGAAGAACAACTGTAAACAAGGGTGAAGCGAGGGTGGAAGTTTTGAGGAAGATGACGCCAAGGAGAACAGATGACTCTGACAAAAGTCTGATTCCTTGGGAGCCCGAAGCTGCTGCATGGTTTTCCTGGGCTTCCTGTGGGTAGCTTGAGAGGGTAGTCGTGCCTTGCCATATTCTTTGTATGTGTGCATGTGTGTGCAGGCCAGAGGTCAGTATCGTGCGTCATTCCTCAGGAACTGTCCACCTCGTTTTTATTTATTTTACCCCCACGGCTTTATTTTTGTTTTAATTATGTGTATGTGTGTATGTGCATGTGGGTGCAGGTGCACACTGAGGCCAGGAGAGGACATCAGATCCCCTGGAGGAGCTAGAGTTACAAGGAGTTGACCAAATGCTGGGACCTGAACTCAGGTCTTCTTCAAGAGCCGTCTCTCCAGCCTTTCTCTCCCTCCCTCCCTCCCTCCCTTCCTCCCTCCCTCCCTCCCTCCGTTCCTTCCTTTTAATATTTACTGGGGGGGGCACTCATGCAGAGGTCAGAGGACAACTTTCAGGAGTCCGTTCTGCCTCCCACCTTGTTGAGCTGGGCTCTCTTGTTCCTGTTGCTGAGTACTGCAGCCTAGCTGCCCCAGGGGCTGAGATTGATAGTTCTCCTGCCTCTGCCTCCACCTGTCTGTAGAAATGCTAGGATTATAGATGTCTACCTTTTGCCTCTGGGCTTTTCCCATTCTCTTACTTCTGTATATCTTACTCTCACTCCAGGGCTTGCTGTGTGGCTGGGTGGCTGGCCCCTGGAGCCCTCCTCCTTCTCTTGCTCTTAGATCTTCTTCTCCAAGATTTCCCCTTCTATATTTTCTCTCTGCCTGCCAGCCCCACCTACCCTTTCTCCTGCCTCACTATTGGCCGTTCAGTTCTTTATTAGCCCATCAGGTGTTTTAGGCAGGCACAGCAACACAGCTTCACAGAGCTAAACAAATGCAGCATAAACAAAAGTAACACACCTTAAAATAATATTCTACTACAGCTGATTAATTAGGCTGGCCAGTGAGCCCAGGGACCCTTTAGCCACCTGTCAGTGCTGAAATGCTAAGCATACACTTCCACACTTGGCTTCTTATGTGGGTCCTGGGAATTGAAGCAAGATCCTCGTGCTTGTATGCTGCGCTCTTTACTGTCTGAGATCTCTCATCCACCCCGTTTTTGTTGTTGCTCATTTGTTTCTAAGACAGGTTCTCCTCCAACTTGTAATCCAGGATCCTGACTTTGCCTCCCAAGCACTAGGAGCCAGGTGAAACCTATCATATCATATTCTTGCTGCTTTTTTAGAACGTGGGGGAGCTAGCATTGATCTGAGGCAGCATTAGTTTATTGCACAGGCTATGCAAGATATAGGTGTAGTGTATACACATTTTCTTTTGTTTAACAAGGGGCAGAAACAGGGCTGGTGAGATGGCTCAGTGGGAGCTTGATGTCAAGCTTGGTGACATGAGTTCAGTTCCTAGAGCCACATGGTGAAAGGTGAAAACTAGAACCCATTCCCAAAAGTTACCTTCTGACCTCCACAGCACATGCAGGCATACACATGCACACACACTGAATAGATGTTTAAGTGAGAAAGAGGCAAAACCAAACGTTGTAAGGGATGGCTGCTTGTTTTTTACTTACAATGCAAATACTTCTGTTTTGGCCAGGGTTCTCTAGAGTAACAAAACTTATAGAATGAATCTCTCTCTCTATCTGCGGAACAGTATTTATTAGAATGACTTACGGACTGTGGTCCAGCTAATCCAACAATGGCTGCCTATGAATTGAAGGCCCGAGAATCTAGTAGTTGTTCAGTTCACGAGGCTGGATGCCTCAGCAGATCCTCCCAAAGAAGTAGGCTCTAATGCCAGTGAAGGAATGGACTTACTAGCAAGGTGAGAGCAAGCAGGCAAACAGCAAAGACTTCCTTCTTCCATGTCCTTACACAGGCTTCCCGCAGAAGGTGTGGCCCAGATTAAAGATGGACCTTCCCACCTCCAAAGATCTGGATTAAAGTGAGTCTTCCCACTTCAAATAATTTAATTAAGGAAAAAAATCCCTCACAGGTGTGCCATTTGGGTTTTAATTGGTTCCAGATATAGTCAGTTTGACAACCAGGAGCAGCCATCTTTTTTAAAACACAGCTTCCTTTTTGTTTTAAATTTTGTATTACATTTATTTATTTGTATGTGTCTGTTGGAGTGGGAGGGCTTAGTCAGTAGAGTATTTGCTGTGCAAGACCTGAGTTCGATTTATAGGAAAAAAGTGGGGGGGCTTGACATGGTAGTCCACACTTATAATCCCAGCGCTGGGAAGGCAGGGGTAGTGGATGCCTAGACCTTGCTGGCCGGCCAGCCTAGCCTACCTGATGAGTCCTGGCTTGTGGGAAATACTATCTCAAATGACAAGGTAGAGGGTCCCTGAGAAACAACAGTTGAGGCTGTCCTCTGGCCTCTAAACACATGTTTGAATAATTACAGACACATTCTGAGCATGTGTGTATACACACATGCATGCACGAGTGTGTACATACACAAACATACACCTATACAGTTACAAAATAAAAACCACCCAGGGTGGGTGGAGCCTGAGGAGGAATGCACTTGAAATGATCTTTTCCTCCCACCCCACAATTTAGCCGGGTGTATGACACTTTTAACTCTAGTGTTTTGGAGGCTGAGGCAGGAGGATTAAGAGTTTGAGACCAGCCTGAGCTACAGAGTGAGACCCTGTTGTTTGTTTGTTTGTTTTTTAAAGTGATTATACAAGGAGGGAGGAAGAAGCAATTGTGAGGAGGAAAAGAGGAGAGCCGTGTTAATTAGGATGTAAGACATGCCTCAGTTAAAAACATTTGTTTATCTTCTGTATGTGTGGGTATACATGTCACAGTAATTGTGTGGAAGTCTGAGGATTACTTGTGGGAGTCTTATTTTCTCTTTCCTGTGGGTCCCGGGGATCAAACTCAGGTCTATAGGCCTGGTGGCAAGCACCTCTACCACTGAGCCATCTTGTCGACCCCTGTGCCTCCATTTTTGGGGAAGCAGGTAAAAGCAGTAATGCTGATTCATGCATTGCTTCTTGTAGGCTGCCGCCCTAAACCTAACTGCTTTCTCACTTCCACCCACGAAGGCTGAGGAGGGCATGTCGCCTGAGCATCCTAAGTCTAGAGAACGTTTTTTGATGCTGTCCCTTTTGTCAGGGACAAGTCACCAGCCTTTATTAAGCATCTGCTGCCTCCAGCACCAGCCAGGTGCCTTTGACACAGCATAGATGCAATAAATGGTCGCTTAGCGTACTGATGCAAGATGCCATAGCTGGCCCTGGGGAGATGGAGAGGTATAAAAATAGACAAAGCCCGGTCTCCCAGAGGCTCACAGTCCAGGGATAGACATGACTAATTGTGAGTCACGCGAGGCAGTGTGTGTTATCAAGGAAAAGGAAGTTGTTTGGAAGTACAAAGGAAAGAGGAGTGAGGGGGCCCGGCAGGGGAGGTGCCAGAGGAAATCAATGTCACCAGAGAGGAGGGACTGGAGCAGAGCTGGCGCAAGAATCCTGCAGGCATCCTGAGGGCTCTGGAGAGCTGGCAGAGGGTTCGCAGCAGTGAACTGCAGTCTGGGTTGTTCAGGATGGGAAGGTGAAGAGAAAGGGTTGGAGCAGGGCAGTGCCTGGGAAAGGCTGTTGCCATGGATCCCTGGATAAACGCCCCGGCCAAACAGAGGGCAATGGGAAGGAAATGGAGGTCACTTAAGAATGATTTGTGCTCCAAGGCCAATGTGTGAATTTATAATAGGCACAGACGTCCCCAACCCCTGTCTCTGCTGGCTCAAACACAACTTTTAAAACTGAACTGCAGAACCAAAGTCCTCCTCGGTGGGCAAAGAAGTAATGCGAAAGGAGTGGCGTGGTCCAGAAGGGCCTCTTATTCAGCCCTGGGCGTTTCTGCAGAGCCCTGCATATCAAACTGGTCTCCAGTGAGCTGTTACTCCCCTGCAGAGACATCGGCTTACCACAGCAGGAACGCCTGCTGCTTTGATTAAAAAAAAATCAAATTTGTTGTGTGTGGTAATGCAAGCGTGGAATCCCAGCACCTGGGAGGTGGAGGCAGGAGGATTGCCACAAGTTCAAGACCAGCCTGGGCTATATATTGAGTCCCTATCTTCATCTAAAAATAATTTTAAAAAGAAAAGGAGAGGATGAAGGTTGGCTCAGTGGTTAAGAACATTAGCTGCTCTTGCAGAGGACCTGGGTTCAATTCCTTGTACCCACATGGCTCACAGCTGTGTAACTCCAGTTCCAGGGGATCTGACACCCTCTTCTGGCCTCCTCCGGTACCAAGCATCCACACGGTACGCATACATACATGCAGGGCAAATGCTTGTAAAATAAAAGTCTTAAAAAAGAGAGGGTTAGGTAAGATGAGTATCGGGCACATTTTCCAACTCCACAGCTAGAAAGGCAGGAGGCTCGGCCGGCCTGCAGTGTCCTAGGCACAGCATCTTCCCGTCCCTCCACACTCAGGATCTGCCTTCCTCTACTCTACGGTAGTGGCCTTCTCCCCTAGCCTTTCTGTGCCTTGTGTGTGTGTGGTGACCAGAGGCATTGGTGTCTTCCTCAATTGCTGTTGACATTTTTGAAGGACAGATTTTACAGATATTTACTTACTTGTGTACATACATGCCCAATGGCACGTGTGTGGAGGGAACTCGGAATAACTTACAGGACTCAGTTTTCTCACTTGTGGGTCCTGGGGACTGAACTCCAGTCACCAGGCTTGGGACAAGCATCTTTCCTGGATGAGCCATCTCACCCAACCCAGTTTATTTATATTTTATTTTATGTGTGTGTGGGGGCGGGGGCATGTGGAGGTCAAAGAGCAGCTTTGTGGAATAGATTCTCTGCTGCTACCTCAATTGCGCTCCAGGGAGCCAAACTCAGGTTGTCAGATGTGTATAGCGGGTGTCTTTACCTACTGAGCCATCTTGCTGGTCTCCTTTTGTTTTTTTATTTTAAAACATTTATTTCATTTTTAAGTATTTGTAATATGTTGGGGGAGATGGTGCATGTGTGTGCAGGTATATGCGGGTGCCCATATGCAGGGGGCATTGGATGTTTTGAAGCTGTTGTTACAGATGTTTGTGAGACACTCACTGTGCATGGTGGGAACAGAACTCAGGTCCTCTGCAAGAGCATTACTCTGTCTGTCTGTCCGTCCGTCCGTCCATCCATCCATCCATCCATCCATCCATCTTATCTATTTGTCTCACTATGATGCTCTGGCTTGTCCTGGAACTCACTGTATAGATCAGGCTGGACTTGAACTCACAAAAATCCACCTGCCTTTTCATCCTGAGAGCTGGGATTAAAGGTGTGCACAACCACCCCAGGCAAGAGCAATAGACTGTAAAGTGCTGAGCTGTCTCTCCAGGCCCCCCTTTATTGTTGAGACAAGATCTCTCATCGAACCTGGAGCTCATTGATTTGGCTAGCCCAGCTGGCTAGGTGTCTTTCTGTCTCTACCTCCGCAGAACCGGTTGACAGGCACGTGCCAGGCCCAGTTGTTTGTACGTGTGTACTTAGATCTACACCCAGATTCCCCACTTTCCATTTCCCTAGCCTCTGCTTGATTCTGTTCGTTTGTTTTGTTTTTCGAGACAGGGTTTCTCTGTGTAACAGCTCTGGCTGTCCTGGAACTCAATTTGTAGACCAGGCTGGCCTTGAACTCACAGAGATCAGTCCGCTTCTGCCTCCTGAGTGTTGGGATTAAAGGCGTGTGCCGCCGCCGCCGCCGCCGCCGCCGCCGCCGCCGCCGCCGCCGCCGCCGCCGCCGCCGCCGCCGCCACCACCACCACCGCCGCCACCGCCCGGCTGATGGATTGATGGATTGATGTATTTATTTCTTTTTCATAAGCACCTGTCACAGTCTCTTGATCTCCACAAGGTTCCCCGGTGTCACTGAGTGTTGAGGAGTGCAGATCCCAGTCCTTCACCACCCAGTACTGGGTACAGTCTCTCCTTTTTAGGGTCTGTCTCCCTCACAGGTGCCTCTAGCTGAAGCGTTCCATCTCTTTCCTATTATCATTACTCATCTTTTAAAACCCAGCCTTAGAGCTGGAGGGATGGCTCAGTGGTTAAGAGCATTTGTTGCTCTTGTAGAAGACCTGAATTTGGTTCTTAGCACCCACATAGTGGCTCAGAACCATCCATAACTCCAGTTCCAAGGAGTCCAACTCCCTCTTGTGACCTCTGAGGGGACCAGGCATGAATGTGGTGCTTATACATATATGTAGTCAAAATATTTCATACACATAAAATAAAATAAACAAAAATTTCAGCCTGATCTACAAAGTGAGTTCCAGGACAGCCAGAGCTATGCAGACAAACCCTGTCTCAAAAGCCAAGAAAGAAGGAAGAAAACCCAGCTTTAACCTGTCTCCCTCCACCTGCTGCCTACATAACACTCCTTCCCTCTCCCCACGCCCAGAGCATCACACTGGGTGCCTCCTTCAAGCCCCATATATTGTTTTTCTGTTGTTTTTAATCTCAGAACATTTATGAGGACAGAGGACATTGAGCAGATCAGGTGATACAAGTGACAATGCTGAAGATGAGCGGTGTGTAGAGCTGGGTGTTAACAGGCATGCTTCCTGTTGTGGAGCTGCTCGCCGCAGAAACAGCCTCCCTCCCTCCCTTTGAGGCCATATCCATCCATCCATCCATCAGTCCATCCATCTGTCCATCCATCCATCCATCAGTCCATCTGTCCGTCCGTCCCAGGTACCCACAATTGGCTACAAGCCTTACTTAGACTGCTCTCATTTCTCTCTCTCTTTTTTTAATTTATTTAACTTTATTTTATGTACATTGGTGTGAGTGTCAGATTCCCTAGAACTGGAGCTACAGACAGTTGTGAGCTGCCACGTGGGTGCTGGGAATTGAACCCAGGTCCGCTAGAAGAGCAGCCAGTGCTCTTAACCGCTGAGCCATCTCTCCAGTCCCTCACTTTTCTTTTTTCCCTATTTTTCTCATGTGTCTGTGGTGATGGGGGCAGCGTAATGACGGTCGATCTTTCATCACCACAGCAGAGAGGCCATGACTGCACCCATCTGGGGCAGGGGGTGGTTTCCTTTCTGAAGTGGCAGGAAGGAGGTTTTGAGGTTTTTGAATATTGCTTCTAAGCATCTAAGCGAAAGATTGTTTGCCCACATTTATGATATCTTGGCAAGCTAGCAACCTGAGAAGATACTCTCTGGTTGGTTTTGTGTGTGGTTTTTTTACTTTTAAGGGGAGAAGAATTTACACCTTGCTAAAACTAAAACTGCTGACGTGATTCCTTTTTTTTTTTTTTTTAATTTTTAAAAACTTACTGTTAAGGGGCTGGAGGGATGGCTCAGTGGTGAAAAGTATTGGTTGTCTTCCCGAGGACCCAGGCTCAGTTCCCAGCACTACATGGCAGCTCAAAACCACCTGCAACTCCAGTCCCAGCATATCCAACTTCCTTTCCTGGCCGCCACAGGAACCAGGCATTCACATGATGCACAGACAGACACGCAGGGGAATACCCATGCACATAAAAATAAATAATTGTTTTTTAAAAATTGGTGTTAACTTCAGGGTTAAAACTAATACAACTCCCAGACAAGTGGAGAGTTGTCAACGTTCTGTGAACTGTAACCAGGAAAAATATGCACACACACACACACACACACACACACACACACACACACTCACTCACTCACTTCATACAAGCAGAAACAAAGTGTCCCGGCCGGAGCGGGTGGTGGCGCACGCCTTTAATCCCAGCACTCGGGAGGGCAGAGCCAGGCGGATCTCTGTGAGTTCGAGGCCAGCCTGGTCTCCAAAGTGAGTTCCAGGAAAGGCGCAAAGCTACACAGAGAAACCCTGTCTCGAAAAACCAAAAAAAAAAAAAAAAAAAAAAAAAAGAAACAAAGTGTCCCTTCTCCAATAGCCTCTGCAGTTGTAAACAGCTGTGTAAGGATCAGAGGCTGTGCGGACGTGGCTATGGGGCCAGGTTTTCCGGAGCCATGTAGTCACGTGTAACAGATTATTGCCATGGGCTGTGGAAAGTAAGTGTCAGGTAGATACAGAAAACTCATTTATTGATATTTGTCATTGTATTTTTCAATTATTTATTTGAGATAGGATCTCATGTAGCCCAGGCTGGTCCAGACCTCATTGTGTATCTGGGGCTGGCCTTGAACTTCCCAAGTGCTGGGATTGTTGCACATGCCATGCCTGACCCTCAGGTACTGATTTTTTTTTTTTTTTTAGTTATTTATTTTTATTTTACTGGTGTTTTGCCTGTATTGTATGTCAGTGTGAGGGTTTTGGATCCTGGAGTTACAGTTGTGAGCTGCCATGTGGGGTGCTGGGAATTGAACCTGGGTCCTCTGGAAGAGCAGCCATTGCTCTTAACCACTAAGTCATCTCTCCAGCTCCCTTGGTTACTGATTTTGCTGTTTTCCAAATGAGAGTCACTTCCATCAGTGGCTTGTGAAACCCTTTCACAAACCTCTAACAGGCCTTGTTAAAAAAACAAAAACAAAAAACAAGACGGCACAGAATGAGCTGTCTCCAGTTCTCTGCTGTAGCTCGCTCTGTAGCTGTGGATGACTTTGAAGGTCTGATTATTCTCCTGCCTCCCCCTCCAGTTTTTGTTTGTTTTGAGCCATGTAGCCCAGGCTGGCCATGTAGCCCAGGCTGACCTAAGACTTTCTGTGTAGTTGAGGATGAGGTTACAGGCAGGAGCCTGAACTCCTGGCCTTAGGTTTACGGGCCTGTACCTTCACTCTGGCCTGCTAGGGGCTGAAGCCAGGCCCAGCATGAGCCTGTGCTGAGCTCCACCCCAGCTAGGGAGTTTGTGTTTTGTTGGTTTTTTTTTTTTTTTTTTTTTTTTGTGTGTGTGTGTGTGTGGTGTGTGTGTGTGTGTGTGTGTGTTTTAAAGATTTAGCTATTTATTATAAGCGCTAGAGATGGTTGTGAGCCACCATGTGGGTGCTGGGAGTTGAGCTCAGGACCTCTGGAAGAACAGTCAGTGCTCTTAACCACTGAGCCATCTCTCTAGCCCTGGCGGGAGTTTGTGTTTTTAGCAGCTCCCCAGTTAGTGAGGGGCTGATGGAGGGGGACACGTTCAGCTTTGAGATTTAGAGAGGGGACTCTACATTTAGGAGTCTGGTGGGAGGCTGAGCAAGATATGGAGGCCTGAATGTCTGTGGAGAAAATGGGCTGGCTTTGAGAGAGGCAGGGCCAGGTTCTGTGCTTTGGGGGAAAGAATGAGGTGGAGGTGAAAGGTTTGAGCCTTGAAATGTGAAGACAGAGAAAGAACAAACTCAGAAAGCCATGGCTCCGTGACTCTTGATACATCCTGCTTGTGGGGGGAGGATTATCGGTCAGGCTTTGATGTCAGGTCCATGTGAACTCTCCCCCTGAACACCGATGCCCTTTGCTCTGTGGATTTCGGAACAGCCTCCTGATTGTGTTAGATATGACTCATGTCAGCTCACAAGGAGCTGACACATGTACCCAACTGGTATGTGATTGGTATGATTCATAATGAGCAACGTGCAAGCATTGTGAGGTGTGAGGTTATTTGGACCTTTGCTCTCAATGTCATACAATGATGCCTGGTTAATTATTCTGTTCCAATAACCATGTGGCGATAATGGTCATGGACCTTAGTCATACAGTGACGCTTCTCCTTGGTTCCTCTCTTTTTATTTTATGTGCATGTATGTATATGTGCACATATGTACACATGCCTGTGGAAGCCGGAAGACAACCTTGTGTGTCATTTATCAGATGCTGCCAACCTTGTTTTTGGTGACAGGGTCTTTCTCACTGGCCTGGAATTTATCAAATAGGCTAGCCTAGCTGGTCTCCTGTTTATGCCTTAGACCTAGTGCTAGGGTTACAAGCTCATGCCACCAACACCTGGATTTTTTTTCTTTTTTGCATTGGTTTTTGAGACAGGGTTTCTCTGTGTTGGAGTCCTGGCTGTCCTGGAACTCTGTAAACCAGGCTGGCCTCGAACTGACAGAGATCGGCTGCTTCTGCCCTCCAGAGTGCTGGGATTAAAGGTGTGCGCCACCACCAGGGTCAGCACCTGGCTTTTTTTTTTTTTTTTTTTTTTGGTTTTTCGAGACAGGGTTTCTCTGTGTAGCTTTGCGCCTGTCCTGGAACTCACTTGGTAGCCCAGGCTGGCCTCGAACTCACAGAGATCTGCCTGGCTCTGCCTCCCAAGTGCTGGGAATTAAAGGCGTGAGCCACCACCGCCCGGCCAGCACCTGGCTTTTTAATACAGCTTCTGGGGATCGAACTCAGGGCCTTATGCTTGTGCAGCGAGTACTTTCCACTGAGTCAGCTCTCCAGCCCTCCTCAGTTTTTCTCATGAGTGTTGAGACTATGTCTTACAGGTTTGCTTAGTACTTCCTGTCCTCCTTTGTATTAATAAGTGACTAATAGAGTGACTCCTTTCAGATGTCTTCAGATGTGTTTGTTATTTGTGTTTTCCTGTTTGTTTTGTTTTGAGACAGGGTCTCACCATGTAGACCAGGCTGGCCCAGAACTCTGAGGCCCTCCTGCCTTAGACTCCAAGTGCCGAGATGGAAGGTCTGAACTGCTGAGCCTGGCTATCTTGGGTCTGTTTTGCTTCCTTTTTCTTTTTCTCATTTTATAAGTGTTGGCCAGCGTAGTGTCTGTGCACCAGGTGTGTGCCTGGTGCCTGTGGAGGCAGAAGAGGGTGTTGGATCCCCTGGAACTAGAGCTAAATATTCTACCTAAATAAATAGTCGTGAGCCGCCATGTGGGTTCTGAGAAAGGAACCCGGGTCCTCTGGCAGAGCAGCCAGTGCTCTTAACCACTGAGCATCCCTCCAGCCCGCTGTTTCTGGTTTTTTTTTTTTTTTTTTTTTTGGTTTTTGTTTTTCGAGACAGGGTTTCTCTGTGTAGCTTTGCGCCTTTCCTGGGACTCACTTGGTAGCCCAGGCTGGCCTCGAACTCACAGAGATCCACCTGGCTCTGCCTCCCGAGTGCTGGGATTAAAGGCGTGTGCCACCACCGCCCGGCTGCTGTTTCTGTTTTTGAGGTAGGGTCTTGAGATGGGGCCCTGGCTTGTCTCAGACGTGCAGCAGCCTTCCTGCCTCTGCCTCTGGGATCACAGGCGCGCCGCGCTCCCACACTCAGCTTTATCATTCTCAGGAGGCCGCAATGATTGAGCAAGCCCCTTGCCGTGGACACCCTCCCTTAGGAGGCTTGACTTTTTTTTCTTTTTTCTTCACAACGAAGTCCTATGTAGCCCAGGCTGTCCTCAAACTCACTGTGTAGCTGACCTCACTTCTCTGGCATTCTGCCTCTAGCTCCTAATCCCCCAGGTGCAGGGGGCACATGCCCCCAAGGCTGGCTGATGCTGGCTGCTGACTTTTTTTTTTCTTCAAAACAGCATTCTACTGTCTGAATGATCATGTGACTGGCACCTTATCCTCCTCTGCCATCCCCAACCTCTTGGGTGCCTGGAGTGGAAGGCTCTGCCTAAGAGAGGTAGGCCACTTGGGGCGAGCGAGCTGGGAAGTGGCCCAGCCTTCCAGCAGCAGGTGGTAGCCCCTACCCCAGTCCTGTCCTCCCCCTCATGTTCTCTGTGGGGAAACAGGCTGGGTGTGTGAGACTGAAGACCGACCAGTGGGAGTGTTGGCGGCCCTTAAAACGAACAGCTCTGCTGTGTTCTGTTATTCCTGGTCTTTGGACTAGAAGCTTGGAGGAATTTAGATTTTTTTTTTTTTAAAGTCTGTCAAGGAAAATGACCAGCTTGAAAACTGTGTCATGACTTAAATAGCCTTAGCATCATCATCAGTGTTCACAGCCATTCACTGAACGAAGGAATAATATAGGCAAGATAGTGAAATCCCTGGCAGGGTTCCAGACATTGCTTATTTATTACTTTGAAAGCAATTTCACGGTCTTTTTTTTGGGGGGGGGGGTAACTGGGAATTGGACCAGTCCCTCCAGCGTGCTGAGTGAGTAGGCCCCTGTCACTTTGTCACACCACAAGCCTTTCACTCTATGTTTTTCTTTTTCTTTTTTTTGGGGGGGGGGGTTCAAGACAGGGTTTCTCTGTGTAGCTTTGGAGCCTGTCCTGGAACTCACTCTGTAGACCAGGCTGGCCTCGAACTCACAGAGATCTGCCTGCCTCTGCCTCCCAAGTACTGGGATTAAAGGTGTGCACCACCAATGCCCAGCTGTTTTTCTTTTTCATTCATTTGATTATTCAGTCACTTGTTTATTTATCTATCTATTTATGTATTTTTTGTTTTTTTTACATACGGTTTCTCTGTAGCCCTGGCTGTCCTGGAACTTGATCTGTGGACCAGGCTGGCCTCGAACTCACAGAGATCCACCTGCCTCTGCCTCCCCGGCACTGGCATTAAAGGTGTGCACTGCCCGGCTTATTGTTTTTTGTAATGAGGTCTCACTATATTACTCTGGCTAGGCACCACTTGTGAGCCTCCTGCCTTGGCCTCCTGAGCAATGAATAAACAGGTGTGTACCTCCATACATGGGTCCAGGTTACTGTGGAGTCCTCTGGCTGGGTTGGATCTCTATGTAGACTAGGCTGGCCTTGAATTCAAAGAGATCTTCCTGCCTCTGCCTCATGAGTGCTAGGATTAAAGACATGTACCATCATGCCCAGACTCCTTTTTTTTTTAGATTGATATTTTTATTTATGTATATCTGTGTGTGTATACTTATGTGTGTATGCCTGTGGAATCCAGAGAACATCAGATCTCCCAGGGCTGGAGTTATAGGCAGTTATGAGCTATCCAGCAGGTTCTAGGAATCAAACTCCTCGGGTCCTCCCTAAGAACAGCAAATTCTAACTGCTGAGCCTTCACTCCAGATTCACATTGCTTTTAATAATAGCAGTCACAAGAATAATGGTGACTACTGTTGAGTATCTACTATTTACCAGGCACTGAAGCAAGGGTTGTTTTTTTTTGTTTTTTGTTTTTTTCAAGACAGGGTTTCTCTGTGTAACAGCCCTGGAACTCACTGCAGACCAGGCTGGCCTCGAACTCACAGAGATCTGCCTACCTCTTTCTCCCAAGTGCTGGGATTAAAGGCATGCTGGAATATCCCTTAACTCACATACCAACCTCAGATACATGTATTGCTTTTCTCATGTTTACAGAGAGGAATCTGAGAGACATTTAAAAGGCAGGCCAAGGGATCGGTGAGCTGGCTCAGGGGTGAAGTGCTTGCTGCCAAGCCTGTGTACACACACACACACACACACACACACACACACACACACACACACAAGCACCGAGATGTAAAAAAGTGGGGGAAATGTAGAATGAGATGGTGCACACCTTTAATCCCAGCACACTCTGGAGACAGAGGCAGGCAGATGTCTGTGAGTTCCAGGTTAGCCTGGTCTACAGAGTGAGTTCTGTGCTAACCAGGGCTACAGGGAGAGATCCTGTTTCAACACCGCCCCCAAAAGTCACATGTATAAAAAGTAACAATGGCCTATATAGTGCGCCATGTATTTAATCCCGGCACCCAGAAAGCAGAGATAGGCAAATCTTATGAGGCCAGCCTGGTCTTCATAGAGGGTTCCAGGCCAGCCAGGGCTACATAATGAGGTCCTGTCTCAAACAAATAAGGAAGACTCCAATCACACCATAGGTCTCGCAGTAGAAGACTGCCACTGGCTGATCACACAGGCAGAGTCCACAGGCTCCTCTGGTTCCCAGTGCCCTGCCGAGACACCCTTCCTTC
Organism: Peromyscus californicus insignis; assembly: GCF_007827085.1. Classification (NCBI taxonomy): domain Eukaryota; kingdom Metazoa; phylum Chordata; class Mammalia; order Rodentia; family Cricetidae; genus Peromyscus; species Peromyscus californicus. The sequence continues at coordinate 61,854,818 of NW_026294491.1, read as the reverse complement.
ATGCACTAGTTCCTCATGCCTTATATAACCCTCAGAGGTGAATACTATAATTAACCTCATTTTATAGATGAGGGAGTTGAGGCTCTGAGGGGAGAGATGACTCGTCCAGTACCTCCCCATCCTGTGAGTGACATAGATGGAATCTGAACCCGCTTAGACTGATGACAGAGATCTAGACTAGTTAGAGGCAGAGGCATGAGTAAGGATATGAACCTTATTGATACATATTGAGAATTTAAATTAAAATTTTATTTAATTATTATTATTATTTTGGTTTTTCAAGACAGGGTTTCTCTGTGTTGGAGTCCTGGCTGTCCTGGAACTCACTCTGTAGACCAGGCTGACCTCGAACTCACAAAGATCTGCTTGCCTCTGTCTCCAGAGTGCTGGGATTGAAGGCATGTACCACCACAGACCAGCTAAAATTTTATTTGAATTACATTCATCTGTTTTTGTGCATGTGCATGTATGTATTTTGGGCACATACATGCCGAGGCACACTTGTGAAGGCAGAGGACACCTTGCGAGAGTCACTTCTTTCCTTTCACTGTGGGAAGTCATGCCATCAGGCTCGGTGGCAAATGCCTGTGCCCCCTGAGCCACCTGCCAGCCTGGGGATTTAGAATGCTTCTTGCACACTTGCTCGCTCATTTGGTGGTGCCCCTGGACTTCTGCAGTGGGCACAGAAGTGTGTCATGCACACATGCACAGTGCTGCTTAGCTCCACCATGTCCACCTTCTTTTCTTAATTATGTGGTTTTTTGTTTTTTTGTTTTTGTGTGTGTGTGTGTGTGTTCACATGCCATATAGTACATGTGTGCAGGTCTGTGGCATGTCTGGTTTTTTTCCTTCCACCATGTGGGCCCCAGAAATCTAACTTAGGTCCTGAGGCTTGGTGGATGGCCCAGCTACCAGCTGAGCCATCTCTCTGGCCTGAATCTCTTCTAAGAAAGGCCATCCAGGCAAGGGTCCACTTTCTTTTTTCTTCTAGTGATAAGGATTATATTAGGTTGATCTGTATTCCCAGCCTTTCACTCTAAACTGTTATGTGAATCTTGGGACTATTTATTAGAACTTCCAAATATATCCTACAACATTGAAAAATGAGTAATCCACCCTCCAACCTCCACTCCTCATCCCCACCCACATCCCCTACCTCCACCCCCATCCCCGTGTCCAATTTCCCTTGTTTCTAGGTCACTTACACAGAAGGGAATCAGTGTATATGACTAAGTTGTTGATAGTACAATCAAGATCATTTACTTATAGTAAAGCCATTTTAAGAACGTTCTAGCACCGGGCAGTGGTGGCGCACGCCTTTGACCCAGCACTCCGGAGGCAGAGGCAGGTGGATCTCTGTGAGTTTGAGGCCAGCCTGGTCTACAGAGCAAGTTCCAGGATGGCCAGGGCTACACAGAGAGACCCTGTCTCTAACCCCTCCGCCTCCCCTCTACCAAAAAAAAAGAATGGTCCTGGGGTATCTGCTCAGGTTAAAAGCACCTGCTGCTCTTGCGGAGGACCCAGGTTTGATTCCCAGCACCCCCATGGAGACACTTAGCCATCTGTAATTCCAGTTCCAGAGGATCCAGTGGTTTCCTTGAGCTCGAGGCACGCACATGGTGCAGACATGCATGCAGGCAAACACCCATGTACAGAAAATAAAACATTAAAAAAAAAGAAAGAAAGAATGGTCCTCTTTGAAAAAATAAAGTCCTCTTAAGAGGTTTCCTGATTTTAACTTAGATTCCAAACCCTAGAACAGAGTTTTAAATGTTACATGCAGAAGCGGCCCTTGTTTAAACTGCTTTCATAGTCCTGTGCGGAAAAGTTTACGAGGTTGCCTATGTTTCTCAGTTAGGGCATGCTTACAGATCTAAGTGTGTCTGGAGCCCGAGGTTCACCCCACTGCTGTCCCAGTATTGTGCAAACCCCTCCCCCAGATTTAAAATTAGATTTGACAACTGGCAGTCTCTGGGTAGGTCCTGACTAATTAAAGAGTTGCCCCTCGGCCCGTGCCTTTCCACTGGACTGTGACATGACGTTGACACAGCAAGACGACAGGTTCCCAAGACACTTGTCAGGCCCGACAGAGGGTAAGTTCTGGAAACCGCCAGCCAGGGCTGCTCCCGTCAGCCCTTCTTAGACTAGTGACTTCAGACAAATCTTTGAAAGCTTTGAGAGCCTGTCTACAAAATCAGGGTCATGAAACCTTAGTGCATTGTTCCTTAGGTTCAGGGCGAGTTCTCGAGACAGTGTGAGTAAATAGCATAGTGCCTTGAGCTCTGTGGCCACTCAGCATAGGTCACTATTCTTATACTAAAAAGACTGCCGTGTCCTAGGTCATCTTTTTAAAAATTAATTTTGTTCTCGAAAGCTACATAATCAATGCATATTTATGAGGTGCAATGTGTTTATATATATTATGCACACATTGTATAATGATCAAATCAGGGCAATGGTAGGTCAGATTTAAAGTGAGATTTCTGGTTTCCTTGGGATTTTGGCCAATGAAGAAGGCTATCTTTCTGAAATCCATTAGTGTTTCCTCGGCACTGTGAGCACCAGCTGTAAGGCTTGCTGTACCCTGATCGCAATGCATAATCCACGGACTCTTTGGAAACGCCATTCTTCCAAATGGGTATTCTAATTAAATTCCCACCAATCCGAAGGCACTTTAAAACATGTTTAAAAATTTCCCAAGCCAATTAGAAAACTGGTTGACCCAACCATCAAGTATAGAGAAATATGCTAATTTATGCAAGGACTACTGGTCCAGGAGGGCCTTGGCTGAATTTAAAGCAAATAAATAAATAAAAGGCTTCTAAGAAAAAAAAACCACCTCAATGATAGATACTATGTGATACTAAGTCACCGGCTGCATTTTCCAGTCAGGTCTAAATACAAAGCCTACATTATATAGAATGGCAGAGTGGCAATTACTAAAACATGAGGTGGTTTGCTTCTGAAAAAGATGTTGAATATAGCAACATAGTATGGCAGCTTTGACACATTTATTTTGTGAAGTGTAGTTTAATTACATGCTTATATAAGTAAGCAAGGTGCGGAAAGTATTTGTATGTGTGCTGGAGTTGAACCTAGGGTCACACATTCGTAGACCACGATTTACCACTCCCAGGATGGCCAACTCTGCCAGTAAGGTCTGCTTTTGTTTCCCACTAAAGGATGTAGAAACCAGACAGTATTTTAAAGAATTTAAATCTGGGATATATTTATCTAGAACTCACCAGACACATGTTTATCAACAAGACCTCACCAACTAACTTCAGATATCCTTAGAAGAATTTTTAGGCTTAAATCGGTATCTTTACACCTGAATTACATTCACGAATCATTCATATATCACTTATTTCTGATATTTCTTTAAAACAGGTGACAAGAACCCTCCCCCCATAGCTATATTTTGTCTGTATTGGTAATTAGGCTGCAAAGAACTCTTATTATGAACGCTTATTCAAATGTTTTTCGTACTACTAGGTGGCTTAAGAAGTCTCAACAATTTGAAATTTAAAACAGGTGGTAATTATGGTTAGGCCAAGGGGTGCTAAAAGGTTTTGTACTTTCCTTTTTAAGATTGGGAGTTATTTAATGCAAACTTCACAAACACGAAGCTAAAAGATAGCGATATAAATAAGGGAGGCAGAGGGAGGACTCAGCCTCTCTCAGTCAGTAGTTTTGTTTTCCTTTTTAATCTGCAGGTACAATTTCACAGGTAAGATTTCACAGCGGTCCAGAATGGAAAGGGATATGTAAAGTTGAGTAGAACACAAGAAACTTGGGCTAACCCAGTTATCTGCCAAGTAACTAAGCTAAAAGGGCTGCTTTAGTTTTTAAAAATATGCAAAAAAATTTTTTTTTACTGTGCTGGCTCTAATTGGAGTTCTAAACCAATTTTTATTTTTCCTTACCCTCCCCTCCAAGTTAAGCTAAAACTGGTGTGTGTGTGTGTGTGTGTGTGTGTGTGTGTGTGTGTGTGTGTGTGTGTGTGTGTGTGTACAGGGCCCCTGAGGAGGATCAGCTCACATCTTGTAGATGGGGGAGGAGGGAGGGTACACAAATAAACCTGTTTCTTGAATAGACCTCAGTACATTTCAAAGTGTCCCCCCCCCCCAAAAAAAAATCCAAAAGAAACAGAAATCAACAGGCTGGGAGCTTGTGTTTTTTGGTTTGGTTTTGGTTTTTGGTTTTTTGAAAAAAAATAAAAAAAATTTTAATTTAAGAAATCCTAATCTTTGCTTTTTTTTTTTTTTCTTTTCTTTTTTTTTTTTTTCCACTAGGCAAGAACCGAAGTTTGAGGTAGACGAGCGGGCGAGCCGTTTGCCCGGGCGCAGAGCATGAAGGCCGGGCGGGCGCGGGGAGCGGGCGCCCGCCGCCCGGCGCGGGGGTGAGCGAGAGAGAGAGCGGAGCGCGTGTGGCCGGCGCCGCTCGGCCTGGAGCTCCCGCGCCCGCGCCCCGCGCCCCGCGCCCGCCGCCGCCGCCGCCGCCGCCGCCGCCGCCGCCGCCGCCCCTGGTGCGATGGCGCAGAAACCCCGTTGACAAGGCACTGCTTTTTCATGACGGTGAGTTTCCCTTTGAGTGTATTATAATTTTGTGATAAAAATTTCAAGGAGAAAAAAAAAACACAACCTCCTTCCTCTGCCTCTTTTTTCCTTCGGGGAGGGGAGAAGCGAGGGAAGAAGGAGAAGGGGGGGGGAGCTGGAGATAGATCTCCAGCCAGACAGAAAAGAAAGAGGAGCAAATTAAACACCGAGTTGCCAAAACCAGGATATTAGGTTTCAGCCCAGAGAGCTATTGGCTAAGGCTGTGTTTTTTTTTTTTTGGGGGGGGTGGGTTTGTGGGTGGGTGATGGTGGTGGTGGGTGGATGTTTAATGGACACGGAGAAAAGGGGAATCTAGTGTGGATGCCTCTCCCAGCGCCGCCGGGGCCCTGGGAAGACCAAGTTCAGTGTCTCGGGCGGGGGCGCGGGTGGACCGGGGGCGGCGGCGCCGGGCCGGGGGCGCCGCGGCCGTGTGGGGGGCCTGGCGCCTGCCCTTTTTTTTTTTCCCCTTCCTTTTTCTTCTTTTTTTTTTTTTTTTCCTTTCCCTATCCGCGGATGCAAATTTCTAGAGCGGGGAGTGGGAGAGCTCGGGAAGGGGGGGGTGTGGGATAAAAAAGGAGGGGAGGTGGCGGCGTGGCGGTTGGCGGTGGGGAGGGGAGGGGAGGGAAGCCTTTTAATGACTCATTGATTGAGCCGCTTTCAAATTAGTTGTGTGCGCCGAGTGTGTGCGAGTGTGTGTATTCCGCCCCCCGGAGCCGCCCGGGAGCCGCGGAGGAGGGAGCGGGGCTCGGCGAGGGGAGGACGGCGCCGCGGCGGGGCTGCGAGCAGGGGGCGAGGGAGGGCCTGCAGTGACGGCGGCCGAGCAAGAAAAATCAGCTTCCCCAATCTCCTCCCCTCGCCGCTCCACACACCCCTTCCATCCCTTCTCTCCCACTCCCTTTCTCCGAGGCTCTGGGGTGTCAACCGCGGCTGCTCGCTTCCCGGCAAAATGGAGCCCGCGGTCGGCCTAGGGGAGGGGCGGGCGGCGGCGGGGACGGCCGGGAGCCGGCTGCCTCGGTCCCGGCAGCTCCGTGCTTTCCACGGCCCCTGCGCGCCGGGAGAGGCCGGGGCCCGGGGAGAGGCCGGGGCCGCGCGGGGCGGCCGGCCTCCTGGGCCTCATCCCCGGCCTGGGCCGCGGCGCCTGCCCGCACTTGGTGGCCCGCCGGCCGGCCCCGAGGCACCGCGGAGCAGCCGCGGCCCCGAGCCGGGACGAGCCTGCCCGCCGCACCCTCGGCTCGGCCGTGCGGGGCCCCTGCGAGGCCGGAGTTAGCCGGCGGGCCGTGGCGGAGGGCCGCTCCGGAGAGCGGTTTCTGTGCTTTTAGTTTGGTTTTTGTCTTGGTCTTGTTTTTCACGTTTTTGGCCGAGAGGGGTTCGCGGCCCCCCGCCTTGCCGGGTCGCCCCGAAGGCGGCTGCCCGGGGTGGGGGCGGCGGGTGGAGGGCGCTAAGATGGCGCTGGGCCTGGCCTGTGGCCAGCGCTGGTGGCGCAGTTGCTCGGCGGCCGCCATCTTCCCTGGCGGCGGGCGGCGCCCCGTGGGGAGGCCGGGCCCTGCGCCGCCGAGCCGGGGAGGCCGCGCCGCCGCGACCCCAGACCCTGCGCGCACCGGGGCGGCGGCGGCGGCGGCTCGCTCTCGGTCCTTTGTCTCAGGCCGAGAATAGTGGGATGCGGTCGGGTTCCTCGGTTAGGGGATCCCTCCCCGCGACGCCCCGCATCCTGCCGTGTTTTCTCCTTTGACCTCGGCCCGACGGCTTAAGGCAGGGTTCTGAGACCCCCCTGGATTATTAGGGTTAGAGTCCGAGCTTCCAAAGCCAAGGACAGGGTCGGTCGGCCTTCCAGTAACATGCTCCTCCTGTACTCTTCATTTTATCCGTGTATGTTTAGTTGGTTGTATTGTAAAACAGCCCGGAAAATACCCGGGTCTAGTCATCAGATTGTGGGAACGTGAGGGTTGAAGTGATTTCATAGTACTTCAAAAATAAGGGAAACTCAAATAAGCTTCAATGCACTTTTTCACTTTCTAAAAAAAAAAAAAAGATTGTTTCTCTATATAAATACCAGGGAGGTGTGTAGCATTCTTAAATTGTTACAGGAGAGCAGTCTGGAAAGGTCAGGAGGTATCCAGAGATGGAAATAGTTAATTTTCTAGTGGCTAAAGGCAACATAGTGGCGTTGGTTTTCTTTGTGTATCTGAATACAATACTGTAAGTAGTGTATGTTAGGAGCCCAGCAATAAATCCTGCCACATTGAACACTTGTATTCCAGAGACTGCGTGGTGCTTTAAATACTTGCTGTTCGTTCTTTCACCCCAATGCTGTTTATTAATCTAGTTCGAGCCATTTTAAGCAGCAAGGTTTACATTCCCCCAAAAAGCTCCACACCCATGATTTCTGAATCTGAGCATCAGAGTTAACTGAGAGATGTTTAATTACAGATTTGTTACCTCCATTATTTGCCAAAACCAGCTGTGTCCGTCAGTAATGTGGGTAGGCAACTTGAGTTTTAACGAGGTGTTCCCACCTCCAGAACTGAAATTCTGGTCTACTCATCAGGGATAAGTGTGAATAAGAGTCCATTGTTCCAGAGGGCCCCCCCCCCCCCCCCCCCGGGGAGAGCCTAGTACAGCGCACGTTTGGAACATCCTCTAACTAGACTGTACACTGTGTTGCTTTGTTTTATTACCGGTGATGGGGGCGTTGCAGCATCAGATTGAGGTCCACATTATTTTAGTTTGGGTTACTGCTCACATCGATTTTTAATTTTCCTTTCTTCCTGACATTTATGAAGTGATTGAAAACATTTTCTTATAGAAAGAAAGCTGCTTAGATATCCTGAGACTTTAAAACCTTAGTACTAGAGCTTGCTTCTGAGTCTTGTTACTGGAGGATTTGTTTGTTTTTTTTATTATTATTATTTGTGTGTGTGTGTGTGTGTGTGTGTGTGTGTGTAGGATTATGTATGTGCAGTACAGTGTGGAGGTCAGAGGACAGCCTGTTTAAGTCCCTTCCACCATGTGGGTTCTGAGGATTGAACTCCGGTCGTTAGGCTTGGCAGTAGATCACCTCTTCCCTCAGGCATTGCTGCAGCCCTGTTACTGGAGTTCTGGCAAGAGCCCTGTCTCTGACAGTCCCAACAGGCTCGACTCCCCCACACTGGTCACAGCACACCAATATCAGAGGCGAAGGACAGTGAAAAGCTTATTCCTTGTGGCCTCTTTGGGAGTAGGGACTAGGGACAGATCAAGGGGCCCATGACAATGAGTGGTCTTCCAGGTGCTGACACTACCCATTGAGCTCCACCCCCAGCCAGCTTTGAGGTTAAACAGGAAGAGCCGGGTCAGGAAAGCAAGGGGCGGGAGCTAGAACTAAGGAGATCTGTTGAGGTGTCATCTGCTTCTGACCAGTTCCTTGGGCTCCAGGTAACCACCTCCCCACCACAGTCACTGGCTTTAGGCGGTCCTACAGGCCCACTGCCCTGCGGGGAGTTAGAGGCCCAGCCATGAAGATGTTTGTCAGTCTCCTTTGTTCCTGGGATTCAAGGCGACTCAAGGGGAAAGATTAAGGAGGTCACAGAGCCAGAGAGAAACCAGGTAGTTAGGCCAGAACCTGCCCCCCTTCAAGTCCATGTAGGCCAAACAGGCAAGACAGTCGTGTAACTGAAAAAAGATAGCAAGACTTAACACACAAAACAGCAAACTAAGCCGGGTGTGGTCCCTTCATCCCAGCAGAGGCAGAGGCAGGTGTGGATCCCTGTGAGTTTCCTGGTCTACAAATCAAATTCCAGGACAGCCAAAGCTGTTTCTCTAACCTTGTCTGGAAAAACAACAAAATAAAACAAAAAGCCAAAAGTATATAAACAAGTTTATTTCAAACCTTGTCTGGAAAAACAACAAAATAAAACAAAAAGCCAAAAGTATATAAACAAGTTTATTTCAAAGTGATTCTAGTCTTTGTCGAATACCCAGCAGAGCTTTAAACAAACTGGCTTATAGGGAAAGAATAGTTAGTAGTGTTAGTGGAAATCAAAACAAGATGTCTAACTCTGGGAATTTACAGCTGGGGGCGCGAGGCGGGGGGGAGCAGGTAATGCCAGGAATTGGGAATGGCCATTTTCTCTAGTAAGAGTTTCTTTGAAGAAATGACGTGAGCTGAGACTTGGATGAGCTTGTTTTAGCCGAGCAGAGTGTTAGACCAATGAGGAAGAGGAGGGTGTGGGAAGGCTGCTTTGGGGCTTTGATGAGGCCATATGGGGACTTTGCACATGTCCGAATTGCAGTGAGAAGCCGTTGAGTTTTCATTAGAGCAGGGCTGTAGTGGGGGTGGTGGTGTTTGAACTCAGGGCTTCATGCATGCTGAGGAGCATTCACTACGGAGCTACATACCAAGTTCTTGGCTTTTGTTGTTTTGAGACAAGGTGTCACAGTATTGTTATCTACCTTCACGTGATCCGCCTGCCTTGGGCTACAGGTGTGAAAAGGCTCCTGTCTTTATTTTACAGAAATCACTGGCTGCTGTGTGCAAGGCAGGATTAGAAAGTTTGTAGAGTAATATGCTGACTCTGGAAGAGAGGAAGGAATCTTAAGAATGCCTTCATGTTGGAGCCAAGTCTTGGGTGGCTGATGGTGCCACCTAACATGTATATGGAGAAGGCTAGGACTAGGTGGTAAGGGGCGCTAATGGGAATTCATATGGAACCTGTAGGGCTTCTAAGTATTGAGAGTCAAGGAAAGGGTACTGAAGTTGGGCTCTTGGAAGTGACTAGCTTACAGATGGTAGGTGTGTCCCAGGACTAGCCAAGGTCATCACAGCAGTTTCTGAGAACAGGTTCTGAAGTCTGTGTAATGACTAGGTGATAAAGGACAGTAGTTTTTCCTGTTGGGGGTGGGGGGAGGGAAGAACGGCTGCCTTTATCAGGTGCTGCTGAGAAGTTAGGCGGTGGAGAGAAGTATCTGTGTGCCTTTGGCACCATGGGAACTTGTGTGGTGTGTGGGTCGAAAAGCTAGTGGGAGTGTGTTAGATGAGAGGTGTGGGGAGTGCTTAGTGGGAGACAGTCCAGCGAGCCTGGGGAGTGTGCAGAGATAGGGTGGAAACGGTGGGAGGCAGAGTTACGTCGCCCTTTGTGTATGATAAGAGAACACTGGTGCCGTGGTGTGTAGAGGTCAGGGTCAGTTCTCCCTCCACCTTTTACATGGTTCTGGGGATCAAACCCAGGTCAACAGGCTTGGGCAGCAAGGGCTTAACCTCCTGAGCATCTTGCCGACCCAGAAGTTCATTTTCACATAAGCTTAGAGTATCTACCCAAGAGGGAGAGATTTTTAAACAGGCAAGTCCGGTAAAGGGGCATGACTCTTGAGAAAGTGACAGAGAATTCCCAACCTAAGAACTGGCCTGTGGAAATGGAGGGGGACAGCAGGAGCGGAAGGCAGACAGTGTGAGCACAGAGTCAAGGGCTCTTGTGTTCCCTTGTCTCTGTGTGAGAAAGTGAAAGCCAGGCCAAGAGCTCCCAGGAGGAGGGGATGACTGGGTTCAGAAGGAAATGTGTTGGTCATCTGGGCTTTGGGGCAAATGGGACCTAAGAGAGTGTTGTTGGGTGCGTGGTGGCCGCCAGGCTGGAGCCTGGAGTCAGGAGTCTAACAGTGAAGTGCTCTGTACTTCTGGACCATCTCTCCAGCCCCACATTTGACCTGATCTTTGGGCAGTCACATTAGGGGGAAGAGAGGGGTGGTTAAAAAAAAAAAAAAAAAGGAGAAAGAAAAAGTATCTAAAGGGTACCAAGAGAAGTGAGTAAAGCCCCTTGACTTTTTGCTTTTCCTTTGAGTCAGCTGTTAAGTTTTCTCCAGGTTCCTGGCCCCGGAACTGGATGCAGAGTAAGAGTGGAGGGAAATTAGAAAAAAAAAAAATGTCCTAACCAGTTCTTTAAAGTCGTGACTTGTTTAATTATCAATTTCTTAATAAAGTTGTTAATTGAACACTTCCTGTTCTTGTGGCTTCTTTGGCTCACTGACTGCAAACACATAAACACTACATTAGCTCAGAAGGAATCAGGGTAGGTGTTGCCCCTCAACATGGCTTGTTTCAGGTTCTCCAAAATCCACCTTCCTTGAATCATCAGGAACTCAACATTGTTCCTGGCTAGAGATTAAACATTTCACAAAGAAGGAAGTGGGAAGAGCCAGAAATATTGTTTGTTAGGCTTTTATCCTGCATCACACCCTGCGGCTGTTTAATAGATGCTAAAGTTGCTGGGTGTGGTGGCACGTGCCTTTAATCCCAACTCTCCGGAAGGCCGAAGCAGAAGGGTCTTTAAGTTTGAGGCTAGTGTGGTCTGCACTGTGGCTTCTAGGCCAGACAAGGCTACATAGTGAGACCCTGTCTCAAAAACAAACAAATAGATTGCTGAAGTCCCGGATGCTCAGGTTCTACCCTGTTTCTGCATCATGAAGAGAACAGGTGACTTGCCTTAAGGCCCATGGCTGAGACTCTTGCATTATTACATCTTTTTTTTTTTTCCTTTTTCTGGAGCTGAGGACCAAACCCAGGGCCTTGCGCTTGCTACCACTGAGCTAAATCCCCAACCCCGAATTATTACATCTTGCCATTTGTGTGAAACGGAGAATTTTGAGGTCTTACAAATTAAAATTGACCTTAGCCAGGCACAATGGCACTTTGCTGTGGTACTGGCTGAAGAGACCCAGGGTCCAAGCTCTTTAGGAGGCTCAAGTGGGAAGATGACATGAGGCCAGCCTGGACAGCAGTTTTAAAAACAGTGAAATCAAGGCTGCTGAGAAGGTTCCGTGGTCCAACCAGCAGCATGCCAACCTGACAGCTGCGTGGATCCCAGAGTGGAAGGGGATAGCACATGCCATGATAGGCTCTCACGGAGTAACGCTGGCCAGTTTCCATCCCGAGCCCCTGGGAGGAGTGGACTCGCAGCGGGACGGACGGGCCTCCCCCTGGCCTGAGCCCCCCCCCCCCACAGTGTACATGGTGCTGGGATAAGCCAGGGCTTCAGGCATGCTTGTCACACCCTGTTCATTGCCAACCCGGTTTTGTTGCTGTAAGACCTCACTATGTAGCTCTGGCTGGCCTAGAACTCATTTCATACCAGAGGCTAGACTCAAACACAAGTCCTCCTGCCTCAGTTTCCTGAATACTGGGATTGCATTGGTGCCTGATTGAAAGTCTGTTTTGGTTTTGTGGTTTTGTTTTGTTTTTTAGGATTTTATCTTTATGGTATAGATATTTTGCCTGCATTTATGTATGTGCACCATATTCATACAGTGAGTGCCCTTGGAGGCCAGAAAGGTCCTGAGATCCTTTGGAACTGGACTTACAGGCAGTTGTGAGCTGCCGTGTGGGTGCTGGGAACCGAACCTGGATCCTCTGCAAGAGCAGCCAGTGCTCTTAACCACTGAACCATCTCTGCAGCCTGGTTTTGTGGTTTTGATTTGAAGTTATTTTTAGCTTTTAGTATAAATGAAGCAAACTACATTTGTATTTTTCCTTGAAGTCTAGAATTTCCTAGAAGTGCAAATAAGTATACTTAGAAATAGACTAATTCTTACTTGTGTTGATATTCTGATTCCAGATCTGTGAACATGTGACTTTAGAAATTGTGAAAGTCCAACCTGGGTTCCTCTAGGTGTGATCACACATGAGAAATAAAGGCTTACACTGAAATGTGCTTAGAACTGCATCCACTCTCCATCCCTCTCTTCTTTGAGAGTGTATCCAGCCTAGGCTGGCCTCGAACCGTTGGCAGCCCTGCCTTAGCCCCCGGTGCTGGGATTATAAGCATGTGTCAGCATACCTGGCTCTTCGGATAGCTTTTTTTTTCTTTTTTTTCTCTTTTAAGCTAGGTGTGGTGTCACACACCTTTAATACCAGCACTCGGGAGGCAGAGACAGTCAGATCTCTGAGTTTGAGGCCAGCCTGCTCTATATTAGTGAGTTCCAGGACAACCAGGGCTACACAGAGAAACCCTGTCTTGGGAAAAAAAAGAAGAAAAAGGAAAAAGACTTTTTTAAATAGCTATTTTACTTTAGAGGTCTACTTCTCTTTACAAGTTGGACTTTTGGCCAGTTGTGGCCCACACCAGCACTGAGACAGAGGAAGAGGCAGTTGGATCTCTGAGGGTCTACATGACAAGTTCCAGAATAACCAACAGTACATAAACCCTGTCTCAAACAAAAAAAAAAAAAGAAGAAGAAGAAAGTCAAGAATTTTTGTGTCACATAGTGTGCGCAGGATTCATTTTCTGTTACGGCATATATGATATACATGAAACAATATAACGGAATGGAAATAATACCAAGAAAAATGGGGTAACCACGCTGTTTGAAAAAGAGGGCCTAGAGAAGCTTAGCTGAATGTAAAACTGCACAATAGTGTCACGTACCTTGATATTTTATCACCTAAAATATGCTTACCTGGGCCTGTGGGGATGGAGATAACTACTTGCTACCCAAGTGGGTCAACCAGAGTTCAGATCCTCAGAACCCAAACAAACGCTGGGTAGGCGTGGTGGCCCACCTGTAATTCTAGTTGTTGGGAGGTGAGCAGCCTGGCTAGCTAGATTGTTAGTGAGCAGATCTCAGCTCAGTTGAGACCCCACCTCAATGAATAAGGTGGAAAGCAGTAAGACTCCACTGTCCAATTTACACATGCATGCACACATTCATACCACACATATAACACATGCAAATAGAAACTAGCTTGTCATTGATAGTGAGAAACTTTTAAATAAAGTCAGCTTGTCCATATGGATTCAACTGCTGGTGGGAAATATTCAGAAAAAGCTCACACTGACGCGTCATCTTTTAAGTACTACATTTAACAGCTGTTTACATAACAGTCCCTCTGTGTTTGAAGTTGTAAGCTGTCTCGAGATGACTTAGGGTGTGTCCAGAAGGGACTGAGGCTGTAGTTGAGTGTTTGGAGTGCTAGTATAGTGTGCACAAAGCTCGGATGGAGGCGGCGCTCTCCAGCACTGCGTCATCCAGGTGCACACCTGGGAAGGGAGCTCAGCCCTTCAACCCCCTGGTCATGGCAATGACTTTGATTTACATATATTCATCTTCAAAGTATTTTTAGCTTATGCCTTTAACCCCAGCACTTGGGAGGCAGATGCAGGAGGATATCTGTGAGATCAAGGTTCTACAAAGTGATACCCTGCCTGAAAAAAATTTTTTTTTCATCCTTTTATGTTTACTTTTAAATAACCTAACTTTTCTTACATTATTCTGTAGGTTTTGATTTCTTGGTTGGTTAGTTGGTTTATTACCAGGGACCAAACCATGCCAGGAAAGTGTTATATCACCAGCTGTAACCCCATCCCCGACCCGATCAAATACTTATTTATTTGTATTTTTTTGTAAGTTAATCTTATTTATTTTTTATGTGCACTGGAGTTTTGCCCTGGATGTCAGGTCCTCTGAAACTGGAGTTACAGACAGCTGTGAGTTGCCGTGTCGGTGCTGGGACTTGAACTCTGGTCCTCTGGAAGAGCAGTCTGCTGAGCTCTCTCTCCAGCCCCTATTTGTAATTTTTTAAAATTACATTTTATTTATTTTTCTGTGGGTAAAATTCAAGAGTGGAAGTCAGAGGGCAGGCTCGTGTGTGTTGATTCTCCTGCCGTTTGGGTCCTGGGGACTGAACTCAGGTGGTCAGGTTTGGAAGTATTATGTAGCTAACCTGGGACAGGGGCTGAGGTGCCAGACACTGGTCACCAGGTTTTCCCAGCATCCATCATCCCTACCTGTTACAGCCCTCCTGGCTGGCATGCCTGCTTCCCACCCTAAACCTCCTGTGGGCCTCCTGGCTGCTGCACCTTGTCCCCCTCTCTCCTCCCTCCCCTCTCCCCACGTGGCCCAGCTCAGTCAGGGTCACTCCACTGGGGACTCTCCCAGAGGTCCCTGCCTCAGGCCATGCTCTCCCTTTATCTGTAGTAAACCTTCTCCTCCTCCATACCCAGGAGTGGTCATGTCCTTTCCTTTCCCTTTATTTATGTTTTCATTCATTTGGTGCTGAACCCCAGGATGGAAAAAAGAAAAAGGAAAGGAACATGGCTGGTCAGTGGTCCTGACGGCGAATACTCAGTGATACATGCAGTGGGTGCGGGTGCGGGCGAAGAGAAAGCGCCTTCATCAAGGTGGCATGGGAGCCTCTGTCAGTCATACGTTCATTCGGCAGACACTAAACAGGTTTACCAGGTACTCTTGTGGGCTTTCAGGGTGTTTCCATGAATCACTAGCCTACATCTTGAACTCTCATGGGAGAAGCAGAAGAATCTGAGTTAAAAAAAAAAAAAGTGGTGTGCTGTGGGGGTGATAGAGGTAGAAGATGTAAGAGTTGGACCAAGTAGCGGGAGGCCTGCAGCTCTGGAGGAGTAGAGTTCCAGGCAGGCAGTATGGAGTACAAGGCCTGCCTGAAGAGCATGCCTGGTGAGTCCTGGGCTTGGCTGGGAAATGGGGGTACCAAGGGTCTGTGTCGGTCATTTACAGACATTTATTTTAGCATGAAGAAGCTAATTTAGCTCTTACAGGAAGGGGAATGGGGTTCGTTGGGGAACAGTTGTTTTAGAGGGGCACTCTTAGGTGGGACAGAGGACAGATTTTAAGGGGGAAGGTGGCAAAGGCAGAGGGGCCTTGGTCTGGTCACCTTAGGGATGAGAACAGCTTTACCAGAGATGTGTCAGCGGTAGCAGCTCTGGCGTGGAGCACTAGCCAGGACAAGAGAAGAAGCAGTCAGGAGGAGGGTTGTGTTAACCTGAGGAGATGACGGCCACGCAGAGGGATTCAGATGGGAAAAGTTAAAATGAGGTGGAGATTGCTTGAAAGAGGCAGGTGGTAGGAAGCTTCTGTGGGGAGAGGGAAAGGTGTGTAGGAGAGAGGAGGCTGGAGTGCACTGAGCGTAGGGCCAAACCTCAGAAGCTTTTGCATACCGCAGAATCAGACTCTTCAAGCAAAGGAGAAACTTAAACAAAAATCACTGTAGTCAACAACATCGGGGGACAGACAGCTCTGAGTTCAGTGTGTCACCTCTCTGAAGAAATATGCCTCTGATTTTTCCCTCTTTGTACACTTTATACACTTTCTGCGGTGTTAAGTGGAAAACATTGTGGATTTCACCCCTCCCCCCAAATCAGGTTCATGGCTGGTGAGGTGACTTCATGATTAAGCACTTGGTGTGCGAGCATGAGGACTGGACTTGGGGATCCCCAGCACCCAAGTAAACCCAGGAGGCAGGGACAGTCACCAGAGCAAGGTGGCTAGCTAGCTGGTCTAGTTGACTGGCAAACTCTGGGTTCAACTGAGAGACCCTGCCGCAATAAATCAGAGTGGATATCCATTAAGGAAGACTCCTGATAACAACTTCAGACCTCCACATATGCACACACACCAGCACAAGGTTCCACACGTGTGCACTCACAGATGTAAACACAGCCATACATAACCCTGTACACAAACAGCAAACAGAGAAAGCACAGAATCAAACTCAGCACTGAAGGTGATGCTCAGTCCTTTCCTCGTATTCTCGAAGCCTTGGGTTCGATCCCCAGCATGGCATAAATTGGGTGTGGTGGTGCATGTCTATAATCCTAGTGCTCAGGAAGTGGAGGCAGGAGGATTCTATATTCATGGTCATCTTTGGTCATTTAGCAAGTTCAATGCCAGTCTGTTGGGAGCATTCAGGTGGTGTGGCATAGACAAGATAAAACAGCTTTTGGAGTTGGGCCAACTGCAGATACTAGTTCTGTGATGATTGAATGGTTCTCAACCTTGACCTAGCGTCACATAGTGTCACATCCCCTGGAAAGTGTTTAGAGATGCAGTTCAATGGCAGAGCACACTCAGCATCCATGAGGCCTTGGGTTCAATCTGCAGAAGCAACAAGAAATGATTTGGGTAAATACTTTTCACCCCCTACCTCCTTTGCAGTTGAAGGGATGGAAGCCAGGGTCTTGTGCATGCCAGACAGTGCTGTGCCTTACGCTGTACCCCACCAGCCCTTCACTCACACCCTTGTGACGAGTCCCTCCTCCCTGCCTTCCCCCCCCTTTTTAGATGTGTTTCATTTTATGTGATGAATGTTTTTCCTACATGTATGTGTGTGCCACACTTTTATGCCTGGTGACCGTGGAGGCCAGTAGAGGGTGTCAGATCCCTTGGAACTGGCGTTACAGAAGGTTGTGGACTGCCATGTGGGTGCTGGGAACTGAACCCAGGTCCTCTGCAAGAGCAGCCAGTTAGTTAAGAGTAACCACTGAGCCATCTCTCCAGGCCCTTCTTTTCCCCCTCTCCTCCTCACTATGTAGCCCAGGCTAGCCTTGAGCCTCACTCTCCTTTGTGAGCCTCCCACGTGCTCAGCTCAATTCTTGTCTTATAAAAGATTTCCTCCTTATTTGTAAGGAGCAACAAGGAGATTAATGCCTAAGCCAATAGTTTCTTTCTTTTTTTTTTTTTTTTTTTTTTTTTTTTTTTTTTTTTTTTTTTGTTGTTGTTGTTGTTGTTGTTGTTGGAGACAGGGTTTCTCTGTGTAGCCCTGGCAATCCTGAAACTCGCTCTGTAGACCTGGCTGGCCTCCAACTTACAGAGATCCACCTGCCTCTGCCTTCCAAGTGCTGGGATTAAAGGCATGTGCTGCCATTTCCCAGCCCAGTATTTTCTAAAACCAAATTCTCTGAGTTTCTAGGCCTAAATTCTACGGTGGCCAGTGGTTACTCGTGGCTGTTAGCCCTGAAATGTGGTTGACAGCACTTACCAAGTATAAAGTCCACAGAAGAGTCTGAAGGCGATACAATAACCAAGAATGCAGAGTATCTTGTTAACACGTGGATTACATGTTCTAATTAATGTCTTAGATATGCTGGGCTATTTATAACAAACTTAATTAAACTTTGTAAATTTGGGGGCACTGAACCAGGGAGATGGCTCAACTGTAAAACCACTTGTCCTGGAGCCTGAATTCCTGAGCTTGATGTCTGGGCCCGTGCACAAGGCCGGACGTGGTGGTTTGTACATGTGATCCTAGCACTCCAGTGACAAGGTAGGAAGAGGACAGGAGGACGGGACAGAAGCTCGTGGGTCAGCTGGCCTGGAGTCTGCAGTGCCTCCAGAGGCAAGAGAGCCTCCCTCAGCAGGGTGAAGGCGCTGACTGACTCCATAAGTTGTCCAGTGCCTTCCACAGACAAGTGTGATGTCCGTGTGCATTCACTTGTGTGCACACACTCACTGTCTCTTAACTCCCTTCCCTATCTCAATAAACTTAAAAGTGAGGGCACTACCCGGGCAGTGGTGATACACACCTTTAATCCCAGCACTCAGAGGCAGAGGCAAGCAGATCTCTGTGAGTTCGAGGTCATCCTGGTCTACAGAGTGAGATCCAGGACAGGCAGGGCTACACAGAGAAACCTGTCTTGAAAAACAAGAACAAAAGTGGGGGCACTAAGAGGTGGTTCAGAGCAGGCTATATGCTTAGCCTGTGTCAAGTTCTGGGTTTGACCCCAACACACACACAAAATGGCTACTAGAAAATTTAAGCTTATACATACAGCTCTCACTTGTAACATATTTCTGTTGGGAAGGAGGGCTACACCAGGCCTTCTGGGAGCTAATAGTCGAGGAAGTGGAGTTGGAGAGAAAGGCAAGCTCTATGGGAAACTAACTTTCATCGAACAGATGGGCACTTTGCCTTGTGAATGCCATGGAGAGGAGGCCTGTGGTGTGCAGCATTTCTCCAGTGGGACCTCTGCCATCCATTTGGTTTGGTGTCTTTCCCTGGCATGCTGGCCTGTACCTGTAGTCCAGCTACCAAGGAGGCTGCGAGGAAGATCACTTGAGCAAAACCCCCATCTCAGAAAAAGGATGAGGCTTGCTCTCCCTCAGTCCTCAGTCTTCCACAGTTTAGACTCGTTGCTTCTCTCAGCCCCATACCCAGCATCCTCTACAAGCACTTCTAGAATTCTTTCTCCTAATTTATAGTATTCCTTTTCCTCATAGATTTGAAATCTTCCTAGCAAAAGGACCTTACATTAAGTTAGAGATTTTTTTTTGAATTCTATTTTTTCAAATACTTTAAAACATTTATTTATTTTGCTGCACATAGTAGAGAAGTCAGAGGACAACAGGAAGGAGTCCTCTACCATGTAGGTCTTGGAGATTGAATTCACGTGGTCAAGCTTGTCAGCAGGTGCCTCTGTCTGCTGACTCTCTCTGTCCCATGATTTTAGATTTGTTTGCTTATTTTGAGGTAGAGTCTCACTCTGTCACTCTGTGTGTGGAGGGGGTAGTGTATCTGCAGAGGGACAGCTGCTGGAGGCAGGAAGCCAGTTGGGTTCAACTCGACTAAGTAGCCAGTGTTGGAATGTGACCCCAAGTAGTTTATTTTAGGCATATTTAAGCACAGCACAATTGGGTGAAAAATTCCTGGTTGGTAAATAACTCAATCCTGTGTGCACAGTAAAGCTTAATATATGACTACATCAAAACTCTTTGTAAAGTACATGGGACATTTTCCATAAAGATGGGGGTCTATAAATTGACTACATGTGATACCTTCCTTAAAGATAGGTAGATTGACAAGCTCACGCTAAGGGTCTGGGGGAGGATCCAGTGTGGTCTCTGCCACACAGATAGTGTAAAGGTCACCAAGCTGTTAACCACATCTGCTCCCAGCCTTCTGGGTGGAGAACAGGCTGTACACCCCTTCCTTTGAAGGGACAAGCCTGTGTGTTGAACATCCCTGGTTCCCCTGGTACTTCTGTGTGCCTCCCACAGCTCTGGATGGACTGGGACTCCCTGTGTAGTCCAGGCTGTCCTTGAACTCTCAGAGGTGCCTCTGCCTCCTGAGTGCTGGGATTAAAGGTGTTGCCAACAGGCTCGGCCTGTTGTTACTTTATTTAAGGCAGATTATTATTATTGTGCAACACAGGCCAGCCTGGAAGTCATAACCCTTATCCTGGCCTCTGTCATGCTACATTACAAGCGTGCTAAATCATTTTTAAAACAGTTTTAAAGTCCTCTCATGTTTCTTCTTTAAAAATGGATTTTGCCACACATCGTCCGTGAGTCTGCCTTTAGGAGGGGAATCCTTGGCGATGCCTTTCTAGAATGGAATTCTGTTAACATTTTTGGTTGTTTTCATAGGGCCTGTTTTTCTTGGAACATACTGCAAAACCAAAATATTTTACATGTTACTCATTGACAGAGAGCACTAGGATTGGAGACTTTGCACAGCCAGCCAGCTCCCTAAACCAAGGCTTCGTGATGGAAGGCAGTGTCGTTTATAGGCCCGTTTCCAGCCTTCTTCCCTCTGAAGCAGGGTCTCTTGCCCAGATGGGCCTCGAACTCCTGGTCCTCCTGCCTCTGCCTCCCAAGTGTCAGAATTGCTATTTCTTTAATAATTACCTTTGTACTTTTCCCATTTTATTTTATGTGTATGGGTGTTTTGTCTTCATCCATTTTTGTGTGCCCTGTGCATGCAGTGCCCACAGAGTTCAGAAGAGAGCTTCCTTGGAATTGGAATGACAGGTGGTTGGAAGCTGCCGTGTGGGTGCTGGA
Source organism: Peromyscus californicus insignis (assembly GCF_007827085.1). Taxonomy (NCBI): domain Eukaryota; kingdom Metazoa; phylum Chordata; class Mammalia; order Rodentia; family Cricetidae; genus Peromyscus; species Peromyscus californicus. The sequence goes on along the minus strand of NW_026294491.1, from coordinate 61,834,668 downwards.
AATTGAACCTGGGTCCTCTGCGAGAACAACGAACACTCTTAACTCTAATTATGTTTGTGTGTATGTGCATGTAGTGTAGCCCATGTATATGAGTGGACATGTACACCCTTGGGCACACGTGTAGAGACCAGAGGATGCTGGCAAGTGTCTTTACCTGTTACCCTCCACCTTATTTTTGAGAGAGGCTCTCTCTGAAATCTCAAGCTTACCACTCACAATTTTGGCTGGGCTGGCTGCCCAACAAACTCGTGGTGTCTACCTGTGTCTGGCTTTTTTTTTTTTTAATGTGGGTGCTAGAGATTTGAATTCAAGTACCATTGCTTTTACACAAGCACTCACACATGCATTGAGCCACCTCCAGCCCTGGCATTCTCTTAATAACTTAGTTTTGATGGTGTTTCAGGGAACTTTTGGCTAGGGTGGGGCTGCTGGTAGTGATCTCCCTCCCTTTTTCCTACTTATGACTGACATCATCATACATCAGGTACAAGTGTCCCTATGTTTTTTTTAAGTAGAAAACCTGGAGCTGATGAGATGCCTCACTTAAGAAAGGCACCTGCCAGCCGGGCGGTGGTGGCGCACGCCTTTAATCCCAGCACTCGGGAGGCAGAGCCAGGCGGATCTCTGTGAGTTCGAGGCCAGCCTGGGCTACCAAGTGAGTCCCAGGAAAGGCGCAAAGCTACACAGAGAAACCCTGTCTCGAAAAACCAAAAAAAAAAAAAAAAAAAAAAAAAGAAAGGCACCCTGCCAACCCTGAGGTCACTCCCCAGGACCTGAATGGTAGGAGGAGAGATTCTATGATTCCCTTGGGTTGTACTCTTACCCCGACATGTGTGCTGTGGCCCATGTACAGGGATGTGTGTGGGCATGGGTGCGTGTGTGTGTGTGCACTCACAGGGTCTCTTCCTCAGGGAGACAGTGGGATTCCGGATGTATGTGCTGTTGTATTTCGTTCTCATGAGAGGTCTGGGGATTTGAACTCGGGGTGTTAGGCTTCTGTGGTAAGCACTTTTCCTGCTGTCTCAGTTGCTGATCTATTGCTGTGAAGAGACTCTGTAGAAAACAACTCCTATGAAGGAAGCATTGAATTTCTTGCTTATGACTTCAGAGGTTTAGTCCATTATCCTCTTGGCGGGAGCATGGCAGCACTCACGGTGCTGGAGAAGTAGCTGAGAGCTACATCGCAGTCCACAGACCAAGAGAGACTAGGCCTGGCATGGACTTTTGAAACCTCAAAGCCCACCCCAGTGACACACTTCCTCCAACAAAGCCACTCCTCCTAATCCATATAATTTTTTCATATAGCGGCACTTCCTGGTGGCTAATGAGCCTATGGTCATTCTTATTCCTGCCCCACAACTACCAAAGTGTATCTCCTGTCCTGACATCTGCATCTTATTTTATTTCCTTTTGTTTTTTCGAGACAGGTTTCTCTGTGCATCCCTGGCTGTCCTGGAACTCACTCTGTGCACCAGGCTGGCCTCGAACTCACAGAGATCTGCCTGCCTCTGTCTCCCGAGTGCTGGGATTAATGATTTTCTAACATACACAATGTCATTATTTCACAAGAAAGCCAGTGAATTTGAAGTAGAGTAAGGTAGAAAATACCAATTATTAGATATTGGTTTATTGATGTATTTGGTGACTGACTTAACCTGCTGCTTGCCCTGCCTATTTGCCAAGCATGATTTCACCTGCCACCTGGAACAGGATGACCTGCAGGAATAGCGGAAACAATGAGTTGTTGCCCTTAACAACCAACCTGCCGACCGCCTCATAGGCTTCTGTAAAATCCTGCTTGCTTGCCTGCCCCACCTTGGGATTTATGAAATGAAACTAGAGACAGGCCTGGGATGGAAGCCTTTCAGGAGCTGTCCTGGCTTCGGTCCCCTGGACCATCCACTCTCCCCACCCTACGGATGAGTTCGGGAGCCTAGTCCAGGAAGATTCTCACAGCAAGTTCCTTCACCTGGAAAAGTTAGGGAGACACGGCCAGGAAATGCAACCCCTTTCATGATGTATTGTTGTTAGTGTGTGTGTGTGTGTGTGTGCACTGACTGCGTGTGTGTGTGTGTGTGTGTGTGTGTGTGTGTGTGTGTGCACTGACTGCGTGTGTGTGTGTGTGTGTGTGTGTGTGTGTGTGTGCACTGACTGCGTGTGTGTGTGTGTGTGTGTGTGTGTGTGTGTGTGTGTGTGTGTGTGTGTGCACTGACTGGGGAGCACGCCTGCTGCAGTGCGTGTGTGGAGCCAGAGGACAGCTCTGTGGAGTTGGCTCTCCCACCTCCTGTTGGCTCTGGGGATTGAACTCAGGTCTCCAGGCATGTGTGGAAAGCACCTTTACCCACTGAGCCATCTTGCCAGCCTCTGTAATGAGTCCCTGCATGCCCCTCTTCCCAAAGGTGACGAGCTCCTTAGAAGCAGCAAGCGTCCCAGAAGGTGAGGTCCTGTAGTTACAGACCTAACAGCTCAGAACCACCACAGGGCAAAGGAGTGCGATGACCACGCTTTATCCTAAATGACATTAAAATGCTCCTTATTCTGATGCTGGGATGGTGGCACATGCTCTTGATCATAGCACTCAGGAGGCAGAGGCAGGCAGATCTCTGAGTTCAAGACCAACCTGATCTACATAGTGAGTTCCAAACAGCCAGTGCAATATAGAGAGACCCTGTCTCAAAAAAAAAAAAGTTTGTCTCAGGGTTTCTATTGCTGTGAATAGACACCATGACCATGGCAGTTGTTATAAAGGAAAACATTTAATTGTGGTGGCAGCTTACAGTTCAGAGGTTTAGGCCATTATTGTTAGAGTGGGAAGCAAGACAGCATGCAGGCAGACATGGTGCTGGAGAAGGAGCTGAGAAGTCTTATATCTTGACTCAGAGGCAACAGGAAGTGGTCTGAGACACTGGGCATGGCTTAAACATATGTGAGACCTCAAAGCCCGCCTCCACAGTGACAGACTTCCTCCAATAAGACCACACCTACTGCAAAAGGCCACACCTCCTAACAGTGCCACTCCTGTTGGGGGCCATTTTTTTTTAAACCACCACAAAGTCACTTTGTAAGTAAGTGGATATGTTATGAATTATTGTGCGGGGGACCCCCGAGGGTATCCTGTGCATGCAGGGAAACATGCTGGGCAGATGTATGCGTATCATAATTTACAACTCAGACGCTGCATCCACGATGATAGGAAAGACAGAGAGAGAGAGAGAGAGAGAGAGAGCGTGCGCGAGCGCAAGCACCTCCTGGGAGGAAAAGCGGAAGAGAGAGTGAGAAAGAGAGAGAGATAAGTAAGTAAATATATATTGCAAAACATCCATACACAAAAATAGGTTTTTAATTAAAAATGACTCAGCACCTGGTAATATAAATTTAACATGTACAGATGTGGTGGCCCACTGAGGTGGCCCTTACCTGTAGTCCCAGCCAATCAGGAGGCTGAAGCAAGATCATTTGAGTTTGAGGCCAGGATAGATTCTAGAGACTGTTGTTCAAATTTCTAAAGGTCTTATAATTAAAAAAAAAAGACAAGCCGGGCGGTGGTGGCTCACGCCTTTAATCCCAGCACTCGGGAGGCAGAGCCAGGCGGATCTCTGTGAGTTCGAGGCCAGCCTGGGCTACCAAGTGAGTCCCAGGAAAGGCGCAAAGCTACACAGAGAAACCCTGTCTCGAAAAACAAAAACCAAAAAAAAAAAAAAAAGCGTGTGCCACCACTGCCTGGCTCTGTTTTCTCTCCTAGACTGAGTCAATCTCATGTAGTCCAGGGTGGTTTTGAACTCACAGAGATCCAGATGGATCTCTGCCTCCCAAGTGCTAGGATTAAAGGTGTGTGCTACCACTGCCTGGCCTCTATGTTTACTATAGTGGCTTGTTCTGATCCTCAGGTAAATTTTATTAGGGTATACAATATCACCACAAGAGACCCTGCATTAAAATAATAATAATAATAATAACAACAACAATAATCGAAAGAAACACATATCTGAGTTGGGCAGTGGTGGCACACACCTTTAATCCCAGCACTCGGGAAACAAGAGGAAGGCAGATCTCTGTGAGTTCAAGGCCAGCCTGGTCTACAGAGCAAGTTCCAGGACAGCCAGGGCTACACAGAGAAACCCTGTCTCCAAAAAACAAAAAAGAAAAAGAAAAGAAAAAAGAAACAGGTGTCTGGCATCCACTCGAGGTCAACGGAGGTTAAAGTAGCAGGAAATGCCTCTCATAGTGAGCAGACCATAAATGGAGAATTTGTGGAGGGAAATGGTTAAAAGTCACCACTATTTTACATAAGCTCAGACAGTGCACAGCAGTCTGAGGCCGTGGTTTCTGTCTGACCTACAGCACCACGGAAAGGGGAGGGACCACAGAGGGAGAATGAGCTATATTAAATGAGAGGCCTAGTGCAGCACAAGGACCCGAGTCACATCTTCAGTGCACCCCTAAAAAAGCCAAGCGCAGCGGCTCGTGCTTAGAATCGCAGCCCTAGAGAGGCAGAGACAGGGAGAGAGAGCCCTGGGACTCGTGGCCAGCCAGCCTAGCTACCTGGTAAGCCTTAGGATAGTGAATGAGCCTGTCGAAAAATAGACAAACAAATAAATAAGCAAATAAAGGCAGACAGCAGTATCTGAGGAATAGCACCCGAGGTTATCCTCTGGCCAGCACACACACACCACACACACACCCACCACACATACACACACACCACACACACACCCACCACACATACACACACACCACACACCACACACACACACCCCACACATACATACACACACACACCACACATACATACACACACCCACCACACACACACACCACACATACATACACACACACCCACCACACACACACACCACACATACACACACACCCACCACACACACACACCACACATACACACACACACACCACACATACACACACACACACACCACACACACACACACACACACACACACACACACACACACACACACACACACAGCTCTAGACTCCTAGAGATCAAAACAGTGTTTAAAAACAAAAATACAGTAGGTACAGGGCCAGGAATGTAGCTCAGTTGGTAGAATGCTTGTCATGAGGCCCTGTGGTCCATCCGCAGTACCACATGAACAGTTATGGACGTGCACACCTGTAACACCAGCTCTTCAGAAGGGGAGGCAGGAGAATCAGAAGTTCGGAGTCATCCTGGGCTACAAATTGAATCCGAGTCCAGCCTGGTCTACATGACACTGTCTCATCAAAAGAGAGGAGAGAGAAAGGAAAGGAAGAAGACAGAGAAACCACTCCGTGAGTTTCTAGCACATGAGACACACAAAAGAGAGAACCGACACAGAGTTCTAAGTGTGAGTCCCTGGCACCACCCAAAACAAAACAACCTCAAAAAAACGAAAAATACATGGTACAGAGGTTCACGCCTATAACCCCAGTCCTGGAAAGGCCGATGATTGCCAGGAGTTTGGGCCAGCCTGGTCTACATAGTGAGAAAACAACAGCGGGTGCTGGAGAGATGACTTAGTGGTTAAGAACATGGTGCTCTTGCAGAGGACCCGGTGTGGCTCCCAGCAGGCAGCGTTAGCATTGATTGTCGTCAGTGAATTTGTGTATGTGTGTGTGTGTGTGTGTGTGTGTGCGTGCGCGCGCGCGCGCGCGCGCGCGCGCGCATGTATGTATGTATGAAGATAGGAGGGGAAAGTGTTGGGGGAGTGGAGGGAGGAGTTGGGGTGGATATGATGAAGATTTATATACATGAATGAAATTACAAAGAGTAAATAAAAGGTAGTAAAAAGAGATGGAACAGTGGTTAAGAGAACTTTCTTTTTTTGCAGAGGACCCTGGTTTGGTTCCCAGCACCCATATGGTAGCTCACAACCATCTGTTGTTCCAGTTCCAAAGGCTCTGATACCCTCTTCTGAGCTCCATGGGCTCTTGCACACACATCACACACACACACACACACACACCAGTAAATAAATAAAAATAAACCTTAAGGGCTTAGTTAGCATTTAAGCGCACTAGCTGCTCTGGCAGAGGATCCAAGTTTGGTTTCCAGCACCCACATGGTGGTTCACAGCTGTCCATAACTCTAGTCCTAGGGGATCCCATGCCTTCTTCTGAACTCTTTTGTTTGTTGTTTTTTCAAGACAGGATTTCTCTGTGTAACCTTGACTGGCCTTGTAACTCCCTAGTACTTGGATGCATACACTACCACCACCTGGCTTCTTCTGAACTCTTGGGGCACAAGTCACTCATATGGTTCACAGACATACATACAGGCAAAAATAATTTTAGACATAAAATAGTAATAATTTTTAAAACCTTAAAAATATTTTTTAAGACAGGCTATGGTGACACACGCCTCTAATCCCAGCACTCCGGAGACAGAGGCAGACAGATCTCTGTTAGTTCGAGGCCAGCCTGATCTACATACAGATCAAGTTCCAGGACAGCCAAGGCTACGTAGAGACACCCTGTTTAAAAAAGAAAAAGAAAAAGAAAGCAGGAGGTGGCAGCTGTTTGGGTGTCTGGTTGGTTTTGCTTGTTTTATTCTTGTTATCTGTCGTCAACTTGACAAGCTCCACTTATCTGGAGCAGGATCCTCAGTGAGAAAATGTCTCCTCACATTGTCTGTGGAGCATTTTCTTGATTAATGATTGCTGGGGGAGGGCTAGGCCCACCTCACTGTGGGTGCTGTCACTCCTGGGCAGGTAGCCTGGGTTGTGTAAGAAAGCAGGCTGAGCAAGCCACAGGGGGCAAGCCAGTGAGCACAGTCCTCCATGGTCCCTTCTGCTCCCGTCCCCAGGATCCTGCCTTGATTTCTGCTCTCCATGATGGATTGTGATGTGCAAGTGTAAGCTGAAATAAGCCATTTTGAAATAAGCCCAAACTGGTTTTGGTCCTGGTCTTTATCATAGCAGTAACAACACTGAGACTGTGGGTAAAAGTCTCAGAGCTGAGAAACAGAATTTTGAAGACTCTGGTCCTGTCCGCTTGCAGCCTAGCAAGGTCTCTCGGTGGCGCCCCCTGCTGCTGCTCAGCGCACCACCAGAAATGAGCCAGTGCATTGAATTTCCTGCTTTGATGAGCTCGCCTGCTGTGGTGGCTCTTTGGTGGTCTTTTAATGTCATCGTCTCTAGGTTGTATTTTTGGAAGAAGGAAAAGAGCAGAGAGCTGGATGTGGTGGCTTGAGGTGGAGGCAGCAGGATCAGGAGTTCAAGTTCCCCCTTGGCTCCATGGCGAGTCCAAGGCCAGCCAGGGCAGCATGAAACCCTGTCACAAAAAAACATCACCAGGCAGGGCAGGATAAGCGGGGGAGACAGTTCCACTCATCTTTGCGAAGTTCACCTGGTGAAGAAGTTGAAATTGTAGCCTTCCAAGGTCAAGCATTTTTTGTCCCCAACTGCCATTAGCTTAGAATTTCAGAAACACATGGATCTGATGTACTCGGCTAGTGGACTTGAAACGCTGCTTTTGCTGTTGTTGTTTTGGGACTAAGTCTCTGGTAGCCCAGGCTGGCCTTGAACTTGGTATGTAACCGAGGATGACTTAGAACTCTCTGATCTTTAAATACTAGCTTTACTATTTTCTGAATTCAAAGCCAAGCTGCGTAAGAGCTTCTGCCCCCTCCCCCCCACTTCCCCTAGGACCAGCCCTGCCGCACACAGCCGCTTTCGCCGAGACGTCGCCATGCCCAGTCACCTGTCTTGGACTAAGAAATAGTTTCCAGTCGTCTATTTGGGAGTCTCCCCTAGAGAAGGATCCATCTTTCATACAACACAGCCTTACAAAATTCACATGGTGTCGGTGGCCCATCCCGCCACTGTGGGGCTGTACGTGAATGAGGAAAGACCTCAACCAAAGTTCGGAACCAAGGAGGAATCCAGAGAGAGTGAGCCCACCGGGGAGGGCCTGGGATGGCTCGTGGGTCAAGGCCCTTTCTGACAGGCCTGATGTTTGATCCCTTGATTCACATGGTGGGAGGCAAGAATCACACATGAGCCATGACACATGCACTCTATATACACATACAATCCTAAACAAATACATTAGCAGCCATGACACACACATGCTATATACACATAGAATCCTAAGCAAATACATTAGCAGCCATGACACACACATGCTATATACACATAGAATCCTAAACAAATACATTAGCAGCCATGACACACACACCCTATATACACATACAATTCTAAACAAATTCATTAGCTAATTAAAAAACATCAACTGGGGAGCTAGAGAGATGGTTCAGTACTGAGTACTTGCTGCTCTTTTAGAGGGCCCAGGTTCACCTCCCAGGTTAGGTTCCCAGCACCCACATGGCAGCTCACAACCTGGATCTGTAACTCCAGTTCCAAGGGATCTGACACCCTCTTCTGGCCTCTCCAGACACACACGTGGTTGGCACACATCCATACTTGTAGGTAAACACTCACACATATAAAAATCTTTAAAACAATTAAACTGGGGAAAGATTTTCGTTTTTTTTTTTTTATTATGGGTTGTGCACATGGAGGTGAGTGGACAACTTTGTGGAGTTGGGTCTCCCCTTCCACCTTTCTGTGGGTTGTGTGAATGAAACTCGGGTTGTCAGGCTTGTGTGACAGATGCCTCAACCCACTGAGACAGCTCGCAAGCCCTTTTTTTGCTGTTGTTTGAGATAGGAGCTCTATGTAGCCCAGGCTGGCCTCGAACTCACAGAGATCCACCTGTGTCTGCCTTGAAAGTGCTGGGATTAAAGGTGTGCGCCACCATGCCCAGCCACTGGTCTTTAAAAAGTAGAATTCTCAGGGTTCCCTGACCGTGAAGGCTCATACATTCTACCCCCCAGTCCAGAGAAGGCTGCCTGCCTGGTTGGGCTGTCTTTCCAGTCAAGTGTTTGATGGGCCTCATTGGTTTGGTGAAGGAGAATAGACAATTACGTAAATTCATCTCATGGTAAAGTTGCTCAGCTGGGCACATCTGAGACCCTGGCTTCCACCCCATTATCAAATAGGTGTGTATAATAGTTGTGTTTGGACTCCTCCGTGGGTAGCTTTGTCACCTCAGAGTCTGGGGTGACAGATAATCTCAGTGCTTCCGGTGCTAATGGGACTGAGTTACCCTCACAGCACTGTCAAGTAGAGGAGCTGGATACTGGTGTCAGCAGGGGAGGAGGGAAACTGGGAGAGGGGTGTGTGTGTGTGTGCGCGCGTGCGTGCGTGCGCGTGTGCATGTACATGTGTGTGGAGGCTGGAGGTCAGCCTTGGGCAACATTCCTCAGAAGTTACCGACTTTATACTTGAGACAGGGTCTCTCCCTGGGAGAGCTTGTGGCTTCTGCTGGGAGGGCCAGCCAGCCAGCGAGTCCAGGCTTCCCCCTGTCTCTGTGCTCCTCAGCATGGGGGTGACCAGTGTGTAACACCATGTCCAACTTACTATGTGGGTCTGGAAATAGAACTCACCAGCTGAGCCGTCTCCTCAGCCCCCTCATTCACAGTTTTCTTAATTAATTTGTATCAGAGCCTTAGGTACTTTATTTATTTCTGTGATGCTGAGATCAAACTTCAGCATCTCATGTGCTTCTCATGTGCTGGACCACTGACCCTATCCTCAACTTTAGAAATTACGTTTAGAAGGACCATACATGTTAATGTGTACTTTAAAAAAAAAAAAGATTTATTTATTTATTATGTATACAGTGTTCTGTTTGCATGTATCCATGCAGGCCAGAAGAGGGCGCCAGATCTCATTACAGATGGTGAGCCACCATGTGGGTTCTGAGAATTGAACTCAGGACCTCTGGAAGAACAGCCAGTGTTCTTAACCTCTGAGTCATCTCTCCAGCCCCGATAATGTGTACTTTTAACCTCAGCACTCTCAGGCAAAGGCCAGGGAGAGTTCAAGGCCAACCTGGTCTACATAGTGAGTTCCAAACCAGCCAGGGATACATAGTGAGACTCTGTCTCAAAAACAAACAAACAGACCGAACATAAGGATATTAAGGATACAGGGATACTCCATTTAAATAGCCTGGTTGAAGTAAATAATACATGTTTTATAGGCCGAAAGATACATTGGAATTGGGCAGTTTATTCCATGTGATTGTGATGTCTGGAAATGAGGTGTGGTTTATAATGATTTGAGCTAATGCATGTTAGATATTGGGATGTATTATGGGTTTCTTTTGTGTGTATGTTTTCTGTTTTATGGTATTTGTTTGTTTGAGGCAGCTTTTTAATGTAGCCCTGGCTGTCCTGGTACTCATTAGGTAGATCGGGCTGTCCTTAAACTTGCATTAAGCCTCCTGCCTCTGCCTCCCAAGTGCTGAGAATACAGATGTGTGCCACCGTGCCTGGCTTGTGTGACAGATTGGCATATCCCTTTGATGATAGCTTTCCTGTTTCCTTCCCAGGCCTGTTTCCAGAAGTCATGTGTTCAGGAACATTCGTGCCAGCATGACCTCAAATGACTTAAGCCTGGGTCCTAGAGCCCATTTCCCATGCTGGCTGTTCTTAGTTTGGCCGTCAGTGTTGTCTTCTGTACAGGTCCTCTCCCTTCCTCCTTTCTCACTGTCATCTCTCCTCAGCCTGGCTTCTCCTCAGCTGGTGTACTCAGCCCAATCACTCAGCAGCCCAGCAAACCCAGCTACCCCAGGAAGGTCCCTCAACAGGAGTACTTACCCTTCCATGCTCTTCCAGAGTAGAGAAAGTACCCTTCCCTGTGGGAGGGAGGGACTTCTACATCTGTTAGGCCTTGCGACTGATCTGGGGGAACCGAAGGGAGAAGGGAGTTTGAACAGGGAAAAACCTCTCCTTAGGACTCTCTCTTCCCTCTGCCGGCCCTGGGCATGCCCCTCCTCTGGGCATCTCTTCAGGATTTCATTCCTCAGTCCAACTGCCGTTCACAACTGCCCTTTCCAACTGCTCCAGAACTCTTGGCCCTGGCGTTCTGTGATGTAAATTATTCCACGCATGGCTTGAAATGGGTGAGAAGCAGGGTTGCCAGGTGTCGGATCACTAGTGTAAGTTGACTGGCTCTCGGGGGAGAACCTCTCCTAGAATTTGTTGAGTTGTTACTGTCTGGGCCAGAGCTGTGCTGGCCATGCTTGGGGCTGCTGCGGGCAGGGAGAGGGAGCTCTGGGCTGGAGTCGGGGGAATTTCTGCGGGAGGTTTTCTTCTTTAAACACTCTCAGTCCAGGCATGGATTATTCAGCATTGAACTTAGACGGTATCGCTGCACTGGGAAGCACCCGGGCCCCGTGGCCAGAGCCCGGACCGCCCGCAGCACAGGGCTTCCTGCTCTGTCTCCGGATGTGGGAAGGACCCGCTTTCTGCCCTCCTAGAGATCGCCAAAATACGTTGAGAAATCTAAATTGCTCTCCGTGTTCAGAAGCGTCTAGTCACATCACTGAAAGGCTTCGGAGTCTGTGAGAACTTTTCTAAAGCAAATTTTCTGTCCCCTTGTCCATCTATATTTGATGGAGTTACTCTAGAGTCCTACAGGGAGTCCACATGTGAGAGATTGATGCCAGCTATCCTAGACTTTTCTAGACTCTGTTTACCCATAAGTAGAAAACAAGCTATAGTAAAAGCAATTGAAGTCAAAAACTTTTTCAAGTGACTGTAAATTTTATGTATTTTACCTTTATTTTTATTGGCTTTGTTTTTGAGATAGGGTCACATGTAGCCCAGGCTGGCCTCAAACTTGTCATGTAGGCAAGGGTAGCCTTCGCCTCCTGATCTTCCTGTCTCTACTTCCCAACTTCTGGGATCATAGGTGTGTACCACCCACCATGCCTGGCTTGCTTGCTTATTTACTCTTTATTTATTTATGAGCTGGGGTCTTGCTGTCCAAGGCAGGCCTTGAACTCTTGAACTCAAGTTCCCCTCCACTCAGTCCTACCTGAGTAGCTGGGACTACTGGCAAATGACACTAGGCCCACCACCCACAGCATTTCTCAAATGACACACTTGATCATGGGCTAAAGGAACGCTCACGCGCATGCCGGTTACTCTGACAGGAAAGCTCAGGCTGTCACATTGTGTCGCACGCACACTGCCGGCCACTTTGCTCAAACTCACTCTCGTCTCTCTTTGCAGTTGTCATGGATGATGATGACGACTCGTGTCTCCTTGATCTTATTGGGTAAGATGCTCTTCGGAACCCAGGGTGGACCACTTGTGTGAGGTTTGAGAATGAAAACAGCTCAGTGGGAATCTTGAAAGCTGCTTGCTGGGCTTTGAAAATAAAAAATAATAATTAACTGTGGTTGCAGCAGAGAGACAAAAGAGAGAGCTTCACATATGCGTGTAATTCAGTAATCCATTCCTGTTTTGTTAAGTCCCAAGATGCCAGGCCAGGGTGTTCCTTATGGTTAGAGGGCCAGCCTCCACAAACCAGGTCCTGAGTGCCGTCCCTGGGACTAAGCAGGGGCTGGTTCCAGGAGGCAGAAATGAAGAAATTACTTAAAATAGGGAGATTTTGCTCAAGCTAATAATGTCGCTTTCTTTTTGCCTTCTTAAAAGCATCAACAACATATTTAAGTATGAGTAAGAGTGTTCATTTGTTTTTCCTCTCTTTTCTTTCTTTCCTAGAGACCCACAAGCATTGAACTATTTTCTGCACGGACCTAGTAATAAGTCGGTAAGTGACACTTGAGTATCTCAGACAGACTTGGCCTTTGTCTCTCCACACCCTGCCAGTAACCACCATGTTGAATTTGCCCCTTTGCAGAGCAGCGATGACCTGACCAGTGCAGGGTACTCTGCAGCCAATTCAAATTCAATCTTCGCCAACTCCACGGTGAGTACTGGAAACAGCGCGCAAGCTGTCTGCCTCAGAGAAATCTTGGAAACTTCAATTGCCTTTGTAGCATGATAAGAATCATTACCTCTCATTGCAGTTTACAGGAGAGGAAAATCTCCTGATTATGTCAGTGTTTTCTTTTGCTCATATAAGTCAGACTTATATGAGTATTACCTCACCGGTTTCTTTGTTTTTAGCATTTATATATTTTATGTGTGTATATAGGGGAGGAGGTGACATGTTGTGCCCATGTGTATATGTGCATGTGTGTGTGTGCCGATATGTACATGTGCATGTGTGTGTGTGCCGATATGTACATGTGCATGTGCATATGTACATGCAGAGGTCAGAAGGACAACAACCATAAGTCAGATCTCTCATTCCACCATGTGGGTCCCAGGGATTTTGAATTCAGTTCTTTAGGCTTGGCGGCGGCAGGCACCTTCGCCCACTGAACCACCTCTGGCCCTACATTTCCGTTTCCTCAGCTTTCAGCCTTGTGAAAGGACTCCATTGTTGTATGTGAGGAAGGCATAGTAGAATGTGTTCAGTCTTGTTTAAGGAAGCTGGTTTTGTTTTTTGTTTTTTTGAGTCAGGGTTTCTCTGTGTAGCTTTACTCCTTTCCTGGATCTTGCTCTATAGACCAGGCTGGCCTCGAACTCACAAAGTTCCGCCTGCCTCTGCCTCCCAAGTGCCTGGCCGGAAGCTGTTTTTAATTATAGTTACTTACAAATAATTTTAATCTGAAGCAAAGAAAAAAGTAATAACTAATGCTTATTGAGGGTGTAGCATGTACCTGTTACTGAGGTCTTGTATAAACTGCACTCAGCGTTCACAGTACCTACAGAAAGTGGTTTTACCATTAGCTCTGTTTTGTAGACAAGGAGGCTAAGGTACAGAGAGTTTTTACTCAGCCTAAAATTACATGAGGCACGTAGCTAGGATTCTGACTCAGGCCCCAGCTTCTAGAGCCTATGTTGTTAAGCTCTAGGAGAATGTAGACAGGGTGGGAACTGAGGAATCTTACTTGGAGACTCTCTAGATCACTATGTATAAGAGCTTAGTAGGTGGGAGTGCTTGCTGTGGCAGAGTAAGGACCTGAGTTCAAATCCCCAGACCTACATAAAGAGCCAGGCTTGGCTGCAAAAGTGCCTATAGCCCCAGTGCTGGGGGTCTGAGATGGAAGGATTGCTGGGGCTTCCTGGCTGCCAGCCTAGCTCCAGCTTCAGTGAGACCCCAATTCAAGGGTGTGAGTTAGAGGGTGCTAGAGCAGGACACCAGACATCTTCTGGCCTCTATCCATGCACACCAGGACCCGTGTATGCATTATGCTACACATACCATACACACACAGAAGAAGAATTACTGCTTAAACTTGTATTACCTTAATCTTTTCCATCACATTCTTCTACAGATGATGGTTTGCTATGGGACTGCTCAAATCTTTGTCCTTCCTGCCCCTTCTGAGTCATGTTAATCTTGGGTGTATCTGTAAATCTCAGCAATGTCCTGTTTTCTCAGTAGGAAAGCACAATAACAAACCGTCTCACAGTGGTCCATGGAAACCACTTGGTGTAGTCAACAATGTGGACTCGCCACCATCATCACAGTCTTTATGTCCCTCTTCTGGAGAACTCCATGGCATGCAGAGAGTCTGTGGCCATGCTCAGGTCCTTCAAGTATCTCCGGGTATTATCTGATCACATCCTTCGAGACCTCTTGACCTGCTTCTGTGGCTTCAAAGCCTCCCAGCGCATGTCCTGGAGACTTGTGACTCAGTGTCCTTTTTATTTTTCTTGTGGTTCTGGCGATCCAACCCAGGACTTCACGCATGGTAGACAAAGGCTCTACCCACTGAGCTACAGTCCCAGCCCCTTCTTTTCTGTTCTTGAGGCTGGATTTCATCCTGGGTCCCAGTCGGCCCTCAAGCTCTCAGCGATTCTCCGACCTTAGCCCCTAATGCTAGAGTTAGAGGTGCCAGCCACCCTGCCTGACCTCCACCTTCATCCTGCCCTCGCTCACTTTCCCCATGATTCTCCAAGATTTGCTGTGAGGTGGTCCTGCCTGGCTTTTCTGTCTAATCATTTAGCCCATAATGCCTCATTAGCTGGGGACTCAGTATTGTTAACATTTTGCAAATCAAAATACTTGTTTTTTGAGGTGTTTGTTTGTTTGAGACAGGGTCTCTCTTCACAGTCCTAGCTGTTCTGGAACTGGCTGTGTAGATCAGGCTGGCTTTGAAGTTGCAGAGCTCCACCTGCCTCCAGAGTGCTGGGATTAAAGGCCTGTGCCACCACGCCCAGGTTCTCTATTCATGTGTGAGACAGTCTCAGAGTGTAGCCCGTTAGCCTCGCACTTGCTGTGTAGCCCAAGATGACCTCGAACTCTTGACAGTCCTAAGCTTAAGTTCTGAGACTCCGGGTGTGAGCTACCACATCTCAGCCTGCTTTTCACATGTTCTCTATAAAATAATCTGTCAAAGCAATGAAATAAAATAGGACAGATAAGGCAAGCAGTTTGGAGTGAGTTGTGTCTTACAGGAGGGCTGCAGGTTCGAGGCCAGCCTGAATAAGACCTTGTTTAAAAGTAACGAAAAATTGGAGTGCTTTGAAAACCTATCATTAAGCTTTATTTATATTCATTCCAGAGTGAGATTTTTACGGTTTCTTCTGAAGGTTCCATGTGCCTTGTAACATGCTGCTTCTGCTTTTTAGAACGCTGACCCTAAATCGTCCCTCAAAGGTGTAAGTAGCCAGCTTGGAGAAGGGCCCAGTGATGGACTGCCCCTTTCAAGTAGTCTTCAGTTTCTTGAAGATGAACTTGAGTCTTCTCCTCTTCCTGATCTCGGCGAGGACCAACCCTTTGATATTCTTCAGAAGTCCTTGCAGGAGGCTAATATCACTGAACAGACGTTGGCCCAAGAGGCGTACCTGGATGCCAGTATAGGCTCAAGCCCACAGTTTGCACAAGCTCAGCTTCATCCTTCTTCATCAGCATCCTTTACTCAGGCTTCTACTGTTTCTAATTACTCAGGTCAGACACTGCAGCCTATCGGGGTGACTCACGTGCCTGTTGGAGCATCGTTTGCAAGCAATACAGTGGGTGTGCAACATGGCTTTATGCAGCACGTGGGGATCAGTGTTCCCAGCCAGCATTTGCCCAATAGCAGCCAGATTAGTGGCTCTGGGCAGATACAGTTAATCGGGTCATTTGGTAGTCAGCCTTCCATGATGACTATTAATAACCTAGATGGCTCACAAATCATATTAAAAGGCAGTGGGCAGCAAACCCCAACCAATGTGAGTGGAGGACTTCTGGTTCACAGACAGACTCCTAATGGCAACTCGTTGTTTGGGAACTCCACCTCCAGTCCGGTAGCACAGCCTGTCACCGTTCCATTTAACAGCACAAATTTTCAGGCATCTTTACCTGTGCATAACATCATTATTCAAAGGGGTCTCGCACCAAATTCAAATAAAGTCCCAATTAATATCCAGCCAAAGCCGATCCAGATGGGTCAGCAGAATACGTACAATGTGAACAACCTGGGGATCCAGCAGCACCATGTACAGCAGGGGATCTCCTTCGCCTCCGCAAGCTCACCCCAGGGCTCCGTGGTTGGTCCACACATGTCTGTGAACATTGTCAACCAACAGAACACCGCGAGAAAGCCTGTCACCTCCCAGGCCGTGAGCAGCGCAGGGGGCAGCATCGTCATTCATTCCCCCATGGGCCAGCCTCACACCCCCCAAAGTCAGTTCCTTATACCTACCAGCCTTTCCGTCAGCTCCAACTCGGTACACCATGTCCAGACCATAAATGGGCAGCTGCTTCAGACTCAGCCCTCTCAGCTCATCTCTGGCCAAGCGGCCTCAGAGCATGTCATGTTGAATAGGAATTCTTCTAACATGCTCAGGACCAACCAACCCTACTCTGGACAGATGCTTAACAACCAGAACACCGCCGTCCAGCTAGTGTCTGGGCAGACTTTTGCCACCTCTGGAAGTCCAGTGATTGTCAACCATGCCTCTCCTCAGATGGTTGGAGGACAGATGCCCTTGCAGCGGGCATCACCGACAGTATTACATCTGTCACCGGGGCAGAGCAGCGCTTCCCAAGGAAGACCAGGCTTTACCGCCATGTCCTCGGTGACCAACATGTCAGGACCCACTCGGTTCCCTGCTGTTAGCTCGGCCAGTACTGCTCATCCCAGTCTTGGGTCCACAGTGCAGTCTGGGGCATCGGGATCAAACTTCACGGGAGACCAGCTGGCACAACCAAACAGGACTCCGGTACCGGTCAGCGTGCCCCATCGTCTTCCAGTCTCTTCTTCCAAACCTACCAGCACTTTCAGCAACACCCCGGGAACGCAGCAACAGTTCTTCTGTCAGGTTAGTGTCGGTCACGTGGTTCCACGGGTGGGAAGCCGGAATTTTTGTTGTATTCACTCAAATACCATTTTCTCCTCAGGTGAGACTTTCTTATTAACTTGAGTTTTCAGTTTATGGTTGACTGTTCCCCCTTCTTAAGGAGAGCTCCCAGCCCATGGGGCATTAGAGTGAAAACCTGGGATGAAATGGACTTGGGGCCAGTGAGATGCTCAGCAGGTAGACAGTGCCAAGCCTGAGGACCTGAGTTTGACCCTGGGACCCCATGGTGGAAGGAGACAGCCGCCCCCCAGCGTTGCCCTCTGACATTGACACACGTGCTGTGTTAGCATACTGTCTGTCAGTGAGATGGAACACCAGGACCAAAGGTGCCTGAGGAGGAAGGGTTTGTGCGGCTCCCATCTCTCTGTCACGTCCATCACTGAGGGAGTCAGCGCTGTAATTCAGAATAGACCTGGAGCCAGGAACCAGTGCAGAGGCCATGGAGGAATGCTGCTTACTGGCTTGCTCCCCATGGCTTGCTCAGCTTGTTTCTTCTTTCTTTTGTTGTTTGTTTGTTTGTTTTGAGACATGGTCTCACTACGTAGCCCTGACTGTCCTGGAACTCACTATGGAGACCAGGCTTGCCTTGAACTCATAGAGATCCACCTGCTTCTGCTGGGATTAAAGGCGTGAGCCACTACGCCCAGCTTCTTAGCTAGTTTCTTATACACCCAGAACTACATGCCCAGGGATGGCCTTGCCCACAGTAGGCTGGGCCCTCCTACATCATTTAACCATCAAGAAAGTGCCCCACAGACATGCCCCCAGGCCAGTCTGATGGAGGCCATTTCCTCAGGTGACTTCAACAGATGACTCCAACTTGTATGAGTTGACAAAAAACTACTACAAGGTTGCACTTGTGTGCAGACACATATAAACACACTTGTGTGCACACACATATAGACACATATAAACACACTTGTGTGCACACACATATAGACACATAAACACACTTGTGTGCACACACATATAGACACATAAACACACTTGTGTGCACACACATATAGACACATAAACACACTTGTGTGCACACACATAAACACACTTGTGTGCAGACACATGTAGACACATATAAACACACTTGTGTACAGACACATATAGATACATATAGACACACTTGTGTGCAGACACATATAGACACACTTGTGTGCAGACACATATAGACACCCTTGTGTGCAGACACATATAGACACACTTGTGTGCAGACACATATAGACACACTTGTGTGCACACATAGACACACTTGTGTGCACACACACATATAAACACATACAAATAAGTGCAATATATGTAAGACGAATTGCTCAACGGTCTTATTAATAAAAAACCCAGAGCCAGTATTGGGGTGAAAAACCGAGAGACCAGAGGAATAGGACAAGCCACAGCCAACCTCACCTCACCAACTCCTCAACTTCCAAAGAGACCTACTTCCTGTATACCCACGCCTATATATATGCCTTTCTGTCCCTGCCATCTCACTTCCTCTCCGCCCAACTACATCACTTCCTCTTCCTGCCCACCTCTGTCACTTCCTGTCTGTCTATACAGTTAACTAGTGTTGAGATTTAAGGCATGTGCCACCATGCCTGCTCTGTTCCCAGTGTGGCCTTGAACTCACAGAGATCTAGATGGATCTCTGCCTCCCGAATGCTAGGCTCAAAGGCATGTGCTCCCATTGCCTTTGTTTGACCTCTATTTTAATATAGTGGCTGACTTTTTCCTCTGATCCTCAGATAAGCTTTATTAGGGTACACAATATATTGGGGGACAAATATATCACCACATACATATTTTTTTAATTCTTGAGTTTGAATCTAGGATTTATTAGGTGAATGACATGCAGCCAGTAAAATCACCCCTATAGACTTCATTCTCATGAGTGAAATGGGCTAATATCACCATACCATGGAGTTTACTGGAGGCAAGCTGTATCTTTCCAGGGCACTGTCCTGAGACTGATTTTAACTAGGCCTCGTCTCCTAGTGATGCCATCAGATTATGAATCCATCAAGGACTAACCCATTGAGCAGGCCAGAAACTTCAGGATCTAGACACTTCCCAAAAGACCATCAACTAGCAACCCCGTCATTACTGTATGAACATTGCAGCTGATGAACATGGCTGCTGCTGGTGACCCACCTGCAAGGCTCAGGGACTGTGCCACTCAGAGCGGTCACTGGCCCTGCCCAGAGGGAGGCAAGTGTGTGTGTCACAGAGTGGGGGAGGTGTCAAGGGCACTGTCCTTGGACTAGTACCTGAGCCTGCCCAGTTGGTAAAAACACAAAGAGATTGTTGCTGAAAAGCTCTCATGTGGTCCTCGGCTTGTGTCCTTGACTCATTGGCAGACATTTCCCTTTCTCCTCCTCATTTCCTCAGTGAGAGCGTGCTCCATAGGGTCAGACACGTGGCTCAGGGAGAGCATGCTCCATAGGGTCAGACACGTGGCTCAGGGAGAGCGTGCTCCATAGGGTCAGACACATAGTTCAGGGAGAGCGTGCTTTACCTGGCTTGAGGCCCTGGGTTCCCGCCTCAGCACATTAACAGGTACCAAGCACGTTAATTATCGCTGGTACTCCTCCCACCCAAGAGGACTTGCTGTTCAACCTGCTCCCATCCACACATCTGCCTCCTCCGTCATCATCTCCACAGCCTTCTCTACATTCAGAAGTCTCTGGAACTTACATTCCTATAGCAGTAATTCATTGTCAATCTTTTAAATATACAGACACCAATCTGTGTACCTCTGAGGACTCCTGCACTCAGGTGTACAAATCCACACAGAGGCACACACATAGACTTTAAAATAAAAATAGGGATGGCTCAGCCATTAAGAACACTGGCTGCTTTTACAAAGGACTGGAGTTCAGTTCCCAGCACCTGCATGGCAGCTCCCAAACTCTCTGAAACTCCAGTCCCAGGAATCTGACACCCTCTTCTGGCCTAGGTGGGCACCAGACACACATGGTGCATAGACATACACACTGGTAAAACACCATACACATTTAAAAAAAAAAAAAGACAGATCCCCAAGATCAGGAAAGGAGCCTGATCATGCAGGCTTTGTTCCCAGACAGCCCCACTTCCCAGCAACACCCTGAAAGCAAAAGAAGAAAGAAATCCTTTCGTTTTAGTATGCGGAGTCCAAGGCCTTGGCTCATCTCGACACCATGCTTTAAAAGCTACAACAGATTCTCCAGTTTTGCTGCTGTTGTTTTTACCGGGTTGTTTCTTGACATACTTATTTATCTTGGGGTGGGACACACATAAGCTGTGAGCACCTGTGGAGGTCAAGGGAAAACTGTAGGGGTCCCCTCACCCCAGGAATAAGACTCAAGGCCCAGGCTTGGTAGCCAGTGCCTTAACTGGCTGAGCCATCTCCCCAGCTCTAGTTTATTACATGTATTTATTCCTGGGGGGGGGGGGGGGGGGCGGTCAGAGGACAATTTGCAGGGGTCAGTTCTCTCCTTCCTCCATGTGAGTTCTGGGGATTCAGTTCAGTCATCGTCAAGCTTGGTAGCAAGCCCTTCACCTGCCATGTCATCTGTTTTATGTGTGTGGTGTTTTGCCTGCATGCATGTCTATGCACTACTTCCCAAAAGCATGCCTGGTGCTCAGCGAGGCCAGAAGAGGGTATTGGAGCATCTGGAATTGGAATCACGTATGGCATGAGCTACCATGTGGGTGCTGGGAACCAGACCCTGGTCCTCTGCAGGAGCAGTAAAACCTCTTAACCACTGAGCCAGGTCTCCAGCCTCCAGCTGCACTTTCTTGCTGACCCTGTGTTTTGTGTTTTAAGACAAGTTCTCAAATGGTAGCCTAGGCTGGTCTGAAATTTTCTGTGTAGCTCAGACTGGCCTTGGATTTGAGCAGTCCTGTTTCTGCCTCCTAAGTCCTGGGATTATAGGCATAGGCACCATGCCCCTCCCCCATCAATCTCTGTCCTTACGTTTTAGAAAGGTATGAAGCATGTGTGTGTGTGGGGGGGGGGGGTTGGTGTATATGTGTGTTTTCTGAGACAGGATTTCAGTGTGTAACAGCCTTAGCTGTCCTGGAACTTGCTTTATAGATCAGGCTAACCTTGAACTCAGAGATCCTCCTGCCTCTGCCTCCTGAGTGCTGGGATTATAGGCATGTACCCACTGCCCGGCAGAAGCAGTTCTTTTCACAGTGCCCCTGGGTTTGGATTGCTATGAGTACACTTGGAGTATCATTTTCCGGGTTGTCAGATGCTGTGCCCTCCAGACTCTCAGTGTGATTGGTCCTGACCCTGGTACCGTTAACTCTGAATACTGGGTGTCCTGCTGGGTATGGTGGTGCACACTGTGATCCCAGCATTGGGTGATGGAGGCGGGAGGGTTGATCAGGTGTTCAAAACTAGCCATGGCTACATAGTGAGCTTGGGGCCACCTGGGTCACCTGAGACCCTGATTTTCACACATCAGAAATCCTTGAGACTCCTTTCAGGTGTCTACACTAGCCCCCACTGCCAATGGCAAGCCTGACTTTCCCCAGGGTCCCCGGCTGCTCTGCACTGAGAGTGAGTGCCCTCTGGGTGGTCTTCCTCCTCCTCAGTGGTGTTTAGACCCACAGGCTCTTCTTTTACACAGTGGACACAGGCTGGCTGATGTGGCTTTTATCCCAGTCTATCCCAGACCGGGCCGATGGTGCCCTCCACATGGTCTGCCGTCCCTTTTGCCAAATGTCCTTCGTGATTTGAATGCCCTTCACCAACAAAACACTTCATTCTGTATTCATTATTTGATTTCTCTGCCCCTTTCCTGGAATCAACACTTTGTTTGTTTTTTTTTCTTTGAGACAAGGTCTTGCATAGCCCAGGGTGGCCTCAAAGTTGTAGTGTGGTCAGGATAGCCCTGAATTCCTGATCCTCCTCCAAGCCCCACCTCCCAAGTGCTGGGATATAGGCATGTGTCACCACGCCTGACTGGAATCTTCTTTTTTTTAAAGGAGAATCCTATTCTGGTGGAGACAGTGTATCTAAAACCCAACATCTGGAGCTGGGAGTAAAATTGAGCAGTAGAGTACTTGCCAAGCAGGCCTAGAGTTCTGGGTCTGGTGACCTGCACCGTGCATACACATAGCACAGTTGAGGGGGTATGGTGGATATGGGTGTGTGTGTGGGGGGGTGTGTGTGTGTGGAGAGGTGGAGTGCAGCTCAGTTGTACATGCCTACCTAGCATGCAGAAGGCCCCGGATTCCATCTACCCCGCCAAATAAACTGAGCAGTGTGTGTATGCTGCTGATGTTCTCAAAGTGCTGAAATGGCGGCTGTGCACATATAAGAAGTAAGTCAAGTGGGGCGGTGGTGGCGCACGCCTTTAATCCCAGCACTCAGGAGTCAGGGGCAGACGGATCTCTGTGAGTTCAAGGCTAGCCTGGACTACCAGAGTGAGTTCCAGGACAGGCTCCAAAGCTACAGAGAAACCCTGTCTTGAAAAACCAAGATAAAATAAAATAAAGTGGTTTCCAAAAATTTAGGGGAAAGCTGATAATTTTCAGTGAAAATGTTAGTGTAAATGTAAAATCTTTAATAAACAGCTTGGGAGAATTATGAATAAAGACAGTATGACAGATTGGAAACGGAGTCCCCTCCTGCTTATAAACCCCCAGAGGAGAGCTGCAGCAGGTTCAGGGCAGCCTGGGCCAAGAGTGGGAGACCCCGACCCAGATAGAAGCCAGCAAACATAGGCTGTGCAGCAGATGATAATGCAGAGTGGTACCCAGCAGTGGAGGGCTTCCAGCCAGTGCCCACTCCACATCTCCTCCTGTGGACTTTCAATTCCTTGTGACACAGCCTGTCCTTAAAAGCTGGATGACAGGAAATGACAGACTGTTCACCACACTGCAAACACTTCCCTCCATTATGGAACTTGAAATAATATATATTGATAAGTTTTGGCTTTTTGGTTTTTTGTTTGTTTCTCTCTTTTGAGTTTTGGTTTTTCGAAACAGGGTTTCTCTGTGTATCCTTGGCTGTCCTGGAGCTCTCTCTGTAGACCAGGCTGGCCTCGAACTCACAGGGATCTGCCTGCTGCTACCTCCTGAGTGCTGGGATTAAAAGGCGTGCGCCACCCTGCAGTCAGCTTTATTTTTGTCGTAATCAGTTAACTATTTTCACCCGTAGCATGGCTATTCGCCTCCCCCACCTCAAGGGGGAGGAGCCTGTTGCCGACTCCCCAGTTTCTTGTACATAAAGCTAACGAGAAGCCCCTCTCGGCCAGAAAGATGCTCAGCTAAGGTTAAGAGCACTTGTTGCTCCAACAGAGGACCTGAGTGTGATTCCTCACACCCACCTGGAGCTCTGAAAGCTTTCAGAAAAAAGAAACAACACCCACAAAGAAGGTTTTGTCCTTAGCTTCAGAATAGTTTTTGTGACTTTTATGCAAGAAGATCAGGGAAGTAGGTCACTGGTGTAATTCCCAGGCTGTTCCTGCCGTCATTTTTCAGAAATTCCGTCTGGAGTGAGGGAGTGAGGGACATGGCTTTGAGGGCAGCACGTACTGTGAGGTAGTAAGTAGGTCACCTGCCATTTCTATCCACAGAACCCAGAGTGACTCCTGCCTTACAGTCGCTTTCTAACTCTCCTATAGACATCATGGGCTGTTGTGATGAACAAAAACACCATTATCCAAGCATGTAGTGTTTATGCTTGTGAGAATTTAAATTTAGCAAGTGTTTTTTTAAAGATTTATTTTTATTCTTTTTAATTTTGTGCATGTATGGATCAATGTAGGCACATGAATACATGTGCCTGAGCAAGCAGAGGTCCGAGGTCCCCTGGAGCTGGAGTTGAAGGCACTTGTGAGCCAACCAGGGTGGGTGCTGGGGACTGAACCCAGGTCCTCTGCAAGAGCAGTAAGTGTTCTTCGCTGCTGAGCCGCCTCTCCAGCCCATAATCCAGCATTTTAATCATAGAAATGGTTAATGTTATGGGTCAGTGAGAGAGCTCAGCAGTTAAGCGCTGGCTGAGCAAGCCTGGCAACTTGAATTAATCCCTGAAACCCACGTAAAGGTGGAAGGAGAGGACCCACTCCGAAGAGGTGTCTTCTCAGCTACACACACACACACACACACACACGTGCGCACTGGCACACATGTGCGCGCGCCGCGCGCGCGCACACACACACACACACACACACACACACACACACACAATGTATCTTTCACTCAGCATTGCACTCCGTCTAAGTACTTCATTAGCTTGGTCCCAGGCTCTCCCATAGGACGGGGAATGTTGAGTCATAGTTTCCTCCCCAGTTCCCCAGCCACCACTTGCTACAGGTGTCCCACGGAGCCAGCTTCCTGTGAGTCTCAGCCCCACTCTCTGTAATGGGGAGGCTCTAGAGCCACAGCAATTGGAAGGCTGCAGCAAACTGTTCACCCGTGTCTCCGTAGCCTCTAGTCTGTAGTATTTGTGCAGTTGGGCTGTGTCCATGTGTGCCTGTGTGGTGTGCACACATACAGACACAAACACCCTTTTCCTCTGAACCATTTCAAAATCCTTTATAATCATGTGACTGTAAATTCTTCAGCAGGCATCTCCAGAGAACAGGAACTTGTTGCCATTCTATGTTGTCATTGTCACACCCAAGACATTTAATGTTGACAGTAAAATAATGTCAGATTTCTTTGAGTAAGACATTAATGCCATTTACAAGAGTTTTTCACTCAAAATTCAATCAGAAAATACTGTTTGCACATTGGTGGCTTACATCTTTAATCCCAGTGGTTAAGAGCACCTTGCTGCTCTTACAGAGGAACTGAGTTCAATTCCCAACAGCCACATAGGACAACTCACAACTGTTTATAACTCCAGCTCCAAAGAGCTCTGACACTTCTGGCCTATGTGGGCACCTTCACTGACATTCTCTCTCTCTCTCTCTCTCTCTCTCTCTCACACACACACACACACACACACACACACACACACACACACACACACAATTAAAAATAATAAAAACCAACATTTTATAAAAGCCTCAAGGGCCTGCAAGATGGCTCAACAGGTAAAGATGCTTGCCACCAAGCTGAGCTCAATCCCTGGACCCCATGCGGTGGGTAGAGAAAACCCAGGCCCATGGGTTGTCCTCTGATCTCCACATGTACACTGTGGCATGTGCTCCGTATCCCTCCACAAATGTAAGAAAATAAAATAAATCCTTGAACAAAGTAGATAAAGTAGTGTAATGAGCCTGACTCTTCAGTCAGCTATTGGCTGTGGCCCCAGTGAAGCTCATGGCTGCTCCTGTTCATCTGCACCTCACCCACTCCACCCCCCACGCCCCCTCTGCTCTTTTGAAGCTAACCCACGGTCTAGAGTGCATCTCTGATCCTGCTATGTTCCTGCTACTTAACATACTTTCCTTCTTCGATGCTCAAGATGTCCTGAGTTTGACCATGGTGTGCCGGTGCAGCTGGACCCTCTGCTTTGACAGGTTTCCATCTCTGAGCACGTCTTCTGTTTGTAGGCTTGGTGGAGAATGCCTTGCCTCAAACTGAGAACCGGTCATCCTCCGTGGAGCCAGCCCTGTGAACTGAAGCCTTAAAGCCAAAAGTAACCCCCAAGCTTTACACTGCCTTGTGAATGACTCAAAATTTAAGTCCTTGATTAAACCAGATGATTTGTATGAGAATTTAGCTTGTCAAACAAGACTATAATAGGTCCAAATCTCTTCAGTGCTCCCAAAGCTTTAGTAGATTTAAAATTCCTTGAGAGCCACAGCCAGCATACACCCTCGTGGGCTTGGCTGTGAGGTGCAGGTGTGAGCAGGCTGATTTTTCTGTCGAGATCTCCAGCCTGCCTCTCTCCAGTCCTACCCTCTTGTCTTACCATGTCTGTAGACGCCATCGGCTAGCTTTCTTCTCCCATACTTTCAATAAGTCACCAAACCCAATAAAAAACATTGTTTGAGGTGGGCAGTGGTGGCGCACGCCTTTAATCCCAGCACTCGGGAGGCAGAGGCAGGTGGATCTCTGTGAGTTCAAGGCCAGCCAGGGCTACACACAGAGAAACTCTGTCTCCAAAAACTTAAAAGAAAAAAAAAAAAAAAAAGAAAAGAAAAAATTTTTTGAGACAGGCTTTCTCACTGTTACAGCTCTGGCTGGCCTCAAACTCACAGAGATCCACCTGCCTCTGCTTCCCCAGTGCTAAAAAGTGTGCCACTACACCCAGCTTTAAATTCTTCTTTGAAAATGTCTCAAACATTCACTCCATGAAGGTTGGAAATATTGACTAACCAGGACAATGCCGGGCTTAAGCAAATTCTTTTTTATCCTTTCTTGGAGCTGCACACAGCTCTGCAGTGACAGCCCCACACCACAGTGCGGGAGGTGGGCACAGCGCTCACACGGGCCGCCCCACACCACAGTGCGGGAGGTGGGCACAGCGCTCACACAGGCTGCCTCATGCCCTGCTTCTCCTTTTCCATATTCACACTCTGCAGTGGGCTGTAGGGAACCTTCTTGGGAAAACGAGAGCTGGGTGAGGAAGCCCAGCTGAGTCATCCTCGCCTGTCAGTGAGTGGCTTGTGGCCTCAGCCTGTCTTTAGTTCTCTCGTCCCTAAAATGAGGAACTTAGCCTCACAATAGAGTCATCTGGGGAGCTTCTACAATGTGGATGCCTGGACCTTATCCCCATAAATTCTGATCTGAACTGTTTGGAGCAAGGACCTTAGGCACCGGTATTTTACAAAAGCTCCCCAAGTGACTTTAAATGCAGTTCAGGGTGGAGGGCACAGAGTTAGCCAGTCCCCACAGCCGGTTCCGGCCCTAATGGCACCTCATTAGACAAGTGCTCCTCATCAGTGATTGATGTGCCTGCTTCCAGAACACCAATCCTAACCCATCTGCCTGGTGACCTGAGCCAGGCCCTCTGGGAGCTTTCCACTCCTCGGAGGAAGCACGCAGGGCTAGCCTGCACTCAGGGTCCTCGGAACAGGCCAGACATGTACGTGGTGCCTTTGAACCAACACTGATGGCATCCACAACCCGCCCTTTTCCACCCTGCTTCAGCCGCCCTCCTCCTTCAGGCTCCGCCCCACATACCTCGAAGTTCAAGGCTCTTTTGGTTTCCTCTCTCCTCGTCTGTGTTTCTTTTCATTTGTACTGACCTCTAAGTATGTGGCCCCAGTCTGTGTGAGGTGTTTCTTTGATCACTCACTCAGCACTGAGTATTGCCACACAGCCGTCCCTGGAATATAAAACCCTGTTCCAGGAACCCAGAGAAGCCAGTGTTCACATACATGGTTTCCAAAACACGTGTCAGGTTTGGGCAAATTCTAACAAGATCGGACAGCACAAGACAGTGCTGGCTGATCTGGGACCTTCCGTTGTTACATTGTTTGTGTGTGTGGTCACACATGCATGCCACAGTGTGAGTGTGGGGGTCAGAGGGTAGCTTGCAGGAGCTGGTTCTCTAACCCCATGTGGGTCCCAGGGGTCACACTCAGGCTTGGCAGCAGGAGCCTTACCTGCTAGGCCATCTCACTGGCTGCTGATCTGTAAACTTCTAAAGGAAGGAAGGACTAATAAGACAAGAGGGTCTAGGTGGAGAATGTTCCAGAAAGGAGATGTGAAAAGTCTGGGAGAGGAGAAGGTGTGTACCCTGGGGGAAGGAAGGGAAGCAGGTCCAGGTGATGGGAGGAAGGTGTTTGGTGGGACAGGTGTGTGGGTGCACGTCCTGTGGGTCTTACAGGTCGCGTTCAGAGCCGTGTTGTGCCAGGTGTGAACCTTTAATCTCAGCACTCGGAGGTCAAGGCAGGCAGATCTCTGGGAGTTCAAGGCTAGCCAGGGCTACACAATGAGAGCCTGTCTCAAAAACAAAACAAAACCAAAAAAGAGCCTGTGTTGCTGGGTACGGTGGCTCATGCCTTTGATCCGAGCACTCAGGCAGTAGCAGGCAGATTTGGTGAGTTCGAGGCCAGCCTGCCCTACATAGTGAGTTCCAAGACAACCAGGGCTACATAGTGAGATTCTGTCTCAAAAACAAACAAGCAAACAAGAAAGCCAGTGTCATAGGCCAGGCAAGGACACACACCTGTGTGTGGTCCAGGCACTTGGGAGTTGGCAGGTAGACACCAGATCAGGAGTTCAAGGTTAGCCTCGACTGCAAAGCCACCTCAGCTTGAAGCCACCATGGGCTGTGTGAGACCCTGTCTCAAAAAAATAAACAAAAATAGCCATTGTGTTAGCCTAAATGTGAAATAGTGAAGACTCGTGTAGCCTTATGTTGGGGATGTGGTGGGAAGTACTCGGATTTGAAATGATGAAGTTAGAACTTGGGACTGGCTGCCCTGGTGGAGGAGCAATATGCCACAAGTCCTAACGGTGACAGAAACAGGGAGTTTTTACCTCTAAAGGAAGTTGCTGAGCTTCAGGTATTATCATCAGGTCTGAGGTAGCCAATGGACAGTGGGTGCTAAACAACCATAAATGTGAAGACCGAAAGGGTATTCATCGAGCCGCGTATAAATTGTAAGTGAAGCCGTGAAAGTGGCTGAGATGGGGGTTGGGGATTTAGCTCAGTGGTAGAGCACTTGCCTAGCAAGCACAAGGCCCTGGGTTCGATCCTCACCTCAAAAAAAGAAAGAAAGAAAGTGACTGAGATGGAGCTAGGAGACTGTACAGGTAGAGAAGGAAAGTCAGAGCTGCAGCATCTTGGGCAGTGGCAGTCGGTGTGAGGACCAGGAATGGTAAGCTTAGCTCTAAGGACCTGGAAACAGTGTGCATGCCAGAGGGAGCGCGCATGTGGGAAGTCAGTAGAGGGGAGCCGAGAGCCTGAGATGGGGTTAGCAACTAGGAGGCTGTTCAGTGCAGAGTCACATTCAGTAGACTGAGTCAGGTGTGGCAGCTCATGACTGCAATCCCAGCACTTGGGAGACTGAGGCAGGAGTCTGCTGTGAATTCAAGACCAGCCAGCCTCGCTGTCCAACAATGCCTTTTCTGAAGAAAAGAGAAGGGGATGGAGAGATGACTGAGGTCTTAATTTGGGATCCTAGTACCCAAGTAACAAGTCTAGTGTGTTCATCGCATGCTGTGACATCAGAGGGGTGGGGACTAGAAGATTGCTCCCTTGCAGCCTAGAAAACTCTAGCCTTGAGGTAACAGGCAGAGTGATAGGAGGACAGCCGACGCCCTCTTCTGGCCTCTGCGCATGTGCACAGGTTTACACATTGTGCATTTGCATGCTACACACACACATATACAGTATAAGTAAATCATTTTTTGATGTTTTGTTTTGTTTTGTTTTGTTTTTTTAAGTTTTTAGTTTTTCAAGACAGGGTCTCTCCACATAGCCCTACTGTCCTGGAACTTGCTCTATAGACCAGACTGGCCTTAAACTCTGGAATTAAAGGCTTGTGCCACCACATCCTGCAGAATGGGTTTTTTGAAACGTCAAAGACCACCACCCCCAGTGACACACTTTCTCCAACAAGGCCACACCTCCTAATCTTTTCAAATACTGACACTTCCTAGTGTCCAGGTATCCAGATCTCTAAGCCTGTGAGGGCCATTCTCTTTCAAACCATCATATTTTTTAAATGTCGACTCATCCTCTCAAACCTGGAGCTCGTCCCATTGATCAAGTTGATGAATTAGTCACTCTCTGTTGCTGTGATAAAATACTACGACCAAAGCAAATGAAAGCAGGGAGAACATATTTGGACATACAGTTCCAGAGTCTGAGAATCTGTTATGGCTGGGGGAGTGTTAGTGACGGGCATGGTGGCCTGGGCAGGGAGCTCAGAGACCACATCTCACCCGAAAGCATGAAGCAGAGAGTGAACGGATTAGGAGAAGGAGGCTGTGAATCTGAGAGACAAAGAGGCAGGTCCATGAGAGGTGCTGGAGGGAGGAGAGGGAAGGAAATGATGCAGTTATATTTTAATCTCAAAAAAATGTGAAAGAGAGAGAGAACAGCCGGAAAAGAGTAACCTGAATGCAAGCATTCTTAGAGCAGTGCTCCTGCCTCGGGAGACTTGGGTGGTGCCTGGGACTCAGGAGATGAAAGTCACCCTTACAGCTTGGAGCAAACTTTGTTTTTATTAAAAAAAAAAAAATTCGCCAGCTTCATCTCCTACTGTATTTACTAGACGTGACCTGGACATCTCCGGGCTATTAAACAAATGAAACAAAATGGGTAAAACTGTAATGAGAGCAAGATGAAGTTCACCACGGAAGCAAGGAGAAGGGCTGGAGCTGGGGAGACTGACCTGAGGGGGGCTACTACACCCACATCAGGCCACTCAAGCCCTCCCGAAACTCATTGCAGCTCCAGAATAGTCAGTGCCTTCTTTGGGCCTCTACAGCCAATTAAACTCACATGGAGCATACTGGGCCTGCATGCGTGCGTGCGCGCGCATGCGTGCGCGCGCATGCGTGTGCGTGCATGCAAGTGCATAAGAGAGAGGGTGTGTGTGTGTGTGTGTGTGTGTGTGTGTGTGTGTGTGTGTGTGTAGATACACATTAATTAACAAATAATAAAAAATAGCCAATTGTGGTAGCACACCCCTTTAATCCCAGGACTAGGGAGATAGAGGCAGGCATATCTAGAGTTCAAGGCCAGCCTGGTGTACATAGTGAATTCCTGGATAATCAGAGCTACATAATAGACCCTCTCTTAGAAAACCAAAAACAGCCGGGCGGTGGTGGCGCACGCCTTTAATCCCAGCACTTGGGAGGCAGAGCCAGGCGGATCTCTGTGAGTTTGAGGCCAGCCTGGGCTACCAAGTGAGTTCCAGGAGAGGCGCAAAGCTACACAGAGAAACCCTGTCTCGAAAAACCAAAAAAAAAAAAAAAACCAAAAACAAACAAGTAAACAAATAATAGTAAAAATAAATCTCTAATGTCGGGCCAGACCATGTTCCCCTGCCCATGCCATCCCATCTCTGCCCCACAGTGTAACAGTCACAGCAAGTGTTCCAGTCCCCAAAACAGAGGATGCAGTCTGCGCCACTGTGGTAGTTAGATTAAAGAGGGTGGGGTTATAGCTCAGTGGCATAGCGCTTGTCTGGCATGTGCGAAGTTCTGGGTTCAAGTCAGTATGGCAAAGAAAAAAACTGGGCCGGACGCCACACACCTACGATCCCAGCTGCTTGGAAAGCTGAGACAGAAGGATCAAGAGTTCAAGGGCCTAGGACGGCGGCGGCGGCGGCGGCGGCGGTGGCGGCTCACGCCTTTAGTCCCAGCACTCGGGAGGCAGAGGCAGGCGGATCTCTGTGAATTCAAGACCAGCCTGGGCTACAGAGTGAGTTCCAGGACAGCCAGGGCTACACTGAGAAGACCTGTCTTGAAAAACAAACAAACAAACAAACAGACAAAAATACAAAAAAAAAAAAAAAAAAGAGAGAGAGAGAAAGAAAAGAAAAGAAAAGAAGACTCATTTACTGCACATGAGCTAACGCGGTGTTTGTCCACTGTAGACCGAGATGAAGCAGTTCTCTCGATCCTCTGCATGACTTGTGATAGCAGGATGGCATCGGGATGCTTAAAATGGGTTAGGGCCTTGGTTTAGTTCTTTAACATACCGGGAACTTCATTTTTTTAAAAAAATTTGGCCAGGTGTGATAGTCCATGCATTTAATCCTGCTCTCCAAGCAGAGGCAGAGAGATCTCTGGGACTTCCTAACCAGCCTGATGTACCATGTCAGGTCAGCCAAGGGCCCCCCCACCCCCACCCCAAAAAAGAGAGAAAGAAAAGAAAATTGCATGAGCTTATAGATTTTAAAGGATATACTCTGAAACTCTCCCGGTGTGACAGAAGAATGTTTTTAGGGTTCTTTTTGTAATATCTAACTGGAAGTGACACCAATTTATGACCTTTGGTTGAGGGACTGGAGACACGACTCAGTGGCTAAGAGCATGCGCTGGTCTTGGGGACCTGAGTTTGGTTCC
The DNA here is from genome assembly GCF_007827085.1 of Peromyscus californicus insignis. Taxonomy (NCBI): domain Eukaryota; kingdom Metazoa; phylum Chordata; class Mammalia; order Rodentia; family Cricetidae; genus Peromyscus; species Peromyscus californicus. The sequence goes on along the minus strand of NW_026294491.1, from coordinate 61,802,540 downwards.
TCAAAGCAGCGTTCTGTGGCTCATACTGCCTGTAACTTCATCTCCTAGGCCTCTGACCCCTCTTCTAGCCTCTGCAGACACATGCACTTACATATACTGACATACATACAAGTAATTTAAAAATAAACAATAAATCTTTTAAAAAAATGAAGATCGTCTAGCATTTGTTTGTATTTTCTTTTTGAGACGGTGTTTGTATGATGGCCTGGCTGTCCTGGAACTCATAGAGTTCTACCTGCCTCTGCCTCTTGCTCAGATTAAAGGCATTCAATACCTCAAATGGCTTGTGTGGCATTTTAAACTTACCTGTTGGGGCTGGAAAGATGGCTCAACAGTTAAAAACATTTGTTGCTCTTGCAAAGGCCCCAGGTTCAGTTCACAGCAACTACATGGTGGCTTCCAACCATCCATAACTCCAGTTCCAAAGGATCTGATGTCTTCTGGCCACCGGGTACACATGTGGTGCACAACACATACACATAGCAAAACACTCTAACACATTAAATAAATCTAAAAAAAATAAGTAATCTATAATCTATACTTATAACAGTGACGTTAACCTTTTTCTTGGCTCTTTGGTCTATAGGCTCAGAAAAAGTGTTTGAACCAGACCTCCCCAACTCCCTCATCCAAGAGCACAGACGGCCTGAGGCAGCCACAGATCCCTGGACTCTTGAGCACAGCACTACCAGGTCAGGAGCCTCTGCAGAAGTCCGCTGCAGTCTGCCCCACCCCCACCCCCTCAACCTCCACCCCCACCCCCCCAGTGCCTGAGATGTGAGCTTCTCCCTCGCCGCCTCTGTCTCCCTGAGTCTCCCCAGGTCTCTGAATTCACCCTATCGTCCCTTTTCTCTGTACCCTTCCCGCCCAAAGACTGGAGCGTGTTCCTGCAGCTGCAGGGCTCCATCAGTTGTGAGGTAGAGCATACCGCTCAGAAGGAAAAGAAGCACTTCTGAATTGTGAGACATTAGATTGTATAGAAGGGATGAGCTCTGGTTTTGATGAGCAAGGCACACAGACCTTTGTAATTGGCCCCGTGTTCTCTGTGCATGTGTGTTCAGAGGTCCCACTCTCCAAACTGGAAACATGTAGGTTGTATCCTGTCTTAAGGCACTTAACACCTGCTCGACTCCATTCTCACTAAGAGTAAAAGCAGCCTTTTGTCTACGACTGTGTATAGTAACTGTTCTTACCAGCTCCATACACGATCAGCTATGGGGGCTAGAGCATCCTTCTGAGTTCCCCTCTGGGCCTCCTTCCTGCAGGTGTAGTTTGGAGTTCTGAAGTACTGGCGGCAGATTGCAGGCTGAGGCCTATTTCTCAGACCATAGACACTAAAAACTGCATATGGCATTCACAGTTCTATTTATTATCATGGATTAAGTTTGGTCTATTTGTTGCCTACTCAGAATTTAATAGCACCTACCTCTGCCTCCATAGCTAATAGATCAGTGTCCCCTGCTCCCTTCCTTCCAACAGGGTTTCATCAAGAAATCCCTTTCAGGCTGGGTATGGTGGTTCACACCTCTAATCCCAGCACTCTGGAGGCAGAAGCAGGATAATCTCTGTAAATTCAAGGCCATCCTTGTCTACTTAGCAAGTTCCAGGCCAGCCAGGACTACATAGTAAGACCTTGTCTCAAAATAACAAAGAAAGAAGCCCCTTTCAGAATGCACATACTGGACCCGACTGTCTGTCTCTGATAAGCTCTGTCTTCTACATTTGTTCTAATAGGACAGGATTCTGGAAGCAAAGTTATGCCAGCACCCTTGGGGACCGCCCAGCCACAGCAGGAAAACTCAGTTGGATCTTCCCCTAGCCAGACAACTGTGCAGGTAGGAGACTGTTTGCATGTCTGCAGTGGCCCTTCATGGCTCTAAAGGAGGATTGTGTAGTCCCAAGAAGATTGATGGTTGGTGTCCAGCACTGTGCATGCAGCCAGTCTGTCTCCAGGTGCATGCAACAATTCCCAGGAGGCCAGGCCTGGTCACATTCATGTTTCCAGGATGAATCTTTCTCAACTGTTCCTGACATGTTTCTGGTGCCTCATGAATCCTTCATAGATCAAGGGCTGGAGTGTTGTGGAGTACCTGCCTAGTGTGTGCAAGGCCCTGGGTTTGCTATCTAGCAGTGGTGCGCACATGTACACACACACACACACAAAGCACACACCAGTACCCTACACATAGTAGACACCACAAAAAGTAAATAAATGCACTTACCGGGTTGTGAGTTGTCCTGGCTACCACTGTCAACTTGACACAGTGGAGTCGTCTGAGAGGAAAGCCTCGCCTGAGGAATTGCCCAGCTCAGATGGGCCTGTGGGCATGTCTGTAAGGGACTGTCTGGGTTGTCCTTTTTGATGGGGGCCCAGCCCACCATGAGGGATGCTGTTTTCTGGGCAGGTGACACTGAGCTAAGTCTAAGCTAGAGAACAGCCAGCAAGCAGTGTTCCTTCATGGTTCCTGCCAGTTCCTGCCCTGACGTCCTTCAGTGATGGACGGTGGCCTGAGAGTGCAAGTCACATAAGTCCTGTTCTTCTCTAATTTGCTTTTGCTCAGAGATCTTACCAGAGCAACAGAAAGGAAGCTAGAAGAGGGCTAGCTCAGGTGTAAAGTAGTTACCTAGTCTGTGCAAGGCCTTGGGATTGATCCCCAACAGTGACACACACACGCACACACATATACACACACGCACACACATGTACACACATGCACACACATACACACATGCATATACACACACACATGCACACACACACATACACACACCTGCACACACACACACGCATACTTACGCACACCGGTAGCTAACATATGCTAGACACATAAAAGCTGCACCCATAGGGTTGGGGATTGTAGTTCTTTGGTCATTTATGGGACGAAGAACTTGACAAGCAGCTTGAGGAAGGAGGGGTTTGGCTCACACTTGAGAGTGCAGGCCCTGGGGACGTCTTGGTAGCAGGAGTGTGAAGCAGGGGTCGGGTTGTGTCTGCAGGCAGGAACAGGAATGAATACTGGTGCTCAGCTCACATCCTCCTTACTCAGCCCAGGACCCTAGGGCATGGGGTAGTGCCACTCAAAATCAGGGTCTCTCTTCACACCCTCCCTCCCAGATGTGCCCAGAGGTTTCTTTCTGAGGGGATTTTTGGATCCTCTCCAATTGATAGTCCAAAGTGACCATCACAGGGGTGTAACTCAGTAGTTAGCATTTGCCCAACATGCGCACAGCCCAGGGTTCAATCCCCAACACTGCACAAAGGAAAAAATCACAGCAATCATCATGTCAGAAGTGGTTCTGGTACCACAGGTTTGTGACCAACCTGATCTACACAGTGCCTTCCAGGACAGGGGTACATAGCAAGACTCAAAAAGTAAACAGTGTGTCTGTTCATGGTGATGGGAGGCTTGTTTGTATATAAGGACAAGACATAAATGCATGAAATAGGCCGTTTCTGTGGTCCTTTGACCCACCTTTGTGCCGTATAAATCTCAAGGCATTTCACACTACTAGTCTTGAAAAGGAAGGGAAGCTCTTTGTGTCTAGCTTTCTAAGACCTTGGTTCTTCCCCAAAATTTGCTGATTAATAGCTTCCTGGAAATTACTGTCCAGCTTTCTGTAGACTTAACCCTGGTACTCTTGACTACAAGGAAGTCGGCCTTGATTGCTTGTTTGAGTTTTCAGCATGACACATTTGAAGTCTTTGTTGATAGGTAACGGGAATCACTTGGAGCATAGCAGTCTTTATCTATAACTGTATTTTGTGATTTTCCCCGTGTTCTGTTATTAGGTGGACGGTCATTCGGGACAGAAAAGGCCTGCCACCAAACAGCTGACTAAAGGAGCTTTGTAAGTTATGCTTCGGAAGGGAAAATTAATTCTCAGTTTTTCTCAAGGTATCTTAGGGTCCCTTGTTTTCATTAAACACACCACACACCTCACTATAATGGTGAGTTTGTTAGCCTTTTTTAAAATGGGCTTTGAATGACTCACACCTTTAATCTCAGCACGTGGGAAGCAAAGACAAGTGGATCTCTGGGTTTCTGTGAGTTCAAGGCCAGCCTGATCTACACACTGAGCTCCAGACCAGCCAGGTCTACACAGTGAGACCCTGTCTAAAAAACCACTTTTTTTTTTAAAGAAATTTGAGAGCTGGGGAGATGGCTTAGTTGTCAAAGGTTTGCTCCGCAAGCGTGAGGATGAATGAGGGTTCGATCCCTGACCCATGTAAAACAAGCCAGGCACAGCAGCCAGCCCTCTAATCCCAGACTGGGGGGCAAGCACAGGTGGACCCCTGGGAATCTCTGGCTGGCCAGTCTAGCCTGCTCAGCCAGTTGTTGGCACCCGAGAGAACCAGTCTCCAAAACACAAGGTTGGGGCCCGTTGGATGACTCGGCAGCGGAAAGGGGCTTGCCGCCCAGCCCAATGGGCTGAGTTGATGTCTAGTGCCCACACGTGCAAGAGGAGAGCTGACCTCTACAAGTGTGTCTTGATTCACGGGCACACTCACACAAGGGGGTGGACATGTGTCGATGACTTTGAAAATCTTTTCCTGCAGTTTGCTTTCATCAGGACCTGTAAATAGATGAGATAAAGTGCACTGTTTGCTTTTTAGCTCTTGAAGAGAATGCCTGTCTCTGTGAACAGCCGTACACCAATGCCTGTGGGAACATTGTGTTCTTGAGGTCCGGGTCATGGGAATAATATGCAGACTAAAGTGTGGAGAATGCAGTGTCACTGTGCTGTAGGAACGGCATTGCTAATAAGTGGTTTGACTGATTGATTTCCTGATGTGGCCTTTACCGACCACTCTCTGCTTCTCCTTTAAAGCATCCTGCAGCAGTTACAGAGGGACCAAGCCCATGCTGTGACACCTGACAAAAGCCAGTTCCAATCACTGAGTGACACAGTGCAGAGACTGCTCTCCTACCACGTGTGCCAGGGCTCCATGCCCACGGAGGAAGACCTGAGGAAAGGTGAGCAGCCACGGCCCTAGGGCACAGCCATGGCCACGGCTGCCCTCCCACACACCCCATCAGTAGACCAGTGGCATGTAACTGGTTTCCTCTTTCCTCAATACCCCAGCCCGTGGGTAGGGCTGTGACTTGTTCTTAATAGTCCATGAAGGGATCTCCAGCTGTTGACAGGGGCAGCCGACTGTAGTGGGGTGACCTTCTTCCAGGTACTTGCAGGGCACGTGAACTTGACCCTGACTGTTGTACCAGGTCCAGGAACTAGTTCGCTCCCTGGGGTCCCAAAGCAAGTCCAAGGCATTGTGTGGATTTCAGGAAACTGACAAGATTAGGGACAGGGCCCCTTCTCCAGCCTAAGAACCCCACCTGTTCTAGCATCTGTAGCTGTCGTCTGTCTAAGTCCAGTAGCGGGGATTTGGTGCCACCCCACTTTCCCTCCCCGCCACCAAGCCCTCCATGATATCATCCTCCACTCCCACTGGTCTTGATCCTTCCAGGGTCTCCTGACCCACTGGAGCTTCCGGGGAGGTCTCAAGAGTGGCTTCCAGAGTCAGCAGTAAAGTGCTGTGAGGATTCTGAGGAAGAGTGAGTTGGAAAATGTGACATTTCTCCAGACTAAAAGTCAAAATCCAGAGCTTGAGATCGTGACCTGCAAGGGGTCGTGGACTGGTGTGTGTCTTCCCAGACAGTCGGACTTGACTTGTTCAGCTCTTTCTGTCTGCCCTGCTTCTGGGAAGGAACAGAACTGAGGGAAGCAGCTCATGAGCTCTGTCCAGTGCTCTTCCTTCCTGGCCTGCTCAGAGCAGCTCAGGCTGCTGGTTTCCCGGGCTGAGTTCGCCACCACACACAGTGCAGGGACGTCAGGTGTCTGTCTGCAGCGTGCTTAAGCAGGCGTCTGTCTGCAGCGTGCTTAAGCAGAGAAGGCTAATCTGAGGGGGATGTCTGCCGGGTATCCTTGCCACGGGTAGGTTGTGGGAATGAGTCGGTGCCGGTCTCAGGAAACAGACCCGCGCCTCTTATCGTTTTCTCCGTTTTTTGTTTTTTTCAAAGTGGACAATGAATTTGAAGAAGTCGCCACCCAGCTCCTCAAAAGGACCCAAGCGATGCTGAACAAATACAGATTCCTGCTCCTAGAAGATGCCATGGTAAAAGTGTGCTCCCAGCATGGCTGCCTGAGCAGTTCAGCTGGCCCTAAGGCACAGAGAGATGGTTCCAGGACTTCCACACCCAGACCATGGTTTATAAAGAGAGATGTCTGTGGTTGGAGGAAAACTTCACACTTGGCGATCACTGAGAGTGACAGCAGCAGATGTCGCTGGCAACCATTTCTGATTTAAAAAAAAAAACAACTTCTGAGCCATCTAATAAGACTGCCTCACCAGGCATGGTGGCACACACTTTTAATTCCAGCTCTCAGAAGCAGAGGCAGGTAGATCTCTGTGAATCCAAGGCTAGCCTGGTCTACAGAGTGAGTTTGAAGCTAGCCAGGCTTACATAGTGAAACCCTATCTCTAAAAACCAGCTCAGGTACTGGTGGTGGCGCACACCTTTAATCCCAGCACTAGGGAAGTAGAGGCAGGTAGATCTCTGTGAGTTCTAGCACAGCCAGGGCTACAAAGAGAAACCCTGTCTCGAAAAACTAAAATAAATAAATACAAACCAGTTCTATCATTTGAGAAAGGGCTACTTACAGTTGGGGGTGACTATAATCCCAGCAGATAGGAAGCTGAGGCAGGATGATCGCTACAAATTTGAAGCCACCCTAGGCTACATGGGACTGTCTGAAAACAGCAGCAAATGTAATAGCTTCCTGTGTGTAACCCGTGTGTGATGATGGAACTCTAGAGTATCTAGACGCCAAACTCTGACTTCTCGTTGCTGATTTAGTGCCCACACAGTGGTCACTGTCCCTTGATAAGAGCATCTGAAGTGACTGGCTCTCTCCTTTTCAGAGGATCAACCCCTCTGCTGAGATGGTGATGATCGACAGGATGTTCAACCAGGAGGAAAGAGCTTCCCTGTCTCGGGACAAGCGGCTGGCACTCGTGGATCCTGGTAAGAAATGTTAGGGTACAGGTCTGGGGGACAGCTGTGATAGTCCCTGAGCAGTGTGGCCTTTGGGAGGTCTGTGTGAACCAACCTGTGGTAAGTCCAGAAGAAGAGAGAGTGAATTCTGGGAAGGGAAAACAACTAACTCAGTTGAGAGCGGTATGTGAATATCCCAAGAATGTCTCTAGTCTACAAAATCCAAATGGAATTTTGCATTCAGTTAAATGACTGCTTTTCCCCGTTCAACTTCAAATCCTAATCATTCTAATCTTTGAGAATAAATGAAGCCAGAGGCTTCTCAGTGTCTAAGAAAACATCAGTGAAGCATGGCACCGAAGTTGTAGTGCCCTGTGCAGGTGCTTTTCTCTGTGCCACCCCCTGTGAGCATTTTAGAGCTTCCCAAACCTGCCCCCACTTGTTTTTGTTCTTGTTTTCTTAGACAAGGTCTCACTGTGCAGCCCTGGCTGTCCTGGAACTCATTATGTAGACCAGGCTGGCCTCAAACTCACAGGGCCTGTCTCTGCCTCCCAGGTGCGGAGATTAAAGGTGTGAGGCATTACACCCAGCTCCAAATCTGTCCTTTTTAAATCTTATTTTAAAAATTTTCTCTCAGCTCAGTTGCCCACATTGATCTCAAGTTCATGTCTCTAAAGTGATGCTCCTGCCTCAGTCCCCTGAGTAGCTGAGATTAGAAGCTGTAAATCATAAACACCATAGTAGTCCAGGGAACATAAATCTCACCTGTATTTATACCATCTAAAAAATGGTTTTAGAAGTCACATGCTAGAAAGGATTTTATATTCTGATGTTCTTTTTTATTTTATTCTAGCATTTTTTTTATCTTAAAAATGTGTGTGTGTGTGTGTGTGTGTGTGTGTGTGTGTGTATGACGGAGAGAGAGAGAAAGGGGGCACTCAGAGGCATGTGCAGGTTGGACAACAGCTTGTGGGTCCCAGGGCTTGAACTCAGGTCATCAGACTTGGTGGCAAGCTCCTGAAGTCACTGAGCTGTTTGCAATTTAACTTAAATGTAAGTTTATATGTGTTTGTCTGTGTGTGTATGTATGCACATGTATGGGTGCCCACAGTGGCCAGATGAGGGTTTTGGATGCCCTGGAATTGTAGTCACAGGCAGTTGTAACCCCCCACACGTGGGTGCTGTGAGCTCAGGTCCTCTGGTAGAGCAGCAAGCACTCTTAACCACTGAGCCGGCTCTCCGGCCCCTGGAGTTTTTATCTGATTTTAATCTTTAGAATAGTATTTGACTACATTACCTTGATAATTTAGTGGACTCATTTACCTGGGGTAGCTGCTTTGATTTTATTCTCCTCCAATGTCTTGTCTTTTTCTTTTTTTAATTGTTTAAACTTTTATGTGTATGGTTCTTTTACCTGTGTGTGTGTGTGCCGCATTCATACCTGGTGCTCACAGAGCCCAGAAGAGGGCGTCACATCCCCGGGACCTGGAGTTACATTTGGTGGTGAGCCACCATGTGGCTGCTGGGATCCAAACCAAAGTCCTGTGCAAGCTCAGCCAGTGCTCCTAACAGCTGAGCCTTATCTCTGGCCCCGCAGGATTTTTTCCCTTAAGTTGTTGTTGTTGCTTTGGTTGTTTATTTCTTGAGCTCTGCCGCTCAGACTATGCCAGAACTCATGATATAACTCAGGCTGGCTTTGAACTCATAGTAATCCACCTGCCGCAACCTCCCAAGTGCTGTATTACAGGCAGGTCCACCATGCCTAACTCTTCCTTATTGATATGTAAATATTAAGGTTCTGCTTTAGGCCTGCTTTGGCTCAGGAGGTTTACAAATTTAATGTGTGGACTGATAGGCTAATGGACGCGTCTGGAAAAAGTACTATGTATGTACCAGGAGCCTCACATCCTTCCAAAGAGGACATTAGAGGATCTGTTTCTATCCCTTTCTGAGAGACTGAAATCTGTGCCTTTGGTAAATGTGCTTCTGAAAACCACGCCACTTTGTCATCCATTGTCACACCTTTATGAGCAGGCAGTGTCTGTCATGTGGAGCCCTTGTTACACTTTAGCCAACTCTTTCCCCTGGAGCTCCTGTTTGGAGATGGAATCGCTCCTTCCTTAGACCCTGCTGCTGTAGCCTCAAGTCCTCACAAAGGCTTCCCTTGGCATCCCTGGGCTCCCGGAACCTGAGGAGGGTGCAACCCATACACTCAGACATGGCCCCTCCATGGCCGGTGTCCTTCCAAGCAGATTGCGTTTCGTGAGCCTTTGGGCCATTAGTTTCATGATCTGGGAGAAGCGGCCCAGCCCTCACACCTGGCTGTAACCTCATTACGCATTACCTACCCCCTTGGCACAAAGCCGCTGCTGTAAGGAAGGAAGCAGGTTGAAGCCATGACTTCTGTTCTCAGAACAGCAGTTAACCAAAGAAAAATGGAGGGACAGGCATGGAGCCCTCTTGGTAGAGGGCCTCCTTTGAGTGCACAAAACCCTGGGTCAGGCTTCCTGTGTGGAAGCTGGCCCCAGAACCTGGGCTACTTTGAGAGGATGCCCCTTGCTTAAACTGTCTCTGCATGTTTCTGTGGAAGTCGCTCTGTGGGGTGGTCGGGAGGAGGAGCAGAAGGCCTACTGGCCGAGGGACTGCTCTCTGCTCCTAGTTAGGAGGGCTTGTCGTGGGCCAGGCCTCACTTTGACCATTAAAGCTCTTTCCCATCTCATTCCCAGAGGGTTTTCAGGCCGATTTCTGCTGTTCCTTCAAACTTGACGAGGCTGCACCCGAGACACCACTGGACAGGAGTGACCAGCATCGCAGCAGAACCAGCTCGCTCCATCAGGGGCCCAGGGCCCAAAGCAGAGACCGAGCCAAGCCGGGCATGGCAGAAGCCGCGAATCATGACCAGTTTCATCTAGTGCCTAACCACGTCGTGGTCTCTGCAGAGGGAACCATTGCTAAAAAGTCGGAAGGCCACGGTAGAACACTGAAATATGACAAAGGGGGCTTAGGCCAGTACCGGGGTGCACCTGAGGACAAGGGCAGCCGGAGGGACCCCGCCAAGGCCAGCGGGTGCTCTCCAGGCCCCGAGGGCCACCGCAAGACTATGCCCAGGCCGGATCATGGCTCCGAGAGCAAGCTCCCGGGCATGCTGGCCGGCTCGCACCTGGAGATGCCGTGCCTCGACTCCTTCCAGGACAAAGCCCTGAGGAATTCCCCAAAGAATGAGGTTTTACACACAGACATCATGAAAGGGTCGGGTGAGCCCCAGCCGGATCTCCAGCTCACCAAGAGCCTGGAGAAAACCTTTAAGAACATTCTGGAACTCAAGAAGGCGGGCCGGCCGCAGAGCGACCCCGCGGCCAGCGGCGCCGTGGACCTTGACTTCCCCAGCTTTTCTCCAATGGCTTCGCAGGAAAACTGCCTGGAAAAGTTCATCCCGGACCACAGTGAAGGCGTTGTAGAAACGGACTCGATTTTAGAAGCCGCTGTAAATAGTATCCTTGAGTGTTAGTAGCAGCCGCCCTCCCCAGACCCCGCCCCGGACCAGTTACATTCTCTCCCAGCAAAGCAAATGGAAACGTCTCCTGTCTCCAGCCTGCTTGGTCCTCCATCACAGGTTATCCTTTCTAATCTCGACCCTGTTCTTTTGAAGAGCAATACACGTCGTCGTGGCTGCAGGGAGACCCTCAGTAAACCCATCTCTCTCTAGAAGGCAGCCCGATAGGCCCTACACATTTCAAGTGTTACGAAAGTGCTTATGGCCATTGTTGTTGTTCGTTTCCTTGTTTCGTGGTTTGTTGGTTTTTTAGCACTGTCACTCGATGAGACCACAGTACACTTGACCCTGGGTAAAATTTTGACAATCATAAGTCATTTCAAAAGAACAGACTTATTAAAGAAAAATCAAACAGGACTGATAGAAGCTACTTTTTTAAAGAATTTCTCACTGCAGCTCCAAACTAGTGGTTCTGTTTTTGTTTGGGGAAAAGGGTATTTGTGAAGGGAAGTCCGCATGACTCCTCCATGCTCTCTGAGCAGTGGGGGCCAGTTGCTCTGCCTGGAACCCCACAGCCCTGGCCAGCGAAGACAGCTGTAGCATAGACGCAGAGCGTTTGTAGCCCTCCCTCTTGAACATCTGAGTGTTTACTGATGCTGCTGAAGCAAAACCTTCCTTTGTCTTTAGCACATCCATGTTGACTTCCATCTGAGAAAGCTCTGTTCTTAGTCCCAGGTAATACAAGCTCTCCCAAGCTCAGTAGGGAACAATGGGAACCAGTCAAAGGCAGCGAGCGGGCTGGGGAGGCTGCTGGAGCCAGTGGCAGTGTATGTAACTCGAAAGAGTTTGCATTTATAATCGGGTGAAGTCAGCATACCTTGTGTCTTTGATTGTTGCTGAATTCTGTTTCGTTTACCTCTTTACGTCCTCGCCCTCAGCGAATAGCCAAGCCTCAGGAGTGCTGGCACCCAGAACTGTCTTCTGTTCCTTCAGTTGAAACTTTTGAAGGGGACTCTGGCCTTCTTTGTGCTTCCTGTTTCTGAGAACAGTAGTCAGCACTGGCATTGGTCATTCCCGACACAGTAAACCAAGGGCAACAGCCGACATGTCACCACGGAAAGAGAGGACCACCCACGTGGGTGACCCGTGTTCGAGGTAGCGAGCCTTCCCATTTCCCTCGTGGGCCTGTCCCAGGGCATGATGTTTCTGTTACGGCTTTCGTTCTCTGTGTCATAACCATTGCAGGGAAAGCCAGGTCACGGGCCATGTGTTTGCACACGCAGCTCCTGCCACACCGCCCACCTGTCTGACCCTCTGTTCATCCCCCAGCTCTGTAAATGCACCCATTGATTTCCACATTACTAGATCCCCAAAATGGAGCTGTCCCCATGGTCATCATGTTGAGTGTTTCTTTTCCAGACTGGCCTGAAGTGGAAAGGAAGGCTTTTGATGTTTTTCAAACAACATAGCCACATAGTCTAGGCATGTTGGCACACGCCTGTAATCCCAGCAGTCAGGTGGCTGAAGCAGGAGAGTCACGAGTTCAAGGCCAGCTTGGGCTACATAACACACCCCTGTCTTTAAAACAAAAGAAACTGAGCAACAGCAGACTGTGTGTTCCCCCTTTACCCCGCGGTCCGCTACAGAAAGAAGCCCCGTGAGACAGCCAGTCTTCAAGAGAGCCTTGGACCCTCGCCCAGCCCAGAGCCCAGCCAATCAAACTAGGAAACCCTGGGCTATCTTAGAGTTACCCTTTTTCCCTTATTTGTGCCAATGTCCAAGATGCTGACTTCCCTCCTGTATTATAACCCGTTAGAAAGATGAGTTGTTTGCCAGTCAGAATTCTGTTTGGGCCACCCTGGGTCAACAGCCTGCCCTATCCCTCTGATGTCACAGGCTCTTCTCATAGCCTCGGTTGCCTAATTCAAGATGGCCCCTGGACGCCTGCACATGGCTACTAATGAATTACATGAATTATTGCAAATCAGTGGAATTCTTGAGACAAGAAAAGTCTCGTGTGTATTTGTTACCTCCTTCTCCTCCTCCAACCCTTCCTACCCCAAACCTAGCTTTCCTATATGTCAAAGTACAGGGCTTCTGAGCCCTAACATTGGTCCCACAACGGAAAGCCTAACGTACCAAAATGAAACTTGTAAATTTTTGTGTCCTTGTATGTAAGTTTACTTTTTATGGAGGAAAGACTCTGGATAATGACAAATGAAGATTACAAAATGTATTTTACCCCTGTGATTAGGTTACACCACGCGGGTCATAACTCATGGACGAGCGCCCTCTGGTGAAGGGAAGCACCTGCCTCAGTGGCCAGCACTTGGTGTTTAGGTTCGTTAGTCAGTTGAGTCCTCGTGCTCAGTAACACAAATCACTTTTTCTTTTCTTTGTTTTTAATCTGTTTGTCGTTGTGGAAAAGTATGGATTTGTTATTACGCATTGATTTTCTGTGTCCCTAAGTACTGCCTAAAGATGAAGCGAATTTTGAACTGGCAATTACGAAAAGGAAATCCTTTAGCTCTGGAGAATTTAGTAGACTCTGTTAGATTAGGGAGGCCTCACAGGCTGGCCGGCGCAGAGGACGGTCACTCACTGTCAGTGTGGTGTGGGCTTTATTTGCTTAAATACCTTCATTTGTATAGTATGTCTCACTTGAAATTGCTTTGTATACATTTTGTAAAAATATTTATAAAATGTTTTGTAAAAAAAAAAAGTATAACAAATTGCAGTTTATTTTGTTATGTTGGATAAATACTGTTAAACCAGTCAGTACCTATATTGTTAATCCATGGTTAGGAAATGTTCAGTTGGAGATTACAAAATGAAACAACCATTGCAATACAGCCAAAGATTTGGGAAACTGCGTCACTGTGATTGTCTTGATTTTCCAACTATGATTGGCTCCTGTCCCTAGACAAAGAGGAAATGTTCAGTGGGATTCTGTAGAGACATTTAACAAGATCAGAAAGCCTCCGGTGAGAGGACAGGCTCTCGACCTCTGCTTCTCCGCAGTGACAGATTAAACGAAGTTGTGAGTGCAATTGGGTCTCCCTCCCCGCTGGTCACTTGGGTCCTTAGCTAAGGAAGGAAAGTGGGGATCATTTCTGATGGCACCAGTGAGCCTGTGCAGGAGGATGGTTTGGTTTTGTTATGCTTTTTCAGCAGTCATATCAAGGAGAAAGCTAAGGGGTGGTAAGATTAACTCCTGTAACACTCTAGAATGAACACCTTTCTCTTTGGTTCCTAAGTTAACCAGATGGTAGTGAGAACACATTCTGGGGTCCTCTCTGTAACATCAGCCCTAGGAGGCCTTTCTGAGTTCCCTCACAAGTGTGACGTCGACCTACAGATTTTTCTCCACTCTGGGGCCTTAGAATTTACACTCACACTCCTTGGGGGATTTGGAAGTAAAAGCTGGGCAGTGTGTGCTCAGGAACACAGCTCAGTTAACAGGGTGCTTACCTACCTCGAGCTAAGTCCTCTGTTTGATCCCCACCACATAAACTCTAGGCATGCATAGGGATGCCTGCCTGTAGCCCCTATACACTGAAGCTGGAGGCAAGAGAATGAGGAGTTCAAGGTCATCCTTAGCTGCACAGCTAAAGACCATCCTGTGCCCCATGAGGCCTGCCTCAAAAGTAAATAAATAAAGTCAGTGGTGCACAGTCTACAGCTAGGATATTGTTCTCATGGTCCTGGCAGAGGTTGCAATGTTGTGGAGCGGGTATGTCCTTTGGTGTGGTTTACAGCGTTACCTTGAGGTCATGTTTCTCTGCATGCCAAGTGCATGTGTGTACCCAGCATCGCATGGCCCCTGTCCAGGCCCTTTGCCTTAGACATCGCCCAGAAATGATGCTTTAAAGGGGCAGACTAGAGACTGGAGAGACAGCTCAGCAGTTAAAAGCACAGGCTGCTCTTCCACAGGGCCGCAGTTCGATTCTTAGCACCTGTGCTGGGTAGCTCACAGCCATCGGTGACTCCAGCTCTAGGGGATTTGATGCCCTCTAGCCTCCACAAGCTCTATTCAAACGTGCATGCACAAATAAAAATGAATCATTAGAGCCTGTTGACACAGGTCTTTTTTTTTTTTTTCTTCTCTTTATTTTATGTGCATTGGGGTTTTGCCTGTGTGTGTGAAGTGTGTCAGAAGCCCTGGTACTAGAGTTACAGACAGGTGTGAACTGCCATGTGGGTGCTGGGAAATGAACCTGGGTCCTCCGGAAGAACAGTTAGTTAACCACTGAGTCATCTCTCCAGTCCTGACCCAGGTCTTTTATCCCAGCACCAGGGAGGCAGAAGCAGCTGGATCTCTGTGAGTTTGAGACCAGCCAGGTCTACATGGCAAGTTCCAAGCCAATAACAACCACAAAACATTATTTAGAAAATAATAATACAGGACTAGAGAGAGAGGTCAACAAGTAAGAACACTGCTGTTCTTCCAGGGACCTGGCTTTGCTTCCCAGCACCTACATAGTGGCTCCCAGCTGCCTGTGACCCCCAGCTGCCCATGACTCCAGTTCTAGTTCATCCCAACCCCTCTTCTGGCCTCCAAGGACACCAGACAAACATGGTATACAGACATACATATAGGCAAAATACTCTCCACATAAAGTAAAAATAAATTTTTAAAGAAAATAATATTGGGGGGAAGCAGGGTTGGAGAGATGGCTCAGAGGTTAAAAGCACTGGATGCTCTTCCTAGGTTCAATTCCCAGCAACCACATGGTGACTCACAACCATCTATAATGGGTTCTGGTGCCCTCTTCTGGCCTGCAGGGATACATGCAGGCAGAACACTGTAGGAAATAAATCTTTAAAAAGAAAGAAAATAACACGGAGTTTGAGAAATAGTTCAGTGGTTAAGAGCACTGGCTGCTCTTCCACAGGACTCAGATTCAACTTCCAGCATCCATATTGCTCACATCCATCAGTAACCCCAGTCCCAGGGCCTACTAGGCACGCAGTAGTACACAGACATACATGCATACAAAACAACCATACACATAAATAAATAAAATAAAAATATTGTAGTAAATCTTTTAAACGGAAGGCTTTTCTTATTGCTTAGTTATGGCCAAGGTCTCCATATTCCCTTGGGGCACGCCCAGAGGCAAGTCAGGGCTTCTGTTAGGACAGTGAAGCCTTCAGTCTATGGTAGGAGGTCAGGTGCCAGAAAATGGCGTCCCAGCATTTCCCCATGCAGAGAGCAGCAGGTGGGCTACTGGGGGAAACATTGACAGGAAAGATGGAAACTTCTCTGCAGCTGGGGACCCTGGCACAGCATTGCTCAGGCAGAACGGCAGCTGTGTTGGCCTGTAGGGACGAGGTCCTCGACTCCAGCGGATGGCTGTGTCTCAGCTCTGTGTTCTCGTCAAGACAGAAGTAGGGCTTCTTTGGTGCCCAGCTGATGGGAGAGTTAACCAGCAACCACGTCTTGAGCAGTTCATTGCAGCAGACGCTGTAAGTGTTACAGCTCTGAGGAGAAAGGTATCCTGGAAGTTGGGAGCCAGGAAATACCACAGAGTCACACTGCACCACAAACCTCACACAGAGTTACAGGGAAGACACAGAGGGTGACTGCCTCTGACAGGAGAGAAGCAGCAGAATCTGGGCAGGAGGCAAGCTTTCTGTAGGGCTTCTTGGGGGCAGAGTTTTCCGGGGTAGAGATTTCCAGGGTAGGCACTGGTGCGTTTTCAAGTCCTGAGCTTGGGCTTTTTACTCTGTACGACGGAGCTTGGTTGCCTGTGTCTCAAGGGGCTGAGTCTGGCTGTTTTAGCCACTAGAGTGTTCTGTGGGAAGACCCTGGCAGTTGGAGCTCCTAAGGCACAGATGGGGCTTGGTCTTACATCCCCCTTTTTCGTTTGTTATTGATAAAAGGGGTTGGAAAAGGGGGGTGTTATTATCCTTAGACTACTTCCTGTTGAATGGGTCAAGTTTGATCTTCACTGTCAAATATAATCAGGAGTTGCAGGCATCTGGCTCCATAGCTAAAGTTCAGTAATCCTGTAATAGCAACTAAGAGTGGTTAGAGTCGGTAATCCAGCACTCAGGAGGCAGAGCAGGTGAATCTCTGTGAGTTCAAGGCCAGCCTTTTCTACAAAGTGAGTTCCAGGACAACCAGGGCTACACAGAGAAGAGAGAGAGAGAGAGAGAGAGAGAGAGAGAGAGAGAGAGAGAGAGAGAGAGAGAGAGAGAAGGTGGTTAAGAAGAGTAGTATCCAGTTCCATATTGGACTGTCAATGATCCACTGGCCAGAGGCATAGAGCTGTTTTCTTACATTTTTGGAGATCCATCTGGAGTTGTCCAATCTTATTTTTCTTTGTTTCTCTGTGTAACAGTCCTGGCTGTCCTGGGACTCACTCAGTAGACCAGTGTTGCAGGCCACAGGAATATATCATAAGAACTCAGCTGGTTATGGCAAAGTCACTACCTGGAGGAATCAGGGAATTCCTCCAGAGGAAGCCAACTTTCAAGGAGTTTTTGGTGTTACTTGGCTTGGTATATATCAGCTGTCTTCTGTTATGAAAATCATGTGTGCCTTCATAGTTTTCCCAATTGACTTTTCCCCAAGAAGGGCTAACAATGTGGACTGATCACTCTCTGGACATACACATTCCAGGTATTTGGAGAACTGCCTCAGGAAAGGCTTTCTCTGGAATCAGATATCTCCCTTAGCCACTTTCAAGGACTAGCAGTAATAACAGTCCACATGCAAGTCTCCTGATTTAAGACAAATTCCACAAGGAGACACCACCTAGGTCAGGTGGATGTTTAGTAATAGCTTTACACAATTTAGCTCGGACCCTCCTTTCTTACATCCTTACTAACTTTATAGACCTCTAACTCCTTACCTAACCACTTCTAGGAATATTTGGATAACCTTCTGCACTGATAGCTATGCTCAGCCAGAACCCCAGTTCAAGCCTCCCTGTAATTATCATCATTGGCAGCATCCAGCCAGGTCCATCTCCAGATGGAGGAAAGTACTTTATCAGAGATACCTCTGTACTCTCTAAGAACAGACTTAAGCATCCGGGCGACCTGTTTGAGAAGGCCTGGCAGATGTGCCAATTAAGCTTTACTTCCTCCTTTTCCAAACCTTACCTCTAGTTCCAGATCTCCCTTTAACTATTACCAGAGGCATCTAGCTGTACACAGGTTGCCTAGTGACCAACCGAACACACTTTCCCCAACCCTGCAGAAAAATGGCAGATAGCTCAGACAGATATGAGTCACAGGAAAAAAGAAGACAATTTTATTTTCTCCCATTGACCTAGCAACTTATAGATTCTTAACATTTTCTACCAATCATGTTTAAGATTATAGTTGAGCACATAAGAGCCCTCTTCTTAGATATTACCTGAATTTAGCCTTTAGTTAATTCATTTCCCCATTGGTCACTTCCCTTTGGGGTTGCAAATGATAATTAACGGCTATTGCCTCCCTATGTGATTCTTATCACCCCTCCGTTTGACCCTGGAAGCCTGGCTTTGCACTGCTAAGGGATTACTGCTTGTAAGTGTGTATATACCAGGAATTCCAGGGCACGGGAGACAGAGGAGAGAAAAGAGAATGGAAGAACTAGACAGGTAAGAACTTGAGAGGAACAAACTGAGATGGAGAAGAACTAGGTTGAAGGGCTAGAGGAGAGTACTAGAGGAACAAGATGGAAAATGAGGAAGAGCCAGATGGGGAAGAAGAACAAGATGAGGAAGAACGAGATGAGGAGAGAAGGAGATGGGAGAGGAGCTGATATGGGAAAGAACTAGATGGATGAGAACCTAGAAGGGGCAGAACTAGATGAAGGAATTAAGATAGAACCTAGAGGGGACCGCAGACAAGTGTAGAGAGAAATCAGGCTAGAAATGAGCTAAATATGAGAGCAGAATATAAGCTTGTAACTGACACAGAGTAATAAAGTATATGGACTAAGGAGTTTTGCGTAAATAGATTCATTTTTTTCTCATCAAAGATTATCAGTTGGTTGTAGATTCTTCCCAGACCCTGGGAGAGGACTATCAATAGACCAGACTGGCCTCAAACTCAGAGATCTGCCAGCCTCTGCCTCCCAAGTGCTGGAATTAAAGGCATGTTCCACCACTGCCCGGCTCTTATCTTTTGCTTTATCTGACTGGTTGACTTAAAAGCAACATTGATCCCTGAGGAAGACACAAAAGACCACCTCACTCTGCTATTAGTAAATCTAATCCTCCAATTTTGTAGCACTATAGCAGCCAGTGAGTCCGTTTGGCCCTGGGGGGTGTGGTGGTGTGAACAGGAACAGCCCCATAGACTCAGGTGTTTGAATGCTTGGCCAATAGGAAGTGGCACTATTAGAAGATATGGCCTTGTTGGAGGAAATGTGTCACCGTGGAGGTAGGCTTTCATATGCTCAAGCTAGGCCTAGTGTGGCAGTCTCCTTTGGCTGCTGCAGATCAAGATGCAGAATTCTCAGCTCCTTCTCCAGTTCCATGTCTGCCTGCATGGTGCCATGTCCCACCATGACTATAATGGACTGAACCTCTGAACTGTAAGCCAGCTCCAATTAAATGTTTTCCTTTATTAGAGTTGCCCTGGGGGGTTGGGGACTTAGCTCAGTGGTAAAGCGCTTGCCTAGTAAGCGCAAGGCCCTGGGCTCGGTCCTCAGCTCCGACAAAAAATAAAAGAGTTGCCCTGGTCATGGTGTCTCTTCACAGCAGTAGACATCCTCACAAAGAGAGGGGGTAAGGATGGTCTGAACAACCCATTGGAGATCCTAGATGAACCAAGGAGAAAACTGATGGTTAACAGCTAAGGGAAGCAGTCAGTCCTGCTACTCCAGTGGTCACGCCAGCAGTTACACCCAGCACTAATTTATCTTTTATCATAACTAAGAAAAACTATAATGATGACTATCTAGTCTCCAGCTCTGTCAAAGACCCCAGAAGAGTGAGATGTTACCTAACAACAGGAAATCTGGCTGCCTGAACAGTCACCCCAAGTTCTTCTGTAACACTAGGGCATCCATCTTCGGCCTACAGGCCTAGCATACCTGACAGACTTTCCTGTGAAGCATGGAATTCTGAAGGACTGTCCTACCTTGTCTTGGCAAAGTTTGGCAGTCGCCTTACTTGTGTCCTGCTGGTCCACTTTGGACAGTAACTGCTCACTGCCAGCAAACAGAGTCCACAGGAGGCTGGCTGGCATCTCTCCTGACTCCACCCTCCTTCTTCCCATCATTCTCAGTTTGACTTTCACCTAACTTCCTGCCCAGCTACTGGCCTGTCAGCTTTTTATTAACCAACGAGAGTAATGCATATTCATAGTGTAGAAAAGGATTGTTCCACAGCAGATAAATGCTATAGTAGAGTTTACCAGTGACCCCTGTCTCCCATCTGGGGTCCTTAATTAGGATATAACAGATCCCCCATTCTGCATAAAAGGTAGAATGCCTTCCTGAATATGCATCATGTTTCCTACAGGACATAAGAGTAGCCTCCATAAGTCTCTGGCCAACATCAACAGTGACCTCAAGTTTGATCACAGAAAGCAAGCATGGGGCCAGGTGTTTTAGAACTCAATTTAAGGTTGTAGGGATTTGTAGTGCATTCCTGCTGAGCTCCTGGCCTGGCTCCAGAGAGCAGCACCTAGCCCTAATCCTTCCTTTGTTTAACCACACCTTTTGTTTCTCTTATCATCCTATGTGAGTCTTGTTTGAGAGTCAAGGATCAGCGTGTCTCCCAGGGATCAAAGGCCTATGCAAAACTTGGCTCAGGAAACCCGGAAAACCACAGTACCTGAGAAATCAAGTAATTTGCACTTGGCGTTTGGTCTCTGGGAGCTCCTTTTGGGTTGCTTTGAAGATACGGAAATGACCTGGCTAAACTGTAATTAGAAGTAAAAGTGCCCTAAGCGAGGGGAAAAGGCTTCTTTCCTTTGAGGCTGGACCCCCTACGTCCATGAAAGGCGATATTCATTCTTAAGATGCCTCTGAGTCTTCTTTCCATGGAGCCCTGTGAACCCACACACCCCTGCCACGACACACAGTGACAGGGATAAGTATCTGCCGGACTCCATCTCCTACGGGGTTCAGGTCCCAAAGAGGAAGTATGGAGTCGGAAAGGGAAGGAGACTGACAATCTGAAGGTGAATCAGGATGGCTGCCTGTTTATTGAAATTAGACTACACCTATATACTCTATAATTGCATCATAGGTTAACCACAAGCACTATTGAAGGCAGATTTAATGATTCTGGGGTGAAAGCAGTTATTAATGTCATTACAGCATTTTTCTTGAAGCAAAAAACAGTAAGTTTGGGGCTGGAGAGATGGCTCAGAGGTTAAGAACACTGACTGCTCTTCCAGAGGTCCTGAGTTCAATTCCCATCAACCACATGGTGGCTCACAACCATCTGTAATGAAATCTAGTGCCCTCTTCTGGCCTGCAGGCATACATGCAGGCAGAACACTGTATACATAATAAATAAATAAGTCTTTTAAAAAAATGAATTCATTAAAAAAAAAACCCAGTAAGTTTAGTCCATTGTCCTCTGAGGTTCAGTAACCCTGCCACGGTCCTTCTTATGTTTCCTTCTGCAGGGTCTCAGCCTCTGTGGCCAGACATTGAATCCTGAGAAACAAACCTATAAGATCACGTTTTACTCTTCAAGGGGCATGGCATAGTGTTGGTACTATGTGTGCTGTTTCCTAATTACATTCCTTTGTGCCTTAGTCTTATAATATGACCCTCTTCCCCTCATAAGTTCCCAAAGGGGAAGGCCCTGACTCTTCCTTGTTTTGCATTATATCATACCATTCTGATTTCTTCAGTGTATGCTCCTGTAAATAACAGAGGGGGATCAAGCCAGTCTAACTTTGTGGTGATTTTGTGTGTGTGTGTGCTCTAACAAATAAAGCTTGCCTGAAGATCAGAGGGCTAAGATAGCCACTAGTCAACCATAGAGGCCAGGCAGTGGTGGCACACACCTTTGATCCCAGCACTTGGGATCTCATACCTTTGATCCCAGTACTTGGGAGGCACACGCTTGTAATCCCAGCACTAGGGAGGTGGAGACAGGAAGTGATAAGGCTGGGCAGAGAGAGGAATATAAGGCAAGAGGAGACAGGAGCTCACACCCTTTTCAGCTGAGGAGCTGGCAAGGTAAGAAGTGGCTGTGGCTTGCTCCTTTGTCTCTCTGATCTTTCAGCTTTTACCCCATGTCTGGCTCCGGGTTGTTATTATTAAACTGATTAGGATTCCTGCTATATCTGGCATCCAACTTTTGGGGCAAAAATTCATGAAATAACACTTGCTTGTGGCTTTGCAGCCACCAGCAGAGCTCATGAGGCCGGAGTCACTACCCCTCAGGCTAAGGTTTTCCTTTCTTTCTTCAAGCCTCTGAGCAAGCTGAGATTTTTCTGTTGCAGCCTCTCTGCAGCAACCTCCATAGACTTTGGGCTCCAGAAACCACAGGAATTAGCTGCTTTCACACCTTCCCCGCCTCCCCCTTACCACCCCCCCTGCAGTGCAGATGGCCATCTCTCTGGCTTCTTCTCTCCCTGTGGGTTGTGGGCTCTCCCTGGACCCCCTCCTCGGGCTGCTGCCACACTAGGTAGCTGACTTGAAAACCACTCAGGCTTCTACTGTTCTCTGCAGAGCAGTCAGCCCCACACTCCACTGTCATCTGAGTCGTCATCGTCAGCAGATTTGCTGAGGCAATTGGGAATTCTTAAAGGGAGGAATTAGTTAAAAGAGAGAGTTTTTTCCCACATTAGAAAATGGGAAACGCTATTACAGTGGAGGGAGTTAGGTGTCTGTATGATAATACACTGGACAGTTTGAAAATGGAGCAATTAAATGAGAGGATAATTAATTTAGATGGGATTTATGTAATGTCAATTATAAATATTATCTGTTTGAACATTTTTGTTTTATCTTTAAAAAAGTTGGTTAATATGAGTGCCAAGATAAAAGTTTTAGAAAAACTTATTAAAACAGATGTAGCTGGAGAGTTTTCTTTCCGGGTCCCACGAAGCCCTGGCAGTCCAACAGCCCACTTATAAAATAAACACACAGACGCTTATATTATTTAAACTGTTTGGCCTAATGGCTCAGGCTTCTAGCTATCTAGTTCTTACATCTTAAATTAATCCATTTCTATAAATCTATACCTTGCCACGTGGCTCGTGGCTTACCAGCATCTTCACATGCTGCTTGTCATGGCGGCAGCTGGCAGTGTCTCCCTCTGCCTTCCTGTTCTCTCAATTCTCCTCTCTGTTAGTCCTGCCTATACTTCCTGCCTGGATACTGGCCAATCAGTGTTTTATTTATTGATCAATCAGAGCAACACATTTGACATACAGACCATCCCACTGCAAACAGATCATACAGATATTCAGACCCAGACAGAGGAATTTAAAGGAGAACCAATCTCAGCATTGTATTATAAGATTACAAAGGAACAGCCTAAGGTTTTCAAACACCCAACTTAACTTAGCCAATAATCTTACAGAAACTGCCAAATGATAGATATCCCCAAGGCTGTGTAAGAGCTGAATGGAATCCTGTGCAAATGTTAGATTTGAGGAGATTCAAGGAAGCAATAGTCTCATATGGCATGCATTCACCTTTTATGAAAGAGATGATAAACTTGTGGTCAACTTGTAGTAGAATTATCCTTCTAAGACTGGAGAGACTTGGTTACAACAGTCTTGGAGCCTGGTCCTCAGTTACAATGGAAAACCTGGTGGAAAGATGAGACTAAGACCATTGAACAATGAAGTAGGGCTAGAGGTATGGAAATCTCCCAAGACCAACTTCTTTTTTTTTTTTTTTTTTTTTTTTTTTTGGTTTTTCGAGACAGGGTTTCTCTGTGTAGCTTTGTGCCTTTCCTGGGACTCACTTAGTAGCCCAGGCTGGCCTCGAACTCACAGAGATCCGCCTGGCTCTGCCTCCCAAGTGCTGTGATTAAAGGCGTGCGCCACCACCGCCCGGCTAAGACCAACTTCTTGGAGAGGGAGATTATTATAACATAGAAAGGCAATCTCTATATGATGACCACACCCTGGCTTTATGCCACGCAGCAGCCTTGAATGCTTGGGACAGAATTGAAGAAGTAAGAAAGAGAACTGAGTCATTTACTAAAGTTATATAGAACCCAAAAGAAACCTAAACTGATTTCTTGCAAAGGCTGTCTTCAGCAGTGAATAGAATGATACCAAAATCAGAAGCTAAGCAAATAATAATTGAATCTCCGGCATTTGAATATGCTAATGCATGATGCAAAAGAGTAAATAAGCCATTAAAGGCAAGATCAGCACCCTTGGAGGAATGGATCCTAGACACAGTCAATATTGAATCTCATAACCATGATGATGCTTGGATAGGAGAGGTGATTTCCAGAGGTTTGAAGAAAAGTCAAAATGTCTAGTGTTTCAAATATGGTAAACAAGGTCGTCTAAAAAAGGATTATAAACAAAGCATCCTAGAAACAATATTTTTCTAAGAATAATACCAACAGAACACATACAGAAGGTGTGGCAAAGGCAGACATTAGACTAATAAATGTAGATTAACAAGGGACAGTCAAGGTATCCATTTGCCATCAGGAAATACCTTGAGGGGACTCCCTCAGGCCCCCATGTCAAATTCAGTTCAGTTGTTTCCTGTCATCATGGAGGAAACTCCTTCCCAGAGCATTAAAGAACCTAATGCTTATTGTAAGAAACCATACTGCTCTGGATGGTAGAACATCTATAAAAGAGAGACCAAAAAATTCAGGAGAGACCATAAGGCAAATATTTTGGCCAACTTCTATGAATGAACAAAGACCAAAATTAAAAATATGAATAAATAATGTCATTGTTGAAGGTCTTATAGACACAGGTGTGGATGTAACAATAATTGCACCAGAATCTTGGCATCGAAATTGGCCTCTTCAGGAGGTAAATGTTCAGCTTTCAGGAGTTGGAACATTATCTCAGGTAAAACAGAGCATAAGCTGGGTAGAATGTATAGGGCCAAAAGGACAGAGAGGAAAATTTAAAGCCATATGTGGCTAGCATAGCAATAAATTTATGGGGACGTGATTTATTACAGCAATAGAATACCCAGATAAACATTCCTCCAATCTCAGAAACTATAAATTAATGTATGTTTCTTGGAACGTTATTAGAAAGTGTTATAAAGAACAGTCACCAACCATTTAGGTTGTACAAGAACAGGGCACAACAGCTGCTGATCTTTCAAAGGCACCAACAGCCCTCCCTTTAAAATGGTTGATGGACAAACCTTTATGGGTTGAACAATGGCTTTAACATCTGAGAAACTGCAAGCCTTAGAATAGCTGCTAAGTGCAGCTAAATGCTCAGCATATTGAAGAATCAACCAGCCCTTGGAATTTAATAACAAATCCTGTATTTGTTATTAAAACGAAATCTAGAAAATGGAGAATAGTAGTGGGTCTAAGAGCTGTTAATAAGGTGATTCAGCCAATGTGACCTCTACAGTCTGGAATTCCTTTGCCTTCTCTGTTACCTAAAGGATGGCCTCTTGTAGTTATTGATTTAAAAGACTGTTTCTTCACCATACCTTTATAAGAAAAAGACAGAAAAATTTGCCTTCAGAGTGCCTACTTATAATGATTCTCAGCCTGTTAAGAGATATCAATGGAAGGTTCTCCCACAGGGAATGTTGACCCACCCTGTGCCAATATTTTGTGCCTTTGGAAATGACACATAAGCAATGTCCTCAATCTATAGTTTACCATTACATGGATGACATCTTACTGATTCAAGTGTAGAGACTTTAGAATGTTTGAAGAAGTAAAGAAAATTTTCCCTTGTTGGGATTACAAATTGCTCCAAAAAATACAAAGAGGAGAGTCTATTAATTACTTAGGGTATAAAATAGGTCTACAAAGTACTTGACCAAAAGATACAAATCGGGAGAGATTGATTGCAGACTCTTAATGACTTTTAAAGATTGCTAGGAGACATTTCCAATCTATGGCCCACTATTAGGGTAGAAAATGATGAACTGAATAATTTGTTCAAAACTTTAAATGGTAACAAGGACTTAAATAGTTCAAGAAAATTATCATCTGAAGCTAAGAGAGAATTGGCTTTGGTGGAAAAGAAATTACAGAATGCCCACATGGCTTGTGTGGATGCAGAGCTTGTTTGCATTCTATTTATTTTACCCTCTACTCATTGTCCTACAAGAATTTACTGCCAAGGGAAGATATTTTCTTAGAATGGATGTTTTTATCACATAAACAGAGTAAAAAATTAAAAACTTATGAGGAAAAAGTCTCTGGGTTGATTCTAAAAGGAAAGTTGAGATTTCATCAATTAGCAGGAATAGACCCAGCAGAAATTGTAGTACCTTTTACTAATGATGAAGTTGACAAATTATGGGCAGTAATTTTTTGGGGAGAAATTAACTCAAATATCTCAAAAGCAAGAGAATTAAATTTATAAAGAGAACTAATTGGATTCTTCCTCATATTGTATGGGGAACACGAATTTCTGGAGCCCATACATTTTATACTGATGCAAACAAATCAGAAAAGGATTATAAATCAGGAAATTTAAGTAAAGTGGTTCAAAGCCCTTTTGATTTTCTTCAGAAGTCAGAATTATATGCTATTCTGATGGTATTAATGGATTTTACAGAATCTCTTACTATAGTTACTGACTCTCATTATGTAGAAAAAGTTGTTTTACACATTGAAACTGCTGATTGTATTCCTGATGAGTCAGAATTAACTTTGTTATTTACTCAGTTATAAGAAATAACCAGGAATAGGAATCATTCCTTATATATAAACATACATCCAATCCCATAGGGATCTGCCAGGCACTCTAGCACAAGGTAATGAAGAAATTGATCAACTATTGATAGGAAATGTGCTGGAGGCCTCAGAGTTTCATTAAAAAACACCATGTCAATAGGGAAGGTTTGAAAAAGGATTTTTCCATCACTTGGCAACAAGCCAAGGAAATTATAAGGAAATGTCCTATTTGTTCTTTATACAACCAAACTCTACTACCTGTAGGAAGTAACACAAAGGAATGAAATTTGGCAGATAGATGTGTTCCATTTTGTAGAATTTGGAAAAATAAAATACATATACCATACCATTTATACCTATTCAGGATTTCAATGGGCAACTGCTTTGAGTTATGAAAACACTGATTCTCTAATCACACATTTGCTGGAAGCTATGACCCTCATGCATATACCTGTACAAATTAAGACTGGCAATGCTCCAGCATACGTCTCTAGTAAAATGAAACAGTTTTTTGCTTATTAAAATAGAAAGCATATTACAATTATACCATAGAATCCTACAAGACAAGCTGTCATAGAATCAATTCAAACTCTAAAGGACATGCTAAATAAACAAAAGGGGATAGTAAAGACCTCCAGAAATTGACTACATAATGCTCTATTAACTTTGAATTTTCTAAATGCTAATGATAAAGGTACAACAGCTGTGGAGAGACATTCAATAATAGAAAAAAACCTACAGAATTAAATCAGCCTGTATCCTTTAAAGATGTGCTGATCTCAGAATGGAAGTCAGAAAATGTGTTATGTTTGGGAAGAGTGTGGTGATATTTGCTGCAAACCACAGGAAAATGTAATAGAATTCAGCTACTATCACAAAAGCTACTACTTGGAAAAGTCAAGGACTTCTCCAAAGGTCAAGCCGTGGCTTAAGAAGTCTTGGTGATATCTTAGCTTTTGTATATATATTAGCTGGTTCCTACAGTGATTTTCTTACAATGCTATGTGTGATTCCAAGAATGCCTAACAGTGTAATTATCTAAAATACCTTTCAAGTATCCAAGGCCAAACGAAACAACACCTGACTCCTAGGTCAGGAGGACAGCTTTATTTCTTGTGTAATTTAGGGTTAGACCCTCCTTCCTTACAGCCTTACTAATAGACTCCTAATTTCTTACCTAACTACTTCCAGGAATGTAGGCTGAGCACATAGATCCCCTTCTTGATATACTAACCAATCATTAGCTCTCAATTGACCTCCTCCTCTAACCACTCCATCTGCAGGTTGTAAAACAAAGCCTGGTGGTCACTGCCTGAGGAAAATTCTTACCTGCCTTTATGACCCTGTAGGAATTCAAGCCTGGTGACCTGGCTAGAGGGGGAGGATCACTATGGCTTGGATTTATAACTAAACACCTCAGAGACTTGAGAGGATTTGGAGGTATAAGGAGACGGAGAGGAAGAGAGGAGTGGAGAACTTGAGGATGAAGAACTGAGAGAGATAAGGAGGACTTTGACCAGAGAGAACGTGTGGACAAGATGGTGTTAGGATTCTGCCGCTCCTCCAGCTGTGTGACCACACATGCACTGTTCAGTAGCTAAGGGGTCTTAAGTCTTACATCATCAGTGTGCTCCGTGGTCACACAAATGCACACAGTGTAGTCACGCAATCAGCGCATGCGTGGTGTAGCTCCATAAGTCCACCTGCGCATGTGCAGGGGAATCCTTAAGAAGACGGACACAGACTTCTCCCCTCTCTCTTCTCTCTGTTCTCTCCTCCTCCCACTCTCTCTCTCTCTCTGCGCGTGTGTCTCCCTCAGGCCTGGTTACTCTCATCTGTGCCCTCTGCTCCTATGAAAGCTCTGATACTGGGTTTTGTCGTGTCTCATGATCTTTTCACCCAGGAACAGTGCCGCTATCATTTTTAAAACAACATTGGTGCCATGAAAAAATAAGCAGCACTGGTTACCGCGAGAGGAAAGGTCAGAAGCGTGAGGCACGGCCAAACCCAGTATCAGAGCTTTACTGGGGGGGACAGAAAAGAGTAACCAGGCCTGGGGGAGACACATGTGCAGAGAGAGAGAGACAGACAGACAGACAGACAGAGAGGTAGTGGGGGAGGAGATAACAGACAGAAGAGAGAGGGGAGGAGTCTGCGTCGGCTTTGTAAGGATTCCCCTGCACATGCGCAGGCGGGCTTATGGAGCTACGCCACGCATGCACTGATTTCGTGACCGCGCCGTGTGCATTTGCACAATCATGCAGCACACTAATGACGTAAGATTAAGACCCCCTGCTTAGTACTGAACTACGCATGTGTAGTCATATAGCTGGAGTGGTAGAATCCTAACATTACTAACCTTTTGCTTATTATAAAAAAGCAGGTGAACAGGAAGAGGGGTGTTGTTTCTCCCGGAAAACTGCTTCCAGCTGACTTGGTGGATGTCCATTGACTCTTAGGGAAGGGGCTTCTGAGGTAGACAGGTGTCCTGGGGTCATTTGCTGCTTTGGGAATCGTCTGACAAGGTACTGTCCAGGTGGATTCAAGCCGGTTCCAGAGCTCACTGACTTGTCCAGGTGGATTTTCTGGAGCTCAGAAAAATTTTGAACATATTAAGAAGCAGCCATGAGAAAATTAAAGTCTTGTGCTAGTGACCATGACATTGTAGTGTTAAGTGTTTAGTATTCTGCTTACATTGGTTAGTGTTAGGGGAGAGAGAGAGAGAGAGAGAGAGAGAGAGAGAGAGAGAGAGAGAGAGAGAGAGAGAGAGAAACATGTTTTTAATTTTTACCTGAGATAAGCCTTATCAGAGACAGATTATTTTAAGGCACCTGTTTCCTTTATTAGTTTAGCATTCAGGAGACACAGGTGATCAATTGCTGAGAGCATTTAACAGTAATAGATTGTTATATTAAAGTCTGTTTTTGTAGAGCCCAGACACTTTTGGGTCTGGGGGTGTAAATACCTTTTGACTGTTACAATTCCTTACCACCTGGGTATATACTTGATGGTCTTGGATTCCAGCTCTATGGTTATCTTGTAACAATTAGCTGAGTAGTTAATTAGAAGAGGGAACCAGGAAGAGAAAAGCTTGTGGGGTGAGACCTCATTCTTCTGGAATTGGGGACAAGGCAGTGGATCCTGATGTCCTCTGGAACTTGAGAGAGAGCAGGGCCCTGTCTGTGTCCCTGTGCATGAGAAGGAGAAACGCTGCTGACCGGTCTGGAGTAAGGCACGTGGAGGGAGCAATGAAATGAAAGCTCCTACCTTAGCCGGAAAATCTTTTCCCATTAAGTAACCCTGAAAGTACAATTAAGTCTGGTGAGGTGGGTAAAGCTGTCCCCCTACCCCAACAATAGGGAAATGAGAAGGAGGTAGGACCCCAAAACTCCCCCAGGACTGAGCAAGTGGCCCTGGTGTCCAGAAGGAAGGAAATGGATCGCCTCCATGCTATATCCTGAGTTCCCTGTGAGCCTATGGCCAAGCCTAGGAGGTCTGCTGTAGGTCTTTGATGTCCCCATACCATGAGGTGCACAAGGGCAGTCAGCTGACCACTTATCTCTCTAGGTGGCACTTTGAACAAGGACAATTGATGTCTCAAGGGGCAGGGCATGCACTAGCCCATGTGGCCTTCTAAAACAGGGACCTGGAAGCCCTTATGCAGCTGCTTGGATGGCATGTGCCAGCATTTGGCAATTCTGTTCATGGGCTTTCTCATCTCTCCCATGGTACCTTAAATGCTGAAACTTCTGCCTGTGAGGTCAGGAGCCTTGCTTTCCAGATGCTTAAGTTTAGCCCTAATGTCAGGGAGTTCTGGGAGACAAGAGACAGATTTTATTCCATGTCTTGAATTTTTTTTGATAGTTTGCTGGTTTGAGGACAGCTTTAGCAAGACCTGCCAGGAGGCAGGTTGTAAACTGATCTCTGGCTAGAGAGCCATCCAGATTATTATATCCCAATGTGGGCCTGATTGTAAACTTATTTGCATGCATCCTAGCCTGCTTCCAGACCTGTCCGTGCTTAGCAGCCCCCCTGGTACCAGAGAACAGAGCGGAGGTCAGATAAGTGGAGATTGTTTGGAGTAAGAGATTACTCAGGTTTAGGAATGCACATGGTCAGGAGAGAGAGAATCAGAAATGGAGGGTTTAGAGCTTAGGTAAAAGCATGGGGATAAGGTAACTCTTTTCATTTGCCCAGTCTCTGGCAGAATTAGATAATTTCCATGAAATATTGGGGTTCAAGCTTCCATTATGCAGCCAAATTTATGGGTATCAGGGGATATTTAAGGCATTTCTCAGAGGAGGAGTGGAACCAAGAGGAGGAAGCTTCCATGTCCCATGACTGCAGCCAAGAGAAAAAAATAAAAAATTAAAATAACAAACGGGATCCTAGATTCCCACCCCGGGTGTCCCTGAGGGCAGGTAATCTGTGGACCAGGATCATCACAAGTTACCCCACTCGTCATCATGGGTGGGGCAAGGGCTAGGGGGCTTATGTACCAGAGGACCCCCGGGAGTACAGATAGCATTTAATATATATATATATATATATATATTTTTTTTTTTTTTTTTGGTTTTTCGAGACAGGGTTTCTCTGTGTAGCTTTGCGCCTTTCCTGGAACTCACTTGGTAGTCCAGGCTGGCCTCGAACTCACAGAGATCCGCCTGGCTCTGCCTCCCGAGGCTGGGATTAAAGGCATGCGCCATCACCGCCTGGCCGCATTTAATATTTTGTCAAGAGAGAGTGTTTTGTGGTACACAGCCCAAGGACACACACACACACACCCGCCGCCACTGTGGTCTGGCGCAAGAAATATATCTCAGGCTACAGTTGTGGGAAATGACAAGGGATCAGAATGGGAAAACTCACCAATCTGGTTAGCCAGTGTGTTGTGTGGAGCAGTCCTAGCGACTGGGCAAATCAGAAGAGCGGTACAGGCAGTTGCAGGTCCAAGAAACCTTGATACAGGGCCCCAGACGCAGAGCCCCAGATACAGAGCCATGAGAGAGCCTGTCTTGTCACAGCACCAAAGTTGTTTGAAAAAATAAGCTGGGCAATTGTTGCATCCCCCTCGACCAGCAAGGAAGACGCAACACCAGGCTCTTCTCCAAGCAGTTTATTCAGGAACCTTGAACAATCTTCCGACCCTGGGGAAAGCCATCTTCTGACTCCAGGGAAAGCCAGCCCATGCCCTTTATAGCCACTGGGCAACCAACCCCGTAGTGCCATGTGGACAATGCCGATAGGGTCAGACACACGCAAGCAAGCCAGATTCCACGCCAAAGCCAAATAAGGAGTTGTTTATCCCAGAGAACACCCGCCATCGGGAAGGCAGAAGCCGGACGCTGGCGCCATCTTTGAGGCGCGGCTGTGCACAGCTCTCTACAGTTCCCCCTTTATTGTTTTAAGCAGCAGGCAAGAGCAGAGGTCTAATCTCTGCCAAAATACAACTTGGACATTGTACTGGTGTTAGTCCAGGTGTCATCCACTCAGAGAACACTTGACCCGTCCGATACCCTTTTTTGCAAAGGTGGGAATTAGGGTATCAACCTACATGCAATTAGACTTACTCTTCTTGGGTTTTGCAGTACAGCTAGACCCAAGTGCAGTGCACTAGCCTCCCATCCTGCGCGATCAAGCTTTTAATGCGGCCAGCCAGGCCTGGGGAGACTGTCCAGCCTCTATGACTGTAAAGGCTTGGATAATCATGGCTGCATTGCGCTGCTGAGAAACCCTTAAATGAACAATGCACCACAGGCACATCAGGGAGACAATTACCAGTAGGGCTGCCAGGGCACCTAATCCTGCCCACTCCTTTAAAAAGGTGATAGAATTTCGCAGCCAAGACATCATTTCTGCAGCGGAGGCCAGGTGCACACGGGTGGAGTTGACCGCAATGATCTCATTGCGCAGGATCTGGGTCAGGTTATCAAACTCCACCGACCAGGTTCCGCTTGTGAGTCGATCCTCAGCTGCTCCCGCTGGCATGCTTGTCAGAATCAGGGCTATCAGGATCAGGCACATCAGCTTCCGGGGTGTCATCAGGTCTCTCCGTCTGAGGGGCCCATCGCACCAATCGTTGCTGAAATAAGGAGCTCACAGAACTAGAGGGTTTAATCAGTCCTGCACATTCAAAATATTTCAAAGGATCCTTGGTTACCTTCTCCTTGAGGGCAGCTACGTTTGAGATGGCCCATTTTTCCACACTGAAAACATGCCCCAGTGTTCCCTCCTTTCTTGTTACTAAGCTGTATAACTGCAGCCGCAAGGCCTGCGTTAGTTAGAGGTCCCCGTAATTCTCTGCACACTTTCATCCATACTTCTAGACCTTTGTTCTTATAAGGGGTGATCGCAGCTTTGCATTCTTTGGTACATTGTTCATAAGCTAGCTGTTTATAAGCGGCATCACGGCATCTGGGTTCCCAAAGATTCTGCCTGCAGCCTCGACCATGCAGGCCACAAAATCTGAAAAAGGTTCCATAGGTCCCTGAAGGATCTTAGTAAGGTTGCCTCTCACTTCCCCTTTATTAGGTAGGGACTTCCATGCCCTTGTTGCTAGTTGATTTATCTGGTCATAAACCTGCTGTGGATATCCATTTTGTTGATTGGCAAATTGGCCTTGTCCCAGCAGCGTGTCTACATCCCAAGCTGCTTGACCTCCACCTGCAGCCCTGTTAATCGCAGCTTGTTCACTGGCAAATTCTATCAAAAATGCCTTCCAGTCTAAATACTGCCCTGCGCTGAGACATGCTCGAGCAAGATTCATCCAATCGGATGGAGTCATGCAAAATCTGTGCAGAGCCTCCACTTGAGCAACAGTATATGAGGCTGTGATGCCATAAGTCCGGACAGATTCCGCTAGAGACTTGATGACCTTAAAATCCAAAGGTTCATGGTATCTCTGTTGAGTCTGGGCATTGAGAAACACTGGGCAAGCTAGCTGCATTTCAGTTCTAACCTGTCTCCAAACCTCCGGGTTAAAAGAATTCCCCATAGAGACAACTCTAGACATGGAGGCAGATTCCAGATACGGTGGAGGAGCTGAGGGAGCGGCTCCATACTCAGACTCACATCCCTTAATTCTTTCTCTTTCTCCTTTATTTTTACCCCTTTTTTTCTTATTCTCACGCTCTGCAAGGTTTCACATAATGACTCTACATCATCAGAATCAGGGGAAGAGATAGGGGACTCGGAACGCTCTAGGTCCGAAAGGTCAGGATATAACCTTGTTTTTTCTTCCCCCTTTTTTGTTTTACTTCTGGTAGACGCTGCTTTAGCAGACAAGGCCTTTTCTGATCTTTCCTCCTGCAACATTTCTAAGGCTGCCTGCCCATTCTCTACCGCATCGCTGCAGCTCTGGTCTTCGAGACACCCTCTCACTAATTTCCAAACTGGTCTAACTGCATGTTTAAGCGTCCCTTGTTCTGCAGCGAAGTCTAGATCACGGCCCAACTTTTCCCAGGAAGCTACCGTGAGGCTTCCAGAACTGCAAACCAGGGTGCCACGACATCACGTTCCTCTAGAAATCTTTCTGAAGTACTCTTCTTAATCTCTAATTTCTTTGAAAGGAGCAGCTCGTTAAGAGCCAGAAAAATTGGGTGCGAAAAAGTTGCGCCCATGATACTAGCAGCACTTTTGCCTTCACCTGCTTTCACTTTCTTTAATTTTCCCCTCCGCTTTTGTCACGGCTCTACGTTTTAATTTTCCCGTCCACTTTTGTCGCGGCTCTACTCTTTAATTTTCCCATCTGCTTTTGTCGCGGCTTTAATTAATTTTTCTGCTTTTGTCATGGATCCCCACCTTACCTGGGGACTTACCAGTGCACTGCCCTGACTGCAAAGAGTTCTGAGCCTTAAAGGGTCCCCGTACGGGCCACCACTTGTCGCGTCCGCCTCGACCTGCAAGGAAGATGCAACACCAGGCTCTTCTCCAAGCAGTTTATTCAGGAACCTTGAACAATCTTCCAACCCTGGGGAAAGCCATCTTCTGACTCCGGGGAAAGCCAGCCCACGCCCTTTATAGCCACTGGGCAACCAACCCCGTAGTGCCATGTGGACAATGCCGATAGGGTCAGACATACGCAAGCAAGCCAGATTCCACGCCCAAGCCAAATAAGGAGTTGTTTAATCCCAGAGAACACCCGCCATCAGGAAGGCGGAAGCCGGACGCTGGTGCCATCTTTGAGGCGGGGCCGTGCACGGCTCTCTACAACCAATGATGGCACATGCCTTTAATCCCAGCACTCGGGAGGCAGAGTCAGGTGGATCTCTGTGAGTTCAAGGCCAGCCTGGTCTACAGAGTGAGATCCAGGACAGGCGCAAAGCTTACACAGAGAAACCCTGTCTCAAAAAAACAAAAAAATAAAAAATAATAAGCAGTGCTGTTACTGGGTGAAAAGGTCATGAGACATGACAAAACCCAGTATCAGAGCTTTTTTAGAAGGAGTGGGGGTCAGAAGAGAGTAACCAGGCCTGGGGAGACACACATGCAGAAAGAAAGAAAGAGAGAGAGAGAGAGAGAGAGAGAGAGAGTGTTAGGGGAGGAGAGAACAGAGAGAAGAAAGAGGGGAGGAGTCTGTGTCAAGCTTTTTAAGGATTCCCCTGCACATGCGCAGGTGGACTTACGGAGCTTTGCCACACATGTGCTGGTTGCGTGACTGCGCTGCGCGCATTTGCACAATCACGCAGCACATGGATGATGTAAGACGTAAGACCCCTTACTTAGCTACTGAACTGCTGGAGTGGCAGAATCCTAACAGATGGAAGATGAGGAAGAGCCAGATGGAGAAGTACTAGCTGGGTAAGAATGAGATGAGAAGGACCTAGATGGGGCAGAACTAAGATGAGAGAATTAAGATAGAAGTTAGAGGGAACAGTAGATAAATTCAGAGAGAAATCAGGCAAGAAAGGTACTTGGCTTGTGTAAAGAACTGAAGCTGTATAGATAGGATTTTATCCCAGAGGAATAAAGTAGATGGACAAGCAGCATGGTGTACTTAGATTCATTTCCCAAAAATAATTCTCACCATTTGTAGTTTCTCTACTGAGTCCCTGGGAAATATATTATTAAGGCTGGTCCTTTTAATAACATACAAGAGATATTTTAATTGTGCTCTAAGAAATAAAGCTTATCTGAGGATCAGAGGAAAAAGCCAACCACTATATTAAACATAGAGGTCAGGCAATGATAACACACGCCTTTGATCCTAGTATTCGGGAGGCAGAGATTCATCTGGATCTCTGTGAGTTCAAGGCCACATTGAGAACAGAGCCAGGCATGGTGGCACACACTTTTAATTCCAACACTAGTTAACTATAGAGGTCTGGAGGTCTGTACAGACAGGAAGTGACAGAGTTGGGTGGAAAGAGGAAGTAAGATGGCAGGGCACAGAAAGGTATATAGGTGTGAGTATACAGGAAGCAGCTCTCTTGGACTGAGGATTTCCTAGTGGTAAGAACTTGTGGCTGGCTCGTTCTATTCCTCTGACCTTTCAGCTTTCACCCCAGTATCTGGCTCTGGATTTTTTTTTTCTTTTTTTGGTTTTTCAGAGACAGAGTTTCTCTGTGTAGTTTTGGTGCCTGTCCTCGATCTCGCTCTGTAGACCAGGCTGGTCTCGAACTCACAGAGATCCACCTGGCTCTGCCTCCCAAGTGCTGGGATTAAAGGCATAAGCCACCACCACCCAGCCAAATTTTTTATTAATAATATCATTTAGCAATTCCTGTTACAGAGAGGTTTTGCTTTTGTTTACACAGGAGAAGAAAAGCTATGGATACCATCACAATTGATAAAGGTTTGATTTGAACAAGAGAGACCTCTTAATTAGAAGAGGTGATAGTCCATCAAACAGCATGGCTGCTCAATTTAAACTAACTTATACGACTAACAGATGCTTTTTATTTGATCAGATATAACTTGCCAAAAGGGAACCTCCCCCAAGTTAGGGTTGGGGCAGAGTTTTGTTTTGTTTTTCCTTTCAGGAGAATGAAGGCATCCAACTAAGGAATCTGAAGAACACTGGACAAAGGAGACATCTGAAGAAAAAGGACAAGTTATCAAAAAAAAATGTCCCAAGAAAAAGAGTAAATTGGCCTATTGATATACCACATCTCCAACAGGATAAAATTTCATAAATCTTCTAAAATTTGTGTTTCTGCTGCTTGCTACGGACACATAAAGCCTTTTGGTAGTTCCAGTTCAATTGAAAGCTAAAGCTGACTTTGGAGTTGGAGTGCCGCTCTCTCCTTCTCTAAACCCAAGCATGCTTGTTAAAGAAAAATCCAAAATCTCTGTCTCATGTCAGAAGAGCCACCTGATAAGGGACAAAACAAAACAAAACAAAAAACAAATTCAGGACTATTATATTGCTACTAATCTCATGATCCTTTGGTTTTATTTTAACACTTTCTTTAAAGATTTTCTTAAAGTATAAATATTATCCCAAATTTTTAAGATTTATACATTTTTTTTTTGGTTTTTCGAGACAGGGTTTCTCTGTGTAGCTTTACGCCTGTCCTGGAACTCACTTGGTAGCCCAGGATGGCCTCGAACTCACAGAGATCTGCCTGGCTCTGCCTCCCGAGTGCTGGGATTAAAGGCGTGCGCCACCACCGCCCGGCCTACATATATATTTTTAAAACTTTTTTTCATGATATGAATGGTCATATAGAGTACTAACTAATTCTAGAAAAAGGCTTCGTCTAGCTGCCTGTTCATGATTTCAGGTTTGAGTCTCTATCAGGTAACTAGGAATTAAGGTTTTGTACTCTGGATGTACATAACTAATATTGATCCTTTAACCTCTTCGAAGTCTGCTGCATATGACATTTAAAATGTTTAAGTGTGAGCCGGGCAGTGGTGGTGCACACCTTTAATCCCAGCACTCAGGAGGCAGAGGCAGGCGGATCTCTGTGAGTTCGAGGCCAGCCTGGGCTACAGAGTGAGTTCCAGGAAAGGCGCAAAGCTACACAGAGAAACCCTGTCTCAAAAAACAAAAAAAAAAAAAAAATGTTTAAATGTTCGGCAACGAACCATGACCACGCCTAACAGCAATCTTTGAAGTCTTCAAAAGGAGAATGGGGCCCCACAATGATGGTTCCACATGGACTATGGTAACAACACTAAGCTGACAAACACCACCCAAAGATCAGCTTTGGACTACAAACATCTCAGGACAGTACCGAGATGGCTAGCTGAGATGATTTAGCCTCACAGACTACTCTAGCCAGGACTTGAGACAAGCCCTGCACTTTCCCATTACACAGAGACTGGATAACAAATGATACATCTACTTCTCCCAGGACTAGACAATTAACCCAAATTTTTCTTTTCAGGATTCCCCTAAAGATGCCATCACCCTCAGACAGCAGAAAGTAAATTTAAGAACAGGAGGCCACATTCCCAAGAGGTGGGGTGGGTGGTTTTGGGTTGTTCATTGAATTATGGATATTTGTCATTGTTTAGGGTAGTTGGTTACAAGTTGTTATTGGTAATGGTTAAAAGACAAAAAACAAACAAAGGAGATTAGATTCAGGATTCTTGTTTTGAGAAAGAAAAGAAAGAAAGAAAAAGATATAAATATGATAAGATAAAAGGATAGATTATTGAACCTACTCTGAAAAGCATATAGGCAGATACAGAAATGATAGGATAAAAGGGCAGATTATTAAATCAACTACTTGTTTTAAATATTTTACATTAATATGAATCTTTGTATATTGACACAAAGTTGAGATTATTTTTGTTGGAACATACTGTACATACATTTCTAATCTTGTTCAAGTTATTATACCTATGCATCTCATTTAACAATGTAATACAAATTGCTAATCCTTGAGATTTATTATTACAAACTATTTAGGATAATAAATGCTGCTTAGTAGTTAGTCACCTACTACAATCAAACTTGTTGTCATGTTAGAAATGTTTTCAAGGTCAAACAGATATATTTTAGGTAGACAAGTGGTCTTCAAACACTTCAGAGATCTATAGAGTTTGTCATTTAAGATGTTCTAATAACATAGATTCTTTTTTTTTTTTTTTTGACAGTGAGACATGTCTGCTCCTAGCAGTGCCAATCTACTTCAGAGAAGATGATGGGCCTCAAAGAAATTCTATATGGAGTTTACTCTTTGTGGCAAAAGTTAGCCACTGGGCAAGAAAGTGTCCTTGCCTCAACTGCTGACAGTAACTCTGTCCAAATTGGATAAGCAGGACACAAAATAAAGGACTGCTGAATTTTGCCAAGACAAGGTAGGACAACCCTTTAGAATAACCTGCTTCACAGAAAAGTCCGTCATATATGTTAGGCCTGTAGGTCAAAGAGGGATAACCCAATGTTACAGAGGAACCTTGGGTGACTGTCCAGGCAGCCAGCTGTTTGTCATTTCTTACATGTTTTTGGAAGTTGCTTGCTTGCACTTCCTGCTTACTCAGGTAATATTATTTCATTCTTGGGTCTCTTATGGAGTTGAAAACTTTATAGTTATAGTTTTCCTTGTTACCAGATTCAGAAAAGAAGTACACTAAAGAAGTGTAAAGTGTATAAACTTGAGAGACATTAAAAGATAATTTTGGTAATGTAAGTTAGAATAGAAAGTGAATTAGGTACAACCTTTTTGGCTCACCAAGATAGAATAGATATGGAGTATTTTCTCTGAATTTGTCTATTGTTAATGGACTAGACACTTAATGTATTATTGCCTGTATATATTGTATATAGTTATTGTACTTATTGTATATAGTTTTTCTTATATTAGTTAGAACCTTCTTTTTTTTTTTTTAAAGATTTATTTATTATGTAAACAGTGTTCTGTCTGCATGTATCCCTGCAGGCCAGAAGAGGGCACCAGATCTCATTACAGATGGTTGTGAGCCATCATGTGGTTGCTGGGAATTGAACTCAGGACCTTTGGAAGAGCAAGCAGTGCTCTTAACCTCTGAGCCATCTCTCCAGCCCTCTATTTTTATTTTAGATAAAAAAAAGGGGAAATGTGGTGATATTTTGTTTGTGCTCTAACAAATAAAGTTCGCCTGGAGATCAGAGTGTGGAGCTAGCCACTAGTTAACCATGGAGGCCAAGCAGTGGAGTCACACACCTTTAATTCCAGCACTATGGAGATATGTCTGGGCAGAGAGAGGAATAGAAGGTGGGAGGAGACAGGAGGTCACCCCTTTTTGGCTGAGGAGTTGTTGAGGTAAGAGGTAGCTGTGGCTTGCTCCTTTGTTTCTCTGATCTTTCTGCATACCCTGATATCTGGCTCCAGGTTATTATTATTTTTAAGACCTATTAGAATTCGTACTACACCTGTCTTGAAAAACAACAACAAACAAACAAATTGTAATTATTAGGGCTGGAAAGATGACTCATGGGTTAAGAGTGAACTGTTGCAGAGGACTTGGGTTCAATTTCCAGAGCCTACAAGGCTGCTCACACCCATTTGTAACTCCAGTTCCAGGGAATCTGATGCCCTCTTCTGAGCACTGCAGGCATCAGACACATGTGTGGTACACATACATACATGCAGAAAAAAAAAAAAAACACATAAAACTAATAAAACAAATTTTGTTGTTGTTGTTTTAAATCACTTAGGGAAAATGTTGCTGTGAAGGTCCTGGGAGCAGAGTGACTGGGCAGGCAGGAAGGCCTTGGACAACATAGTCAAATGGAGGCCAGGGCCTCACTTCCCTTGGAATCAGCCACACAAGTTGCTCTCCACCTCAGTTTCTTTGCCCATTAAGCAGGACAGTTTGTCCTGGCCCTGTGTTTGGGGTATAATATGGGGTGTAACTGAAGGACAGATTATCGTAAAGAGCCAATGCTCCATTAATCTGAAATAACTTGGAGGCAATTTGTCCTGCCTGCAGGCCTTCAACGGGTTTTTGACCACCCTAAGGACGGAATGATAGGGACAGGAGATACAAGGAAATACACCAAGTCTAGATTCTGATCAAGGTGCCACTTTTTTTTCTCCAGGAGGGTTTATATAGTTCCTGCAGGGTCGGGGGAGCAAGAAGCTGTCATCTGCATAAGGTAGGGCAAGCTAACAGGATGTTTGTATAGGATGTCCACAGGTTGAAAGGGTCAAGGGCTCTGCCTCAATGTCCTGTTGCTAGGCAACCTGACTGTAAGATGATCTAGTTCCCTGTCTTATGGGGGTCTGTATTTTTCCACTAACTAGAGATTCTGTCCTTGTCCCTGACAATTTGGGCTTTTCTCTTTTGTTTTGAGCTTAACTTGTCACCCACTGTCTGCCTCCTCTCCCAGTTTCCTGTGTCTGTCCTCCACCCCCCAAAACCTGCTCCCCCCCACGTGCTTTCTTCCAGTAGACGCCAGAGGAAGGCTTCAGATGTCCAGTCAGCTGAAGTGTGTGTGTGTATGTGTGTGTGTATGTGTAAAGGGAATGTATTGGAATTACTTATAGGCTGCAGTCCAACTAATCCAGCAATGACTAGCTGTGAATGGAAAGTCCAAGAATTCAGCAGTTGCTCAGTCCCACAAGGCTGGATGTCTCAGTTGTTCTTCAGTATACACTAGAATCCCAAAGAAGTAGGCGCCAATGCCAGTGAAGGAAGGGATGAGCTAGCAAGGTGAGGACAAGCAGGCAAAGAGCAAAAGCTTCCTTCTTCTATGTCCTTATATAGACTTCCAGCAGAAGATGTGGCCCAGATTAAAGGTGTGTCTTCCCACCTCAAGATCTGGATCAGGCCGGGCGGTGGTGGCGCACGCCTTTAATCCCAGCACTTGGGAGGCAGAGCCAGGCGGATCTCTGTGAGTTCGAGGCCAGCCTGGGCTACCAAGTGAGTCCCAGGAAAGGCGCAAAGCTACACAGAGAAACCCTGTCTCGAAAAACAAAAACAAAAACAAAAACAAAAAAAACAAAAAACAAAACAAAACAAAAAAAGATCTGGATCAGAGGTGTGTCTTCCTACCTCAAAGGTCCAGACTAGAAGTGGATTCATCCACTTCAAACCAAGCAGAAAACCTCTCACAGGTGTGCCCTCCATTTCTGGATTGTAGTTCATTCCAGATACAGTCAAGCTGACAACCAAGAACAGCCCTCACAGGGAGGAAAAGGTTTATTTCCCTCACGGTTCCATATTAACAGTCATCATCAAAAGTAGTGTGAGCAGGAACTCATGCAGGACAGGAACTGGGAGGCAGGAGCTGATGCAGAGGCCATGGAGGGGTGCTGCTTACTGGCTTGCTCCTCATGGCTTGCTCAGCCTGCTTTCTTTACAACCCAGGCCCACCAGTCCAGGGGTGGCACCACCCACAATGGGCTGGGTAGACCCTCCCCCACTGATCACTAATTTTAAAAATGCCTTACAGCTGGATCTTATAGAAGCCTTTCTCAACTGAGGCTCCCTCCTCTCTGATGACTCTAGCTTGTGTCAAATTGACATAAAACCAGCCAGCACAGCAAACAACTAGGAAAACTTGAAAGCCAGTGAGGTGGACCACAAGGAGGATCACACGCTAAGGAAGACGATGGATGTAGAGTTGGGACTGCAGATGTAACTCTGACAAGTGAGCCAGCAGTTCACACTGGAGCGGAATAGTGTTAGGACATGGGAATGACCACTGGTAGTGGAAAATAAAAACAGCCACAGAAGATTTCAGGACCTGAAAACCCATATGGTTGCTTACAGTTGCTCAATCTCCCCCAATTTAATCATTCTCTAATAGAGGACAGCTGAAACATCAAGAGCAGAACTTTTGAGGTTAAAAAGAGTAAAATTCCTAAGACTGTTAAGTATCAATGCCACATTCTCACTAGCGTGTTGTGTCTTCCCCAGTACTAGCCACATGGTCAGTGCTCAGTGTGGTGGGGATGAGGGAGGGCAGGGAACCTGGAAGGAACCAGTATCTGGATCAGAACAGTGGAGAGGTGGCTTTGCTTTGAGAACATAAATGTCCCATTCAATTAGTGGGGAGTTGTTGGTGACACTGAATTCCTCTTCCCTTGACAATGTCAATATGATAGGATCTAACTTTGATCTACAGAAAGTTACAAAATACTGTTGCTTTACCTTTGCCCACTGAATGACTTGCACTTTGGTAAGTCTTCTCTTTACAAAGACACATGGTTAAGGTACTAAGAGGACTAGCCTCAGGCCACCATCCGTGACAACACTGTGTTACTGCCCCTTTTGACTTTCACATTTGTTTTTGAGACAGGTCTTACTACGTAGAACTAGTTGCCCTTGGACTCACAGGGACCCACCTGCGCCAGCCTCCTGAGTGCTGGCATTAAAGACAAGTGCCAACATGCCCAGCATCTTTTATTTGCATTTCATGTGTATGCATGTTTTGCCTGCATGTATGTCTGTGCCGCTGTGTGCCTGGTGCCTGATGCCAGAAGAGGTCATCGGAGCCTTTGGAAATAGTTATAGGTGGTTGGGAGCCACCGTGTGGGTGCTGGAAACTAAACCTGGGTCCCCTAACAGCTGAACCTCTCTAGCCAGTTACTCCCCTTTGATATTCTTCTGGTAATGAGCCCCTGGCGATGGCATTAGCTTTCTGAGTGGGCTAGTTCCTTAGTGTGGGCCAAAATGATGCCCCAAGCCGCAGGAACTTAACAATTCCTTGCAGATCCTCACTGTAGTGAGGTGGTGTAGAAGAGACACGGAGGAAATAAGAAAAGTCTTGTGTCCTCAAAGAGCACTCAACCTAGTTAAGGGAACAGTAAGTCAAAGGTGTAGGATAAAGTCTGTGGTGACGGCTTCCAGTGAGGTCAAATAATGCATTGTCCTAGACTATAGCATCAATGAACGCACCGTGCTAGACACGTGCCAACGTGAGTACATTCCGCGAGACTTACACACGGGAAGGCTCTCAGTGTGCCAACACTATAAATCTCATAGAGCCCTCTAGCGGCTACCCGGGAAGTCCTCCTACTCCGGGCATGGATGAGGGAGCCGAGGAGCAGAAAGGTAGGAGGCTCAAAAGCTCAGAGTCCGAGACACCACCTTTTTATTCCCCCAAAGCCTCTACAAATAATCCGACCCGAATGTGAGCACCATGTCGGTCTCTCGAGTCTCCGTGGAGACAAAACACCACCCCTCAGCACGCCCGCCGTCCTGCGGAGTCCTGGAGAGTCCGTACCGGAAGTGCAGGTGCATTGTGGGAAGCGTTTCCTGTTCGCAGCCAAACGGCCGCGTTCCAGACACTACAGCCTAACTGAAAAGGGCTGCATCTTGATGAATGTCATAGACTCTAGGAAGCTTGGAAGGGATGCGAAGGAAAATGGAATTTTCTGGCTGGATTCAGGGCTACCAAGACTATTTCTCTGAAGTTCACAGCTGCTAAG
Source organism: Peromyscus californicus insignis (assembly GCF_007827085.1). Taxonomy (NCBI): domain Eukaryota; kingdom Metazoa; phylum Chordata; class Mammalia; order Rodentia; family Cricetidae; genus Peromyscus; species Peromyscus californicus. The sequence goes on along the minus strand of NW_026294491.1, from coordinate 61,758,955 downwards.
GGATCGCAGGCGGCCAGGGTCCTCCAGAGTGGGCGAGAGCGGCGTCTCTATGATCAAGGAGCCATAGAGCGGGCCTCTCTACCCCGCCCAGTCAGACTGCGCATGAGCAGTAGCTGTAGCACCGGAAAGATGGCGGAGGAAGGGTGAGTGTTTGGGTCGTTGAAGCTCTCGAACGGGCTTTGAGTATCCGATGCCATCCTGTCTGTCTATACTCCGGTGATACCACAGGGTGCTTGTGGGGTGCGGAAAGGGGAAAAAGGCTCATATTACTCAGCAAAGGTGGGGACTGAGATGCTGTAGGCTGGGGATTGCGGAGCGGCCGCGACCGAGGTTCGGGTATCTGGAGCGACTTTTGAGACAGCGAGTGAGGAAACTCAGGTTCGGGAAACTCAGTGGCTGGGGAGTGCCCGAGGTGGGTTCGCTGGCTGCCATAAGTGTGCATTTCACAGTTCCATACACGTGTGTCGTGATCAGACAGCCTCCCCATTACCCCTTATCCGCAACCTCTTCCCTTCAAGTCTCTCCCCCACCCCACCCTGGCTTTAATTCTCCTTGGTGGATCCGTAACCGCCCCAAACTTTTCCGGATTTTACCAGGATTTCCTCGCTGTCAGTGTCCGTGACAGGCTACAGGTGTGGAAGCTCTCCGGACCTGCACGAACCCAGGGACCAAAGGTGTCCTTGTTTTTAAGGCTTTCGGGACGAATGAGCTTTACAGGTCTACGGTGAAGATCGATCTGGTTTCCGGACGATCTGGAAAAGACTGACATGTTCCTAAAAGAACAGGATCCTGAATTGGTTTGGAAAGCCATTGAATGTTCATTTCGTAATTTTCCTTGATGTCGATTTTTCCTTATCAGGGAGAGAAAAAAGATCCCTTTGGTTCCGGAAAATCTCCTGAAAAAGAGGAAGGCGTATCAGGCTCTGAAAGCAACCCAGGCAAAGCAGGCCCTTCTGGCAAAGAGGGAGGTAATTCTGGGGAGCAGGGGGTGCGGGATAATGGACTTTGGAGTGGATGCATTTTATTGAGCATATGTTGAACTAGATTTGTTAGCAGACTTTCCCAGAACAACCCCCAGTTGTTCCCCTAAACAGTGTAGTCCAGGTCTCCATTTAGCAAAGATTAACCTAACATCTTTCTGTGAGCAAAATGCTGGAATAGTATTTAAGGGAAAAGTGAAGACTTTCTGAATTCAAATTAAGTGGTGAAAGACCAAATTTGGCAGGAAAAAATATTTTTTTTTTTCCTTAGGCAGGGCCTCTCTGTGTATCTCTGGCTGATTTGGAAATCCATGTGACCAGTCTGGCCTCAGACTAGCAGATCAGAGAACCTGTCTCAAACCAAAAGTATCCAACAATTTTTAATGTTTATTCTATTTAGAATGATGTGCATATGTGGACTGTGCACAAAGTATATACAAAGTTTTTGAGGACAGAAGAAAGACCTATTGTATTTAATGATCCCTAAAACATTGTTGGGTATCATAAACAAAGTAATTGTTAACAACATATAAACTAGTTTACCACAAGCTTTTCTTCGTAATATCTAAATTTTCTTAGCTCTACCTTTACTTGGGTTCCTCGTGTTTCCTTATGTAATGGTGAAAGTATTTCTTTCTTTTTTTTTTTTTTTGGTGGAGGCAGGGGAGCAGGGTTTCTCTGTCCTGGAACTTAGTCGACCAGGCTGGCCTCACAGAGATCCGCCTGCCTTTACTAGACTGCCAGTGTTGGGATCAAAAGTGTGCACCAACACATGCAGCTAAAAGTGTTTCTTTTCCGTGGCTCCTGCGTTAATTGTGGAAGAGATGGTGATGCCTGTCTTCTGTCTTAGGGGAAATCAAAAGAATTCAGGTTTAAGCGACTGGAATCATTCGTACATGATTCTTGGCGGCAACAGCGTGACAAGGTGCGTGTCCGGCGACTAGAAGTGAAACCTCGTGCATTGGAAGTACCTGATAAACATTCCTTGGCCTTCGTTATACGCATGGAAAGGTAGGGTACCAGTGTCTTCTCAGAGTCCCTGAGGTGGGTGAACTGTTGGGTTCTCTTTAGATGTCTGTGTAGGGAGATAGGAGGTAAAGCCTAACCTGCTACAGCAAATTGTGCTGGGGGTGCTGTTAGGACAACAGGTGGAATAAGGTCTGTCTGTGATGCAGACACTCGGTGAAGTCAGGATTGTTCGGTGATACTCTTTCTAAAACAGGAACAGCAACTTGACACAAGACACAAAAGTAGACAGAGTCATCGAGGCGTGGTGGCACGTGCCTTTAATCCCAGCACTGAATCAGAGAAACAAAAGACATGAAGGGTCCAGTGTTGCTCGGGGCATATATCCTGGTGAAGGGTTTGACACTGCAGGATATACAGTACTAGGAAGCAGTGTCCATACTTAGCAGGATTTTGTATTTGTTCCCATCAAATACAGCTGTGTGCTTCTTGATATAAAACCTCTGAGATTTAAGTATTTACAGCCCTGCCCTCTTTTAACCTTCCTGCCACTGCCCATAATCTCTTTCCTGGATTTGGATTTCCCTGCTTCTGAGGTCAGCCTCAGGTCTGCCCTAGAGGCAACAGTCAAAAAGAAATCTGAACATGTTTCTTGCTCTTACTACCCACCCATTGAAGTGATTCCTTAGATAGACACACTTAATACCATAGCCCACTCTCCTGCCGTGCCAGTCTGCCATTCAGAGACTGTCCTTCAGTATCCAGGAATTGCTCCACATAATGGGAAAATGATCTGTTTCCAATCTGCCTTTCAGTACACTGAGCTCTAAGGTGGAGTCTGTGTATCTAGTAAATAGTCGTGTGTCTCAGAATTGACAGACAGACAGACTAGCATAGACTGGAGTCAGACACTGACGGCTGTTCTCTTCAGGACAGAAGGAGTGAGTCTCTTGGTACAGAAGACCATAGCAAAACTTCGCCTGAAGAAGTTGTTCAGTGGTGTCTTTGTCCATGTCACCCCTCAAAGTGTGAAAATGCTGCGCACAGTGGAGCCTTACGTGACCTGGGGGTGAGTATAGTTCTCCGTGTGAATTAATTCCCTTGACTTTGAGTGTTTAAGACACATGGGGTATTGTTCTCCAAGATTGGTGTTGTGTTGGGCATTTTGCTTTGGCCAGTCACCAGAAATAGAGAACCTTGGGGTATGAGGAAAGAAGGCCCAGGGATGCTGCTGATGGTCCCAACAGAATCATTTCAGGGCGTATTCAGTTGTAGATTCACACTAAGTGAAATGAGTGACAGAGAGATCAACACCGAAGCCAGGGTACTGCAGTGCTTATGTGAAGTGTGGACTTCGCTGAGTGGTGCCTCGCACCTGCACCTGTAGTCCCAGAACTTGGAAGGCAGAGACAGGGAGGTTGCTGCAGATTCCAGGTCAGCCTGGGCTGTGCTGTAAGACTCTTTCTCAAACCAAATTTAGAACTGAGTATGGTGCCTCAGGCCCAGAATCCTATGCACCAAAGACGGAGACAGAAGGATTGCCGCAAGTTTGAGGCCAGCATAGGCTACAAGAATAAGACCTGGTCTCAAAGAAACATCTAAATGTCTAATTGTATGCTCGGGCTGCTCTGGGGTTTTCTGTTGGCTGCTGGGTTGGTTTGCTTTTAGCTTACTTGAGTCAAAGTATTGCTGGACAACCCAAGCTCACTTCAGACTCACTGTGCAGCCCAGGATCCTCCGGCCTCAGCCTCTCGGGTGCTAGCGTGGCAGGCACGAGCCACTGTGCCTGGTATCCACCCCAGTTTTTCATCCTTCCTGTCAATTATTTCTCCCGAAAATCCAGCTAAAATGTGACTGTGGTTCACTCCCTGGTTGTGGGAAGCTGGGGTGGGAGGGCCCTTTAAATCCTCTCAGCCAGCTGCAGAACTGAGGCCAGTGTAATGCAGGATGCTGTGTTGTGCCTTACATAGATTTCCAAATCTGAAGTCTGTCCGGGAACTCATCTTGAAACGTGGACAAGCAAGGATTAACAATAAGACTGTCGCTCTGACAGACAACACAGTGATTGAGGAGCACCTGGGTGAGTGCGGCTGTGGGGTCAGCTGGGTAGAAAGCCAGGTGTTGGCAGCTGTGGTTTGGGGTCCAGGGCATACATATCATTGGGCCCTGCAGTCCCAGTTGCCATGTGGGCACTTCCTGTATTCTGGCTAGATGATGGACAGAGGAATCGATGCCCTTCTCTTCTCAGGGAGATTTGGTGTTATTTGCCTGGAAGACCTCATCCATGAAATCGCCTTCCCGGGGAAGCATTTCCAGGAGATCTCCTCATTCTTGTGCCCTTTCCACCTCTCCGTGGCCCGGCATGCTACCAAGAACAGAGTGGGGTTCCTCAAGGAGATGGGTTCTCCTGGCTATCGGGGTGAACGCATCAATCAGCTCATCCGCCAGCTGAACTAGACTGGGACCAGGTGAGGCTGTGCTGCAGACCTGCTCGTGTGTGTGCGCGCTCTCCCTCTCTCTCTCTCTCTCTCTCCCTCCCTCTCTCCCCCTCTCCCCCTCCCTCCCTTCCCCCCCCTCTTCCTCCCCCCCCCCCCCCCCCCCCCCCCCCCCCCCCCCCCGTGTGTGTGTGCGGGTAGCACAATGCTCATGTGGAGGTCAGGGACAGCTTGGGGTGGGGGTTGGTTCTCTCCTCCCATATTGGTTCCAAGGATCAAAGTTGAGTAGTTCAGTCTTGGTAGCAAAACGTCTTTCTTACTAAGCCATCTTGTCAGCCCCTGGTCTTGACTTTTCATGGGTCATGCTTGTCCATTGAAAGTCCCTCTGTGAGCTGGAGGTATGGTTAGTGGTCAAGAACTAACTACAGATACAAGTTCTTAGTCCCTAGCATTTCTAGAAGAGTTCTTCCTGTGTGTGCTGGTACTTGAGAGTCCTGTTAAGATGGGAACGAGCATGTTGACCTGTCGAGAAGGGTCAACACCTGATGAGGCTGTCCCTGTTAGGTTACAGGCTAGAAAACATCTGTGTTGCTGTGGACATTTAGCCTGCAGTGGAGGAGGAATCCCATCAAAAACTACTTTGAGAAAGAATTTGAGGACTAGTTGGCTGTGGTGATGAGAGGACCTCACCCTGGGGTACTTGTGTCACTGCTGTCCTTGCTCTCAGTCCAGGTTGTGTTGATGATGCAGCTGTTTTCCTCCCTTAGGAGTTCCAAAAGCGCGGTGCACTGGAAGAGTGCTTTTGTATCTCAGATGACCAAGTATCTTCAGAGAAGATGATTTCTGCCTTCACACACTGGAAGGAAGAGGCCAGGAGAAAGACAGCGGGGTCCGAGCATTGTGAACCTCAGCACAGCCCAGTTCCATGGAAAGTGGCTGCCCTGCTTCGTCCTGCCTGATGTCTTGGTGTCTTATGTTGGGTGGGCACATAGCCCAAACGTCCTTCCCACCGCTTCAAGACTAAAGCAGTGGACCAGACCAGGGGCATACCTGAGTTTGCAAGAAAGAGGCTTGGTTTTTACTTTTTAATTTATTGTTTGTTTAGGACAGGGTCTTACTGTGTACAATCCTGGCTGGCTTTAAACTCCATAGCAATCCTCCTGACTCATCCTCCTAGGTGCTGAGATTACAGGTGTGTGCACCCCCAGCCTGGGAGCTTACTCCTCAGACATGAAATGTGGTTAGGAAGTGACGAAAGCGGCGTGCGGTCTTGTGCTGTGAGGTCATGGTGTGACGTCAGTGTCCGCTTTGGTCAGGCTTGCCTGTCCTGAGTCGGTGTGGTGCCGTTTGAACCCTGACCTGCTGTTTAAGATGGGGGTTGTCTACGCTAGGAAGACACATGCCTCATAACCATACACACACTCCCACTGTGCTCAGAACTCCATGGTGCTGACACACACCCTCTTGGACCCCGTGCCTCTCACGTGAGGACAGCCTGCTTTTATGAGCATTGATCTAGCATTCTGTGCTAGAAGAGACTAGAAGTTTAGTCTTGGTTGTTCCCTAGTGATAAACTGGGCCTTGTGTTACACCCCTTTAGTCCCAGTGCTTGGGAGACGGAGGCAGCAGAGATCCTGAGTCCTGCTGTAGAGTTCAGGACACCCAGGGCCACACACAGAAACGGCTCAAACAAAAAATGTATCCGGGAATTGCCCATTAAATTTCACCCTGGCTTTCAGGATGGCCTTGGAAATTCCCCTATCAGCCTTTCCTTAAAACCCACACCAGTATGGTGCACGCCTTTAATCCCAGCACTGGGGGGCAGAGACAAGCGGATCTGAGTTCGAAGCCATTCTAGTCTACAGAGTGAGATCCAGGACAGGCACCAAAACTACACAGAGAAACCTGTCTCAAAAACACATACCAGGGGTCCACTTTCTTAACTATTCCCTTGAGATTTCCTGTAACCTTGGCTCACTGTGAAACTTGTTAGAAATAATGACAAGAGCCAGAGCTGGGTGCTGGTAGCACATGCCATTAATTCCAGCACTTGGGAGGCAGAGATAGGCAGATTTCTGAATTCATTCCCAGCCTGGTGTACAGAGCAAGTTCCAGGACAGCTAGGGATACATAGTGAGACCCTTTCTCAAGGGGGAAAAGGAAAGAAAAATTTAACAGTGCCTCAGAACATACTGGTTACAAGGTGAGTGGATTCCAGAATCTTCCAGAGGTCAGTAACTGCTGTTGTAGAGCATTGGGAGATGAGGTAACCAAAAATGCCTTGTTGTGGGTACCATGCTAAATGAGGGACCCCTAGGGGTTGTCAGAGTGCTTCCCTAATATGTAGGAGGCCCTTGATCTAAGGTAAGGGGCATGGCTTCCTTTTCTGGCCTGAAAAGTGGAGCTACTATCTTCCAAGGTGTCTGCTTGCTCAGAATTTAAAACAAGTTTGAAAGTAATTGTAAGTAAAAGTTTATTTTTAGATGTATTGTGTGTGAGTATATACCATGAGTGCGGCCCAGAGCAGCCAGAAAATGTGTGGTGCCCTAGAGCTGGAGTTAAGGGCCAAATGAAAGCTCAAAGGTGCTGGAAGCGACTCCAGGTCCTCTGCAAAAGCAGCGAGGGCCTTTAACAGATGTCTCCAACCCCAGAGCTAAAGTGTATTTAGAGCCTTGGGTGATTGTGCTTGCCAAGTAGATGGATCTTCATGAGTTCAAGGCTACCTTGATTCACACACAAGTTTCAGGCCAGCCAGGGTTATGTAGTGAGACTGCCTCAAGTGACTGGGCAGTGGTGGAGCACGCCTTTAATCCAGGCAGAGAGAGGCAGGCGGATCTCTGTGAGCTGGAGGCCAGCCTGGGCTACACAGAGAAATCCTGTCTCACAAAAAAACAAAAAAAAAACCCACGTGATGATCCCCTCTAACTTACCATGACTTAACACCTCCCAAGCAAGTTGTAGGACTCTAAATTGCCCAGTCTGTTTTAGTCACTAAACTACATGGCTGCTACCATACCATTTGGGTCTCTCTTAGAGAGTGCAGTGAGCCACTGGACCTCTTGGAAAGACTGCTTGGGAGCCTGGTGTGGTGGTGCACGCCCTTAACCCCAGCACTCAGCAGGCAGAGGCCGGAGATCTCTTGAGTTCAAGGCCAGGCAGGGGTATGTAGAGAGACCGGGTCTTAAACAAGATTTCAGGGAGCCCAAGCATAGCTCAGTGACTGACCTGTTCAGCCCACCCCAGCCCCCATCTGGCGCCGAGCACTCTGTTACACTAGTCTGAGCATCGGTGCTGTAATTCCCAGCACTCCTGTTCCAGCTGTGGAGACGGCTCCGGAGTGAGGCACCTGCTGCCAAGCTACAGCTTGGTTCTGGGACCTGCATCGTGGGAGGAGTTGGTTCCAAGAGCCAGGATTTCTCGGGTTTTACTGCCGCTCAGCTTTTAATGAAACGGGCCAGGCGGTAGTGGCACACTGTTAATCCTGGCCCTCAGAGAAGGCCAGAGCTACAGAGAAAATCTGTCTCAAAAATAAGGATTTCACTTGCTGCATCATTCCAGAACCGAGTTCTATCATCAAACCCAAACGACTGCAAAATTAGAAATGACTTGGTTCTCGGGTTTACTTTATCAGTATCATTAGAAGGTGGCCCAGGAGGTTACTGTGACAAGTGAAACAGACTGAAGGTGGTAAAACAGGCTTTTTCAATTACACGGACGGACTAGAACACGGTATGCAGTTGAAATTCAGCGTCCAAACCCAAAATTCCTGGGCAACGTTGAGTCTCCCGGGAAGACTGGGTCCGGTTGAGACAGGTCAGCGCAGATGCAGAAAGATGCGTAAGGGTGGCAGCTGTCCAGACTCTCAGGTTCTTGCAGGACCCAGTCCCGCCCTCCGGATCTCGGCGGTAAAAGCCCTCGAGCTCAGGCATCTGCCGGGCCTCGGCCGAGCTGGGCCGCTGGGCTGACCCAGGCCGGCTCCCCGACGGTCAGGGACTGCGTGCGCGCGTCTAGGGCGGCGGTGCGGGCCGATGCGGCCGAGCCCGCGTCCTCCCAGGGCTTGGGCCTCCGCGGGAGCAGCGACGCCGTGGGTTCGCCGTGGATCGCAGTGATGTGGCGTTTCTCCAGACCCGGGAGCTCCTGGCCCTTCTGGACCAGCTGCAGGAGCTGCGCCAGGGTCACCGAAGCCGGAACCGGCTCGGCAGACGCCAGTGCTCCGCTCGGACTGTCCACACGGCCCCGCACCTCCATGTCCCGCCACCAGTCCACCCCCGGGACCCGTCGCGAGCACTTCCGGGCCGTGTGGGAGCAACCACCTTCGCGGGAAGGGGAGGGGGAACCTCAGACCGTACCAAACGGTCTAGCCCGGGTTGACCTCCAGAACACGAGCTGTTCCTGCTGAAGCTGCAGGCTCGGTTAACCCCCAGCTCTCATCCCACAATGTGGGATGTGCTTAGAAGAAATTATAAAAGAAAAAAAAAGTGATGGACGAGTCAAAAAGTAAAGTTTCATGCCCTCTGGGACAAGTGTGCGGAAGCAGAGCTGCAAAAACGCTTCCCTTCTTCACGTGCAGCCGCGCGCACAGGCAGCAGCAGGACCCGCTGAGTCGTCTTTGTTTTTGAGGCCGGGCCTCGCTCTGTGGTCCAGGCTGTGATTCTGTCTGCTGCTCCCGAGCTCGAGCTCTCTCTCCACACCTCTCTTGTTAACTGTGCACTAAGCACCACATCGCAGGGTTGGTTTGTTCTTGCCGCTGTTGGGGTGTGTTTTGTTGCCTGTTTTGGTTTTGAGTCAAGGACTCTCGCCATCTCCCACAGTGTCTGCTGAGCTATACCTCCTGGCTCCGATGTTCAGGTTTCTGAAGTTGTCAAAGCTAGCCTGAACAGAATGCAGTGACCCATGCCTGTAATACCGTATGCTAGGGCCGTGGAGCCAGCCTGGGCTACATACTGAAAGAGGTAAATAAATAACAGTAAACAGCTTAATCTGGCACACCCCAGAAATCAGTAAGTAATGCGTAATTGGTGTAATTTAAAAACTCACTAAGTGAAAAACAAAAAAGGGAGTGAGATGGCGCAGCAGGTAGGACCACAACTTTATCCCCGGTCCGTGGGTTTTCAAGGTCGATGTAGCCAAGGCTGGCCTTGAACTCACGATATAGTCTTGATTTTTTTTTTTAATGTGGGGTGGGGGTGAGGACACACAGTGTACATGCATATGGAGGTAGATATCAGGAATCATTCTAGATCATTCTTCCACCTTATTTAATGAAGTAGAACCTCTCAATCAAACCTAGAGTGTGCTGGTATGGCTAGTCTCTTTCTGTTTGCTCTGGGGAGCCCCTGTGTCTTAGGGTTTCTATCACTCTGACCAAACAACATGACCAAGACACAGGTTTGTTCAGCTTACACTTCCACATTGCTGTTCATCACTGAAGGAAGTCAGGGCAGGAACTCAAACAGGGCAGGATCCTGGAGGCAGGAGCTGATGCAGAGGCCATGGGAAGAGCTGCTTACTGGCTTGCTCCCCATGGCTTGCTCAGCCTGCTTTCTTTTTTTTTTTTTTTTTTTGGTTTTTCGAGACAGGGTTTCTCTGTGCAGTTTTGGTGCCTGTCCTGGAACTCACTTGGTAGCCCAGGCTGGCCTCGAACTCACAGAGATCCGCCTGGCTCTGCCTCCTGAGTGCTGGGATTAAAGGCGTGCGCCACCACCGCCCGGCTCAGCCTGCTTTCTTATAGAACCCAGGGCCACCTGTCCAGGGATGGCACCACCCACCATGGGCTGGGCCCTCCCCTATTGATCAATAACTGAGAAAATGCCTTATAGTTGGATCTCATGGAGGCATTTCCTCAGCTGAGGCTCCTTCCTCTGACGACTCTAGTTTGTGTCAAGTTGACACAAAACCTTGATGGATAGCCTGTGCTCAATGCCAAGGGCTGGCCTACAGGTCGCTGGCCTGGAGACACCACAGCCTGCCAGGGACAAAAGTCATGGGAGTAAGGGCTTATGACAACATCCTCTACATGTAGTTTTCACATAAATAACATGGTGTGGCACATGATGATGTGATGTCCATGTTACCTGCCAGGTGAAATAAAGAGTCTGTGAATGATGGAGACTTTCAAGTGTATTTGGTCCCACCTGGGCACTGTGAAACTTTGGGGCCAATTCTTTTATTTATCTCAGCTGCAGGCTTTCTGTCACCCAATTGCCCTGTTTCCAAGATACCCCTGCTGGTTAGCTAGGATCCCAAGGGCTGCTTGATGAGGCCATTATCTTTTTAATTTTTCCCTTTATTTTCGTTTTATGTGCATCTGTCTGTGCACCACATGTATGCAGTGCCCTCAAAAGCCAGAAGAGGGCGACAGAGTCCTTGGTTGTTAGCCATCCTGTGGGTGCTGGGACTTGAACTCTGGTCTTCTGGAAGAACAGCCAATGCTTTTATCCACTGAGCCATCTTTCCAGCCCTGAGAGTCATTATTAAGGATCCTCAGTGATCTCTCCTGTGGCCCCTACAGGCCCTCTTTCTGTCCTACTTCACCTAACTTCTTGGACCTAACACCCTCACTTGGTTCAGTAAGCTCCCTTGGCTTCTGGCTTTGGGGTCTGACAAGGAGGTGGGAGAGAGCAGCAGGAGGAAGAGAAGGCCAGCAACACGTTTCTTTGTTTCCCCCCTTTCAGGAGGATCACATTGGCGGCAGCCCCTCCACACTGCTCTGATTCGAGGGCCCTGACACTGTTCCCAATGCACACATGACTCCCTCATGTGTACACTGCCTCTGGGAATTCCCTTGTCCTTGTCCACATCTGTCACATCTGTCAGTGGACTCTGCTAAAACCTCCTTAGGTTTTCCAGTGTCTTGTGTCACTTTCATGTCTTTCCTCACCAACACTAGACGTGGTTCCTCCAGGGCAGACCTGAGACAGGGCATGGGGGGTGGGGGGTTAGGGTTGGACCTCCCACGTTTCAGAAGGGGACAAGCATGTGACTGATGATCTCATTCTTTGTAAGGAAAGAGGGGACAGGTGATGGGACTGGTTCTGCATGGCCAAGCTGCTTGTTCTGGTGTTCATGGGAGACGCACAAGGGGTCCCCAACATCTGTCGTCATGTGAGGATGCACCCGGAGCATCTTGATGGCAGCTGGGAATGGCACCCTGGCTGAAGGCTGGCCTTGAGATGTCACTGTAAGATCACCAAGTTCACCAAGTTCCAGTTCTGATTAAATGCTCAGCCCTTCCAGGAGCCGCCCACCCCCCTTCTTTTTAGAGGAGCTCATTTTATAGCCCAGGATGCCTTGAACTTGCCAACCTCCCACCTAAGTCTCCAGTCCTGGGATGCTGGCATGAACTCCCACACCTGGCCTCCCAGATCTCATTTGCAAAAGTAAGAAAGGTAAGTCAGTGAGGGAGGGACTCTGAGATGGGTCAGAGACTTCACATGTCTGTATCCACATAGCTACATCTGTGTCCTAGATCTAGATAGATATGTTGCACAGTGACAAAAAAACGAGACCCTACTCCAACAATGTGGAAAGTAAGAACTAACTCTGGGTATAAGTTGTCCTCTGGCTTCCACACATGTGTTGTCATATGTATATGCACACATACATACACACATATACATGCACACATACACACATACATACACACATATACACACATAAATGCACACACACACACACACACACAGACAAACTCAGATGGAGCTGTAGTGGACTTGATAGAGCATTAGTGTGCATGAAGCCGAGTTCCACTCCCAACACCACCTAAACCAGGCACAGCAGTGTCTTCCTGTAATTCTAGCGCTTGGGAGATGGAGGCAGGAGGGTCAGAAGTTCAAGTTACAGGGCAGCCTGGGCTCCATGAGACCCTGTCTCCCAGGGAGGAGGAGGAGGAGGAGGGAGGGTGGAGAACACAGGACCCTTGGAATGCTAGGTTATCCAAGTTCATTTCATGGATGCCCAGCCAAGATTTGGGATTTGATATGTTTGGCTCAGCACCTGGGAAGGGCGCTAGTAGTCTGTTGTTTGGTTAATTAAAGCCGTAAAGATTTAATAGCAGCCCACAGTTAAGAAGCTTGAAATGCTAGAACTGCCCTGGCACCCTGGATCTGGAATCAGAATTTTTTGGCGATGAGAATGGTGGACTGGGTGGACTTTAGTCCTAGCCACACATCGGAAGAGTCCAGAAAACATTCCCCTGACTAAGTCATCAAGAAATGTAGGGGTGAGCCACATGTGGCGGCTCATGCTTGTGATCCTAGGTTGAGGCAGGAGAATAGTAGTCTAAGGCCAGCCTGGGCTACATTGCAAGATGTCTCAAGGGGGGTTGATGGAGGGAGGAAGGGAGGAGGGGGAGGAAGGAGCCTGAAGAGATGGCTCAGAGGTAAAGCATCTGCCCAGCAAGCATGAGGACTGAGTTTGAATCCCTAGGATCCTCCTAAAAGTTGGGTGTGGCAGCATGTGTCCAGATTCCTGGTGACCCTAGGCAAGATGGGAGGTGGAAACAGGCGAATCACGGAAGTTTGTGGAGCCATCTTGGAGCAACAAAAGAGAGACCCTGTCTCAAACAAGGTAGAAGGCAAGGGTAGACATCTGGAGTTGTCTCCTGACTCCATATATGTTCTGTGCAAGCAGGAACCCTCACTCACATACGTATGTGCACACATGTACACACATTCGTCATATGCGTACATAGGCAATATACATCACACAAAAGAAGAGGGAAGGGGCAGGCTATCAGCATCCTGGCCTTGCTCTGAAGATGAGTCACCAGGCAGGTCAGCAGCACTGGACTCCCTGGTCTGAACAAAGTTAACGTCATCCTGGCCATGTAGAAGCCAAAGACAGGTAGAGGGTCTGCCTAGCACACCTGAGCACCTTCATGGCTTGCTAGAATAAATACCCTCGGGGATGTAGCTTGGTTTTCCTCAGCCTGGGTTCCTCAGCTGGAAACAGGCAGTTAAGGCCCTGGGCAGGGGTTGTCAGCTGTCTGGGTCTCATTGCCAACCTGCAAGTGACAGGCTTATGCTGGTGTGCCCTGGGCGAAGATCTTGAGAGCAGCGAGACTTTGGGGCCAGGGAGAGCTGGGGCCTCAGGAGAGAGAAAACAGATGTGAGGACGACAGGCAGGGGAAGCCAGTCCAAGAGGGAGGCGGCAGCTGGGGCCGGGCAGGGGGTCGCCAAACCAGCCCACCTTTCTGTCCCCTGAAGGCGTCCCCAGGGGCCTCTCCCATGTGCACTGTGGTCGCAGGGCCAGGGCAGCACTCTCCCCAGGCTGGAGAACGCAGAGGCAGAGTCGTTAGGGACACCTGCCACCCATCCTCCCAGGGGGGAAGCCACCACGGCTGCACCTGGGCACAGCAGGGCCTGGGAACGCGGTGGAACCCGCCGCACCCAAGGCCAGCACCTGCGCAGGCCCAGGAGAGGGCAGGCAAGCGGCCATTACAACTGCCCTTGCGGCACAATGGCACACGGCGGGTGAGGCTGGCACAAGAGGAAAGGGGAGGAAGAAGTAAGACTCTGCACAGAACAGACACCAGCGTGCAATAAGGAGCCTTCAAGAGTCGGGAGGTGCTATTCTGCGAGTAATTTGGGGTTACTAATTAGTTTTTTGCAAAACCTGTGTGCTTTACACAAGCCAAAATTATCTCCTATCGGAGAGAAGGTGGAGTGGGTGAGACTGAACTTAGCGCTCTCAAATAAAGACAGTTGTTTTTGTTTTCGTTTTCCTTTTGTTTTTTGAGGCAGGGTCTCAGGCTGCAGTCATGACTGGCCTGGAACCCTCTGGCATACTGGGGTAGCACAAACTCCCACCCTGTGCTCAGCTCCAGTGGAAAGCAGAATTGAGAAGATATCAATTCTCTAGCCGGGGAGGGCTTTCTAGGTTTAAAATCCATTTACTGGTCCCTAAAAAAAAAAAACAAAAAAAAAAAAAAAAAAAAACTACAGATTTGAAAAAAGTGGGCAGGCATGCCAGCATTCTGGAGGTGGTAGCCCGTGGATCAGAGTCCGTGGCTGGCGTGGGAACCTTTTCTCTTCTTTTCTCATTCTCCTCCTTTCTTTTCTTTCTTTCTTTTTTTTTTTTTTTTAATACAGGGTTTCTCTGTGTAACAGCCCTGGCTGTCCTGGAATTCGCTCTGTAGACCAGGCTGGCCTTGAACTCACAGAGATCTGCCTGCCTCTGCCTCCTGATTGCTGGGATTAAAGGCGTGTGCCACCACATCCCGACAAAAGACCTTTTCTAAATAGATAAGACCTTTATGCTCCATGTTACCAACCATTAGGAAAATGCAACAAAATCATTCTAACGGCGCCAACCCTTAGGTCCCCAGCCCTTAGGTCCCCAGCCCTTCGGTCCCCAGCCCTTAGGTCCCCAGCCCTTCGGTCCCCAGACCTTAGACAGCTGAGGTCTCCATGATGGAAGAGCCATGGTAAATTCAGCATGTAGACAGCAGCACCTGCCAAATGAAAACAAAGGCCTACTCCGTCCAAGTCCACAGTTCTGGGAAAGTCTCCAATGGACTAACCTTGCTTTTTGGCTTCTGTAGTTCCTTTTCTGGCTAGTTGTGCTTGTTAACTGAAGTATGTCAACCCAGAACATGTTTTTTTGTGCTTAAAAGCTCACCCTAAGAAAGACTCACCATTACACTGGGATCCCCAACACTCAGTATAAGCGCTGGACGGCTAATAAAGACTTTCTATTGGCTTAAACCCATGTCCGAGCAGTCTTCTTTGGTGAATACCCCACCACACTGTAATTAGATATCCCTCGTGCCACTTAGGATATCCATCTTAGGATAGCCATCTAGACCTAGGAAATCAGCTGCTCATGGCTGCAAGGGCCTGTAATCCCAGCACTTGGGCGGTTTGAAGCAAGAGGGTGGAGAGTTGGGGCCATCTTGGGCAATACCTTGAAACCCTGTCTCAAAAACACAAAAGAGAAAAAGAAAGGCTGGAGAGATGGTTCAGTTGCTAAGAGCATTTGCTACTCTTCTGGAGGACCAGAATTTGTTTTTTGATTGTTGGTTTTTTGAGACAGGGTCTCATGTATCTCAGGCTGGTCTCAAATTCTCTTTGTACCTTGAACTTCTGATGCTTCTGCCTCCACCTCAGAGCTGTGACTACCAGCACACCACCTTACCTGGTTTATGCAGTTGGGAATCAAACCTAGGGTGCTGTGGGATGTCTTTCTGTACTTTGTGAATATGTGTTGCCCTGATTGGTTGATTAATAAAGCTGTTTGGCCAATGGTGAGGCAGAATAAGGTTAGGTGGGACATTTGAACTGAAGAGAAGAAACGAGAGTGAGAGGAGACTCCAGCCCGCCACCCAATGAGCAACAAGATGTCAGCAGACCCATAACGCCACGGCCACGTGGCAACATATAGATTCGTAGAAATGGGTTAAGTTATAAGAGCTAGCTAGCAAGAATCCTGACCCATATGCCATACAGTTTGCAAGTAATATAAGCCTCTGTGTGTTTACTTGGGACCAAGTGGCTGTGGGGTGTGGGTGGGAGAGATTCATCCCAACCACGGGGCCGACTAGGGCTTCACGCATGGCAGGCAAGCACTTTACCAGCCTCCTGCTCAGACTCTATGAGGCCATCGGGGGCAACACAGAAAGACCCCATGTCAAAAAGTAATACAGCCAGGCATGGGGCTGCATGCATTTAATCCCAGCACTCGGCAGGCAGAGGCAGGTAGATCTCTGTGAGTTCAAGGCTGGCCTGGTCTACGGAGCTCCAGGCCAGCCAAGGCTACACAGTGAAACCCTGTCTCAAAAACAAAACAATACAGTGCTGCCTGCAACCTTGGCCAGAGACGTTTCTTCTGCAGGGGCAGCAGCTACTGCAGAGGACTCAGGGCTGGTCCAGATGAGCAACTGTTGAGTGCTCAGCTCCAAATGGGACATCTCCATCATCACCACCCCACCCCTCACCAGGTTGAAGAAACATCATGTGGAGAAGGAGCTGGGAAGAGTAAGAACCACAGCATGGGGAGGAGCGCTGGGAAACCCTCTCTTCTAGACAGAAGATGGCTTTGGTGCTCATGAACTCACTGCAGCTGTGCCAACTTGCACGCAGTTCTGACAAGATCAGTCAGCGGTCCAGCCACTAACCGGCCTCCGGGTTAGAACAAAAGAGAGAAGTCATAATGCTTATAGGAGGAGAGCTGGGGCTGTGCAGGGGAGAGGGAAGGGAGAACTAGGGGCGGATCCAGGTGTGGGGTTGCCAAAGAATGAATAAACATATTAGAGAAATAACCCAGCACTTGGGAGGTGGAGGCAGGAGGACCATCCTTGGCTACATAGCAAACTCAAGGCCATCTAGACTACATGAGACCCTACCTCAACAGAACAAGAATGGTGGCAGGAGAGATGGCTCAGCGGTTAAGAGCACATACTGCTCTTGCAGAGGACCTGAGTTTGGTTCCCAGCACCTACGTCAGGTGACTCCCAATCCTCTGTAACTGCAGCTCCAGAGATCCAATGCCTTAGACACACACATAGACATAATTAAAAACAGTGTGTGTGTGTGTGTGTGTGTGTGTGTGTGTGTGTGTGTGTATGTATGTATGTGTGTGTGTGTGTGTGTGTGTGTGTGTGTGTGTGTGTGTGTGTGTGTGAGAGAGAGAGAGAGAGAGAGAGAGAGAGAGAGAGAGAGAGTCAGGATCGCTCTGTGTAGCCCTGGCTGTCCTGGAACTCACCTTGTACTCAAACTCACAGAGATCTGCCAGTCTCTGTCCCCCTTGGGCATCAGGTACATACTGGCACATAGACATCTATACAGGCAAAATACCCACACACATAAAGTAAAAAAAAAAATAATAAAAAAGTTCAACCTTGGCTCTGCCAGCTGTGACCTTGGGCAGGCCGCTCAGTCTCCCTGAGGCTCAGTTGCCTTGTCTGTGAGGTGAAGCAGCTGGAGGATGACATGAAGAGCTGTATGTGGAGGTCCCGCCATGCACCTTGGGTGGGCACCCAGCTCCTGGGATGGGAGTGCCACCTGAAGTGCCTGACACCCCTCCTCCCCGGAGAGGTCTGAGAACTAGGGGGAGAGAAACGGCTCAGCTCGTGGCAGAGCAGCTGAGGTACAGCTGGGCCTGAGGCCTGGGAGGGAGTCTGGGGAGCCGCCTCCCCCAGCCCACACCTCAGGGCTGCAGCTGGGCCTGTGGCCTGGGAGGGAGTCTAGGGAACCTCCTCTCCCAGCTCACACCTCAGGGCTGAAGCTGGATCATGCCTCTTCTCGAGTGGGCCATGGCTAGGACATGGTTGCTGCTTTTCCTGGCTCTCAGGGGTCAGACTCTGCCCACAGGTAAGTCCCTCTTGCCTCCCTCTTTGGCTGCCACTGAGCCATCCCCTGGTACCAGCTGAGCCTCTACAATGATGTTGGGATCCATGGCCACCTGGTTCTGAGGCCTCATGTCCTCCTCCAAATGGAGTGTCAGCAGGGCCAGCTGTCCTTCTAGGAAGCATAGAGAAGTAAAAGCATCCTTGATCTGGTGGTGTAGGCCTGTAGCTCCAGCTAGCCAGGAGGCTGAGACAGGGGAATCCAAGTCAAGGGTAAAAAGAGGACGGACTATGGGTATAGCTCAGGGGTAGAGCATTTGCCTCGCTGTCATGCGTGAGGCCTAGGTTCAGTCCCAGAACTGAATCATATAAGAGAAAAAGAGCAAGCTGGATGGTACCCCATAGAAGTTGGAGTCATGGAGCCAGGGCTGTGTTGTGTGATGTAGGGTGATGCACTATGGGCAACATTGTAAGCTCCTGGGCTGTCCTTCCTGCCCTCAGAGTACCCTCTTCCAACAGGGACCAGGGTGTCTCAGGTTCACTTCCAACTCAGGAGGTCCCAAGGTGTCAGCAACTTCCCAAGAGTTTAGCCAAGGATCAAGACCAGAGTTCCAGTCCATCTGAAGCATGGACATATATGGTGGGGAGGCCTTGGACTTTTGAGTCAGGGAGTCTACTTGATCTAAATTCACCCCTAGTGTGTCATGGGGACTTCCTTGATTGGTAGAAGATACAGCAGGAGGCCTGAGCTCTGGGAAGGAAATACGTGGGGTATGGAGGGAAAACCTGGGAGGCTTCATAGTGGAGGTGGAAGCTGATTCGTTTGAGGAGGCTGAGGGTTCTGGGGCTCACTCCTGGCCTTCTGTTGTCCCGTTGTTTACAGGACTTTAGGAATATTAATATAAATAGTATTTCCAAAGCTTACCTAGCAAAGCCTTATATTAGCTATACTCTTCACAAAGATTCTCTTGGGCCATTATATTGTCCGGACATTTTGATCTCAGTCAATTAAGGGGATTGAGTCAGGGACCAACCTCAGCCCTGTCTAAGGCTTGATTTCTTGTGTCATATGACCAAACTTCAGGCAGTTTTCAAGGCAAAGCGGACTGTGAGATCTGTGGTCACAGAGGCTCAAACGCTGACTGCAGATCTGCTCGGTGCCCTCGACCTGTTATTTGGCCTCCTAATACCTTCAACTCACCTTCCACAAGGCTCTCTGGCACCCTGGGGCATTTCCTTACCTTGGCCACACAGAGTTCATAGTGTGAATTTATTTTCAGTTGTTAATATTTGAGATTCTATTTATAATTTTAAAAATCCTATTTAAAAAATAACCTTTAATTGTGTCCTGAATGGGTCATCTTTACTGAAGGAATAAGACAAGAGCGAGTTGGCTCCATGTGCAAAGGCACTCCCCGCCAGACTGACAGCCCGAGTTCAAGCCCTGGGACTTCCACTGTGGAAGCCTAGTACAGAACTGACTCCCTAAGTTGTAGTCTGGTCTCCACAGACACATGCCCCCCCACACAGAGTAAATTATTTTTTAAAGTTTTATTTATTTATTATGTATACAGTGTTCTGCCTGCATGTATGCTTGCAGGCCAGAAAAGGCATCAGATCTCTCTACAGATGGTTGTGAGCTGCCATGTGGTTGCTGGGAATTGAACCTGGGGCCTCTGAAAGAACAGCCAGTGCTCCTAACCGCTGAGCCATCTCTCCAGCCCAGAAAGTGTTTTTTAAAAAGAGGAAAAAGGATGTTGGGCACCAGTGGCACACGCCTTTAATTCCAGTACTTGGAGGCAGAGGCAGGCAGATGTCTGTGAGTTCAAGACCAGCCTAGTTTACAGAGCAAGTTCCAGGACAGCCAGGACTGTTACACAGAGACACCCTGCCTAAAAAAGAAGAAGAAGAAGAAGAAGAAGAAGAAGAAGAAGAAGAAGAAGAAGAAGAAGAAGAAGAAGAAGAAGAAGAGTTCTCCGTGGTTAAGAGACTGACTGCTCCTCCAGAGGACCTGGGTTTCATTCCCAGCACCCACATGATGGCTCACAACCATCTGTGATCAGACTCCTGTCATCCCAAGGGATCTGATGCCCCCTTCTGACCTGTGCAAACACTGCATGCATGTGGTATACAGATATACTTACAGTCAAAACACTCATATATAATGAAATAAAAGTAAAATCTTAAAAAAATCGAATAAGACTACATGCTGGGGGTGTGACTCTGTTGATAGAGTTTAATTCCCTGCACCTCATTAATTCCCTGCACACCTCATGGTGTGCACATGCCTGCAATCCCAGGACTCTGGAGGCAGA